>NC_090448.1:957653968-958276468 GCF_031143425.1 Pleurodeles waltl | reverse complement strand
AGGCGACCCTCTGCCTAGCCCAGGTGGTGGCTACCCCGAGGAGCCCCCCCGTACCTGCATCGCTCAAGTGACCCCCGGGTCCCTCCATTGAATCCAATACAAAACCCGACGCCTGTTTGCACTCTGCACCCGGCCGCCCCTGTGCAGCTGAGGGTGTACTTTCTGTGCCTGCTTGTGTGTGTTTGCTTCCTCCAAATGTGTGATCTGTTTACACACTATTCATCCAAATCGCAAGCTGCTTCTTCCTCGATTCACAAAACCCAAACAAGATGTTCAGTTCCCTGCTTAATGCTTTGTTTTCATCCCATGTTTTTAGAATTAGCATTTCTAAGACACCATTGTATTCTTCTGCAACCACCTATTTGGCCATGTGGTCTCCCACTGTTTTCCTGCCTATGCTTCAACTTCTGTGTTACAAAGAAAAGATTTCTTCCATGGTGAAAGTGAGAATTTAACTTCACTCAGATCTTTTAATAAGCTGGAAGAGTGTTATTCCTTTTAAATGCCAATGCCAACAAAAACACCAACAAGATATCTCCAGCGTTGATGAGCAAGAAGAGAGATGTTTTTACTTTTCATTAGACATTTTCACAGAACAGTCACCAGGAGAATGACATAAATTACACATCTTAACCATATATAGATTGTTGAATAGTTTTGTTCACGACTAACAAATCATTGCAACAATTGTTGACAAATGTAGGAATGCCGATCATGCACTGGCGGCTCAGCCTTAATAAAAATAAAAAAAATCATCTACTTTCATAAGGAAATATTTACATGTGTGATTTAAGTTACTGAATAAGCTGTGCTTCCCTGCTGACTGTTTAGAACTAAAACAGGTTTAACAAAAAAGGCTGGAAGATATTTAAAGATCTGAGAGGAGATTTTTGCATAAAGATTACAGCATGGAAACAAAATTGTTTATTCAAGCAGTCATTAGATACACTAGATACACAACAATTGTTTTGGTACATGTGTAATGCTTTGCAGAGTGCAACCTGAATCACACCAATTTTCTTACCTGTATCAGTGTCAAAGCTGACAGTAGCATGGAAACGTTTGCCATGTTTTAAGATATCTAAAGTCAAAAGGACTTCTGGACTCTCACGTTTCTCTTGAATGCGATACAATGCACGTTCCAAATTCAGCCAAAAACTGATTTCCTGTAAGGCTGTTCCTGATGCAGGGTCTCGATCCAACTTGGTCACCTTTTAATTGGACAAATATTGAGAATCAATGCTAGACAAATTTAAATGACAAAAAAAAAAAATATAACCTGCGCTCAAACCGAGTTACCTATTTTATTTCAATATAGTGCATTTTAATCAAATGAAAACACAATTAGTGATAGTTAGCAATGAATACTGCAATCCTAATATCAGAAAAATGTCACAAGAAGAAAACCTAAATATGAACTCCTTACAAGGAAACAAAACAACCAGAAAAGAGACTAACAATGTAATAACAGCTTAATTGTCAAGATTAACTATACAATTCAGACTAGATAAGCGAAGCACCCAACAAGAGCACTTAATCATACACACTTGCCTTTTGTATCTCTCTAATCCATCTGTTAACTCCAGATTGCAACTGGTTAAGAAATGTTGGATCCTCCACCTTGTCACCAAAGTCAGTGACCTTTGGCTTATCTCCATGTTCATAACACTGTTTTGCAACATTGGTAATATTTGGGTGGATAGGGAGACTGATCTCGGGAATCTCGATATTCTGTTGCAAGTGCAGCAGGCCCATCTCAAGTTCAGCAATTTTTTTCTCAACTGAGGGAGCCATTTTGTCGCCATCTCTAAAAAGGCACAAAATACATTTGCAAATTAAAATCCAAACAAAATATGAGCCAGGAGCAAAAAACTGAAAAAAAAAGATGAGAATTAAAAGAGGATTATAAAAAGGAACGAGGTTTACGCTGTAACATTCCAGTAAAATGTATATATTGCATTTGGGCTTCCGGCTGGGCAATAACAGGAATACACTATTTACTTAAGGTAACTACTAGTCACAAAAAATGGATTCATAATTATTATAAACTTATGCAAAAATACCACACCTCCAGGACTGTGGGACAGGTTAAGAGATATTCTGGGATCACAAATCCTGCAATGCGCAATATATCAGTTTGAAACTGCAAAATGACTCTTTTTGGTATCTTCTAAACCCATACCGATTCACAATTAGGAAGTGTCATGAAAGGGGCGTCCCCTCCTAATTGCGACTCAGTATGGCATGTATCAATGGTTTGCAGTAGCAATCTACTGAACAGTTAAAAACACCTCAAAGGACATTGTGACTGATTATTTGTAAGGACAAAGGTGTCTCCTTGGAAGACATTCCTATTGGTGAATACTGTTGGTAGCCTTGGAGGGGGAAGAGGCAGGCAGTTGTCCAAGGGGACTAATGTGCGCTCTCTACAATCTTTTTCCCCAAAAAGGAATATTTCCAATTTCACGATTTTCCCCCTTGACAAATGAGAAACCGTTCCTCGCGCACCACCTTCTCCCTTTGTTTGTGAATAATCACAAGGGATCACAAATAGTGACCTGTCTAATTAATATTCATTAGGCAGGCTGTTCTGTCATCCCATGTCAGGAGATTTTGATGCAACCTATCAGTACTTAGGTTGAATTGCAAAATGGAAGACTGGTCACAAAACGCTGATACGCGATTTGTGACCAGTTCTGTGTGACCAGTGTTTCAGCACATCTGGCCCGGTCCCCCATTTTTTAATAATACAATTATTTACTCTAGGATATATGTAATATTCCAAACAGACAGATCTTTAGAGGTATTATTAAGTTTGAACATTAGTCTTCCATCATCAGAGGTAGTAGGGTAAAGGTCTCAAGGTCCAAATGTAAAAGAATGTTTAGATCTGAAAGACCCGAGATGGAGACTGACATTATTGTAACTCTGACCTAATAGATGACTGGAAGCTTGGAGGGGGGGTGGGGGTTGGGCATGTAACTGGTCACACTTGTTATTTCTGTGGTGCTGTTCTTCGTTGTTCTTTTGCCCTTCATTACTTACGTTGACAAAAGCGCCGCAATGTGGAGAGATTATGTAATGCGAGGAGAGATAAATTGTCGTGATACTTGAAATTCTACTGGGACAGCGTGTATATGGACCCGGAGTTACTGTGCCCAAAAACAGCAATGTCATATGATGCCCATTGCTTTTGCTACTAGAAATGACAAACACATATGCAAAAAAATTTATAACTGTAGTCAGAGGAACGTAACGGCCATCTCTCTTCAAGGGCTTGCAACATTTATGCATTAAAACAAATTTACCACAAAGCTAAAAGAAGCAGCTGGAGGGACTGTTGAGATTTTCAGCTTTGTAGCGAGCAAGGAAGAAGAGAAACGGAGAGGAAAGAAGGAAAAGACAGGTGACGTCAAGTGAGGTACAGCTGAGAGAACATGAGGGGAAACAAAGCATCAGGACAAAAGAGTAGCCCATGACGACACTTCAAGATGTTGTAACAGATGGAGGTATAATTCAACAGTGGTCATTTCATCAACCTTGGGATAATGAAAGGTGGAGTCCACACAGCCAGGATTCTAATGTTTAACTACAGGCTGCACACAGGTCTCTGCAAAAATGACTCAAAACTTGCAAAAAAATCCTAAGAGCTGTATTAAATTAAACCAAATACACAAACTGAAATTTCAAGAAATAATGAGTACAATCCTCCCAATTTATAACTGCATCCGGGGAACAGCTTGTTGCAACAAGCGTGAACTGTTTTACAAACTAGACTGCTTCTTCCCTATTCATTCTAGCATTTGAAAGTTAAATCCTGCATTGATCTTTCGTTTAATTGTAAATCTAAAAACAAAAACATAACCTGTGCCCAAACCATGAGCAACTTATAGGTGAAGGCACTATGGTGCACTTACCCAAATGGTAATCTGAACTTCTAACTCCTGCTTCCTGGTACTTACACAAGGAAACATTATCCAGGCATGTCCTCAAAATTGTTAGCATCTGCACAAGCATAACAAAAAGCCCTGAAAAAACTCAAACTATAGAAAAGGGTTCACACAAGATATACAAGAGTGAGTGCTGAGTAGGGAAAAGGGCTTTTGGAAACAAGACTTCCATCACAAGCACAGCCCCTTTTATCTGTCTTCTTAAAAGTAGGAAACTACAAACCCACTATAACAAATACTTTGAGAAAGTTCTAATAACATGACCTAAATAACAACAATTCTTACCGGTCAGCTTTACCAGATTCTCTGATGTAGGATTTGAAGAAGGGAGCAACAGCATTACTGATGAAGGAGTGCAAGGTTTCATATGGGGAATCTTCACTAAGAGTTAGAACTCGCAGCTGGGCAGAGATTGGTTTGTCAGCATCAATGACTGGAGTGCGTTTAATAAATGCTAAGCTGTAAATAACAAAGTACAGAAAAGGCATCATCAGCAATTACTAAACAAAACCAATGCACATTCAGAATCTTTAATGGTGGAATGCTATTGGTACACAAAAAGGTAACATCGAAAGCCATCCATTACACAGTAAGCAGGATCCTTGAAACGATTCAATTTACTTTTTCCACTTACTTCAGTGCAGAGATTATAAAATCAGACTTCATTTCCTCACATCCCAGATACATGATTCACTCTGCATGGTCCTACTTCTAGCAGAAAAGGCATCAGGGATGCAGTGTAAGGGCAAGGGTGACCTATTAGGCCACACATGAAAGACCTTGCTGTTGCCTTCAGTTTAAATAATTTCTCTCAGCACTAAAGAAATCTAAATGTCAAGGTTTGAAAGCTCTTAAAATGTCATGAGATGACAAGTAAGGTGGATACAGTTAAATAGAGAATGGGTGAAGTTTTTTGGGGCAGAAGCATGGGCAATTATCCTTTACTAACTCATTTTGGCATTGCCAAGAAATGTTAGAAATGTGCCTTCTGTTACATTTATATACTAATTCACATTTGCACTTCTAGTTTCATTCCCTGCCATACTGAGACACGGTACCAAGACTTCCATGTATATAACCTCTGCTTGCGAGCCCAGCACTACCACACTGCTGAGACACCTCCTTAGTCCACTGGAAAGCTCAATCCGACTTAAGATCTGTGAGTCCCCCTACTTTACCTACACGCACCACAATACCTTCAAAGTGGTCCTCTAAAATATATTCACAGATTTTCCTTTAGCTCTACCCCCAAGAATGTCCATCACCAGTAAGAAGTACATGGTGATTGTAGGAAGTTGGCTCTGTATGCACTATTTCAAAGTAAGGAATAGTATGCACAGAGTCCAAGGGTTCCCCTTAGAGATAAGATAGTGGCAAAAAGAGATAATACTAATGCTCTATTTTGTGGTAGTGTGGTCGAGCAGTAGGCTTATCAAAGGAGTAGTGTTAAGCATTTGTTGTACATACACACAGGCAATAAATGAGGAACACACACTCAGAGACAAATCAAGCCAATAGGTTTTGTTATAGAAAAATATCTTTTCTTAGTTTATTTTAAGAACCACAGGTTCAAATTCTGCATGTAATTTCTCATTTGAAAGGTATTGCAGGTAAGTACTTTAGGAACTTTGAATAATTACAGTAGCATATATACTTTTCACATAAAACACAAATAGCTGTTTTAAAAGTGGACACTTAGTGCAATTTTCACAGTTCCTGGGGGAGGTAAAGTATTGTTAGTTTTAGCAGGTAAGTAAATTACCTACAGGGTTCAGTTTTGGGTCCAAGGTAGCCCACCGTTGGGGGTTCAGAGTAACCCCAAAGTTACCACACCAGCAGCTCAGGGCCGGTCAGGTGCAGAGGTCAAAGAGGTGCCCAAAACACATAGGCTTCAATGGAGAGAAGGGGGTGCCCCGGTTCCAGTCTGCCAGCAGGTAAGTCTTCGGAGGGCAGACTAGGGGGGTTTTGTAGGGCACCGGGGGGGACAAGCCCACACAGAAAGTACACCAGTGTGCAAACAAGCGTCGGGTTCTCTGTAGGTTTCAATGGGAGACCAAGGGGTCTCTTCAGCTGTGCAGGCAGGCAAGGGGGGGCTCCTCGGGGTAGCCACCACCTGGGCAAGGGAGAGGGCCTCCTGGGGGGTCACTCCTGCACAGAAGTTCCGTTCCTTCAGGTGCTGGGGGCTGCGGGTGCAGGGTCTTTTCCAGCCGTCGGGAAATTAGAGTTCAGGCAGTCGCGGTCAGGGGGAGCCTTGGGATTCCCTCTGCAGGCGTCGCTGTGGGGGCTCAGGGGGGACAACTTTGGTTACTCACGGTCTCGGAGTCGCCGGAGGGTCCTCCCTGAGGTGTTGGTTCTCCACCAGTCGAGTCGGGGTCGCCGGGTGCAGTGTTGCAAGTCTCACGCTTCTTGCGGGGATTTGCAGGGGTCTTTAAATCTGCTCCTCTGTAACAAAGTTGCAGTTCTTTTGGAGCAGTGCCGCTGTCCTCGGGAGTTTCTTGTCTTTCTTGAAGCAGGGCAGTCCTCTGAGGATTCAGAGGTCGCTGGTCCTTTGGACAGCGTCGCTGGAGCAGGTTTCTTTGGAAGGCAGGAGACAGGCCGGTAAGACTGGGGCCAAAGCAGTTGGTGTCTTCTGTTCTTCTTCTGCAGGGGTTTTTCAGCTCAGCAGTCCTCTTCTTCTTGTAGTTTCAGGAATCTAAATTCTTAGGTTCAGGGAAGCCCTTAAATACTAAATTTAAGGGCGTGTTTAGGTCTGGGGGGTTAGTAGCCAATGGCTACTAGCCCTGAGGGTGGGTACACCCTCTTTGTGCCTCCTCCCAAGGGGAGGGGGGCACATCCCTATTCCTATTGGGGGAATCCTCCATCTGCAAGATGGAGGATTTCTAAAAGTTAGTCACTTCAGCTCAGGACACCTTAGGGGCTGTCCTGACTGGCCAGTGACTCCTCCTTGTTGTTCTCATTATTTTCTCCGGCCTTGCCGCCAAAAGTGGGGGCCGTGGCCGGAGGGGGCGGGCAACTCCACTAGCTGGAGTGTCCTGCGGTGCTGGAACAAAGGGGTGAGTCTTTGAGGCTCACCGCCAGGTGTTACAGCTCCTGCCTGGGGGAGGTGTTAGCATCTCCACCCAGTGCAGGCTTTTTTTACTGGCCTCAGAGTGACAAAGGCACTCTCCCCATGGGGCCAGCAACATGTCTCTAGTGTGGCAGGCTGCTGGAACCAGTCAGCCTACACAGATAGTTGGATACAGTTTCAGGGGGCACCTCTAAGATGCCCTCTGGGGTGTATTTTACAATAAAATGTACATTGGCATCAGTGTGCATTTATTGTGCTGAGAAGTTTGATACCAAACTTCCCAGTTTTCAGTGTAGCCATTATGGTACTGTGGAGTTCGTGTTTGACAGACTCCCAGACCATATACTCTTATGGCTACCCTGCACTTACAATGTCTAAGGTTTTGCTTAGACACTGTAGGGGCATAGTGCTCATGCACCTATGCCCTCACCTATGGTATAGTGCACCCTGCCTTAGGGCTGTAAGGCCTGCTAGAGGGGTGACTTATCTATGCCATAGGCAGTGTGAGGTTGGCATGGCACCCTGAGGGGAGTGCCATGTCGACTTAGTTATTTTCTCCCTACCAGCACACACAGGCTGGCAAGCAGTGTGTCTGTGCTGAGTGAGGGGTCTCCAGGGTGGCATAAGACATGCTGCAGCCCTTAGATACCTTCCCTGGCATCAGGGCCCTTGGCACCAGGGGTACCAGTTACAAGGGATTTACCTGGATGCCAGGGTGTGCCAATTGTGGAAACAAAGGTAGAGGTTAGGGAAAGAACACTGGTCTCAGCACACTTTCAAATCATAACTTGGCATCAGCAAAGGCTGAAAGTCAGTGGGTAACCATGCCAAGGAGGCATTTCCTTACACTAGGGACTTATAAGGGGGGTCCCGTGTGCCAACTGGAATTGGTAAATGAAGTCACTAAACTATAGTGACTAATTTGGAAGCAGAGAGAGCATAAGCACTGAAGTTCTGGCTACAAAACTTCAGTGACACAGTTAAGCACTACTGACAACACACACATTAGGCCACAAACTATTATCACTGGGGTCCTGACCAGCAGGATCCCAGTGAGACAGGCAAAGCACACTGACAAATAGGATTTCTACTATGATCACTGGGGTCCTGGCTACCAAGTGAGACAGTAAAAAATACACGGACATACACTCAAACAGGCCAAAAGTGGGGGGTAACCATGCTGGAAAGAGGCTACTTTCTCACATGCTGTAAACAAAAATGTCCCACATATTAGATTAATGGTGTTCAAGAGCTCAGCGCAGAATTTGTCTTCTAATGCATCTCCAAACATGGCTAACTCATTAGAGAACATACAGAATGTTAGCTAGTTCGCGATTTACAATTGTTGTTGATGCCACACGTTTCCAAAAAGTGACAGAAGATACAATAGAAATCATTCAGCAGTTTTCTGAATCAGGCATCAGAGAGGTTAGTCATTTAGCAACCAAAGAAAATAGGTACAACCGTTAAAAAAAAAAAATCTTTGAAGATGTTTTCTGAACACCCTATTCCCTTCCATTGTGGAAGGCGACTTAAATCTGTGTACATGCAAGGCTCTAAGTGTAACTTGGAAAAGTGGAAACTCAAAAACACAATAAAAATATGTTTAAGCAACTTGTTGACTTGAAGTACGCAAAGAGCAGTAAAAGTCTGCTTCAATGGTAGCTCAAAAAGGGCAGCAGTGAAACAGACTTAGCAGGGGTGGGGTGGCAGGACACTGAAGAAGCAAATACTATGGGGGTATGGTTTGATACAGATTTCTGATAAGCAGACCTAAAGGTGCTGCAACGACCAGGTTAAACCTAAAAGTAAAAGTGAAATCATCTTTGACATTACTGTAATGCTGCTTGCATCAGTCTCTTACATCTTGGTAAAAGGACTCACCTGTTTGACTTCAGTCCGTAATGAATGTCAATGTTGACATTGTAGGAAATTAATTCCTTCTCTTCTTCACCTTCATCACCGACATCCTCTGCAAATAAAAGACAAATAGAATTTTTTTTTTACTTTGAGAATCATATGTATCTTCTGTCAAAAAAACAACATTAAGCCATTCTGCAAGAGCCAACAAAAACACATTTATCACTCAACATCTATAACAGCTGAAACAATTTATCAAAATATTTATACAGGATTGTAAGGAAATGCCTCCTTGGCATGGTTACCCCCTGACTTTTTGCCTTTGCTGATGCTATGTTTTGAATTGAAAGTGTGCTGAGGCCTGCTAACCAGGCCCCAGCACCAGTGTTCTTTCCCTAACCTGTACTTTTGTATCCACAATTGGCACACCTTGGCATCCAGATAAGTCCCTTGTCAATGGTACCCCTGGTACCAAGGGCCCTGATGCCAAGGAAGGTCTCTAAGGGCTGCAGCATGTCTTATGCCACCCTGGAGACCCCTCACTCAGCACAGACACACTGCTTGCCAGCTTGTGTGTGCTGGTGAGAACAAAACGAGTAAGTCGACATGGCACTCCCCTCAGGGTGCCATGCCAGCCTCTCACTGCCTATGCAGGTGTAGATAAGTCACCCCTCTAGTAGGCCTTACAGCCCTAAGGCAGGGTGCACTATACCATAGGTGAGGGCACCAGTGCATGAGCACTGTGCCCCTACAGTGTCTAAGCAATACCTTAGACATTGTTAGTGCAGGGTAGCCATAAGAGTATATGGTCTGGGAGTTTGTCAAACACGAACTCCACAGCACCATAATGGCTACACTGAAAACTGGGAAGTTTGGGATCAAACTTCTCAGCACAATAAATGCACACTGATGCCAGTGCACATTTTATTGTGAAATACACCCCAGAGGGCACCTTAGAGGTGCCCCCTGAAACTTTAACCGACTATCTGTTTAGGCTGACTGGTTCCAGCAGCCTGCCACAACCGAGACATGTTGCTGGCCCCATGAGGAGAGTGCCTTTGTCACTCTGAGGCCAGTAACAAAGCCTGGACTGGGTGGAGATGCTAACACCTCCCCCAGGCAGGAGCTGTCACACCTGGCGGTGAGCCTCAAAGGCTCACCCCTTTGTGCCAGCACCGCAGGACACTCCAGCTAGTGGAGTTGCCCGCCCCCTCCGGCCACGGCCCCCACTTTTGGCGGCAAGGCCGGAGAAAATAATGAGAATAACAAGGAGGAGTCACTGGCCAGTCACGACAGCCCCTAAGGTGTCCTGAGCTGAAGTGACTCTAACTTTTAGAAATCCTCCATCTTGCAGATGGAGGATTCCCCAATAGGATTAGGGATGTGACCCCCTCCCCTTGGGAGGAGGCACAAAGAGGGTGTACCCACCCTCAGGGCTAGTAGCTTTTGGCTACTAACCCCCCCAGACCTAAACACGCCCTTAAATTTAGTATTTAAGGGCTTCCCTGAACCTAAGAATTTAGATTCCTGAAACTACAAGAAGAGGACTGCTGAGCTGAAAAACCCCTGCAGAGGAAGACCAGAAGACACCAACTGCTTTGGCCCCAGACTTACCGGCCTGTCTCCTGCCTTCCAAAGAAACCTGCTCCAGCGACGCTTTCCAAGGGACCAGCGACCTCTGAATCCTCTGAGGACTGCCCTGCTTCAAGAAAGACAAGAAACTCCCGAGGACAGCGGCACTGCTCCAAAAGAACTGCAACTTTGTTTCAAGGAGCAGATTTAAAGACCCCTGCAACTCCCCGCAAGAAGCGTGAGACTTGCAACACTGCACCCGGCGACCCCGACTCGACTGGTGGAGAACCAACACCTCAGGGAGGACCCTCCGGCGACTCAGAGTCCGTGAGTAACCAAAGTTGTCCCCCCTGAACCCCCACAGCGACGCCTGCAGAGGGAATCCCGAGGCTCCCCCTGACCGCGACTGCCTGAACTCCATTTCCCGACGGCTGGAAAAGACCCTGCACCCGCAGCCCCCAGCACCTAAAGGAACGGAACTCCTGTGCAGGAGTGACCCCCAGGATGCCCTCTCCCTTGTCCAGGTGGTGGCTACCCCGAGGAGCCCCCCCTTGCCTGCCTGCAACGCTGAAGAGATCCCTTGATCTCTCATTGAAAACCATTGGAAACCCGACGCGTGTTTGCACACTGCACCCGGCCGCCCCCGCGATGCTGAGGGTGTACTTTTTGTGCTGACTTGTGTCCCCCCCCGGTGCCCTACAAAACCCCCCTGGTCTGCCCTCCGAAGACGCGGGTACTTACCTGCTGGCAGACTGGAGCCGGGGCACCCCCTTCTCTCCATTATAGCCTATGGTTTGGGCACCTCTTTGACCTTTGCACCTGACCGGCCCTGAGCTGCTGGTGTGATAACTTTGGGGTTGCTCTGAACCCCCAACGGTGGGCTACCTTGGACCCAAAACTGAAACCTGTGAGTGACTTACTTACCTGTTAAAACTAACATTACTTTACCTCCCCCAGGAACTGTGAAAATTGCACTAAGTGTCCACTTTTAAAACAGCTTATTGTGTTTTATGTAAAAAGTATACATGCTAATGTAATGATTCAAAGTTCCTAAAGTACTTACCTGCAATACCTTTCAAATGAGATATTACATGTAGAATTTGAACCTGTGGTTCTTAAAATAAACTAAGAAAATATATTTTTCTATAACAAAACCTATTGGCTGGATTTGTCTTTGAGTGTGTGTTCCTCATTTATTGCCTGTGTGTATGCACAACAAATGCTTAACACTACTCCTTTGATAAGCCTACTGCTCAACCACACTACCACAAAATAGAGCATTAGTATTATCTCTTTTTGCCACTATCTTACCTCTAAGGGGAACCCTTGGACACTGTGCATGCTATTCCTTACTTTGAAATAGCACATACAGAGCCAACTTCTTACAAGGATTAATCAATATTTGTAATCAAAATATTTCACAAAGTGAAATTTCTTCAACTGTTTCCACAAATTCTCACTTTCCATTGTGAACCTCAAACTTTTTCCATCACAGGAGCCACACTTGTCAGCACTCTGACACAATATAACTCTACCCTCTACAATCTCTCATTATAATTTTTATCCAAATCTTTTTAATTTAGTCAATCCCCATTAGGGACTTAGCTACTGGGATTTTATTTCCATACTCCTTACTGATTACTCCCACCATCACATTCAGAATTGTTCTCGGGCGAGATGCCCATTCCTTTTTCTATGGTCAAAAATTAGGAATTTGTTTCGTTAGTATACTGAGCCTAGTTCAGATGTGACTTTGAAACCAAAAAGATTTAAGTGTAATGCGCTTGGGAACCAATGTGTGCCTTAGTGACAGAGTTCAAAGCTATCAAAGCAGCTAAGTTCCCTGGAGAGGGGGTTCGAAATTACTGTCAGGGGCACCGAGATAGGGGAGTTGCAGCATTCTAGGCAGCTCAAATTGCTGCCTGGAAAATGACAGGGTAAGATAGACATGGAAGATAAATTAGCATTTTGTGAAAAATGTGCAGCACCAGAAAGCACCTGGCCACTAGTTTATTAGCCTTAATTAAGTAGAGAACCTGGTTGAGAAAAACACCTAAGCTGTGAATTGAGAAGACCATTGTGAGAGCAGATGAGAAGACCAGATTTTGACAGACAGATGACCAGGTGAAATCTGGCCAGGAATAAACATGATATAAGCCTTATCAGTGTTAGGTTTTAAAGAATTCTGTGACTACTTTTGTTCAAGTTTTTCATATTGTGATTTACAGAAAAACACACACATACACACTCTTCCACTACGGAGCAGAGGGCCAGTGTTGGTGGGAATACGAGCAGCAGAGCTGGAGAAAGGAATCTTTTTTTTTTTTTTTTTTTTTAGAAATTCAAGGTAAGGTTGACTAGTGCCACCACAACTGTGAAACATCTGGAAAAGCTTTAACACTTCCTGAAATCAGTGGTCATCAAAAATGAAGACCTGGAGGCCTGTGGCTGTCAAAATAACCTCTGCATAGTAGGAGCATCTAGATCCACAGACAACGGCAATCTGGATTTGCTTGTAGAAAGATTACTGTGTGACTTGTTCAGTCACCAGAATTTCACCACCACCTTTGTAGTGGAAATTGTACATCGCTCACTGGAACCACATCATCCACCCTTGCCCCACCATAACCAATTCTTGCCAAGCTTCTTAACTTCCGGGATGACACATTGCTCAAAAACTCACCCAAGAACAAGGCCCTCTGCCATGGCAGGGATTCAAAGATATCCCTCTTTACCGACTTCACCATGGCTGTGTAAGACACTCGCCGTACTTTCACGGATGCCAAATCATCTGTCTGCAAGTTGTGACTGGGCTACAGAATATTTTATCCCACCCATCACATTTATCAAAAAGGGGGAGGGAGAGGTAAGGATTATAAATTCACTTCACCTGCAACGTCAATATAATAAAAAATAAGTGAACCTAGAATCAAACTTAGGTGCTGGGAAGTTTGTGGAGGACTCAGTTGAAGACCCTTATGCACGTATTCAACCTCATGAGCTAGGGTGATTTCATGGTTAGCACATCATAGGATTCTTTTTCACCGAGTGTCCCGTTCTCCATGTCAAAAATGCCTCCTCCCTAGAGGTAACCCGCGTTTTGTTAGAACAGATGTTGTGTGGCAAAATTAAAACGGTCTCCAATCCCTTGGAGTGATTTAATAAAGATAAAAAGGGACAGGATGAGATTAAAAAAAAGTTGGTGTTGATACGAAAAGTTGCTAATCCTACACATCTAGTGCATCAAGTCGGCAAGTTTTAGTCGCTAGTCGTCAATATGGGTCAGCAGCTTTAGTCAGGACCAGGTGAATAGAGGTTGATTCTCAGATTATGGGCAGCCTAGATAAGTAATTGTTAACTTACATACATGTCGTCCAGAGGGCTATTCCAATTCGACGTAACGCAGTAGAGGCCTAATTAAGTAGCCTTGTTAGGTGGGAGGCAGAACCTTAGAGGATTGAGAGGACGATTAGGTCCGTGCATATTTGTGCCCCGACCATCAGAAGCTGATCCCCGCGTCTCCTGGAGGCCAGGTCACACATTGGCACATCTACTCTGCCCTCCTAGAGGGTCATCTGGCATCTCAGAGTTACACTTACACTAACTTGGACTTACAAGGAAGTCTTAACCACTTTGCTATATTACTATACTCAATGTACATCTTTGCCCTGTCTGGGGACATCACCCACCAAGGCAGCTACCTGGCGGAGGTTGCCATGGTCTGGCTTACGAACCATCAATAACAATTTCTAGGCGAACCACTTTAGTTTCGAAATTATTCAAGTTATTAACATTCTCGAAGGTTCCAAGGCCTCGAAGGCTTCACTTGTGTAGTCTACAATTTAAACATCTTTTGGCACCACACCTACTTGCAGTTTACAGAGAATCCCTTGAAAACAGGACATTCCTGCATACTCTCCGGGAGGCGATAATCACGCTACTTGGCAATCCAGGTAAAGACCCACATCACTGCGGCTCCTATCAACCCCTCTCTCTCTCTCTCTCCTCAACTTTGATAACAAGGTGCTAGCCAAAGCTCTTGCCGTCTGCATCTCCCTTTTGATGGACTAAATCATCTCTCCAATACAGTCTGGGTTCGTCCCACATCGATCAACATCTCTGAATCTACGTATAGGCTTCTCCGTCCTTAACAGAAACTCCCCCACTTTACCCGTTGCACTCCTAGAGGCAGGGAACGCATTTGACTCCTCAAATGGCCCTTCCTACATGTCACACTTAATAAATTAGACATTACAAGAGGCTTCACCTCACTGATTAAGGTGTTATACACTCACCATGTGGCTAGGATCCGCATCAATGGCATGCTCACCTTGCCTTTTAACATCACATGTAAGACTGGGCAGGGATGCCCTCTATCCCCCAACCCCCTTTCATCATAGTCATGGATCCCTTGGTACGTCACCTGCAAGAAAAGCATTAACACTGCGAACGCCAGTTAAATCAGGGCTGCAGATCCTTAACTTTAACATGGGACCACACCAACAAGTTTTAAAAAGGACTTTAAACACTTGGCTCATTTTCATGGAATGATCCAAGACCTTCCTGAAGCCATTAGGTAACTAAAAAGCAATTTTCAGGTTTATTTTCAAACCCTATACAGTAGCCTCGACCTTGGAAACAACAAGACAAATATATATAGTAGTACAGTACCTATGGTTATAGGTGCTTTTTTGAGACTTCGTGCTTTTAACCACAGTTTGGTTTTAGTTTTCATGTAAATAGCACTGCAACACTTATACTAACACATAATTCACTCATACTGTGCCGTTATACAGGAGCTCCTCGATTACTTTACTTTAAATTGTTGAATTTAAGTTTCTAATAAATGTGATATATAACCCGCAAATCTCATTGGTACAGAAAGTTCTTTATGGTACAACCACTGTCGTGGAGGTTAATACATAACCTTTCCCCTTTCATCATAGTCATGTATCCCTTGGTAAGTCACCTGCAAGATAAGCATTAACACTGCGAACTCCAGTTCCCACCTGGCCACCCTGCTTCTCTCCTTTCACTGGGATAACATTTTACTATTTGTAAGACACCCAGCAGACATCCGCCCCCCTGATCCTCCATGAAATAGTCCGCTTTGAAGGATTCCCTGACCCTGATATTAATTGGTGCAGGTTTCCACTGTCCTGGTGCGAGGGCCTAGTTAGGTATCTGGCATATTTTTACACCGCAGCAAGGAACAAGTTATAAGACTGAATTAAAGCCCAGTTATAGACAAACTGATGAATCAGATGGAGTAGTGGACTTGTCTCTAAATCTCCATGGTGGGCCTCCTCACCATAATCAGAATAGTTGTTCTTCCCCACTTCTTGTACCTTTTCCTCAATATCCCTATCCCACTCACCAATTCCTACACCACGTTACATAGCATACTCTTGAAACTTATCTGGGACAGCCTCGCATTGGCTGGGATACTCTGATACTCCCATACGAGCGGGGTGGATTTGGCACATCACACATTTAATGATATTTCTTAGCAGTGCAATGCCAGTTCACACACCACTGGTATCACTCTGATGCTAGTCTCCGATATCCCAAACCAGAAATTGATTTAGCCGCACCCACTACACTAGCTGCACTCCTACTCGCGGACTCCCAACAGACCCCATAGATAGCTGGACCTGGATGAAACTCCCACAATTCCTCAGGGGCAAACTCCACTACTCCCCATCATTGCCATTGGCAAATTACCCCTGGCTCCCCATCACCCGGGAATGGCTGGTACAACTTACACAGCACAATTTACACACATTTGGCAACCTGTTCCCAGAAAGCCATGCCACAGCAATACCTGTAAGTGCCAGATCCACTGCTACAACACACATGGACTGCTTTGTCATGCAACATTCATAGTGCACTAAGGTCTACCTTTCCTACTTAACCGTTGGCTCCAGATTAATTCACTCCCCTAACTCTGGTAGTCACAGATGACACCGTAAGATGACTGGTATCTAGACTATTGCGCCTATGTGGCTGAGCTGACACCCCGCTATGGTAACCTCAGACGCCTGGGAATCCAATTCGGGTCACGCGCTTACTGACAAAGTTTGGGCAGCTTGTTATGCACAAACATGCCTTGTATCTTTCAACCAACGCCGTAAACTCATTCCCTTCAAATTTTTAAGAAGAGCTTATACCACAGAGTAAACTAAGGCCCACATCAACCACACTAGGTCCTCCAATAGTCCGAAATGTGTTCTCCAAGGGACAGACTTGATGCATATGTCCTGGACACGTAGTCATCGCAAAACCTTTTGGCGCTCCATCTTCTCCTACCTAACACAGATGTCTAGCACTAATCGCACTCCTGATCTATTACAGGCACTGCTGGGATACATCCAGGATGTACCCAACGGCATTCACCAATTTACAGCTATTGCCCTTCTGGCCAAACACGAAGTAGCCCTTCTCTGGGGTGGTAGACACCCGCCAATGGCAAAGGATTGGCTCGACGACTTGGCAGATTGCGACACTACTAGTGAAATACAATCATTACAGCCCAACTAACAGGCCAAAAAACATCTGGCAACTCCTGTGGAATTAGCACTTCATGATGGAGGTTGACAACGTGGGCATTTGAGCCAATGTACCGACTTAGATATAGCTCACAGACACAGCCCAGCTATTGATCTCTCACCCTGGGATCCCCAGACAGCCCCCACCCCTCCAACTTCCCACTTGTGTCCCCATCATTTCATATGGAATACCGCTATCACGATCTATTTTTCTGTTTTATAATGCAAATCAAACTAACACTATATGCAATTATGTACATGACTAAATACTACTACTCCCCCGTCCTTAGGGGATACCAACTGTTTGCAATTGTGTTTGTTGTGCAAAATGATAAATAAATAGTTTAGGGGGTGTGGCCAAAGCGTTAAGATGGCGGTCACACTTTAGTAGTGCTCTGGACCCCTCCGTCATCTGCCTCCTGTAAGGAACACAATCCGTTCCCATCAACATCACAGTCTGTCCTCCAGGGCCCTGCTGCCTCCCTAGGGACAAGAAAGATAACTTCCCGACCCTCTGACCTGAGCGCGGACGAGTTGATCACTGAGGGCCCACGGCACCGCGGCAGCTTGGGTGCACCCGCGAGCCCTGCCATGGCACTTCAGTGCGGCGAGGAGCGGCGCGCCACACTGTTGACAGCAGGCCGTGGCTGGGACCGGCTGAGGACAAGCCGGGACCTGCGGCCTACCGCTCCTCCCCCCCCAGGAGCAAAGGGAGGCGGAGGGGAGAGGATCTCTCTGGTTCCTGGCCTGAACGTCGGCGGAACAAGGGCCCGCGGCTGCCCGAGCCCTGGATTCCGGGCTACGAGTGGGCGCTGAGGTGCACAACACAAGGAGGCCTGGGGCACTGCAGAAGCCAGTGCACGCCCGTATGCCTGCCACGACGAGGGAGGAATCGTGCTGCCGTTGGAGGCTAAGTCACGGGAAAGGACTAAGCAGAGGTGAGCCGTGGGCTGGGGCGGCCTCCCGGCTGTTGGAGTGGAGGACCCGCGCTGCTGGCTGGGAGAGGAGCTCTCTCGTGTTCTTCCCCTCCTCTTCCTCACTGGAGAGGTGCGCCTGGCCTTGGGTGGTGGCACGTTGCTAAGTGGCGGGGGCTAGGCTTCGCCCTCCTCTTCCCCCCCCCCCCCACCCGAGTGTGTGACTGACTTGGAGTCACCCGGGGGGTGGTCTGGAGCACCAGCGGAGGCGATTCCTGGGGAAAACCAACCACCGGAAAGAAGACGAGCTGGCTGTCAAAGGACTGCGATTTCTTGAGTCCTCGAAATCGCTTGGCTGACCCACGGAATGTGGAACGGCGCAGCGGACCTGGGCTACAGGGAGAAACAACCTTGGCCCTGAACTCGTGTGCGGCGGCTCCACCAGACCGCGCTGTTGACCCGCCGCTGAAGCTCCTGTGGGGCTGGGACTGAGACTAAACACTATGGGCAAGGACAAGTCAGCGCGGCAGACTGCGGCGCAAACACGCATAGACCAATTCACCACAGGCGCAACTGGGTCCCAGATGGAAGATAATGTCCCAAGAGGAGGTGGTGAACCACAGACGACATCAGTCAATTTAGCAGCGATCCAGGCATCCCAGATTGCCGTTGAATCCAAGATAGGAGAAGTTAGGGTGGACGTGGCCCAGGTCCGGCAAGATCTCCGCAACGCCACGGCCCGAATTACGGAAGCCGAATCCAGGATTTCCACAGTGGAAGATGACGTGACCGCTCTCAAGGATCAAGTCTCCGCGCTGACTACTCGCACATCGGAGCTTCGCCGAAGAGCTGAAGACTCTGAGAACAGGCCTAGACGTAACAACCTCCGTATGGTGGGCCTCCCTGAAACTACTGCAGAATCATCCCTGGCCACGTACTTGGAGGACTGGTTCCGCTCTTGGATGCCAGCAGATCACCTCATACCATGGTGCACGATCGAACGAGCCCACAGGGCCCTGCAGTCGAGACCCCCGCCGGGCTGCCCACCCAGATCAGTGATACTTTGTTTCTTTAACTTGAAGGACAGAGACGCGGTGCTGCAAGAAGCACGCTCATTCACCGAGGTGAAACAGAAGCTGAGAACAATGGACATTCAGTACTGTCTCCTGTTCCCACCAAGACTGTGTGGTCTACAGTAATAAGACCTATTTTTTGGAACAGCGGGCCAAGGCGTGGACCTGGTTGACGGAAGAAGTTCCTCTGGGTCTATACAGAGATGGGTCAAGACCGCTGCAAGAAGCTCTACCGAACCACCAGAGGGGGCAACAGGCAGACCAACGCCGTCGCACGTGCTCACGGCGGCGCAGGGTACGGCACGGATCCCATTCGGATTCCCCTTCGGAGACCCGCCAGTTGGAGCCGCGGAGCCCACGACCACTGGAGGACTCGGAGGACGCCCCGGGGGTCATGATCCGCAGAGTGTGATGCAGGCCCAGTCGGGCACCTGGAGGACACGGACTTGTCCAGCAGTCCGGTGCTGTGATCTCACAAATGAGAAATATCTCTGGAAATGAAACAGACTACCGGGATGATGAAAACGATGCCAATTTTAACTAATTACAGTTTACTGTGTTTCTATACTTGATCCGACATTATGGAGGGGTCCACCACTGCCCTATCAGTTGACGGTTCACCCCACTAGTTCCGGAAGTGAGGCGCTATATATGGGCGACAGATACTTCAGGAGTGGAGTATGGGGTGGGAGTTTGGGGGGGTCAAGGGAGTTCAGGCCCGGTTGCAAAGGCCGATGTTATTGTTTTTACGCTATTGCAATGTTTGCTGCTCTGTGCATTAGCTAATAAACACAAACACAGAGACACAATCATCACAGTAGGAGCACATGTTCTGCGGAGACGGGGCAAGGCAAAAGTTTTTCAAGGTCCCCGGGCCCAGTAATAGAGAGTTTTGGTATTCACTATGGGAATTTTCAAAGACACCCGCCCCCATGAATCAGACACAGGTTCTCGTGGAATGTTAATGGTCTCCTAGACAAGATTAAGCGTTTACCTTCATACACCGATATCGACCGGAGGTACTCCTGCTGCAGGAGACATCTCCTGGGAGATAAATGCCCCTTCTTGACCCGCAGAGGTTTTCATAGGGTGTATCACGCTGGGTTCACGTGCAGATCGCAGGGGTGGCAATACTACTACACCATACATTTCCCATGAAAAACATCCAGGTATGGAGGGACCGACAGGGACGCTATGTGGCCATCACCGGCATTAGTTGAAGGGGCCACAGTCAACATGGTCAGTGTTTATGCTCCTCCCTCATTGGTTCGTAGAACCCTCGAGGACCTCACCAAGTTACTTTTAGACCTGCCACCTGGGCTTACTATGTTGGGAGGTGATTTTAACGCAACCCCGGACCCGCCTCAGATGTAGCCGGTCCGCTCTCCGTATATAGACACACAACAGTGGCGGGAATCACTGGATGGTTCTCTGCGAAGGGGCTCTGTGATGCTTGGCGGGTATGGCACCCAAGACAGCGACAATTTACCCACATTTCAGCGGCACATGGCTCGCAATCCAGAATTGACCTGGTGCTACTCCGGAGTACGGACTGCACCGCCCTCTCTCACATTGAAATACTAGCTAGGGGAGTCTCTGACCACGCCCGCTTCGGTTCGTTGTGGGTCCCGCTCGGTCTCAGTGCCGTCCTATGTGGCAGCTAAATGCGTGGTACCTCCAAGACAAGAGCTACACCTGAGCAGCTGCGGCAGGCACAACGAGAATACTTTGAATTGAATGAAGGTTCAGTAACCTCCGCGGGCATTCTATGGGTGGCGGGTAAGGCACTGCTGCGGGGTACAGCTAAAAGCCTGATACGGGACCTGGAACGCACACGAACCCAGCGTATTGCACAGCTGGAGTTACAGGTGATGTGTCTGTAGAACGAGAGTGCAACAAACCCAAGCGAAGGGGCAACGCAACAACTTCTAATCTGTGAGGAAATCCGAGATCAATCCCTAGAAGCTGCAAAGCACCTGTGGATGGCTACCACAGCAAAAATCTACTTATGGGAGGAGGTGAGGGGTTGGGGGGGGGGGGGGGGACAAAACGGGAAAAATGCGTGCCTCTAGGATTGTCCCTGAAATTTATGACGAGGAAGGGGGCCTCGTTGTGAGACACCCTGAAATAGCGAATGTCTTTGCCAGATACTACCGAACACTATACCAAGCGTCTGCACGGATTGATCTGGGTCAGGCCCGCCGATTATTGGACGAGGTTCCACTCCCGCGACTGCCGGCGGGGGAGGTGCAGATCTTGGATGAACCTATTAACGCAGAGGAAATTGGAGCAGCAATCTCTGCACTAAGTACGAGGAAAACGCCAGGTCCCGACGGGTTCCCCTCAGAATATTACAAAGCACTCAGGGAAGACTTAACACCACACTTGTTAAACCTCTTTGCAGAAGTGGAAAGTGGTGGATCCTTCCCCCGAGAGTTAGATGCCGCCACTATTGTAGTGCTTCCTAAACCCCAACACCCCTCGCTGCACTGTGCGGATTATAGGCCAATATCGCTGATTAATAGCTAGGTAAAAATATCTGCCGCTATCCTCGCCTAAGAGGGTTCTGCCGCAACTAATCCACCCAGACCAATGTGGGTTTATGGCAACCCACAGTACTCAACACTGTAGCTGTCGATTAGATGTGGCTCTGGCTGAACGCCACCGACTGCCCCAAGACCTTGCCCTTTTACGAATCGCTTTTGAAAAGGCCTTTGACTCGGTCGACTGGGGGTTTCTCTTTTTAGTGCTCCAGCGCGTGGGCCTGGGACCGAGGTTTCGTCGTCTGGTCCAGGCGTTATACACCAACCCTACAGCCCGCATACAGGTCAACGGGGCCTTGTCCTCAATTTTCGAGATTCACAGGGGCACGCAGCAGGAATGCCCCTTATTTACCCTGGCCATTGAACCTCTGGCCCAGATGATCAGGACAGACCCAGTATATCGCGGCTGGAAATGGGGTCACTCCCAAGAGGATAGGATAGCGCTATACGCCGACGACATCCTGTTGTACATGAAAGAGCCCAGTATAACGGGACCACGAAGTCTCTGCCTTTTACGGCGCGATTAACAGGCGTCGGGACATAAAATGAATCCTACCAAATCGATACTGATCCCACTGACCAGTTCACGTGACTGCTTTGACTGGCAGGACACAATACCTCTGAGCAGGCTCAGTTTTAAATACCTGGGCATCTGGGTGTCCATCCTGCCTGAGCCGACCTGGGCCAAAAACCGGTCGCCATTCTTGGCACGCGTCAGGACGGACCTGCAGAGATGGCAGACTACCGCTAAATGTGATGGGCCGAATGGCCCTATATAAAGATGATGATCCTGCCAAGGCTCCTATATACACATTTCAGAACTTTCCCCTCCTAATCACTCGCTCCTAGTTTAGAGCTCTTTGAAGCGCTACAGGGCTGTTCCTCTGGAAGGGTACCAGACATCGAGTTGTGCCACAACACTGCCGAAGAGGGGTATATGACGGGGGCCTGGGTGCCTCGGATCCCTATCTGTATTATCAAGCCACTCAGTTAATAGTGATCCGTGATTGGTTCACTGGGGGATGGGACACCCGGCCTATCGGGTAGAGTTGGAGATCCTGGGCTTCCCACGTATCCTCGATGTGCTATACGGAGCACCCCTCCCCCAAGACATGGAGGAGATAACCAGGGTAGTTTTCCTGGCATGGCGCGCCGCATTACGACATATCTGCTGGAACACCGTTGTCACCCATCAGACCCCGCTGTGGAGGGGGAGGTGGTTAAGCACGACTGCAGCGCTGGAAGGGTTCACAGAATGGGACCTGCTGGGCATCTCCTTGGTGGGAGATGTGTGGAGAGGGGAGGCTATGAAATCATTTCAGGATCTACAGGTGGACTTTCAACTAACTAAGACACAGTTCTTCAGATACATCCAGCTTAGACATGCCCTGAGGGTCCACTTGCCAGCCGAAGGCCCCTTGCCAGAATTTCACCCATTCGAGGCCAAACTACTTATGGGGAACCTGGGGGGGGAAGGTATCTCCCAAATCTATAAAATGGTAATTAACAACGCTCCCAGTGACCTGGGCTCAGTTAGAACCAGATGGGAGTCATGGGTTGGGGCCCTAGAGGAAGCAGAATAGAGGGAGGCTATGATGACACTCAAGGTACTGGCGGTGTCGGTTAGACTTCGCACAGTGCAATTCTACTACTTATACGGAGCATAAGTGACACTGTCCAGACTGCACAGGGCGGGACTCCGCCCCTCTGCCCAGTACCCACGATGCTTTGCTCTGCAATTTTCTTTCCCTTTAAAAACAATAAAAACTTGTTTATCAAAAAAATAAAATGGTTTAAAAAATAACGTTGGATATATCAGAATATAAAAAAGATGTAAGGGCAGGAAAAGGGAACAACGCTAAGGATATTAAAGGTTTCCACAGAAACTTTTCTCCAACACTGTCTGCCTAAGAGATTTCTGAGACTGTAGGGCAGATGTAGTTTTAGGTGGGGAAAACATTGAGGAAAAAGGGAAAGGATTGATCCACGACTGAGGGATGCACGTCCTACCAGGGCAAAGACAAGATCCAGCATTTGCCCTCTACATGGGTGGGCGCCGTCACTAGTCGGATCAAGTCCATGGCCATAAGCGAAGAAGTGAGAGCATTAGCAGTTTAGTCATCGGGAACATCAACCCAAATGTTTAAGTCTCCAAGACAAAGTGTGATTTGTAGGAAACTGGACTTCTTTGCAAATGCTCCTCCTCCCCAATTTTTGCCCCCTTTTAGAACTACTAGATGCCGGTTTTCGTCTGCCAGTGCACTGAGGCCTGCTAAACAGACCTCCGTGCCAGTGCTCTTTCCTTAAAGACCAGATATGCTTAATTGTTTACAGTTGGCACAGGACTTTAGCACCCCTATATGACCCTAGTAAATGGTACTCCTGCTACCTAAGGCATGGGTACTAAAGAAAGTCCTTAAGGGCTGCAGCATAACTTGTGCCCCCTCAAGAGACCCACACACAAATTGCACACAGCCTGCCATTGCAGCCTGCGTTTCAGGCAGGATGCAAACCCAGAGCTAAAACAAGCTATGGCACACCCATTGTGTGCCATGCCAAAGTCAGTGCATGCATTATATTTAAGTCACCCCTCCAGCAAGCCTTAAGAGCCCTAAGGCAGGGTGCATTATAGTACATGAGGACATATCTGCATGGGCAGATATGTCCCTGTGATGTCTAGTTCCATTCCTAGTCATTGCAAGTGACCCGGCAGCCATCTTAAAGCATGTAATGGACACTGGTCAGCACGAGTGACTATAGTATATTATGGCTACATGGAAAATAGTGGTGATTAATTTCAAATACCTTGTCTTAATAAATTCATACTGATGCCAATTTTGGATGTATTATGACCTGCACCCAGAGGACACCTTTGTGGTGCCCCCGTGAAAACCTACTTGTCTTCTACTGTGCTGGCTGACTGGTTCCGACCAGCCTATAACCACAATGGTGTTTCTGACACTCTGAATGTGAGAGCCTGTGCTCTCAGAGTTCAGAAACAATGCCTACTCGCTCTGGCAGGTGATGGTATCACCTCTGCCAACAGGATGGCTAATAAACCTGCCTACCAAGGCCGGGGACTTTAAAGTCCCTGATGCCTTTTGAATAGGACCCCTGCTTCCCCAGACCTGGGAGAGGCAACCCCCTGCCCCGAGGCCCATTTTGCACAGGGACAAGCAGGAAAATTAGCTATGCAGGAGGTGTGTTGCACTGCACGGCTGCACACACCTCTAGGGTAACCAGCCTGAAGTGAACACAAAACTAGGAATTCCACCATCTTGTGTGGAGGAACTAGGAATCCTGGGACAGGGTGATGCCCACTCGCAAAAGGAAGAGGTCATCTAGGGGGTGACATGACCCCAGGGGTAAGAGCCCATATCCTATTAACTTTCAAACCTTTCAACGCCCATAAATGGAGTATTCAAGGAACCCCCTGATACCAGGACTTCAGATACAGCGACCTGAAAGAAGTACACAGACACTGATGAGTTGCAAAAACAGAAGACAAGCAACTGATTTGGTGCCAACCCTGCCAGCTGTCCTCAATAACTGCAAAGACTCTTACCACAGCTTCCTGTACTCCAAAAGCCCAGGAAAACTGCTAGCCTTTACTCAGGACCCAGTAACTCCTACGGAGAAGCGGAGCTGCACCCCTGCATCCTGCAGACACCCCAGAAGAGCTGCAAGGACTCTGGACCACCAAAAGTCCAACACCAGAAAGCACCACTGCAACCATGTTCCCTAGCCCGACTTGAAGTGGCCTAATGATGCCAGTGTAGTCCACAGACCCTCCAGATCCGAAGCCCACCTTTGACCGCCTGCAGCCTCTTTGTGCAATGGATACAATTACATACACAAGGCAGTTAAAAAAAATAAGACCGTCAAGAAAACAAGAGCAGACCAATCATACAGACCAAGTTATTTGATGACAACAGTGTGAGATTTTCCTATGTTTAAACTTCTTTTGAAGGCAATATTTCTGTGTTAGCAGAAGCTTTGACCAAACAATGTTTATCAAGTTATTGGTAGTGGAAGCCACTTGATTGCCAATTCTTTGAGAGATACATAAAAGGAAACATTTGTAAAGTCAACAGGCTTGACTTGAGGATTCTTTAACAAGGACGCAGTAGTTCCTCTAGTTGTTACGACATGACCCTGATGAGTCACACGAGACCGTGTTATACCAAGCTACATTGCCTTCGGCAATTACCAGAGGCCCCAAGCGAGTCCAAAGAGCTTTTAATCTCAGCATAAACTTATGAGCAGAGTAGACAACACTGAATCTCTTCTTTTGTGAAATAAAACAAGGACTAAGAAATTGCTTTAATATATATATATATATTTATTTATTTACACACACACACACACACACACACAATTCCTATCATCAGACGCCCGGGACGTATTGTTTGGGGTCAAGAGCAACATGTTTATGTTGTCCTTGGGACAAGTAGGCCCAACCCCCTGCAGCACAAACCCTTTAGCTTCCAGTTTACAGAGAAGGGAACTGTCTGCAGTTGAGGTAATGTGTGCCCATATAATAATGCTGGTCGAACTTGTATTTATGGTTCATTAATGAAAAGCTTTCATTATTAGGGTGAGGGCTGTAAGCGTTTTAAGGTCACATTGTACTACTGGCAGTGGTAACAGTAAAAAAATAAAAAAAAAAAAAAAAAAGTGAACATGTTTGAAAAGTTTAACAATATGAGGCGAAGTATAATGCTCCCAGAATCCTCTGCTTCGATGCAAAGGTTTGCAGAAGTGTGTAAGCAAGACTGATGATTCTTTGATTTCAAAACAAAATGTTCAGAAAAAAATAGGAGTTTAAAAAAAAAAAAGTTTTGCTACTATGAAATTTTAGGTACTATTTCTTTGATGTGTCATTTAATAAAGTGTGTTGATGCATGTTAGTATTTCCCAAAAATATTCCTAATGAAAATCAGTGTTGTTTTCAACAAAATTATGGGATGCATGACAATAAACAAGCACTGGCAAAGCCGACATATCAGACATTTTTTGTGCGTTATTTGGTTTCGTCAATGCATGTCTTGGTTTGACATGGCTTTTGTAACACTTTGTTGTTGTTGCTGCCCAGCAGAGTATCAAACACTGGCAAAAAGGGAAAAAAAGCTTCTGGTCTCAAAAAGCACACATTGCCACCAGTGGTGTAACAAAGCCCACCTCCAGGCCTCCAACCCCCTCCCCTCAGCGCAGCACCTGTCCTCAATGAATCTGGAGAGGAGGGTCCTTCCATGTTCTTTGCAGGGGGCCCCCTTCCAGTTTCATTACGCTACTGATTGCCACAGTAGATCCTGGCTCTGGACAAAACTACTTTGTGTGCCAATATGTTCCTTGTGGAAGAGAAGAATGCAATCAGTCACCTTAAAGCCAGCTGATACAGAGGGAAATAGCAGTTTAATGAAAACAAAAGATCTTTAACGTCAGACTGAACTAGGGACCCAATTTAAAGTCACAAAAGTGCACCCGTGGTATACGTCTTTGAATTGGTGGCTTCATGCATTCACAAGAACTTACAGACGTAGACCAGGTAATTGTACTTCTAGAAAATAGGAGAATATTTGTGAAATTAATTTTAGCATGAGCAAATATGCATGTGTAAAATTTGCTCATGTGAAAATCTATTGACAAGTTCACTTTCCCTCCAACCACTTTTTTCCCCAACCATGCCATAGACAGGAGTACATTTTCAACCTTTCTCATGGGAAAAGATCAGAGAAGAGCTGGTGAAAATCCTTAAAACATGCAAGTTAGTAGGTTTTCAGACTCAAAGGCATTCCAGCCCTGGAACTATTGCTTACTGCTTCCTCCAGCTCCAGTATGTAGATCTGCATAAAGGTGGCAAAATAAGAAAATTGCTATAGTAGAGATTGAAACTGCAAGTATTCAAGTCCTACTATAGTAGTAGCCCTGGCATAATCAGAGAGGCTATTGTCAGAGCTCTTGCATAATGAGAATAGCTCTAACTCACATCTGTGTGAGTTAGAGCTACTGGCATTGTAAATGATAATGTTTTTACCTATGTGTTTTGTTGTGTAGTGGATGTATGTGGTGTGTAGTGAAATTACGTGTGTTGTATTTGAATATTAGGGAGGTGGGATAGTGTGTGAGAGAGCAAAACAGGAAAGAGATAGAGGGAGAAGTGAAAGGGGCAAAGGGGGGGGGGTGGAGGTAGACCAGTGAGGAGTTGCAGTTAGGTAGCATGTGCTACTAGGCAGTATAGAAAAGAGATAGGTAGTGTAAGGGAGGGATGAGAGTGCAAATGAAAGGGGGGAGAGATAAAGGGGATATATGTGAGATAAATGGAAAATGAGATAGCAGAGATCATAAAGAGATGCATGGAAGAATGTAGAACTACAGTGGGATCATATGAAATGGCCGGAAGATTGAGGGACTGAGGAAAAGAAGAAGATAGAAACATACAAAGAAGACTGGTAATGTATAGTGAAGAGACGTAAGGGATAGAAAGTAGGGGCATATAGAAGAAATAAAAGGAGAAAATGAAGAGTAGCAAGTGAAGGGGGCATTAGAAATAGAAGAGAATGTAAGAGGGGGGTAAAAACAAATACAGGGGAGATTAGTGACGTGGCAGAAATAGCGAAGTTGGAAGGATGAGAAATGAACAACAGGCCTAGAAAAATCATAAAAATGTTACTAGACCTGCAGGTCGAGTAACTTGAATAATCTACTAGACCTAACTAATGTACTTGACCCGTAAACGGGTCTCAAATTGAGTGTTCCTAGGCAAATAGTTTACAGAGTTCACTTTCTTCATTCTCACAGATGATTTGCACCTTCAAATACGTGAGCGTAGCATTTCTGGCAGTACAAAAATAACCTCTTTTGTTTGATTAAGCAGACTAAGGTTTGCTGCATGGATCACAGGAATCTAGCCCATATACAGGGCAGGAGGGTTTCTCAGTTTGTTTAAACACTCACTTTTAATAAATATATTAGTAAAGCCCTGATGTGATAGCATACTGTTGTCTACACACAGTACATTTCCAAGAAATTACCAAAAACCCTACCAGTAACTTAGTTTTACTGATAAAACTATATAGTGATTAACAATCTGTGAAAATTGGGTTTCAGAAAACATATCCTTTGCACATCAACACTAATGTATTCAGATTTGTTTTCATCCTATTAAAATAAATTTATCACACAGAAATACAAAAAAGTCGCTCACAACTACTGAAATATATTTTGAAATGTTTGTACAGTTGACTTAGTCATTTAAATGTTGCGTGTTGAAAAAAAAAAAAAACACCATGTATCCTTTTATTTTACACTCTGAGCAGCAGGTCACAGTTCACCTTACAAAGTCCTGGAACTCTGCAGTCAAAAAGAAAATTAATTGTACGACAAACTGATTTTATACCTCTGTCTGTGAACACAGAGCAAATGTGACATACAAGAACAAGATTTAAAGGTGCACCTGTTCCTTGTCAACTCGCCAGAAGGGGTGAGTAAGTCCTAAAAACAGCTCGACCTGATTAAATATTACTCGTCATAGCGAGTGGTCGAATTGATTTTTCGACCCTGGTACAAGGAAGGACATAGAGGTGCCCAGAAACTGATAAGAGAGGAAACACAAAGGTTCAGATTCATGGGACAGTGGAAGTTGGAAAGTAGGTGCATTCAATGTAGTTAGAGGATGCAGAGATCTCTCAAAATAGGAGATCATGAAGAGAAGGGGCAAATGGGGCTACAAAAGAAGGAGGACATAAAAGAGAATGTGAGGGCTGGTTCCACTACAGAATGTAAACAGTGTAGAAAGGAGAGAGGGAAGGGGTAGCGGATAGCTAAATTTGGGAACGGGGGCAATGAAAGGTGGAAGTAGCGAAGTACAGACGAAGGGAGAAGAAGGGACGGAAGGATGGGATGGCGGGATACAGGAAGAATGGGAGAGCGAAGAGGTATGGTTCAAGAGGAGGGACAAGGAAGGCAGTTCAAAAGCATGTGTATTATTATTTAAATTGGTACAGACAAGTATTTATTAAACATGTATTTCTCGGTTTGTATCTTGCGTAGAGGGCGAATTTATGTGATACAAGGACCTCCCACTCCAACCTGTGTTTCTCGGTCCACAGCGGGTCTCATGACAACACTTATCACGTATGGGGTGTGCCATAAGCCTCTTGCTATCTATGTGTGGCCAGGACCTTCCGCCTTCAATTAACGGACTGCAAGCTTTTCTTTTTATTTTCTCCAAAAGATCGATACAACAACCATCTTAACTGACCCTCATTACTCATATCACATAATTTTCAGTATATATATCACATCATGTGTAATGCTGAGATTAAATCAATCTCTGCATGACTTTTTTTAAACTCATTAATTGATGCATTTCAAGCTTTTTGAGGTTTTATCTCTTTTCAAATGATAAAGTTTGCAGCAGCACAGGTATATTTCTAGCAGCATTTTCTAAACCATAATTGTCAGAGTGCTGTTATACATGCAACTCAAAGTCCATAATTCATGGATATGACATCAATCCGTAGTTATGCAACCAACTGGGAAACTAAACAAATTGTGTGTGGAATATTAAAACGATGGTAACAAGTGTGCTAGGTTCTTTAACGCATGATGAGCAAGACAAACATAAGAAACTATGGCATGTTTTGCATTAATGTCAAACAGGGACAGCTACACAAAATCCATAAATTTCAAGAAGCAGAATGAATGCTAGCGCCCTGGCATACGAGACATGGCACTGAATAGATTTTATGGAATCATGTGCATTTTCAGAACGATAATATCACAAGGGATTTTGTTTTTAATTTATCTAATGTAGTGCTGACACATCCGTAATACAGTGGACCAAATGAGGACCTGTCTAAAACATCGGGCACTTTATGACAGGGACAGAAAATAACACTGTCAACCGAGCACCTACTTTCATAATATAACCACAAGGGAAGGCAGCCTGAAGGGTAGACGTGCAAACACAGAGTGAGAGGTGAACAAAGGAACAGGCAGGCAAAGAAAAGAATATATATATATATATATATATATATATATATATATATATATATATACACACACACATTACACAAGTTAGGGTGTGCGGTCCTTGTTTCACATAAATTTGCCCTCTACGTGAAACACACAAACTAAGAAATACATGTATATACCAATTTAAAGAATACACATGAATACATATATATTTTCACATACACACACGAGAACCAAACCAGCGCACATCCAAGCACACTGAAACACATGCACGCACAACACATACATGAATGGCATGGACAACACATGATGAATGACAAGCACTTTAACAAAAAAACGCTAAAGAGGGAGAAGCAGGCAGAAGGAGGGGGAGGGTAGAAAAAAAAAAAAGACACTAGGCGCAGCGGACGGGCACTAATGGAATTAAGCCAATCAGTGCTTGATCCCTGCTCCACGGACATGAATTATGCCAGCCTCAAGTGGACGAATTACGAGGCTGTAAAGAAGAATGCCATGCAAGCCAACAAATGGTGAGCAACAGGCGGGCTCCAAGTCCTTTCCTAACTACAACAGTGACTTGCAGGCGTTACACACGCACTAGCGCGTGATATTGCAGGTTCGACCATAAAAATAGGAGAAAGTAATGCAGAGTAACCATATATTTAGACTCTAGACGGCATAGTGCATTACACATTTTCAAGGCTAGCAGGCCTAGTGCAATGATATGACAAACAAGGCCCACAAAACATAACTTCTCCCGGCTATAAAGCAAAAGTTAAGGCCATGTGAGAGCTTAAAAAGATAATTAAAGTGATAGGGGTTATTATTTGAAGTCTCCACTAACATAGTGTGGGGACCCTGAGATGATGTAGACAGAAAGAGCACATTGTGATCAATGTTTTGGTGATGATCCCATTGTCCTAGGACCACAGCAGGCTGAGTTACGAGCAAAAATGTTATGTAAAAGTAATGCACTGCAAAGCATTATGGGGCAAGTTTCCATGCAACAAATATTTTAGTATGCAGATATGACTGCAATGCTTAGAACAGCCCCTAGAGGTCACCATACTAAAATTAGCATTTGGCAGAAACATGGTCATGTAACCATACAGTCAGCCCTTACAGAGCATAACCACATGAAAAAAAGAATGGGAGAGGGTAATGCGGTGTAACAAAATATGATGTCCCCTAGAGGGCGTAGTGAATTATACATTTTCAAGGCTAGCAGGCCTATTGCAATGGTATTTCAAACACGGCCGGTAAAACATAACTTCTCCCAGCAGTAAAACAAAGTACTAGCCACAATAAAGCTTCAAATGATAATTAATGGTGGTAGTGGTTATTATTTTGGAGTCCCCACTAACAGTGTGGGGACCCAGGGATAATGTAGACAGGTAGCGCACACTGTGGTCAATGTTTTGAAGGTGGTCCCATTGTCCTAGGACCACCACAGTCTGAGTTATGAGCAAAAATGTTTTGTTAAAGCAATGCCCTTCTAAGCAATATGGGCAAGTTTCCGTGCCACAAATATTTTAGTATGTTGAAATGACTGGAAGGCTTAGAACAGCCCCTAGAGTAAGCCACAATGAAAATAGCATTTGTAAGAAACATGGTCATATAACTATACAATTAATCTCTAGAGAGCATAACCATATAAAAGAAAATTGCATTAAATAATGCAGTGTAACCATATATTTGGCCCCTAAAGAGCATAGTGCATTACACATTTGTAGGGGTAGCAGGCCTGTAGCAATATTATTGCAAACTAGGCTCTTACAACACAAGCTATTCCCAGCTGTAAAACAAAAGTTCCAGCCACGAGAGTGCTGAAAGACACTGAATGGTGGGAGGGGTTATTATTTTGGGGTCCCCACTAATAGTGTGGGGACCACAGAGACAATGTAAACAGAAAGAGCATGTTCTGCTGAACGTTTTGTAGGTGGTCCCATTGTCCTAGCACCACCACAGGCTGTGTTATGAGCAAACATTCTTTGTGAAAGTAATGCGATGCAAAGCATTATGGGGAGAGTTTCCCCGAATGCAGGGAATATTGTAGTGTTGGCTCTCCCGCTGTGCCTGGAGAGCAGTTCTCACTTTGAGGACTTCTGTTTAACATAAAGCATTTAGCAATTTCACCAGTGCTCCAATACCGCCGATTGAGTTCACGCTATTGTGCCTGTTCGCGCTGTGAGAGCCATAGCCGCCATGCAGCACGAAGGGGAGGGACAAAAGATTTTTTAAAGTTTGCCCACGCTTAAGTACATAAGCATTTGTGCAATAATCTATGTAACAGGGGTGCAAGGCATGACAAAAACAGCCTCAAAGCGGGACAAACACAGCATTTACTAATCAAGTGATTTTTGAAAGGCAAGCCCAGAAACAATTAACAGTGATGGGAATGAGATTGGCGTGGTTAAAGGCCCACAATACTTACAACAGGTCAGAGCTCTTGAGCGCTTAACCTAAAAAAAAGCTTCTTTGAAGTGTGTGTGGCATAGTAACAGATTCAACAACGGCGACAGGGAAGAAAAAATAAAAGTAGTGCCCCAATCACAAAGTGATCAGCAGAAGGTCAGCAATCATGCTAAAGCAATCAGTACTTGATCCATGCTCCAGCCAAAAGAAGAGGAAGTGAATCCAGCATATGCTGGCTAATTAGAAGGCAGCAAAATAAGAGTGACAATAATGCCAATGAAAATCAAGAGACCTGCTGTAAGCCCCTGTTGTATACCCTATCTCTTGCAAGTGAGGGCGATGCAGCATATGCGCTGTCAAAGATGAGGCCTACAAACAATGATTTTCTTCAGTTGCTAATTCTGTTGGTTTTAGCAGAAGAATCTTCCCACAGAGTGCGGAGAGTCCTTGCTAGACAACCACCAAGCCACAAACCCATTTAAGAAAATATCTTCAAGTCAGCTAATTACAGCACCAATTTAAGTTCAATACATTATTATCGCAAAAAGAAAATTACAAATGCAACATGGTAAAAAGCCAGTGATATTTATTTTATTTAAGACAAGAGAAGAATGCAAACCAGTTACCCATAAGGCAAGAGTGAAGCAAAGATTTCTTCATCTCGCTTGTTTAAAAATTACATAGTTGTTCGGTCTTTTTTAAATAAGTCAGAAAGAAAATAATATCAGACATAAATATCAGACTTTAAATAATTTTGAGTCAATGATAGTAAGAAAGACCCAAAAAGTGTTTTAAATGTTAGCACATGGGGATACTACAAGTATTATTTTTTCTCTTAAAAATAAAAAATAAAAAAAAACAAGAATAATAATTCTTCGGGATGCTGTTCTTCAAACTTTGGATAACAGATACAAAACATTCATTCACATCAAATGAGTTGCATGCCACTCACTTATTTGCATGTCTGACGTAAACAAATCACTTATTGGGCAGTACAAAATGCAGAGTTTATACTTTTGGCTTACAAAGGGGCATGAGCATCCAAAATGGATCTCTTTTTATACAAACATAATACTGCATTACCTATTTACAGCCCATTACCAAATTTTAATAGAAATTAAAGCCCCAACTATTGCAGGAAACTCAAAAACAGTATCACCTCAGTTAGGAGAGCCACAAAAGGGGCAAGTACCCATCAGTCTTGTTTTGAATTGTACAATATTCCTGTTTGTCCTCCATTAAAAAAATTAAGATTTTCATTCAGACATCCAAATGCCATAAAATGTGGGGTAATTGATTATTTTGTCTGATTTTCACGTTCTCAAAAGAATCCCTATCTGAATAAAATGTAAGGCAGAAGACTTGGATGAATATCCTATAGATTTGCTTCTTAAACTGCAATGCACAGTCTGAGAAATGGGTCAATAACTTATTATTCTGCATCTGATAACGTTATGTGCGGCAACACACAACTCTTTCAAAAAACTATGTACGACTAGCACTTTTTCTTAAGGAACCAAAACCAGACATAGGCAGCCACTGATAGAAATCCCCAGAGAATAAGCACTGGAAACGTCAAAAGGTCTCGTCTCTGGACCTGTCGTCTTTGCCAATGGTTTTTAGTGATGCTTTATACCATCCTGCTGAAAACTGCCCTTTTTGCAGAGTTATCCCCAACTTTTTACCTCTGATCTCCTATTGTCGACTGTAGGAAGTTGGCTCTGTATGTGCTATTTCAAAGTAAGGAATAGCATGCACAGAGTCCAAGGGTTCCCCTTAGAGGTAAAATAGTGGTAAAAAGAGATAATACTAATGCTCTATTTTGTGGTAGTGTGGTCGAGCAGTAGGCTTATCCAAGGAGTAGTGTTAGGCATTTGTTGTACATACACATAGACAATAAATGAGGTACACACACTCAGAGACAAATCCAGCCAATAGGTTGTGTTATAGAAAAATATCTTTTCTTAGTTTATTTTAAGAACCACAGGTTCAAATTTAACATGTAATATCTTGTTTGAAAGGTATTGCAGGTAAGTACATTAGGAACTTTGAATCATTTCAATTGCATGTATACTTTTCAAGTTATTCACAAATAGCTACTTTAAAAGTGGACACTTAGTGCAATTTTCACAGTTCCTGGGGGAGGTAAGTTTTTGTTAGTTTACCAGGTAAGTAAGACACTTACAGGGTTCAGTTCTTGGTCCAAGGTAGCCCACCGTTGGGGGTTCAGAGCAACCCCAAAGTTACCACACCAGCAGCTCAGGGCCGGTCAGGTGCAGAGTTCAACGTGGTGCCCAAAACGCATAGGCTAGAATGGAGAGAAGGGGGTGCCCCGGTTCCGGTCTGCTTGCAGGTAAGTACCCGCGTCTTCGGAGGGCAGACCAGGGGGGTTTTGTAGGGCACCGGGGGGGGGACACAAGCCCACACAGAAATTTCACCCTCAGCGGCGCGGGGGCAGCCGGGTGCAGTGTTAGAACAAGCGTCGGGTTCGCAATGGAAGTCAATGAGAGATCAAGGGATCTCTTCAGCGCTGCAGGCAGGCAAGGGGGGGGCTTCCTCGGGGAAACCTCCACTTGGGCAAGGGAGAGGGACTCCTGGGGGTCACTTCTGCAGTGAAAGTCCGGTCCTTCAGGTCCTGGGGGCTGCGGGTGCAGGGTCTTTTCCAGGCGTCGGGACTTAGGTTTCAGAGAGTCGCGGTCAGGGGAAGCCTCGGGATTCCCTCTGCAGGCGGCGCTGTGGGGGCTCAGGGGGGACAGGTTTTGGTACTCACAGTCGTAGAGTAGTCCGGGGGTCCTCCCTGAGGTGTTGGTTCTCCACCAGCCGAGTCGGGGTCGCCGGGTGCAGTGTTGCAAGTCTCACGCTTCTTGCGGGGAGATTGCAGGGTCTTTAAAGCTGCTCCTTTGGATAAAGTTGCAGTCTTTTTGGAGCAGGTCCGCTGTCCTCGGGAGTTTCTTGTCGTCGTCGAAGCAGGGCAGTCCTCAGAGGATTCAGAGGTCGCTGGTCCCTTTGGAAGGCGTCGCTGGAGCAGAGTTCTTTGGAAGGCAGGAGACAGGCCGGTGAGTTTCTGGAGCCAAGGCAGTTGTTGTCTTCTGGTCTTCCTCTGCAGGGGTTTTCAGCTAGGCAGTCCTTCTTCTTGTAGTTGCAGGAATCTAATTTTCTAGGGTTCAGGGTAGCCCTTAAATACTAAATTTAAGGGCGTGTTTAGGTCTGGGGGGTTAGTAGCCAATGGCTACTAGCCCCGAGGGTGGGTACACCCTCTTTGTGCCTCCTCCCAAGGGGAGGGGGTCACAATCCTAACCCTATTGGGGGAATCCTCCATCTGCAAGATGGAGGATTTCTAAAAGTTAGAGTCACCTCAGCTCAGGACACCTTAGGGGCTGTCCTGACTGGCCAGTGACTCCTCCTTGTTGCTTTCTTTGTTCCCTCCAGCCTAGCCGCCAAAAGTGGGGGCCGTGGCCGGAGGGGGCGGGCAACTCCACTAAGCTGGAGTGCCCTGCTGGGCTGTGACAAAGGGGTGAGCCTTTGAGGCTCACCGCCAGGTGTTACAGCTCCTGCCTGGGGGAGGTGTTAGCATCTCCACCCAGTGCAGGCTTTGTTACTGGCCTCAGAGTGACAAAGGCACTCTCCCCATGGGGCCCGCAACATGTCTCTAGTGTGGCAGGCTGCTGGAACTAGTCAGCCTACACAGACAGTCGGTTAAGTTTCAGGGGGCACCTCTAAGGTGCCCTCTGTGGTGTATTTTACAATAAAATGTACACTGGCATCAGTGTGCATTTATTGTGCTGAGAAGTTTGATACCAAACTTCCCAGTTTTCAGTGTAGCCATTATGGTGCTGTGGAGTTCGTGTAAAACAGACTCCCAGACCATATACTCTTATGGCTACCCTGCACTTACAATGTCTAAGGTTTTGCTTAGACACTGTAGGGGTACAGTGCTCATGCACTGGTACCCTCACCTATGGTATAGTGCACCCTGCCTTGGGGCTGTAAGGCCTGCTAGAGGGGTGTCTTACCTATACTGCATAGGCAGTGAGAGGCTGGCATGGCACCCTGAGGGGAGTGCCATGTCGACTTACTCATTTTGTTCTCACTAGCACACACAGGCTTGTAAGCAGTGTGTCTGTGCTGAGTGAGGGGTCTCTAGGGTGGCATAATACATGCTGCAGCCCTTAGAGACCTTCCCTGGCATCAGGGCCCTTGGTACCAGAGGTACCAGTTACAAGGGACTTATCTGGATGCCAGGGTGTGCCAATTGTGGGATCAATGGTACATTTTAGGTGAAAGAACACTGGTGCTGGGGCCTGGTTAGCAGGGTCCCAGCACACTTCTCAGTCAAGTCAGCATCAGTATCAGGCAAAAAGTGGGGGGTAACTGCAACAGGGAGCCATTTCTTTACATCGACTGTGCTGCACTTCACTTATGCTGCTTTAAGACTATGGGCACTCTACCACTGCTGACCAGTGCTAGAGTGCAAGAGCTGTCTAAATTGCACTAGTTGTTGGTTTAGCCATGATTGGCATATTTGATTTACTAGTATATCACTTGCATAGTGCACTATGTGCGCCCAGGGCGTTTAAATCAAATGTTACTGGTGGGCCTATAGCACTGATTGTGCTTTCCACGAGTAGCCCTATAAACATGTCTCAGACCTGCCACTGCAGTGTCTCTGTGGGCAGCTTTGAACTGCCATTTCAACCTGGCAAGTGCATCCACTTGCCAGGTCCAAACCTTCCCTTTTACTACACGTTAAGTCACCTCTAAAGTAGGCCCAATGCAGTCCCACGGGCAGGGCGCAGTGTATTTAAAATGTAGGAAATGTACAGGTGTGTTTTACATTTCCTGTTAGTAAAACACAGCTAAATGTGGTTTTCACTATTGCAAGGCCCATCTCCCCCAAAGGATAACATGGGGATTGTCTTGAAATACCTTTTTAAGTGTAATTACCCATTGGCAGCATGTAGAGGTGTGTAGTCTGGGGTCCCCGAACTCACACTTTAAAAATACATCTTTTGGTGAAGTTAGTTTTTGAATTGTAGGTCTGAAAATACCACTTTTAGAAAGTGGGCATTTTCTTGCTTAACCATTCTGTGGCTGTGCCTGTCTATGGAATACACGCCTGGGTCAGATGACCAGTGGGTTATTTGTGCATTCAATCTAGATAGTCACACAAAGGGAGGTGAAGTGTTCCCTGCATATCCTGATGGCCCGTCATCAGGTTGATGCTTCTTCCTGAGCTAGACTGGTGGGAGGAGCTGACACTTACACCTCAATAGGGCTATGCCTGTCCTTATTCATATCAGTCTCCAACCCCTTGGAGGGTGTCTGGAGCCAGGGCAAGGAAAAGGCAGGGTCTTATGCACTCCAAAGACTTCTCTTTGAGGTTTGTCTACTTCAAAGACAGAAAAGGTTATAAGTACTGAACCTCTGACCCCACATAGTTAGAATCCTTCTGGGTTGAGAAAACTCTTCCAAGAAGAGGAGTTGGATGCTGTGGGAGGTTCTGCCACTCTGGCTATTGCTTTGTTGTGTGGCCTGATGTTTGGTGCTTCTGTCCTGGGAGTGAAAGGACTGGATTTGGCTTCCTACATCCAGCTTCCAAAGGTTCTCCGAGGGCTTGGACTGAGCTTGCCTCCCGTTAAGAAATCTCAGAGACATCATAGGCTTCACCTACCTGCACCTGGATGCTCTTGCTGAGAGTCCAGGCTTGCCAAGTGGTGCCAAATCCAGTTCCTGGGAGTGAGTTCTGGTGCAACAAGGAAGAAACTAGTGCATCAACTTCAAAACAGGCGCCACTCTCTCACCTAGTGCCGCTGCCTGCATCAAAGCTGTAATCCCCACTGAGTGCAACGACCACAACCTACAATGCAGGGCCAATGCAGCTGCAGCGCCTCTGAAGTCCCACCACAGACTTGAGTGCAGAGTACTGTCACCGACGTCCAGGGCACCCTGACTCCGACTCAGTGCTACCTGCGGCCCGGGGGTACGATTGAGACACCGTGGAACAAATGCCTCACGTCTTCACCTGCTAGATTCATCTACCCTGCCTTGTCGTAAGGAAAGACGTCTCGCCACCAAAGCCTCATCACCTCCTCTGCAACTGTAAGGAACCAAAGCCTCACCTCCCCTGCCTAGCAGTAAGGAACTGAAGCCTCACCTTCATGGTGGCAGTAAGAAACCGACGCCGCACCTGCTCCAGAGACACCTCTCCTCCCTGACTCTGTGTAATGTCTTTGTTTCCTCATCGTTTTCCAGGGAACTATAACCGGGGTCTATATGACTACGTGACCAGCCACGCTCCCTTGCAGGCGGCAACACACTGCTGGAAGCAACTGTTAAGATGCCGTGAAGCCCCAGTTGGAACTATTGTATTTCTAGGCGCTATACTACATTTAATCTCTGAAAATGTGTATCTTTACTTGTGAATGTTGGATTTTTGTTGTTTTGGTCTTGTTTTACTCAGATAAATAGTAGTTGTTTTTCTAAACTGGTATGGAGTACTTTTGTGGTGTTTTCAGAGTGTGTGTGAGAGTGTGTGCATGAGAGAGTGCACGCGAGAGTGCCCAAGAGTAAACTCACAAGTACTTTACACATTGCCTCCGAAATAAGCCTGTCTGCTCGTGCCAAGCTACCAAAGGGGGTCGGGGGGAGAGGGGCAAGGGTTACCTTAGCTGTGTGACTCTCTTACCGTGACTAGAATGAGGGTCCCTACTTGGACAGGGTGTAAACCACTGCCAACTAGTCCCCATTTCTAACACATCCCAAGTGCTATGTCGCATGGCTAAAGAAAAACTTTTAAAAAGGCGTATGGCCCACACGCCGGTGTCATTTTGTAGGCAAGCGTACACCATGCTTGCGCACGTCTAAAGAATTACGAAGCCCTTTTTTTTTTTTTCCTCTTACCGATCTGCGTTGGGTCAATAAATAAAAAGAAAAAAAGCACAAGATTTTTCTTTATTGTGGGGAAAGCAACATGGGGAGAGAAACCAGCAGAGGCATGGGTGGTGTAGAAAGCTGGCTCTGTACATACTATATCAAAATTAGATATAGTGTGCACAGGGTCCAGGGGTTCCTCAAAGGCTTAACAGAGAGAGGCTAAAGCAGATAATACTAATGTTCTCTTCTGTGGTAGTGTGGTCGAGCAGTTAGGCTTATCACAGGGTAGTGTAAAGCATTTGTTGAACACACACAGACAATAAATGAAGCACACCCTTAATGACTAACCCCGGGCCAACTGTTTTTATATAGTACAACTATATGTGGTTACTTTATTTCCAGAACCACAAGATTCAGTTTGCAGGTAAGTATCAAAAATATGCATTAACACCACTTTGTTTCAATTTGGCAAGTTAAACAGTTTTCAAGCAAATATCCGTTTTAAACGTTGACTGCAATTTTCAGAACAGTTCTTTGGGGAGGGTGAGGTGGGGGGGGGGGGGGAGAGAGAGTTAGTACAGTGTTGAGGTAAGTACAAAAAAATAAAAAAATAAAAAAAAATAAAAAAAAACTTACAGTTCCAGTCTCCTGGGATTAGTATGTCCACAGGCTGGGATTCAAGTTAACCCCAAACAGCCATCACCAGCAACACTGGCCGGCCGGGTGCCGTGGTCAAAGATGATGCAAGATTTAAAATGGAGTCCTATGGAGACCGGGGGCACTCGGAATTATGCCTGAGGGGTCACAAAGATGCTGCAGGTTAGGTCCAGGGGGTCGGTTCTGGAAAACCACAGGCTGGACAAGGAGGGCTGCCTGCTGAACGTTGCTGGATTGGTGGTCAGATTTCCCAAGGACATGGGGCTGCGGGTGCAGGGGGTACCTTTTGGCGTTGGGAATCTTCAGGCCGGTTCTCTTGCGGTAGGGGGGGAAGGGGTCCTTTGGATTTAGGCTGCAGGCATTGTCTTGTTGGTCCCCATGTGGTCAGAAACTCGTCTGGAAGTGGCAGGATGGCACAGACCGGTCAGTCCTGCACTAGAAGTTTGGCTAAAATACAGGTGGCATCTTAGGTGTATTTTTCAATAAATCCCACACTGTGTGGGTTTATTGTGCAGAGGAGCTTGATACCAAACTTCCCAGACTTCAGTCGAGCCATCATAGAGCTGTGGAGTTTGTAATGACAAACTCCCAGCCCATGTTCTTTATAAGGCCACACTGCATTTACAATGACTAAGAACTGACTTAACACTGTAGGGACATAGTGCTCATGCAGCTATACCCTACCGGTGGTATAGTGCACCTTTCCTTAGGGCTGTAAGGCCTGTTAGATGGGTGACTTACCTATGCCACAGGAGTGGTCCCCCAGGGTGGCATAATACATGCTGCAGCCCGTTGGGACCTTCCCTGGCCACAGGGCCCTTTTACAAGGGATTTAACTGTGTGCCAACTGTGGAAACAATGGTACAGTTTAAGGGGAAAAAAAATAACAATGGTGCTGGGGCCTGGTTAGCAGGATACCAGCACACTCAAGACAGCATCACCATCAGGCAAAAAGTGTGTGTGTGTGTGTGTGTGTGGGAGGAGGGGGGGGGGGCAACCACGCCTTGAGGGGCACTTTCCTACAGGTGGTGGAAGCAAAACCGAGGCACAAGCGATGTGGCAGAAAAAAAGAGAAAAGTGGTGAGAGAGACAAATATGGAGTGCATGGAGGGGAAGAAAAGCAAACGAGAGGGAGAGAGAGTAACTTGGAGCTGGGGGCAGAGACAAAGCAAGACAGCAACATGGAGGGAGAAGCACACGAAGGTGAGCACATCACGGGGGGAAACAGTGAGAAAGAGCAGCATGGAGTGAGGAAGAGAAGTACACTAAGGACACAGCTGGTAAATACATGCACCTGCATTGTGCGTTTAAAAGAGAAATAAAGTAGTTCCTTAAGAGTGAGCAGAAAAAACTGCACAAGTATATTGGCAATGCTCCAGGAAGAGCCAGACACAAGATGGACAAGACAAGCCACTGAATAAAAACCAGGCAAATGAGAGGTACAATAAAGTCAAACAATGGTCAGCATCAGTCAGGTTGAGAGCCCCTCTATGCTCCTAGTAAACTCACAATGTCTTTCGCAGTGGCAGGCTCGATCAAAAACATCATTCCATGTTTAAAGTAACTAACATGAACTGTAGCAGGTCTGTTTATACTCTATATTAACAAAAGGCGGGCAGGGCACCCTGCCTCCAGCCAATCTGATAATTGGAGCAGTGCTGGTTATTTGGTGAGCCTCCCACACTCTTCTGTCGACCAACCCGAGGCTCCATACCTCCGCCCCTTTCTGGAATAACCAAGGCATACACATAGATCGCCATACCGACTCCTGGCCTGTTTGGAGGGGAGTGGAGAGAACTGACCAGTCATTACTGTCCCTACAATTGGAATTTGGTTTCCTTTCGTCCCAACAATGGCCCTATGTCTAACGACGTCACTGCTTTAGGGGACACCTGGGTACATCACCCAAAATACTGCGTTCACCCATAAGACAGTATCTGGAAACCCGGGGGACCCACAAAGGGTGGTCAGAGGCTTCTACAATATGCTTACAGATTTTCATTTTTTCAGTCTGGTAACAGATAAAGCGTAAATGTCACCTACTGCTGGCCAGGGACTACACTGATGACTGGCAGACTCTCCTCCAGACGCACAATACTTTCTAGCGAGAAGCCAACCTGAAATTCCACCATTTCATAGTGTTAGATGGCTAGCCCCAAAAACTACACAGGGCTGGCCTCTTACAGCATGTCTCATGCTAGAGATGTGGCACTGGTTGACTGTCACTTGCTGCATGTCCAGTGGCATTGCTAGCATTCCAGCCATACCGGTCAATGGTTTGGTCAACATTAGTCACTCAGGGATTGTCCATACAGATGTCTCTTCTTCGTGACATGACAGCCGTTGAGAACCCATCCTAACACATGCAGCACTGATTGGCAACAGCCCATGCTTCAGCCAAAGTGTGCACTCTGACACAGGAGGCAACTCTCTCTCCCTCAACTCACTCGGAATGACTTATGGACCTGGCATGGGTGGCGCACTATGAACCCCTGATTTACAAAGTCAATGACAAAAAAAGGAATTAACCGATGACATCTGGGGGCCTTTTCTGCACACACACCCCTCCCACTTACCCCCAGAGGGTACCCTTTGAGAATTGCTGTAGGGATAGCTTACACTGGGGAAAAATCTATTCTCCCACCCTATCTGCTGGTCCCCCTCAGTTTCATGGAAGCAATCCCCACACACCCATCCTGGAGCACTACTACCCCTTACTCATTTCGCTCCCCCCACCCCATCCCGTGCTTGTACATGGTTTGGCCCCTTCCAGACCTTGGAAGGGACCACTATGAATGCATGCAGGCACAAAGTTGTCACCCCCTGCTCCTGACCGACCTCCCTAGTTGCTGGTCATAGTCAATACGTAGCACTGTCCTGTTTTTAATTGGTTGTGTTTTTTCTTGTGCAGTTGATTGATTATGGTCTTATGCTTGTACTTGATAGATATGGCTTTCTGTCGTGTTACAGCTGCATGTTCTTAGTGGCTTATGCGTGTGCTATGACACCGACAGTAAATGTGAAACTGAAAAAGACAAACAAATGATTTTTAACAAAGCAACTAACTTATTCAGCTGCTGTTCCTCGTCCATTTCAAGAACAGTGTTTTCAGGAGGCGTTTTTGTGGCTGAGGTAAACCTGAAAGCAGTCAAAGGTGGAAACGCTAAGCTGTGTGATACTGCAGCTGGTTAAGTGCCACCTTCGTCAGTATCCAGGCCATGAGGCATAGATCTGTAATGATTTATTTCTGTTGGCAAGTTTGCATCCGATTCAGACAGACTATGACCATGCTACAGTACTGTTACACATTTCTCGTGTAACAAGTTGCTTGGAGACAACTTAACTTTTCCGTGTGTCATTTTTCTTTATTGCCGTTGTTCTTTGATGATTTCATGAGCAAAGCAAATCACTTCGGTGTCGTGTTTCAAAGTAGCCACATTTCTTGACTAAAAGATTAGGGAGGTCTGTTTGACCACAGGGACTCGGCCTGTATCTGCAAAAGGGTGATGGAATGAAGGGATTAATCACCCTGAAGGTCAATGATAATATACACACTCCGAATGATGTCAAAGATAAGTTGCTTGCAGTTACTACAAAAAAAAGACATTAGAAAAATATTAACATCTTTTGAGGACGAAAGAAATATATTTGTACAGTGTGCTCCTTTATTGATGAAGCCTTGCTGTTGGGTATTTCGGTCAGGGACACTCACTTTTGCAAAGGCGACATTATGCCAACACTTTGACCATAGTGGCTTCTGGTGGAACTTTCTCCAACCATCAAACTGAAGATTGTTCGTTCTAGAGGTGCAAGAGAAAGGGCAAGATGTATGTTAACGACCTGTCTGTATATTTTTTTTAAACAATCGATTATGTGCCCCTTTGTTCTCTTTCTCTATTTGGAGCTAACTAAGAGTTAGAACGGCGCTCTGCGATTGGACAGCAGAAATATACTCCCACACAGCTATACCTGTCAGTGAAGCATTTTACCATTCATTGGCAGCTTGACAGGGCGAGGACCTTGCCAGACCCAGCGTAGAGGGCAGATATCCTTGGGACCTGCCGGCTCTTTACTGACAGGGCAATCTCATACAGAAAGAGACTGTTGAAACTGGCAGGCTCTCTCTACCTATAAGCAGTAAGTGGCGTGTCCCAATGGCAAACACGTTTTGGAACTGTTTCCTTCAGAAAACGCCAATGCACGTGGATAGGAATTTTGTTTTCTCCCCCCTCCACGCCCCAGCCATTTTAGTTCACTTTACAAAAGCACCAGACTCCTCTCGCAGGAAACTAGGGCCTGAAGCATCAGACTGCAGAGAAAGTGTGGGAGAGTGCCTGCTCCTCCCACACATATCAGGAGCTTGCAAAGGGTGGAGCCTGCCTGGAGCCCTTCCATCTGCTTTACGACAGCACAAACCGGCCAATCATTGCTCATACTTTCGGGTCCTGTGGAAAAGCGGGTGCGGGGATGGAACAGCTAGTGGGCAGGAAAGTACCTAGGCCCAGGGTAACAAGCAGCGTCTGAGCACATAATAGCATCTCAAGGTATTTTATTTACCAGAACGTGAAGTTAGATGGACTGCCTATTCAATATCACAGAAGCAATGTTTTACGACATATCTCCTTGCACAATGTTAAAAGCAGCAGTAATTTCTGTGTGCATGAGAATAACAGATATTTATGACTGGGAGATGGCACACCGTCTCAGGCACTGTTTCCGTGGTAGCTCTAATATCTCCAGTGTATCTGGTTTTCCTATCGAGCGAATAGTTTTGTTAGAAATACACGATTTTCTGCTGCATGCAGAGAAAGGCGTCTACAAAAACCTAGGTATTGAATTATTTGATCAATCGTTCTTCACTCTGCATAACTACAGATAAGCTATTTGGCAACAATTCTTTAAAAATAGTTTTAAAAAACCATGGGGCGGGAAATCCGCCACCACCAACTTTAATTCCTGAAATATTAGGGGATCTTATTAGATAACTGCAAAAGGTCGAGAGCGATGGCTGCGGAACCAAAAAAAAGAACATAAGTGGAGTATTTAAGAAAAAAAAAGGGGGGGGGGGTCTAGGATCCGATGTTAGTTGGACCAGGACACGTACAATAACAAGAAAATACGCGTGACCTTATAACTTATCAGTGTTCTCTCTCTGCTCTCCACTGATGAAGTCAGCTATGGCTCCTCTGCGAGAACCGGAGTCCGCAATGCAGCATAATTTTGGCAAATACCTAAGGCTATGAAAAAGAAAAGTCTCCTCTTCAGTTAAACCCAACAACTGGGCAGGTTTCCTCTTAGTAATTTGAAAGAAATTAATTCAGAGCGGCTCAGAGCTAGATGGATCTGTAGAGCTAGGAAGGTTCGATCGGGTTGTGGCCTGGAAGCAATAAGGCGTTAAGTCCCCAGGTGAGGAGGGCTGTAATCTGTTTTTCCGTGGATATCTGCATCCTCGGTTGCAATGCGCGGTCGTGTACACTGCGTGAACATTAGCCACATAGCCAACTATATATACTCCGTGGATGGGATACCTTGATTGGGCTTACAGTCAGACGGGTAAATAAACACTTACCTCTCCGTATACTCTCCCCACCATGCCGAATTACCCTCTCCTAGGAGTCTCCCTGCTGCCCTTGTTCGATTGGTGCAACACGACGGGGAATTGTTTCAAGCTCACAAGCCACCATGGATGCTAAGTCAGATTTTGTGTGAAAGCAAGAAACTCAAGAGTGAGTAAAGTTCAAGTGTCAAAAAGTACACTTCCTTCCTTTATAAACACTGTGTAATACAAACTATTGTGCTAGAGATGCGTTTTAATAGCTGTCGACAATTGTGTATTTGGTTCTCATTTGTCAAATAGACGCTTTTTTTCTCAGACCATGTATTCAAAATGTCACTTCTGTCCAGAAGCTGCAGCTACTCTTCAGTAAAATACTGTGATTCTGGACAGCATTCCCCAAGAGTCGAACCACCAACCCCATTCCAAGGGGTAGCAGCAGCATCATGCGCAATGGGGTTAAGGTGCGTAAGCGCCAACTCCTGGTTGTACAATTGCAAAATTAAGGCTACCGTTTTGAATGTGCATGCAGTTAATTTGGTCATTCATCTTTCCATGGCCAATTAGACCCACTACATTGTTAAGGGTGCCTTTTCCTCGCATCTCCGCTTGGGAAGGACGCATAGTAAGGAATGTTTGCTAAGTCCACCGCTTAAATCTTTCTGCCCCGCCCTAAAATGGATACCCTGGGTAACCGGCGAACCCCACTTGCATCTATGTCTTGTGTTAGAGCAATAGCATTACTGTCTTCATGGCACAGATCCCGGTTTCCCCTTCTGCCACGCCCTGGTATGGATGCAGTGGTGCTTTTTCCTGGCACGGATGCAGTCACTGGGTACTAATTAAACCGTGTCTCATACCTTTCAGCACGCTCCGCTCCACCAATACAGTGTGCACCTGGGGGTCGGAAAGGAACTTGCGCATCTGCTCCAATGAGCTCTTCTCCTCAAGGACGCTGTCTAGGGCAGCGGGCACGTCGCCGCCATCTTCCAGCAGCAGCGGCACCAGCCGGCGGATCAGCTTCTGCAGAACAGATACGTCGGCCACATTCTGCACCGACCCCTCTAGGCCAGAGGCCGTCTCGTCCGGCACGCCAGACTCTGACATAATGCTTCCCCGCGAGGATCCTCGCCTATTCCGGTAGCAGACAACGAGCTCCGCATCAACTGAAACGGAGGCAGGCACAGCAGAATAGAGATCCGGAGGAACAGCGTAGGCGGTTGACTGTGTCACGTGACTGGGTCGGTTTCTATTCCGCCTCCCTAGTTCTAAGACGCATTTCCCTGAGAATTATGAGACTTGTGGTCCTCACTAATCAGCGTGTTATACAAAATGATGGAGTATGAATTACAATGCCCGTGATGCAAAGCGGTTCTCTAGCTACCAGGAGGCGCCGACACAAGGCGCAGTGGGCGGGGCAGAGGCGGTGCTAAACCATTTATATTCCTCCCACACATGCAGCGTTCTAGAGCATCGTGGGAGTTGTAGTCTGCGTACGTTACCACGGCTCTGAAAAGCTAACCTTGTTCACTACAAACCCCAGATGGCACAGCGGCTGGTTGGTCCAACGGGGTTTTTGACAGTACCAGTGACGAGGCAATTTGTTGCGGCCTCAGGCTCTGTCATGCTGTCACGAACGTCAGAATGAAATAAACCCCACCCTTCAGCTTCTCAGAGGGGCTTTCGTGACCAGTACACATAGAGAAGCTTTTAATGTTTGTTAGCTGAGCTCCACGAGGACGATTCAACGTTTCATCAGGGGGTAGTAAGCTCTATATAAATGAAGTTTAAAGCACCTTTCATTTTAGCTGAATGCACATTAGCCGTCTTGTTGAAAATGTAATAAGTAGTGTTGCCTTTGCTCATTAAACATTTTAATTAGTGACACAAGAAAGCTTTAGTCAGGAGACTCACGATATTTTTGTACCCCAAAAGTTACCTTAACTTTCTGACACATAAACCTATATTCCACTTCAGTGCAAGCTAATGTGAAAATTAAACTACTCCAATATTTTTTCTGAAATCCATAGTTCGTAATTATTAGCATTACTGTGCTGTCTACACTCGCCATGTAACAACTGATAATTGTATATGAGATAACGCACCTCAAACCGTACATTTTACGGATATCGCAAGTCACCGAGGCGATCCGTGACCATTTCAAACAATGGGGCAGAAGACAGAGTTCCCTTATAAGGCCATGGAACTCCACGATTACTTCGGAAATCCATTTAACGGACGTCACAGGTTTTGGGTGCTGGCTTTGGCACCAGGCATTATGACTTCGCATCTCAAGTGGAGTAAGTAATCACAGATGAGCCGCCACATCATTTTCTTAATGTCATTAGGGGCTTCCATGAATTATAACCCCAACACCAATAAAAAAAAAACATGCAACACTCAAGCTATATGTAAAAGCAGCAAGCAACTGCAGACAAGTGTACTAATATCTGAAGCCCTATGTTTAACGCATGTTACAACTGAATCTTTGACAAATATTTATACCGATATTGATGAGCTAATCAACATTCTTATCGTTTATATATTTATATTTAATAAACATTGATTCTAACAAAATAGTACTGTTTTGACACATTGCCTAACTTATGCTTCGCAGTCAACGTCAGGCTATATAAACACTCAGCGGTTAGTCTGGTTGTCCAGTGTCAAAGATTCGGAACTGCAGCGAGGATGTCTAGTAAACAGCAGCAAGGCAGGTGAAAAGGGGAAATGGGTGGGTTTGAGACCCACCGCCCCTCTCCAGAATAGGTATCACCCCTCAAAGGTGGGTTAGTTGCAGTGGTGTAGCGTGGGGGGTGCAGGGGGGGCCGGCCGCACCGGGTGCAACATCTTGGGGGGGGGCGCGCTCGCACTCGCGAGTGCTAAAATCCACGGGTTAGGGGGCGCAAATTACTTGCCTTGCCCCGGGTGCTGACAACCCACGCTACGCCACTGGTCACTAGCTAGGAGACAGGACCAGCATGATAACGCTTAGAGCACACTGCAAAGCAGGCACATTAATGTCCTGCTCCTGTAGATTGCCTGTTTTTCTTAGTTCTTTATGATGACCTGTTGTAGGAAGTTGGCTCTGTATGCACTATTTCAAAGTAAGGAATAGTATGCACAGAGTCCAAGGGTTCCCCTTAGAGGTAAGATAGTGGCAAAAAGAGATAATACTAATGCTCTATTTTGTGGTAGTGTGGTCGAGTAGTAGGCTTATCAAAGGAGTAGTGTTAAGCATTTGTTGTACACACACAGGCAATAAATGAGGAACACACACTCAAAGACAATTCCAGGCCAATAGGTTTTTGTATAGAAAAATATATTTTCTTAGTTTATTTTAAGAACCACAGGTTCAAATTTTACATGTAATACTTCAAATGAAAGGTATTGCAGGTAGGTAATTTAGGAACTTTGAATAATCAAAATAGCATACACAGTTTTCAAATAAATCACATATAGCTATTTTAAAACTAGACACAGTGCAATTTTCACAGTTCCTAGGGGGAGTAAGAGTTTGTTAGTTCTTGCAGGTAAGTAAACCACCTACAGGGTTCAGGTTTGGGTCCAAAGTAGCCTACCGTTGGGGGTTCAGAGCAACCCCACAGTTACCACACCAGCAGCTCAGGGACGGTCAGGTGCAGAGTTCAAAGTGGTGCCCAAAACGCATAGGCTTCAATGGAGAAGGGGGTGCCCCGGTTCCAGTCTGCCAGCAGGTAAGTACCCGCGTCTTTGGAGGGCAGACCAGGGGGGTTTTGTAGGGCACCGGTGGGGGTCACAAGTTAACACAGAAAGTACACCCTCAGCAGCACGGGGGCGGCCGGGTGCAGTGTGCAAACACGCATCGGGTTTCCAATGTAAATCAATGGGAGACCAAGGGGTCTCTTCAGCGATGCAGGCAGGCAAGGGGGGGGCTCCTCGGGGTAGCCACCACCTGGGCACGGGAGAGGGTCTCCTGGGGGTCACTCCTGCACTGGAGTTCTGATCTTTCAGGTCCTGGGGGCTGCGGGTGCAGAGTCTTTACCAGGCGTCGGGATCTGGGAAGCAGGCAGTTGCGGTCAGGGGGAGCCTCGGGATTCCCTCTGCAGGCGTCGCTGTGGGGGGTCAACTCTGGCTACTCACGGTCTCGCAGTCGCCGGGGAGTCCTCCCTGAGGTGTTGTTTCTCCACAAGTCGAGCCGGGGGCGTCGGGTGCAGAGTAGCAAGTCTCACGTTCCGGCGGGAAACGCAGTTGTTTCAAAGTTGCTCCTTTGAAACAAAGTTGCAGTCTTGGGTGAACAGAGCCGCTGTCCTCTGGAGTTTCTTGGTCCTTCTAGAGCAGGGCAGTCCTCTGAGGATTCAGAGGTCGCTGGTCCCTGGGGAGAGCGTCGCTGGAGCAGTGTCTTTAGAAGTGGGGAGACAGGCCGGTAGAGCTGGGGCCAACGCAGTTGGTGTCTCCGTCTTCTCTGCAGGGTTTTTCAGCTTAGCACTCCTCTTCTTCTTAGGTTGCAGGAATCTGAGTTCCTTGGTTCAGGGGAGCCCCTAAATACTGAATTTAGGGGTGTGTTTAGGTCTGGGGGGTTATTAGCCAATGGCTACTAGCCCTGAGGGTGGCTACACCCTCTTTGTGCCTCCTCCCTGAGGGGAGAGGGGGCACATCGCTAATCCTATTGGGAGAATCCTCCATCTGCAAGATGGAGGATTTCTAAAAGTCAGAGTCACCTCAGCTCAGGACACCTTAGGGGCTGTCCTGACTGGCCAGTGACGTCTCCTTGTTTTTCTCTTTATCTCTCCTGGACTTGCCGCCAAAAGTGGGGGCTGTGTCCAGGGGGCGGGCATCTCCACTAGCTGGAGTGCCCTGGGGCCTTGTAACACGAAGCCTGAGCCTTTGAAGCTCACTGCTAGGTGTTACAGTTCCTGCAGGGGGGAGGTGTGAAGCACCTCCACCCAGAGCAGGCTTTGTTTCTGTCCTCAGAGAGCACAAAGGCTCTCACCGCATGGGGTCAGAAACACGTCTCTCAGCAGCAGGCTGGCACAGACCAGTCAGTCCTGCACTGAACAATTGGGTAAAATACAGGGGGCTCTCTAAGATGCCCTCTGTGTGCATTTTTTTAATAAATCCAACACTGGCAGCAGTGTGGGTTTATTATTCTGAGAAGTTTGATACCAAACTTCCCAGTATTCAGTGTAGCCATTATGGAGCTGTGGAGTTCGTTTTTGACAGACTCCCAGGCCATATACTCTTATGGCTACCCTGCACTTACAATGTCTAAGGTTTTGCTTAGACACTGTAGGGGCATAGTGCTCATGCACCTATGCCCTCACCTGTGGTATAGTGCACAGTGCCTTAGGGCTGTAAGGCCTGCTAGAGGGGTGACTTACCTATGCCACAGGCAGTGTGAGGTTGGCATGGCACCCTGAGGGGAGTGCCATGTCGACTTAGTCATTTTCTCCCCACCAGCACACACAAGCTGGCAAGCAGTGTGTCTGTGCTGAGTGAGGGGTCCCTAGGGTGGCATAAGACATGCTGCAGCCCTTAGAGACCATCCCTGGCATCAGGGCCCTTGGTACCAGGGGTACCAGTTACAAGGGACTTACCTGGGTGCCAGGGTTGTACCAATTGTGGAGACAATGGTACATTTTAGGTGAAAGAACACTGGTGCTGGGGCCTGGTTAGCAGGGTCCCAGCACGCTTCTCAGTCAAGTGAGCATTAGTATCATGCAAAAAGTGGGGAGTAACTGCAACAGGGAGCCATTTCTTTACACGTGTAGATAGTTGTGAAATAAATCGAATGTTTGTTGCACCTTCCATGTGTCCGTACACCTGAAGATAGTGCATGCAGTGTGATCCTTTATCAGATTTCCAGGGGAAAGATTATGCCTGTGGTAAATCCACTGGATCGAGCATAGCAAGAAAGCCTACCTCTCAGGGTGGGGGTGGGGGTGGGGATCGGGGTGGGGGAGTGCAGTACTTGAAGAGACGTTAGTTAGCCTGTAGACAATCCAAAGAGATCAGGCAACGTCATCTGACCCAGAGGGCATTCCATAGATCACAGAGGGAAAGATCCTAACCCTAAAAGTAAAACATATTGCTAGCTTTTCTGGATTAGCATATTGAAACAAGAATCTACAAATCTATGTTAGTCCCAGCAGATCCCAGAAACCACTGAGGGTGCCACCTTGAATTTATGGAACTGATTTGAAGACCATGGAGTTCAAAGAAAATAGAAGGCAATTCGCTGTGCCAAATGGTTAAGAGTCTACACAGTATTTGTAAAATGCCATTCTCTGCACCTACGTGCAGGCCATGCAGTATGCTGTTAATCGAGATCGTGCTGCACTTGGCAGAGAGATGTTAATGTACGGGCACGGGGCTGGATGGCCATGCCCTCTATTCAAATCCCTGCTGTGTGACCAAGTTCTGGGGATGTGTGCTAGAAGCCACGCCCAAAACACATTGTGCACAGCAGAAGGTCATTTGCACAAGATTTGAAGCCAGAATTTGAGACTGGCTAGGGTGTATCTCCTGCACTTAGATCAGTTGCACACAGCTGAAGGCCATGTGCAGAATGGTCCGAGAGCATAGCAACTGGACAAAGGCCATAGGAAACAGCCATGCCCTATGACAATTTATTTCACAATGGATTGTTGGAGCGTGTTTGCTGGGGTTCAAATTTATTAGCAAAAACAGAAACTCCCTACTCTGTGTAAAGTACCTCTTCTCCATTACTAACTCTGACTGTTTGTAGGAAGGTGGCTCTGTATACACTATCTCAAAGTGAGAGATAGTGTGCACAGAGTCCAAGGGTTCCCCTTAGAGGCTGATACTGGCAGAATTAGATAATACTAATGCTCTATTTTGTGGTAGTGTGGTCGAGCAGTAGGCTTATCAGAGAGTAGTGTTAAGAATGTGTTGACTCCAAGCCAGCAATGACTTGATTCACCAACCTTTGGAAGGTGGCAGGGGCATTCTTTAAGCCAAAGGGCATCACAGTAAACTGGTAGTGCCCACCAGGTGTAGAGTATTCCTGTTTTCTCTTTTGCTCCAGGTGCCATTTTTATTTTCCAGTACCCTGCTGTCAAGTCAAAGGTACTTAAGTATTTGGCTGCACCTAATTTGTCTATTAGCTCATCTGCCCTTTTGATGGGGTGAGCATCTGTCTTGGTGACAGAGTTGAGCCCTCTGTAGTCCACACAAAACCTCATCTCTTTCTTGCCATCTCTGGTGTGAGATTTGGGGACCGAGACCACTGGGCTAGCCCAGGGACTGTCAGAGTGCGCAATCACTCCCAACTCCAGCATCATTTGGACTTCCACATTGATGCTTTCCTTAACTTGGTCAGACTGTCTGAATATTTTATTCCTGACAGGCATGCGGTCTCCTGTGTCCACATCATGGGTACACAGGTGTGCCTGACCAGGGGTCAAAGAAAAGAGCTCAGCAAACTGCTGGAAGACTTGTCTGCAGTCAGCCTGCTGTTGGCTAAAGAGGGTGTCTGAATAGATCACTCCATCTACTGAGCCATCTTTAGGTTCAGTGGAGAGGAGATCAGGGAGAGGTTCACTCTCTGCTTCCTGGTCCTCATCTGTAACCATTAACATGCTTACATCTGCCCTGTCATGAAAGAGTTTGAGGCGGTTCACATGGATCACCCTCTTGAGGGTCCTGCTAGTGCCTAGGTCCACCAGGTAGGTGACCTGACTCTTTTTCTCAAGAACTGGGTAAGGGCCATTCCATCTGTCCTGAAGTGCACTGGGAGCCACAGGCTCCACCCAGACTTTCTGCCCTGGCTGAAACTCAACTGTAGCAGCCTTTTGGTCATACCACAACTTCTGGAGTTGTTGGCTGGCCTCAAGGTTTTTGCTTGCCCTTTCCATGATCTCTGCCATCCTTGAACTTAGGCCTAGTACATAGTCCACCACATCTTGTTAGGCTCATGGAGAGGTCTCTCCCAGCCTTCTTTTACAAGTGCCAGTGGTCCCCTAACAGGATGGCCAAACAGAAGCTCAAAGGGGGAAAACCCTACTCCCTTCTGTGGCACCTCTGTGTAGGCGAAACGCAGGCATGGCAAGAGGACATCCCATCTCCTTTTGAGTTTTTCAGGGAGCCCCATGATCATCCCCTTCAATGTCTTGTTAAATCTCTCCACAAGACCATTTGTTTTGGATGGTATGGGGTGGTGAATTTATAAGTCACCCCACACTTATTCCACATGTGCTTTAGGTAAGCTGACATGAAGTTGGTACCTCTGTCAGAAAACACCTCCTTAGGAAATCCTACTCTGGTAAAGATACCAATGAGTGCTTTTGCTACTGCAGGGGCAGTAGTGGACCTAAGGGGAATTGCTTCAGGGTACCTGGTAGCATGATCCACTACTACCAGGATATACTGGTTCCCTGATGCTGTGGGAGGTTCACGTGGACCCACTATGCCCACTCCCACTCTTTCAAAGGGGACCTCCACCACTGAAAGTGGAATGAGGGGGGCGTTGGGTGGCCACTTGTCTCACTACTGGCTTGACAGGTGACACCGGTGGTGCAAAACTCCTTTACCTTCTGGGACATATTGGGCCAGTAGAAATGGTTGACTAATCTCTCCCATGTCTTGGTTTGTCCCAAATGCCCAGCAAGGGGAATGTCATGGGCTAAGGTCAGAATGAACTCCCTAAACTCCTGAGGCACTACCACTCTCCTAGTGGCACCAGGTTTTGGATCGCTTCCCTCAGTGTAAAGGAGCCCATCTTCCCAATAGACCGTGTGGGTTCCACTGACAGTTCCTTTTTCTTGCTCAGCTGCTTACTGTCTTAGGCCTTCAAGAGAGGGACAAGTTTCTTGCCCCTTACACAGCTGTTCCCTTGAGGGTCCCCCTCGGCCCAAGAGCTCAACCTGGTAAGGCTCCAGCTCCATGGACTCAGTTCCCTCAGGGGATAGAACATCTTCCTGGGAAGAGAGGTTCTGTTTCTTTTGCTGTGTTGATGCTGGTTCCCCAGTCTTCTTTCCTTTTCTCTTGGAAGGTTGGGCCATTATTCCAGACTCCAACACATCTTTTTCACCCTGAGCCCTGCTTTGTGCCCCTGTCTTGACACACAGCAGTTCAGGGATACCCAGCATGGCTCCATAGGTCTTGAGCTCTACCTCAGCCCTTGCTGATGACTCCGGATCATTCCCTAGCAGACGTTCTATGGGAATTGCAGAGGAGACTACCACCAGTTTCCTGCCGGTGACCCCTCCCCATTCTAAAGTTACCATTGCCATGGGATTCACTTTAGTTTGATTGTCAGCATTAGTGACTGGATATGTCTGTCCGGCCAGATACTATCCTGGGGAAACCAGTTTGTCTGTCACCATTGTCACACTGGCAGTTGTATCCCTCCCTCCCATTGATTAAGAGCTGCTGCCTGTATTTTTGCATGTTAGGCGGCCAGGCAGCAATTGTGGCTAAATCCACCCCACTCTCAGAGACTAATGTAGCTTCAGTGTGAACCCTGATTTCCTCTGAGCACACTGTTGATCCCACGTGGAGATTGGCTATTCCAGTGCTTACTGGAGCAGTACTTGTTGTGGGACTTTTCTTGGGACAGGCCATGTCTCCAGTTTGGTGTCCATGCTGACTACAGATTCGACACCAGGCCTTCTTGGGATCAAAGTTTTTAGCCTTATAACCATTTGAGGATTATGAAGAGGGTCGGGCCCACCCTCCTGAGCAGGTTTTTGGGGCCCTGTTGAAGACTCTTTACTTTTTCCCTTGGATGTCTCAAAACACTTCCCCTGAGGAGGATTTGTGACCCCTTTCTGTTGGTTGCCCCCTGTGGAAGTCTTGGTCACCCTAGTCTTGACCCAATGGTCTGCCGTCTTTCCCAATTCTTGGGGAGAAATTGGACCTAGGTCTACCAGATGTTGATTCAGTTTGTCACTGAAACAATTACTTAACAGATGTTCTTTCATAAACAAGTTATACAGCCCATCATAATCATTTACACCACTGCCAGTTATCCAACCATCTAGTGTTTTGCCTGAGAAGTCAATAAAATCAACCCAGGTCTGGCTCGAGGATTTTCGACCCCCCCGAACCTAATCCTGTACTCCTCAGTTGAGAATCCAAAGCCCTCAATCAGGGTAGCCTTCATGATGTCATAGGATTCTGCATCTTTACCAGAGAGAGTGAGGAGTCTATCCCTACACTTTCCAGTGAGCATTTCCCAAAGGAGAGCACCCCAGTGAGATCTGTTTACTTTTCTGGTTGCACAAGCCCTCTCAAAATCTGTGAACCATTTGGTGATATCATCACCATCTTCATATTTTGTTACAATCCCTTTGGGGATTTTTAGGATGTCAGTATTCTCTCTGACCCTAGTTATGTTGCTGCCACCATTGATGGGAGCTAAACCCATCCCTTGTCGTTCCCTTTCTATGGGTAGGAGCTGCTTCTCCAAAGCCAATCTTTTGGCCATCCTGGCTAACAGGTCATCTTCATTGAGGCTGCCCTCAATGCTTCCAAAGGTACTGGTCTCCCCTGTGGAAGAACCAGTCTCTCTGACTATGATTTGTGGAGTCAGGGTTTGAGGAACCCTGTTTTCCCTGGTTAGGACAGGAGGGGGGGGAGTTCTTCCTCCTGTTCACTAACTTCCCCATCTGAAGGATTATCCTCAGAGGGGTTGTCCCTTGTGAACTCTACCAAAAGCTCCTGGAGCCTTAGTTTGGTAGGGTTGGGCCCAGTTTTTACCTTTTTAATTTTACAGAGAGACCTTAACGCTGACATCCCTAGATGCAGGTAAGGGGTGAGGTTGAGTTCCACCACTATCTCATCTGTATTAGAAATTATCAATCTAAAAGTTGGGATTCCTTTTTAAGAATCTGAAAACCACTTCTAGAACTTAAATCCAACTTTTACAAAGTTTTAAACTCTAAAAGAAATGCTAACAGGGACGTGCACAAGGCCCTAGCAGGACTTTAAAACATTTAGAAAAATAGTTCAAATTGCAAAAATCAGTTTCTAATGACAATTTTTGGAATTTAGTCATGTGATCAGGTATTGGCTGAGAAGACCAGCAAATGCAAAGTCTTAGACCCCACCGCTGATCCACCAATGTAGGAAGTTGGCTCTGTATATACTATCTCAAAATGAGAGATAGTGTGCACAGACTCCAAGGGTTCCCCTTAGAGGTTGATAGCGGCAAAATTAGATAATACTAATGCTCTATTTTGTGGTAGTGTGGTCGAGCAGTAGGCTTATCAGAGGGTAGTGCTGAGCATTTGTTGTAAACACACAGGTAATACATGAGGAACAGACACTCAAAGATTTAACTCCAGGCCAATAGTTTTTAAATAGAAAAATATGTTTTCTTAATTTATTTTAGAACCACAAGATCCAAGATTTGAAATAAATACATCAAATGCAAGGTACTCCACACAGGTAAGTAGAGAACTTTGAATTAAAGCAGTAGTACACACAGTATAGGTTAAAATGGCAATAAGCTATTTTAAAAGTGGACACTGTGCAAAAATCAACAGTTCCTGGGGAGGTAAGTATGGTTACGTTTCTCAGGTAAGTAAAGCACTTACATGGTCAGTCTCCTGGGCATAGGCAGCCCTCTGTTGGGTGTTCAAGGCAACCTCAAAGTCACCACACCAGCAACACTGGGCCGGTCAGGTGCAGAGGTCAAATGAGGGCCAAAACACAGAGGTGCCTATGGAGAACAGGGGTGCTCCAGTTTCGGTCTGCTGGCAGGTAAGTACCCGCGTCCTTGGGTAGCAGACCAGGAGGGCTTTGTAGAGCACTGGGGGGTACACAAACAGGCACACAAAACACACCCTCAGTGGCACAGGGGTGGCCGGGTGCAGTGTGCAAAGTTGGCGTCTGGTTTGCTATAGAAAGCAATGGAGGGGCCCGGGGGTCACTTAGGCGATGCAGGCAGGGCACAGAGGGGCTTCTCGGGCCAGCCACCTTCTGGCCTAGGAAGAGGGCCACTTGCTGGTCACTCCTACACTGGATGTTGGTTCCTCTCGGTCCTGGGGGCTGCAGGTGCAGTGCTTTGTCAGGGCGTCGGGTTCCTTGTTACCAGGCACTCGCCGTCAGGGGGAGCCTCTGGATCCTCTCTGCAGGCGTCACGGTTGGGGTACAGGGGGGTTGACTCAGGTTACTCACGTCGTCGCAGTCGCCTGGGAGTCCTCTCTGCAGTGTTTGTTCTCTGTAGTTCGAGCTGGGGGCGTCAGGTGCAGAGTGTGAAGTCTCACGCTTCCAGCGGAAAGGGAGAGTTCTTTGAAAGTTGTTTCTTTGTTGCACAAATGTTGCTCTTGGTGAACAGTGCCACTGTTCTCAGGAGTTTCTTGGTCCTTCAGTTTCAGGGCAGTCCTCTGAGTCCTCAGAGGTCGCTGGACCCTGTCGGATGCTTCGCTGTGCAGGTCCTTTGCGTCTGGAGACAGGCCGATAGGGCTGGGGCCAAGTCATTTGTCGTCTCCGTCGTCTCTGCAGGGCTTTCAGGTCAGCAGTCCTTCTTTGTTCAGGTTGCAGGAATCTGATTTCCTGGGTTCTAGGTCGCCCCTAAATTCTAAAGTTAGAGGTGTGTTTAGGTCTAGGGGGCAGTAGCCAATGGCTACTGTCCTGGAGGGTGGCTACACCCTCTTTGTGCCTCTTCCCTGAGGGGAGTGGGGGCCATATCCCTAATCCTATTGGGGGAATCCTCCAAACTCAAAATGGAGGATTTCTAAAGGCAGGGGTCATCTCAGCTCAGGACATCTTAGGGGCTGTCCTGACTGGTGGGTGACTCCTCCTTGTTTTTCTCATCATCCTCTCCTGCCTTGTCGCCAAAAGTGGGGGCAGTGGCCCGAGAGTCAGGCATCTCCACTAGCTGGGATGCCCTGGGGTGCTGTGATAAAAGGCATGAGCCTTTGAGGCTCACTGCCAGACGTTACAGTTCCTGCAGAGGGAGGTGAGAAGCACCTCCACCTGTCGCGTGGGCTCTCATTATCCTAAATGAGACTACTGGATTTCTAGGTAGCAGGATCGTTCACGGTGTGGGGGACTGAGTCTGACCCACTTGGAAGGTCCTCTGTCACCCTAAATCCGGGTTTGCTCCGGCTAACTAGCAGTGCTTCATTTCTCCCAGAGGGAAGAGATGATTGGGCAGCCGAGCGCATGACATATTTGGAACTTCTCAGGGAAGTTGTGGTCACTCAGATCTAAACAAACTCTCTCATTTACAGTATGATCTCATATACAAATGACAAAGGCAGTATAAGTTTTATATAATGTTTTAATAAAACGACTGCATTTTAGATATTAAGGCGTGAGCCGCAGTAACCAGAACCATACAACACAGTAGGATTGAAATAGTCACCAGGAGAGTAAAACATAAGAACAACGCTATCATGGTGTCTAATAGTTTCTACTCTCCCTCTGCTAGTTCTATTTCGAGCACAGCATGTTAAGCTTCTAACTTGCCTTTCTGAATCACCGGGGAGACATCAGCCCTCATACCTGAGCAAAGGCCTGTGATCTTGGTTCAACATCTGCAACGAGGCAGTCAGCGTCTAGTTGTGGTTCTTTGGTCGGAATCTCCCTCTTGCGTGTATTGGGACAAGGAAGTGTTTTTAAAACTAACATGTCAGCGTGATCACAAAATGTCCCTACGCAGGAATGCCAAAGACTAAACTGCTACCACGTCTATCGGCAATGTACCAGACTGTATCCTTGACTGAAGCACAGAGTGAACAAGAATGTGTTATGGAGAACTCCAGTGCTGAGGTAGGCTAAACAGTGTGATATGAAATATAAAACAAGACCGTAGAACTGGCTATTTGAAAAATAAAAGTACGAAGCCGAATAAAAAGCATTTAGAGCAAAGTGCACGGAGGCTCTAAGCTGCAAGCAAAGGAATAAAATACATCCAGGGCAAAATGCACAAAGGCCTAAAGCCTGAAGCAAATGTGCAAAAGATACGTAAAACTGACCACACTACACACCCAGTACAGGCTTTGCTCCTGGGCACAGAGTGACAAAGGCACTCACCCCATCTGGCCAAAAACCCATCTGGATGTGGCAGGCTGGCAGAAACTGGTCAGCCTAGCACTAGGAGTCAGAATGGTATTCAGGGGCATCTCTAAGATGCCCTTTGGGTGTATTTTACAATAAATCCCACACAGGCATCAGTGTGCATTTATTGTGCTGAGAAGTTTGATACCAAACTTCCCAGATTTCAGTGTAGCCATTTTGTAACTGTGGAGTTCATGTTTGACAAACTCCCAGACAATATACTCTTTATGGCTACCCTGCACTTACAATGTCTAAGGTTTTGCTTAGACACTGTAGGGGTAGAGTGCCCATGCACATATGCCCTCACCTGTGGTATAGTGCACCCTGCCTTAGGGCTGTAAGGCCTGCTAGAGGGGTGACTTACGTATGCCACAGGCAGAGTGAGGTTGGCATGGTACTCTGAGGGGAGTGCCAGGTCGACTTAGTAATTTCTCCCCAACAGCACACACAAGCTGTGAGACAGTGTGCATGTGCTGAGTGAGGGGTCCCTAGGGTGGCATAAGACATGCTGCAGCCCTTAGAGACCTTCCATCAGGGCCCTTGGTACCAGGGGTACCATTTACAAGGGACCTATATGTGTGCCAGGGCTGTGCCAATTGTGGGAACAAAGGTACAGTTTAGGGAAAGAACACTGGTGCTGGGGCCCGGTTAGCACGGTCCCAGCACACTTTCAATCATAACTGGCATCAACAAAAGGCAAAAAGTCAGGGGGTAACCATGCCAAGGAAGGCATTTCCTTACACTGGCCTATTGGCTATCCGGCCATAATCTGGAAGAGATAAATTGTACGGAAACATTATGGACGAAGGGCTTCATTCATCATTTGATATGTCCTGGGTCCCCAAAATTACCCCCTGGGGCTATTTTACAGTTGCGAACAGTGTAGGAATGTGGCTTTCTTCCAGCATGATTTTCCCCATGTTTGGCCTGTGTAGGAAGTTTGCTCTGTATATATTCAAAGTAAGAAATAGTGTGCACAGAGTCCAAGGGTTCCCCTTAGAGGTAAGATAGTGGCAAAGGTAGATAATTCTAATGCTCTATTTCGTGGTAGTGTGGTTGAGCAGTAGGCTTATCAGAGGGTAGTGTTAAGCATTTGTTATACACAAACAGGCAATAAATGAGGAACACACACTCAAAGACTTACTCCAGGCCAATAGGTTTTTATATTGAAAAATATATTTTCTTAGTTTATTTTAAGAACCACAGTTTCAAGATTTACAGTTAATACTTTAAATGTAAGGTACTTCACTTAGATACTTTAGGAACTTTGAATGAAAACAATATCATGTACAGTCTTTGTAAAAATGGCAATAAGCTATTTTCAAAGTAGACACTGCAAAAATCAACAGTTCCTGGGCGAGGTAAGTAAAGATTAGATTAGCAGGTGAGCAAAACACTTACAAGTCTCAGTTCTGGGGCATAGGCAGCCCACCGTTGGGGGTTCAAGGCAACCCCAAACTTACCACACCAGCAGCTCAGGGCCGGTCAGGTGCAGAGGTCAAAGAGGTGCTCAAAACACATAGGCGCCTATGGAGAACAGGCATGCTCCGGTTCCAGTCTGCCAGCAGGTAAGTACCTGCGTCCTCGGGGGGTGTTTGTAGAGCACTGGAGGGGGGGGGGCACAAGTAGGCACACAAAACACACCCTCAGAGGCACAGGGGTGGCCGGGTGCAGTGTGCAAAGCAGGCGTCGGGTTTTGTATAGGTTTCAATGGAGGGACTCAGGGGTCACTCTAGCAGTGCAGGCAGACACAGGGTGGACTTCTCGGGACAGCCACCACCTAGGCAAGGCAGAGGCTCACCTGGGGGTTACTCCTGCTTCGAAGTTCGGTTCCTTCATGTCCTGGGGGCTGCGGGTGCAGTGTTGGTTCCAGGCGTCGGGTCCCTTGTTACAGGCAGTCGCGGTCAGGGGGAGCCTCTGGATTCTTTCTACAGGCGTTGCTGTGGGGGCTCAGGGGGTTGTCTCTGGTTACTCACTGGCTCACAGTCGCCGGGGAGTCCTCCCTGAGGTGTTGGTTTTCTGCAGGTTGAGCCGGGGGCGTCGGGTGCAGAGTGTATAGTCTCACGCTTCGGGCGGGAAACGTGAAGTCCTTGGAAGTTGCTTCTTTGTTGCACAGAAGTAGCTGGTTTTGAACAGGGCCACTGTTCACAGGAGTGTCTTGGTCCTGTAGTCTAGGGCAGTCCTCTGAGGCTTAAGAGGTCGCTGGTCCCTGTCGGATGCGTCGCTGGAGCAGGTTTTTGAAGTTGGAGACAGGCCGGTAGGGCTGGGGCCAAAGCAGTTGTCGTCTTCCTCCTTTTCTGCAGGCTTGTAGCTCAGCAGTCCTTCTTCTTTCTTCAGGTGGCAGGAATCTACTTTCCTAGGTTCTGGGGTACCCCTAAATACTGAATTTAGGGGTGTGTTTAGGTCTGGGAGGGCAGTAGCCAATGGCTACTGTCATTGAGGGTGGCTACACCCTCCTTGTGCCTCCTCCCTGAGGGGAGGGGAGGGACATCCCTATTCCTATTGGGGGAATCCTCCAAAATCAAGATGGAGGATTTCTAAAGGCAGGGGTCACCTCAGCTCAGGACACCTTAGGGGCTGTCCTGACTGGTGGGTGACCCCTCCTTGTTTTTCTCATTATCTCCACTGGACTTGCCGCCAAAAGTGGGGGCTGTGTCCAGGGGGCGGGCATCTCCACTAGCTGGAGTGCCCTGGGGCATTGTAACACAAAGCCTGAGCCTTTGAGGCTGAATACGAGGTGTTACAGTTCCTCCAGGGGTTAGGTGTGAAGCACCTCCACCCAGAGCAGGCTTTTGTTTCTGTCCTCAGTGAGTACAAAGGCCCTCACCACATGGGGTCAGAAACGCATCTCTCAGCAACAGGCTGGCACAGACCAGTCAGTCCTGCACTGAACAATTGGGTAAAATACAGGGGGCATCTCTAAGATGCCGTCTGTGTGCATTTTTAAATAAATCCAACACTGGCATCAGTGAGGGTTTATTATTCCGTGAAGTTTGATACCAAACTTCCCAGTATTCAGTGTAGCCATTATGGAGCTGTGGAGTTTGTTTTTGACAAACTCCCAGACCATATACTTAATATGGCCACACTGTACTTACAATGTCTAAGAATAGACTTAGACACTATAGGAGCATATTGCTCATGCAGCTATGCCCTCACCTGTGGTATAGTGCACCCTGCCTTAGGGCTGTACACCCTGCTATAGGGGTGACTTACCTATGCCACGGGCAGTATTTTGTGTGCATGGCACCCTGAGAGGGATGCCATGTCGACTTTGCCTTTTTCTCCCCCACCAACACACACAATCTGCAATGGCAGTGTGCATGTGTTAGGTGAGGGATCCATAAGGGTGGCACAACACATGCTGCAGCCCTCAGAGACCTTCCCTGGTCACAGGGCCCCTGGTACCACTGGTACCTTTTACAAGGGACTTATCTGTGTGCCAGGGGTGTGCCAATTGTGGAAACAATGGTACATTTTAGGTGAAAGAACACTGGTGCTGGGGCCTGGTTAGCAGGGTCCCAGCACACTTCTCAGGATCAGGCAAAAAGTGGGGGTAACTACAACAAGGAGCCGTTGCCTTACAGCCTGTTAGTGTGTTTTTGCTGTCTCACTGGGATCCTGCTAGTCAGGACCCCAGTGCTCATAGTTTGTGGCCTAATTGTGTTGTCAGTATGCTTGACTGTGTCACAGGAGTTCTGCTAACTAGAACTCCAGTGCTTATGCTCTCCCTGTTTACCAAATTTGTCACTATAGTCTAGACACTCAATATTCCAATTCAGATTGACATACTGGAACCCCCTTATAAGTCTCTAATATATGGTACCTAGGTATCCAGGGCATTGGGGTTCCAGGAGGTCCTTGTGTGCTGCAGCATTTCTTTTCCCACCCAAAAGGAGCTCATACAAACACTTCTTCAGGACTGCCACTGCAGCCTGAGTGAAGTAGTGCACACACTATTTCACAGCCATTTTCACTGCACCAGGTAACTTATAAGTCACCTATATGTCTAACCTTCAGTTACTGAAGGCTAGGTGCAAAGTTACTGTATGTAAGGGCACTCTTGCACTAGCAAAGGTGCCCCCACATTGTCCAGGACCAATTTCCCGGACTTTGTGAGGGCGGGGACACCATTATAAGCATGCACTACATATATGGCAATACATATATGTAGCTTCACAATGGTAACTCCGAATATGGCCATGTGAGGTGTCTAAAATTGTGAAATTGAACCCCCAATCCAAATCTGGTACTGGGGGGCCAATTCCATGCAACACGGGGGCTCCACCATGGACCACCAGTACTCCCAAACCAGCTCTCTGAGGTTTCCACTGCAGCCCTAGCTGCTGCCACCTCACAGACAGGTTTCTGCCCTCCTGGGGATTGAGCAGCACAATTCCAGGAAGGCAGAACAATGCATTTCCTTTAGGAGAGGGGTGTTACACCCTCTCCCACTGGAAATAGGTGTTACAGGCATGGAAGGGGTATCCTCCCAGAGCCCCCGGAAATGCTTTGATGGGCATAAACGGTGGCCTCCTTGCATAATCAAGTCTACACCGGTTCAGGGACCCCCAGTCCCTGCTGTGGTGCGAAATTGGACAAAGGAAAGGGGAGTGACCACTCCCCTGTCCATCACCACCCCACTGGTGGTGCCCAGAGTTCCTCCAGAGTGTCCCTGGCGTAAGCCATCTTGGATTCCGAGGTGTGGGGACCCTCTGGGAGCAGCTGAATGGCCAGTGCTAGCAGGTGACATCAGAGACCCCTCCTGATTGGTGCGTACCTGAGTAGATAGCCAATCCTCCTTTCGGCTATTTATGGTCTCTCTTTTAGGGGTTTCTTCAGATTTGGTTTGCAGGTCTCCTGTGCATCCTCTGCTTCAGCTTTTGAATGTCAGGTCTCCCGCAGACTGCTCCAGGAACCGCTGTAACTTCAACAAAGTATCCAGGAAGGCTACTGTGACCTTCAACTTCATCTCCAGCCAGCAACTGCAACAGTTTGCAAGCTGTGCACGCTCTGAGAACTGACTCTCTTCACCCTGCACCAGAACAACCGAAGGAATCTCCTGTGGAGTGACAGATTCACTTCCCTGCTTCAGCAGACACCTCTCTGCGATGACGACCGGTACTCTGGGACTCCTCTCCTGTCGACAAGCGTGATCCCTGGAACACAGGTGGTGGACCAAAGTGACTCTGACTGTCCAAAGGTCCAGCTGTCCAAATTTGGTGGAGGTAAGAGCTTGCTTCCCCGTGCCAGACTGTACCCTTGTGCATCGCGTCTTCTGCAGATCCTTGGGCTTCTGTGCACTTCTTCCTTTTTTTTTTTTTTCTTTTTTTTATCTGTTTATTAAACACAATCTTCACACAACAATACAATAGCTGTTCATAATTTTGCAATCCGTTTACACACATATAAATTTACACAGCATTGCTACACCATAAGGTGTCAAAAAAGAAGGGAAGGGGGGGACAGAGGAGAACGAGGATAAAGGGAGGGGAGAGCAATTATGAACAACATAAGAATGCGAAGTAAATAAGGGCAAGGTAAAAGGAAGGTGCAGCAGCATTTAGCGTGCGAGCTATTGTAGGAGCTGATTGCAGCTTAAGGGTCCAGCCAATCATTATCGGTATCAGTACTAGTTTAAGTGATCCCCTGAGGTGCGTGGGGGGAAAAAAGAAAAGAAGCACGGCTAATAAATGTAACTAAGGGTATAAAATGTGTCTGTGGGGTTGACAGGTTCGGGGGCAGGCGTATTTTGCGTGTTCTGGATATATGTTGCATGCATGTGTTACCGCGTGGAACGTGTCTGGGCACGGCGTAGGAATATCTTTTGAGGAGGAATAAGGATATTAGCGATGGGTACATTTGAGAGCAACTAGAATTGGTGCCGTGTGGCTAATATATTAACAGTGCCAGCCCAAACTATGATGGTTGTGTATTGTATCCTGTTCACGGGGATACATGTTGTCCCTGGCCTCTATTGCCACCACAAAAGTGTCCCAAACTTCCGGGCCCTCCAGAATGAGACCTCTGTGTTGCAGTAGGTGAAGTGTCTGGGCTTCAGCTTGAGCACGGCTATGTAAATCATGCAGCCATATCGTGTGGGGAGGGACATGCAGAGCTTTCCAATGTGTTGCTATCAAACGTTTATACACCACAAATGCCAAGTCTATGAATTTGTATGTTTGTTTGTCTGTTTTGGCACGATGTCGTATGCCGAGTAAACAGGAGTCAGGTGTGGGCACCAGGGTATGAGATGAGATATCTGCTGTGACCTCCGTCACTCGTTGCCAGGCCGAGTTTATGGAATGGCAGCTCCAGACCATGTGGAAGAAGTCAGCTGCTGGTGTAGCGCATCTAGGACATGTTGGTGTTGTGTTGGGGTAGATTCTTTGGATGCGGGCTGGTGATAAATATGATTGGTGAAGGTAATTAAATTGGGTGTAACGCAGGCGAGGATTGCGGGATATTGATTTAATCATTGCGAGGGCGGTAACCCAGGTCTTCTGTGGTAGTGAGGAGGGGAGGACAGAGTCCCAACACGCCTTCGCGTGTGGCAGGGTAGTGCATATCGCTTCAAGCAATGATTTATATATTGTAATAATAATGCTCTTTGAACTGCCTATAGTGAGGATAGTGGTGAGTAGCGAGGACTCCGGAGGTTCCGAGTCACCTGCGCCCCAGAGATTATTGAGTAATAATTTTATGGCATTAAATGTTATAAAGGCCCCATTTTGCAGCGTGCCCGCGGATACCAGTTCCGCGAAAGTGTGCATCAAGGAGCTAGAGTATAAATCACCTAACTGGAGCGTGTTCATTTCACGCGTGTCATGATGTATTGAAAGGGTTTGGGTGCCCAGCAGTTGAAACAGTGGCAGCAAAGGTGAATAGGGGGGAGAGGTAGTCTTATTCTGGACATATCTACGCCTGCAGAATCGAGCTGCCTCTAACAATATTAGTTTGGGAAACGTATGGGAAGTGCTAGTTAGTATCGAAAGCAGCAGCCCCTGTGGTGCTGTATATGTCTGCAACATTATGCCTTCAGCCGAAGGGGTATCTTGGAGCCATGTGGGTAGCCATGACAATTGGGCGGCTGCATAATATCTTTCAAAGTTAGGCATTCCCAATCCACCCATCTCCTGCGGGTGCTGCGTTATTGACAGCGCTACTCTGCGTCTGTCTTTGCCCCAGAGTAAGTCAGTTAGTATTGATTGCAGTTTGTTAAAGAAGGAGCGTGGTAAGCACAGTGGGAGGACTGTAAAATAGTACAAAAACCTTGGGAGGATAAGCATCTTGGCTATCGCCACCTGGCCCATGTGGGACAGGGGTAGTGAGCTCCAGAAAGGTATTGAGCCGCGGACGGAACCAAGCACCCTATCTATATTACCTTCTTTTAGATCTGTAATGGAGTGATAGATCTGCACTCCCAGATATTTAAAGGTTGTATATGAGCAGGGTAATTTATATTGCGGTAGCGTCATGTGGTGAGCGAACGCGATCGGAGTGAGAGGGAAGATGCTTGATTTGGACCAATTGACGTGCAGACCAGAGGCAAAAGCGAAGGAGTCCAACATCTGCAGTACCTCTGCCATGCAGGCTGAGTGATCACGCAGATATATTAAGGCATCATCTGCATATAAGGATACAATGTGATTGGTGTTGGACTCCGGGATACCCCATATGTGTGCGTAGCTCCGTAGCTTAATCGCTAGTGGCTCCATGGCAATAGCGAATAGCAAAGGGGATAATGGGCAACCTTGTCTGGTGCCTCTGCCTATGGGGAATGCTTCAGAGATAACTCGTCCGTTTTTGACACGGGCAGTGGGCCTGGAGTAAAGCGTTTTGATCCAGTTAATAAAACCGGAACCAAAACCAAATGCTTTAAGTGTGTATAGGAGATAGTTCCAACTAAGTGTGTCGAATGCTTTTTCTATATCTAGGGAGAGGGCTACTGCTTCCGAGTTTGTATTGCTATGCATTATGTGTAAGAGTCTCCTGATATTTAGGAAAGTGCTTCTACCAGGAATAAAGCCGGATTGATCATGGTGTATTAAGCTCGGTAAGTAGGGGAGGAGTCTGTTTGCAAGTACTTTTCCTAATAATTTGCAGTCTGTATTTAGCAAGGAGAGCGGCCTATATGATTTGACATCTAGAGGGTCTCGGCCTGTTTTTGGGAGGACGACTATCAGTGCCTCGCACATTGAGTCCGGCAATTGTAATTTGTGGTGTGCTTCATTAAATACTTCTATAAGTGGATGTAATAAGTGGGTGGCGTGGGAGTTGTAATATTCTATCGGTAGACCGTCAGACCCAGGGGTTTTGCTGCGTGCCATTTGTGATAATGCTAGGCGCAGCTCTTCAATAGTGATAGGGCCGTCTAGAGTGGCGGTGTTGTCAAGGATAAGTTGGTTTTGGGGGACCAGGTGTAGTGTGTCAATAAGGTGTTGCTCTGGAGGTTGTGGAGGGGGTGTGTAGAGGGTGCGATAATATGCAGAGAAGGCGTCATTTATGCCTGCTTTGGTGTTAACGATGGTGTCAGGATTTAAGCGTATTGCACCAATGGGTGTTGGTTGTGAAGGCTGCCGGATCAGCCAAGCTAATAATCTGCCCGATCTGTCACCCTCAGCGTGTTGTCTGGCCATGTAGTGTCTATAATCGTATTTGCTCAATCTATTGTCTGTCTCCTTGTGATTAACCCCAAGCAGATGCAGTGTTGTTATTGCGGGCTCACTGTTGTCATTTGTGTTCTCTGCGTTGCGGAGCTGCGTTTCTAAGTCTTGTAATTCCTTAATGAGTACCTTTCTGACCCCTACCGTGGCCGAAAGGCAGTGACCTCTTATCACCACTTTATGGGCATCCCACTCTGTGGCGCGGGATGAGGTTGTATTTTTATTTGATAGAAAATAATCGGTTAGACTTTTGGAGATGTCTATTTGAAAAGGAGGGTCTAGGAGGGCTTCTGGTTGTAGACGCCATGTTGGTATCCGAGTGTGTACGTGTCGCCGGCCCAGTGTTAGGCATAGTGGGTTATGGTCTGATATCGTGCGTGCTAAATATTTAGACAAGCATATTTTATGAATGATAGTAGCGGATACAAAGAATATGTCTATTCTAATATGCAGTTTATGTACTGGGGAGAAGTAAGAGTATTCGCGATGAGTGGGGTGGTTCACCCTCCATATAGCCCTCAGCCCATTGTTTGATGCCCACTGCGCCAGAGTCTCTGAGGCACGATTAGCAGGGGCTGCGGTGAGTGGGGGAAATGAGCGGTCCATTTGAGTGTCCAGGACACTATTGAAGTCACCCCCCCATATGCATTCTAATGTGGGGTCACTGTGGTTGCCAGTGGTGAGCGTGGATAAGAAGTCACGCTGGTTCGCATTTGGGGAATACAGTGAACAAAGGCTAATGGGGACCCGTCTAAAGTGCCTTCAAGTATCACATGTCTGCCATTTGGATCACACTGTGTGCGAGAGAGTGCAAACAGGACCCTGGGTGCTATCCAGATGGCAACTCCACGGGCAAAGGACGAAGAGGTGGTGCCGTATAATTGGCCTTTCCATTTTGAGCGTGCGCTGTCCAGGATGGGTTTAGTAAAATGTGTCTCTTGTAGTAAAGCTATGTGTACTTGATGTCTTGTAAGGAAAGCGTGAACCCTTTGACGTTTCCGTGGAGTTGCCATGCCCTTAACGTTCAATGTGAGTATTTTGTATTTCAAGTTCCCTTGGTGCGTGTGAGTGGCCATAGTTGTTTTGTAGTTATTATATGATCGGGATTATAATTGTCTGTCATCCCCGTTTTGACATTGTTATGGGGCTCAGCCGCTGTAATTGGCCGATCAGTGATTAACGAGCTGTGGGCTATAAGTTTGTTGCTGCAGTGAGCATTTCTTGTGTGTTTGCTGCTGTCTTTATGTTTGACCCGCCCTTTACAGATCCAATCACCTGATATAGAGGTGCACACTAAAACAACATACAACAAATAAACTATTAACATATAGAAAACAATTCCGGAAGACTCCGGTATAAGGGAATGGTCCATATGGAGCAGGGGGGTGCCAGTTGGCGTTGGTGCAGAGGTATGGTCTTACCCTGCCCGGGTTTCTCATGATTTAGAAAGCAAGGCACACCGGCCGGAGGGCGCTTGTTGGTTGCAAGTCTTCGTGAGGGGGCATTGAAGAAACAGTGATGAAGACTTTTAGGCGTTGAGGGATCAAGGTGCCAAGAAGATATCTCACCGCGGTTGTTGGATAAGAGCATACTAAGTCTAATCGCTCAGCAGATGTCGTCCGCTGTGTTTGCTGTAAGGAGAGGACACCGTGTGGACTCGGTTGAGTCAGAGTTTGTATCCTGTTCCAGTTCGGTTTCCGTTCGCATGGGTAGGGCAGCGGGTGAAGCGTTGACGAAACTGGATGTTGTCCGGATGAGCCGAGAGCGCTCGGATTGTGTCTGCTCAGGTGAGGGCCTAGTCCCTTGTCTCTTGCGTTGCTTACGGTTCAACGTGGAGAGAGGTCTGTTATCGTCCTGAGTGCTTGTGTCTATCGGGTCGGCTAGGCCTTTGGCATGCAGCCAAGTCCAGGCATCTTCCGGGGTAGTGAAAAAGAAGGAGCGAGTATCGTCCTGCACCCGAAGTCTGTCTGGGAACATCAGCGTGTATTTGATATAATGTTTGCGGAGGCATGTTTTAACTTGATAAAAGGAGTTGCGTTTTTTTTGCACTTCTGCTGTGAAGTCTGGGTAAGCTGTTATCGTAGCGTTTTCATAGCACACTGGCCCGATTTGCGGAATAATTGGAGGATAAGGTCCCTGTCTCGGTAGTTAAGGAGTCTTATTATAAGAGGACGTGGCTGCGAGCCAGGTGCTGGGGGTCTGCCTGGGATCCTAGGTGCTCTCTCAATAGAGAAGAACTTTGGGATATTGTTTTTAAGGATTGTGTCTATGAGCCATTGTTCGATGAACAGTTCCGCGCTTAAGCCCTCTGCGCGTTCAAGGAATCCGACCAGGCGTATGTTATTGCGGCGGGACACTGCCTTCTGCATCTTCCGTTCTACGTTTTAAGGAATCAACTTCTGTTGATAGCTGCGTTAGTTGTAGTTGCAGGTCTTTCATGGAGCCAGGAAGGGACGCCGTGTCTTTTTTGAGTTCGGACACTCTATCGGCTAGTGCATGTTGGTCAGTGCGAAGGATGTTGAGATCTTCTGTTACAGAGCCTATTTTGGCTTTCAAGGTGGTCTTAGTGTCCAGAATGGCTTGCAGTATTTTTTCAAATTGTGAAGTGTGTGATTGTAAGGTTAGTTCCAGCTTCTGTGCTGTTGACTGCGCGGTGGCCTGAGCTTCTGGAGGGGATGTTGTAGTGTGATCCATTTTGGTAAGAGGTGCTCGGGTAGTCTTTGGCTTAACCATTTGAGAGTCGCAGCAGTGCCTGTGCGTTAGTGTTGCGTGTGGCCTCACTGCGGTGAGTGCAGCCCGGTCAGGTGTTGTGGCAAGCTGGCCAATTAGAGCGTATGCCTGGCAAATAACTTGGGGATGAGCAGCGAAAAGCGTAAACCATTTGCTAATGAGGCCTGTAATTTGTAGTGTCAGCAGGGATTTGTGATGCTAGGGAGGTGTTGATTTGGCGCTTCCAGACTAGGTAGAAGCAGTGACTGTTCTGGATGTTTTGGGTTTTGAGGGTTTTTTTATCGCAATAGTAAGTTGCGACCCGAAGAGTATCGCCAAGAGGCTCACCTTGTGTTATTGTCTGCACCTGTTTTGCCCTTGGGACCCGTCCGCTATTTATACTTCAGCTGCCTCTCTTCTCCTGAGGAGTGGCGTGTGACAGATTGATGTAGACCCAGGATGTCTGTGCAGGCAATCCAAACTTTGCAGTCTCTGTTTTCCTGGGGGCCACAGGGGACTTGGGGTGATGCTGTTGCTCAAATGTGACCGCTTAGTGCAGCCTTGGTACACAGCGCTCTTGTGGAGGGCATCCATGCAGTCTGGGCCTCCTTACAGGTGGAGTCGGCTCTCCAGGACCACAGAACCGCAGCCCATCCGGGATTTGCAGCTCCAAAATGGCGGCCTCCAATTGTGCGGCCGTCCGACAGGATTGTATACACGGCCCGATCTTCGGGCCGGCAGCGGCACTTGCTTTTGGCTCCGAAGGTCACGGATGTGAGCCAGGTCTTCAGACGTCCCCTCGGTTGCCCGCTGGGTGCCTCCTCGGGGACGGGAACGGTCCGAGCGGGCGCACACCGGCGTAATCCGCTCTAGACTGAGCAGCGCTGCAAACGGGAGGTCCCGGCCGGCACTGCACACGCAGGCTAATTTCCTACAGGCCGCGGCTGGCATCAGCGTGCACGTTGGGGCCGTGGCGCCGACTTCTTGCCTCCTCAGTCCTGCCGGGGCTCGAGCATCAGCTCCGGGTCACCCATCATCCGGCTCCACTCACCTAGGCCGTGCGGGCCCCGCAACGAATGTGGATCGCGGTCATGCGATTATCTGCGGGATCGCAGCAGCTTTGGGGCTGCTATCCCGGTCGATAGAGCAGCCCTCCGGTGCACCCTAAACGGTTTCTTCACCCCGCACCAGGGGGGCCAGGGCCTCAAAAACAGGATGATTGTGTGGGCAAGGTGACAGAGCTGCAGTTTATGCTGCCGCTCCGATCGCCATCTTCTGTGCACTTCTTCCTAAAGTTCTTTGTGCACAGCCTAACCCAGGATGCCAGCACTTAATCCGGCGACGCATAGCTCTCTGGGTTGTTCTCCGGTGGCGTGGGATCCTTCTGTTTAGTGCTGCAACGACCACAGTTTGCAACTCCTTTGTCCCCATGTCCTGGGACTCCCGTGGGTGCTGCCTGGTCTTCTGAGGGCTCTCTGAAGTGCTGAGAGCCCCATCTGGCTCCTTAGTCCGAGTTGAGACCCCTAGCTCCCTCCTGGGTCCGGGCAGCTCCTCTTTGACGCAAAACGCTGTCTTGCGTGAACCAAGGCTTGTTGGTGGAATTCAGCAACGCAAAAAGCCTGCATCCAACAACCCAACATGGGACATCTCATGCACCAAGCAGAAACCCACAGCTATCTTCTTTGGTGCATTTCTGTACTTTTCTTCCAACCCGAGAATCCACTTTTTCACCTTCTTCCAGGTGGGCAGGGGCTCCTGTTCTCCCTGGACTCTTCATCGACTTCTGGACTTGTCTCCTCTCTCCACAGGTCTTTAGGTCTAGGAATCCATTGTTGGTTGCTTGCAGTCTTGCTTGGTTCTTGCATAATTCTTCATCACGACTTGTAGTGTGTTCTGAGGAAACTTGCTGTACTTTACTCTTGTTTTTCTGGGCTCTGGGGTGGGTTACTTTTATTACCTTTGGTGGTTTCTTACACCCCCAGTGCCTCTCTACACACTGCACTTCCTTAGGGGGGGAATCCAATCTTTGCATTCCACTATTTTTTAATATATGGTTTGTGTTGCCCCTAGGCCCATTGCAATCTATTGTGTTTTTCACTGTTTGCACTATTCTAGGACTGTTTACTTACCTAAGTTTGGTTACTACTGTATATATTGTGTATAATACTTACCACCAGAAGGAGTACTGCCTCTAAGATATTTTTGGCCTTGTGTGACTAAAATAAAGTACCTTTATTTTTGGTAACACTGAGTACTGTCTTTTATTGTGTATCAGTACTGTGTGACTATAGTGGTATTGCAAGAGCTTTGCATGTCTCCTAGTTCAGCCTTGGCTGCTCTGCTACATCTACCCCTAGACATTCTAAGCTGCTAGACACTGCCTACATTTCACTAATAAGAGATAACTGGACCTGGTATAAGGTGTAAGTGCCTTAGGTACCCACTATAAACCAGTCCAGCCTCCTACATTGGTGGTGCAGTGGTGGGAGAAGTACTTGCAGTTGCTTTACCACTTTGTCACTGGTGCTTTTCACAAGAAAAGTGTACTCCAATACTTAGAGCTATATACAATTATACCTAGCAGTCACTTTTTCACTTCCAAAAAGTTTTTCCAAACTTTTTAAAAGTTTTACAAAGTTCTGGTTATCTTTTTTCTTTTTCTCTAAAAAGTTAGGTGAAGTAGTTTGTTAACTTCTTACTCTTCTCTTTAGCTTTTTCTATCACTGTGTCTTCTATAGAGGCTATCCCTAGGGTTGTCAAGACCATTTATGAAAATCTTAAATTCAAAAGTCTGAGAGGTCTCTATTTAGAAAGAAGACTAGGGATTGGGAAGAACCCCAATAAGGATTTCCTCTTGAATCTCCTCTTACAAGATGATCAGGAGCATCCTGACGGTCATGTACAATCAGAAGAGGAGGTAGAGGGGGATTCTGACTAGGTAGATTCAGGAGAGGGTCCTGAAGATGCAGGGGAGGGTCCTTCCCCAGATCTTTCTCTCAACAAACCACATAGTATAGCTGGTAGTGGGAAGGGGCCTCACACAAGTAGGGCCCCCTTCACACCTAGAGGCCAGGTCACTAGGGTTACAGAAGTTAGGGAGAGATCTACTTCTGCTCATTCTCACATCACCTCAGTCTCTGAAGGGTCTAACATGTTCAATCCTGAGGATAACTCCCTAGATAGGGAACTCAGAAAATTGAGATTGGAGGAGGCCAAACTGAGGCTGAAACAGCAACAACTGGCCCTAGATAGGGAAACCTTAGCTGTAGAAAGAGAAAGACAGGGGATGGGGTTAGTTCCCCATGGTGGCAGCAACATTGAAAGTTTCAGGACTTATGAGGTCAGAAAGGACAACATTAGCTCGAGAAACTTACACAAAATTGTTCTCCCATACAAGGTGGGGGATGATATTCAAAAGTGGTTTGTTGCACTTGAGAGGACCTGTAAGCTTCACAGGGTCCCTCAAAAGCAGTGGACTGCTATACTTTGGTTGTCCTTCCCTCACAAAGGGAGGGACAGACTCCTCACTGTTAGGGAGGAGGATGCAGACAACTACAACATTTTAAAGAATGCACTCATTGATAGTTTTGGCCTCACCACAGAGCAATACAGAATCAAGTTCAGAGAAACCAGAAAAGAGTCTTTACAAGATTGGATAGACTTTGTGGACTGTTCAGTGAAGGCCTTACAAGGTTGGTTGCATGGCAGCAAGGTGTCTGATTATGAAAGCGTTTACAATCCGATCTTGAGAGAGCATATTCTTAACATTTGTGTGTCTGATTTGTTACACCAGTATCTTGTGGTCTCAGATCTGACCTCTCCCCAATAATTGGGAAAGAAGGCAGACAAATGGGTAAGAATAAGGGTGAGCAGAAAAGCTCACACAGGGGGTGTAGGAAGTTGGCTCTGTGTATACTATTTCAAAGTAAGAAATAGTGTGCACAGAGTCCAAGGGTTCCACTAAGAGGTAAGATAGTGGCAAAAGTAGATAATTCTAATGCTCTATTTTGTGGTAGTGTGGTCGAGCAGTAGGCTTATCAGAGGTAGTGTTAAGAATTTGTTGTACACACACAGGCAATAAATGAGGAACACACACTCAAAGACTTACTCCAGGCCAATAGGTTTTTATATTGAAAAATATATTTTCTTAGTTTATTTTAAGAACCACAGGTTCAAGATTTACATCAAACACTTTAAATGTAAGGTACTTCACTTAGATACTTTAGGAACTTTGAATGAAAACAATATAATGTACAGTCTTTGGAAAAATGGCAATAAGCTATTTTCAAAGTGGACACAGTGCAAAAATCAACAGTTCCTGAGGGAGGTAAGTAAAGGTTAGATTAGGAGGTAATTAAAACACTTACAAGTCTCAGTTCTGGGGCATAGGCAGCCCACCATTGGGGGTTCAAGGCAACCCAAAGTTACCACACCAGCAGCTCAGGGCCGGTCAGGTGCAGAGGTCAAAGAGGTGCCCAAAACACATAGGCGTCTATTGAAAACAGGGGGTGCTCTGGTTCCAGTCTGCCAGCAGGTAAGTGCCTGCGTCCTCGGGGGGCAGACCAGGGGGGTTTTGTAGAGCACTGGGGGGGACACAAGTAGGCACACAAAATACACCCTCAGCGGCACAGAGCTTGGTGCAGTGTGCAAAGCAGGCATTGGGTTTCAGGTACGAAACAATGGAGGAACCCGGGGTTCACTCTAGCAGTGCAGGCAGGCACAGGTGGGGGCTCCTTGGGGCAGCCACCACCTGGGCTAGGCAGAGGGTCGTCTGGGGGTCACTCCTGCCTCGAAGTTCTGTACCTTCAGGTCCTGGTGGGCTGCGGGTGCAGTGTTGGTTCCAGGCGTCGGGTCCCTTGTTACAGGCAGTCGCGGTCAGGGGGAGCCTCTGGATTCTCTCTGCAGGCGTCGCTGTGGGGGATCAGGGGGGTCGTCTCTGGTTACTCATGGGCTTGCAGTTGCTGGGGAGTCCTCCCTGAGGTGTTTGTTCTCTGGATCTCGATCCGGGGGCGTTGGGTACAGAGTGTGAAGTCTCACGCTTCCGGTGGGATACGTGCAGTCTTTGAAAGTTGCTTCATTGTTGCAAAGAAGTAGCTGGTTTTGAACAGGGCCGCTGTTCACAGGAGTTTCTTGGTCCTTTAGTCCAGGGCAGTCCTCTGAAGCTTCAGAGGTCGCTGGTCCCCGTCGGATGTGTCGCTGGAGCAGGTTTTCGAAGTTGGAGACAGGCCGGTAGGGCTGGGCCCAAAGCAGTTGTCGTCTTCCTCCTTCTCTGCAGGATTGTAGGTCAGCAGTCCTTCTTGTTTCTTCAGGTTGTAGGAATCCCCTTTCCTGGGATCTGGGGTGCCCCTAAATACTAAATTTACAGGGGTGTTTTAGTCTGGGGGGCAGTAGCCAATGGCTACTGTACTGGGGGGTGGCTTCACCCTCTTTGTGCCTCCTCCCTGAGGGGAGGGGGGCACATCCATATTCCTATTGGGGGAATCCTCCAAAATCAAGATGGAGGATTTCTAAAGGCAGGGGTCACCTCAGCTCAGGACACCTTAGTGGCTGTCCTGACTGGTGGGTGTCTCCTCCTTGTTTTTCTCATTATCTCCCCTGGACTTGCCGCCAAAAGTGGGGCCTGTGTCAAGGAGCCGGGCATCTCCACTAGCTGCCCTGGGGCATTGTAACATGAAGATTGAGCCTTTGAGGCTCACTGCTAGGTGTTACAGTTCCTGCAGGGGGGAGGTGTTAAACATCTTTACCCAGTGCAGGCTTTGTTTCTAGCCTCAGAGAGCACAAAGGCTCTCACCCCAGGGGGTAAGAAACTCATCTCTCAGCAGCAGGCTCGCACAGACCAGTCAGTCCTGCACTGAAGGATTGGGTAAAATACAGGGGGCATCTCTAAGATGCCCTCTGTGTGCATTTTTTAATAAATCCAACACTGGCATCAGTGTGGGTTTATTATTCTGAGAAGTTTGATACCAAACTTCCCAGTATTCAATGTAGCCATTATGGAGCTGTGGTGTTCGTTTTTGACAAACTCCTAGACCATATACTTAATATAGCTACACTGTACTTACAATGTCTAAGAATAGACTTAGACACTGTAGGGGCATAGTACTCATGCAGCTATGCCCTCACCTGTGGTATAGTGCACTCTGCCTTAGGGCTGAAAAGGCCTGCTAGAGGGGTGACTTACCTATGCCACAGACAGTATTTTGTGTGCATGGCATCCTGAGGGCGATGCCATGTCGACTTTGCCTTTTTCTCCCTACCAACACACACAATCTGCAATGGCAGTGTGGATGTGTTAGGTGAGGGGTCCCTTAGGGTGGCACAACACATGCTGCAGCCCTTAGGGACCTTCTCTGGTCACAGGGCCCTTGGTACCACTGGTACCTTTTACAAGGGACTTATCCGTGTGCCAGGGGTGTGCCAGTTGTGGAAACAATGGTACATTGTAGGTGAAAAAACACCAGTGCAGGGGCCTGGTTAGCAGGGTCCCAGCACACTTCTCAGTCTAGTCAACATCAGTATCAGGCAAAAAGTGGGGGGTAACTGCAACAGGGAGCCATTGTCCTACAGTATGCCTGTGTAGTGCCTAACTGTATCACTGAGGCTCTGCTAACCAGAACCTCAGTGCTTATGCTCTCTCTGCTTTTAAATTTGTCTCTGTTGGCCAGTGACTACATTTACCAAATTAAATTGGCATACTGGACCCCCCCCCCTTATAAGTCCCTAGTATATGGTACCTAGGTACCGAGGGCATTGGGGCTCCAGGAGATCCATATTGGCTGCAGCATTTCTTTTGCAACCCATGGGGAGCTCAGACAAACCCTTACACAGGACTGCCATTGCACCCTGCATGAAATGACACACACACGTTATTTCACAGCCATTTTCACTGCACTTAAGTAACTTATAAGTCACCTGTATGTCTAACCTTCACTTGCTGAAGGTTAGGTGCAAAGTTACTAGGTGTGAGGGCACCCTTGCACTAGCAAAGGTGCCCCCACATAGTTCAGGGCCGGGTCCCCGGACTTTGTGAGTGCGGGGACGCCATTACACGCGTGCACTACATATAGGTCAATACCTATATGTAGCTTCACAATGGTAACTCCGAATTTGGCCATGTAACATGTCTAAAATCATGGAATTGTCCCCCCATTCCAAATCTGGTATTGGGGAGCCAATTCCATGCATCCTGGGGGCTCCACCATGGACCCCCCAGTACTGCCAAACCAGCTCTCTGAGGCTTGCACTGCAGCTAAAGCGACAGGGTTCTGCCCTCCTGGGTCTGAGCAGCTCAGTCCCAGGAAGGCAGAACAAAGCATTTCCTTTGGGAGGAGAGTGTTACACCCTCTCCATTTGGAAATAGGTGTTACAGGCTTGGGAGGAGTAGCCTCCCACAGCCTCTGGAAATGCTTTGAAGGGCACATATGGTGCCCTCCTTGTATAAACCAGTCTACACCGGTTCAGGGACACCCAGTCCCTGCTCTGGCGCAAAACTGGACAAAGGAAAGGAGAGTGATCACTCCCCTGTCCATCACCACCCCAGGGGTGGTACCCAGAGCTCCTCCAGTGTGTCCCAGACTTCAGCCATCTTGGTTTCCAAGGCGTGGGGACACTCAGGAAGCCTCTTTGTGGCCAGTGCCAGCAGATGATGTCAGAGACCCCTCCTGATAGGACCATTCCTGACAAGGTAGCCAATTCCCCTCTCAAGGCTATTTAGGGTCTCTTTTGTGGGTTTCTCTACAGATTCTGCTTGCAAGTTTCCATCAGGAAACCTCTGCAACCACTGCTTCATCCTCTGACCTCGGATCGACCGCAGACTGCTCCAGAAACTGCTGTAACTGCAACAAAATATCCAGAAGAACTACTTTGACTCTGCATCTTCAGCTCCAACCGGCAACTGCAACAGTTTCCACAGTGTGCACGCTCTGGAGACTCCCTGTCTTCACCCTTGCTTTGCTTTCACTAATGGCCGAGCTGACAAAAATCTCTGGAATGCACTTCTTAGTTTAAAGAAGACATTTATTATTACTTCACCATGAGGTTCCTAAAAAACTGAAGGAGATTAGTAGATTCAAGGCACACGTTTAAAAATAGTCACAACAATGAAAGGAAAATATATCAAAATGATTCTCAACTACAATGTACACAGCAAATATATGTGATTATATTACAGCATAATTGCAAAGCAAAGGATAAAGTAAAAATTCATCACCGTAGGGCCTGCCAAGCTCTTCATCTTTCACATGCCAGCAAGAAGATGACCACTGTTCAACTGCGAGAAAGAGATCCTCACCCTCACAGGAAAATGTCAGGCATTTGATGTCCAATCCTGACTGAGGTCTCGGAAATTCCCTTGCTACTGAGCAGGGCCACCTCTTCTATAGCTTTAAAAAAGGGCTTCCTGGAGAAAACCCCTTCTCTGAGATGGAAATATTCAAACATGCTTGCTTCTGTAGGTCAGAGTTGGAAGAAAAATGTTGAAAATTGGCCAGACTTTCAAGGCTCTCCTTCTAAGGCCGCACCTTTCCCTGCACTGGAGAAAACAAAAAATATGTACTTTCTTATCATGAACTGTTCGTGTTCGGTGAGAGAAATACAAAGAAACACGCCTAGTTTAACATGTGGAAAAACACAGCTCATCTGCAATGTCTCAACTGCAATGTCTAGCACCACGATAAATTCAATGGGCAGCTAATCTGAATACAAAATGTAATCTGCAACTGGTGAACACTGAACAACTAATATGCACAGTGGTGAAACACAAAGTCAGTGGTCAAACCTACCTATTTTCAATACACTTCCACACTTTGACCAATGACTTTGTTTACTTTTCTCCTATTTAAAGTAAAAGGAAACATCATAAGCAAATTAGGGCCCATATTTATACTTTTTGACGCAAAACTGCGCCAACGCAGTTTTGCGTCAAAAAAATTAGCGCCGGCTAACGCCATTCTGAAGCACCATGCGGGCGCTGTATTTATTGAATGGCGTTAGCCGCCGGCGCTGTCTGGTGTGCGTTAAAAAAAAACACGTACACCAGGCAGCGCCGGCGTAGGGGGGAAATGGCGTATGGGCGTCCACAAATGGTGCAAGTCAGGCTGAGGCAAAAAAATCGCCTCAACCCGATTTGCGCCATTTTTTTTTCACTCCCAACCCCCATTGAAATGACTCCTGTCTTAGCAAAGACAGGAGTCATGCCCCCTTGCCCAATGGCCATGCCCAGGGGACTTATGTCCCCTGGGCATGGTCATTGGGCATAGTGGCATGTAGGGGGGCACAAATCAGGCCCCCCTATGCCACAAAAAAAATAAAAACTTACCTGAACTTACCTTAATGTCCCTGGGATGGGTCCCTCCTGCCTTGGGTGTCCTCCTGGGGTGGGCATGGGTGACAGGGGGTGTCCCTGGGGGAATGGGGGGGCACCTCTGGGCTCATTCTGAGCCCACAGGTCCCTTAACGCCTGCCCTGACCCAGGCGTTAAAATCCGGCGCTAACGCGGGTTTTTTAGACCCACCCACTCCCGGGCGTGATTTTTGCCCGGGAGTATAAATCCCACGCATATGCATCGGAGTCATTTTTTAAGACGGGAACGCCTACCTTGCATATCATTAACGCAAGGAAGGTGTTCACGCCAAAAAATGACGCTAACTCCATGAACTTTGGCGCTAGACGCGTCTAACGCCAAAGTATAAATATGGAGTTAGTTTTGCGTCAAATTTGCGTCAAAAAAACGACGCAAATTCGGTGCAAACGAAGTATAAATATGCCCCTAGGTTTGCATTGTATACAGCAACATAATGCAATGATAAAAGCAATCACTGTAAAGTAATGGAAGTGGATTAACGTATTGATCTTATAGACTTTTAAATCAGACACTCCTACAATGAAAAGACTGAAGCTTATACATATTCTGATTAGGATAATAACTGATTGAATAGTGTCCCTAGGATAACAAGTTGGTGTAGAATTAGATGAAAACATCATGAGTTCTAATAATGTAAAGGTACACGGTCCACCTGAAAGGTTTGCTGAAATGTAAGTGAAAGTCAGGTTTCCACACGAAAAACAGCCAGCTAACTGACAATTTTGCTTAATGAGACTGGCAGCATTCATAAGATGATAACAAGTCATGGGTTGGTTCCAGTGGAAGAATGTAATCAAACAAGTTGACAGAACATCTATGGTACTCTGTATTGTTCCCATGTAGAACTTGAATCAGAGACACAATTTGTGCAAAATGGATCCATAGGTTTTGTACTTTAAAAGCAGCAGGAGCGTTGCACAAAGGTTATCAATCAAGTTCAGGTTGGGGGTGCGATCCCTCCCCTGACGCCACACGCAAACACCCGAAGGGAGACCACACAGCACACTCATGGTCAGTGGCAAGTCGTAGTAGGATCTGCAAAAGAAACAAGTATGTATTTTCTTGCAAAATTTGTCATCTGAAATGTGCTCTCCTTTTTCCTTTCATTTTTTTATAATCGGCAGGACGTTATTGGGCGCTTTGCTATAATTTCTGCAGATTCTGAAGGGCAATTTGGGGATTCAACCCACACCTTAGCACTGAGGTTTTTATCTGCTGCACCTCAGCTTCCTTTTCCTGGCACTGTCAGAAGGGCTGGGGCAGTCCCCTTCCTTAGCAAACCTCCATACACTGCTCTCCACTATTTAACAGAATAACTTTGATTTCTCCTTGGTAATCTGCATCAATCACTCCCCCTAAAACCTGAATATCTTTAAGGGCTAACCCAGATCTGGGGGCAATCAATCCAAAATGCTCTGGGGGAATCTGTATTACAACACCTGTTTCACAGAATGCTATATCTAGGGGTTTTAGTCTGTAAGCTTGTGAAGCATATAAGTCAAGACCTGCAGATTCGGGTGTGGCTCTGTAAGGAGCTAACGCTCCAGGTTTTATTTCCCAGTATGTGATGGTAGTGGTGGCCACATGTGTTTGTATTTGCAAAGCTGGAGTTAACATTCGCATCAAAGGTGTTTCGACATTTGTTAATGATCTAGTGTTCAGAATCTGGGGGATTAATTTAAATGCTCTCTCCAGTTTTTCAAAGTTCCACCAGATAAGTGTCGCAATTGAGCTTTCAGTAAACCATTCATTCTCTCAATCAGTCCTGAGGCCTGTGGATAAAAAGGAATATGATATATCCACTCAATATTGTGCTGAGAACAGTAGTCCTGTACCAAATTTGCCTTTGAAGTGTGACCTATTGTCACTCTGGATCTGGAGTGGTACTCCATAGTATAACATTAGCAAGTCCAGAGTTCTGATAGTATTGTGCTGAGTAGCACGTTTGCGAGGGACAACAATCAGGTATCCATAATAAGTGTCCACTACGTTATAGGCGTATTGACACCCGCTACTAATTGATAGTGGTCCAATGTAATCAATTTACCACATCTGTCCTGGTAACTTTCCTCTCCCTACCTGTCCTTTGACTGTTTGTGGGACAGATCTCTGTTGTGTGTGCTGACAAATAGGACAGTGCAATATCACAGTTTTCATCAAATCTAGGGGAATGTGCATCCCTCTAATCTCTGCCCACCTGTAAGTGGCTTTTTCTCCCAGGTGTTCACATTTCTGGTGCACCCACTTAGTCATCCCCACCAAGTCAGATTTCTGGGTTGACACTTCTGCCTCTGAACTTTTGTCTTTGACGTCTGCACGGGAATTGAACCAGTGTTCTAATGAGTCAATGGGACAATGAGCATCTATGACTTTGCTCTGTTTTAACATTTCCCAAATTTCCTGCCACAACTCTTTGCTACACACCTCCTTTGAATGAATGAACCAGTTATGTGCATGCCATACGGAAAGCCAAACGGCTAATCCATTGGCAGTGAACCAAGAATCAGTGTAAAAATGACAAGTCTCAAGCAGCTTTTGCTTTAGAACCTCACACACAGTGTACAACTCTGCATATTGGCTACATTTTCATTTTGTGATACACAATGACTTTTTAGTAACTGGATTGTATGACACTGCTTTCCAATGTCTTTTAGTACCCACCTATTTCAATGAATCATTAGTGAACCACACAAGCTTTTTATCCTCAAGGGACAAGAATTCAAATGGTGCTCTCCATTTCACAGGTGACTCCTTTGCCTGTGGTACCTCCTGCACCCTCTCCTCACCCTGTACAGGGGCTTGTGACACCTGTTCATGTAGGGCTTCAGTGTCTGTCGGTCCTACTCGAGCCCTGTCTTGTATGTACCAGATCTAGAATATATGATACTACTCTCTTGTGAATGTCCTATATGGTGCGATTTAGGTGAACTTATCACCCACTGCCTGATTGATATTTCAGGTTTCAGAATTACATTATAACTTAATGTGATTTGCTCAGTATTCACTAGAGCCCAATAACTAGCCAAACGCTGTTTTTCAAAAGGATTATAGCGCTCCCCATGTCCCAGGTGTGGTTTCCAGAGCTCCTCCAGGGTGTCCCAGACCTCTGCCATCTTTAATCCAGTGGTGTGAGGGCACAATGGAGGCCTCTGAGTGGCCAGTGCCAGCAGGTGACGTCAGAGACCCCTCCTGATAGGTGCATACCTCACTAGGTGGCCAATCCTCCTCTGAGGGCTATTTAGGGTCTCTCCTGTGGTTTTTCCTCAGATAACGACTTCCAAGAATTCATAGAGTTCCTCTGCATCTCCCTCTTCGACTTCTGCCAAGGATCGACCACTGACTGCTCCAGGACCCCTGGAAAACTGCAACAAAGTAGCAAGAAGACTACCAGCGACATTGTGGTGCCTAATCCTGCTGCCTTTCTCGACTGTTTCCTGGTGTTGCATGCCCTGGGGGCTGTCTGCCTTCACCTTGCACTGGAAGCCAAGAAGAAATCTCCTGTGGGCCGACGGAATCTTCCTCCTGCTCCAGCAGGCACCAAACTTCAGCGTCACTATTACGCTGGGACCCCTATCATCCTGACGAGTGTGTCCCCTGGAACAGAGGTGGAGGACCCAAGTGACCGAGACTGTCCAGTGGTCCAACTGTCCAAATTTGGAGGAGGTAAGTCCTTTCCTCCCCTCTCCAGACAGTAATCCTGTGCACCACGTGAACTGCAGCTGCTAGGGCTTCTGTGCACTTTTGCAAGGAATCCTTTGTGCACAGCCTAGTCCAGGTCCCCAACACTCCGTCCTGCATTGCTCAACTCTCTGAGTTGACATCCGGCTTCGTGGGACCCTCTTTTGTAGTTTTGAGACGACCGCCATACTTAATCTACTTGAACCCGTGTTCAAGGACTTCTGCGGGTGCTGCCTTCTTGTGTGTGGGCCTCCTCTGTCTCCTCTCCCAAGTGGCGACATCCTGGTCCTTCCTGCGCCCAGGCAGCACCCTTTTTCTTCAACCGCAACCTTTGCAGCTAGCAAGGCTTGTTTGCGGTTGTTCTCCAAGGAAACAACGCTGCATCCTCCAGCACTCCGTGGGACATCTTCTGCACAAAGGAGAAGTTCCTAGCACCTTTCGTTGTTGCAGAATCTTCAGCTTCTTCCATCCGTAGGCAGCCATTTTGCACCTTCATCTAGGGTTTAGTGGGCTCCTGCCCCCCCTGGACACTTTCACGACTCTTGGACTTGGTCCCCTTCCTTTGCAGATCCTCAGGTCCAGGAATCCGTCTTCAGTGCTTTGCAGTCTGTTGTGGTCTTTGCAGAATCCTCTAGCACGAGTTTAGTGCTTTTCTGGGGAAGTAGTATCACTTTACTCCTACTTTTCAGGGTCTTGGGGTGGGGTATCTTGGACACCCTTAGTGTTTTCTTACACTTCCAGTGACCCTCTACATACTACACTAGCCTAGGGGTCCATTCATGGTTTACATTCCACTTTCAGAGGATATGGTTTGTGTTGCCCCTAGGCCTATTGCATCCTATTGTATTCTACAGTGTTTACACTTTTTTTTCTAACTGTTTACTTACCTGATTTTGGTTTGTATGTATATTTTGTTTATTTTACTTACCTCCTAAGGGAGTATCTCCTCTGAGATATTTTTGGGACATTGTAACTAAAATAAAGTACCTTTATTTTTAGTAACTCAGAGTATTGTGTTTCTTATGATATAGTGCTATATGATATAAGTGGTATAGTAGGAGCTTTGCATGTCTCCTAGTTCAGCCTACGTTGCTGTGCTATAACTACCTCTATCAGCCTAAGCTGCTAGAACACTACTAATCTACTGATAAGGGATAACTGGACCTGGCACAAAGTGTAAGTACCATCAGGTACCCACTATAAGCCAGGCTAGCCTCCTACATTCAGGGCCAGGAATCCACCATTTGTTGCCTGCAGTCTTGCTTGGTTCTTGCAATAACTCCAATCACGACTTGTAGTTTGTCCTAAGGAAACTTGCAGTACTTGACTCCTACTTTCCTGGGCTCTGGGGTGGGGTATTTTACTCATCTTTGTGGTTTTCCTACTCTCCCAGCTATTCTCTACAACTACACTTGTCTAGGGGGGAATTCGTGATTTGCATTCCACTTTCTTAGTATATGGTTTGTTTTGCCCCTAGACCTATTTTCTCCTAATGCATTCTATAGCATTTCCTATTGTTTGCACTATCCTATGACTAATTACTTACCTTATTTTGGTTACTAGTGTATATGTTGTGTATAATACTTACCTCCAGAATGAGTATTGCCTCTAAGATATTTTTGGCCTTGTGTCACTAAAAGAAACTACCTTTATTTTTGGTAACACTGAGTATTGTCTTTACTTGTGTATAAGTACTGTGTAACTATGGTGGTATTGCAGGAGCTTCGCATGTCTCCTAGTTCAGCCTAAGCTGCTCTACTACAGCTACCCCTATCAGCCGAAGCTGTTAGAACACTACTACATTTCACTAATAAGGGATAACAGGACCTGATATAAGGTGTAAGTACCCAAGGAACCTACTATAAACCAGGCCAGCCTCTTACAACTACCCCTAATGAATGGTGTTCAGTTTGAGGCCTACAGGGACACAGGTGCCAGTGTCACTATGGTAATGGAAAAACTGGTTGCCCCTGAGCAACACCTACTTGGTCATCAGTACCAAGTTACTGACGCCCATAACAACAATATTAGCCACCCCATGGCTGTTGTGAATCTCAACTCGGGGGGGGGGCTTACTGGTCCTAAATGTTGTAGTATCCACTGACCTACCTGTAGTGTGTCTACAGGTCAATGATTTGGAAACTTCAGCTCGGGCTGAAGTGTAGTTGGATGCCCATGCAGCAATGCTGGCCATTCCAGGGAACATCTTTGCTCTTACTGGGGCTCAGGCGAAGAAGCAAAGAAGACAGGGACACTTGGATCCTGGAACAATGGACCAAGTGCTCCCAAAAACTAGGGGTAGAAAGGGCAAACCCTTGTCCCCTATCCCTCCTGCTCCAGAAGATTCCTCTTTTGATGAGGAGGAGTCAACTCCTTGTGCAGAACCTACACCAGAGGAGCTTCAGGCTGACACAGCTGAACTCTTGGGTGGAGGGGGGCCTGCCAGGGAAGAACTGAGTGTGGCACAGCAGACTTGTCCCACACTAGAGGGTCTAAGACAGCAAGCTGTCAAGCAACACGCTGGGGATATCAGTGACTCACACAGAGTTTACTGGGAGAACATTCTTATTTATACTGAGGCAAGGGACCCAAAAGCTGGTGCCACCAGAAGGCTGGTCATTCTCATGTAGTATAGGGAATTCCTCCTAACTCTTGCACATGAAATTCCCCTGGCTGGAAAACTGGGGCAAAGTAAGCCTTGTGACAGACTGGTCCCTCACTTTCACTGGCCTCACATGTCAGAGGACACAAAAGAGTTTTGTCGCTCTTGTGTCACTTGCGAAGCCAGTGGTAAGCCTGGTGGCACCCCAAAAGCCCCTTAATCCCACTGCCAGTGGTTGGGGTGCCCTTTGAAATGGTAAGGATTAATATTGTTGCCCCCTTGACCCTCCAATTGCTTCTGGAAACAGATTCATCTTAGTGGTGGTGGACCATGCCACAAGATACGCAGGAGCAATCCGCTTAAGTACCACTACAGCTCCTGCAGTGGCAAAGTTCCTCCTGGGAATATTTTCCAGGGTGGCCTTTCCTAAAGAGGTAGTATCAGACAGGGGTAGTAACGTCATGTCTGCATACTTAAAAGCAATGTAGAAGGAGTGTGGTGTAACCTATAAATTCACCACACCCTATCATCTACAAACAAGTGGACTTAAATGGAGATTTATCAAAACTCTCAAAGGCATGATCATGGGACTCTCTAAAAAACTCAGAAGGAGATGGGATGTCCTCTTGCCATGCCTCCTGTTTGCCTACAGGAAGGCACCCTAAAAGGGAGTGGGCTACATCCCCTTTAAACTCCTTTTTGGTCACCCTGTTAGGGGTCCACTTGCACTTGTCAAAGAGGTGTGGGAGGAACCCATGAAGCCCTCTAAACAAGACATTGGGGATTATGTGCTTGGCGTAAGATCAAGAATAGCTAAGTGTATGAAAAAGGCCACTAAAAACCGTCAGGTCAGCCAAGAGCTTCAAAAACAACGGGATAACCAGAAGGCTGTGCTGACTGAGTACCACCCAGGACAGAAGGTGTGGGTATTGCAGCCTGTGGCTGTAGGAAAGTACCTTCTTTCTTGGCATGTTACCCCCAATTTCTGCCTGTTTGTCAGTATGTTTTGCCTGTCTTACTGGGATCCTGCTAGCCAGGACCCCAGTGCTCATAGTTTGTTGTCTAATGTGTGTGTTGTCAGTATGTTTAACAGTGTCACTGAAGTTCTGCTAACCAGAACTCCAGTGCTTATGCTCTCTCTAGGCTACTATGTTTAACCTTCATTTACTGAAGGCTAGGTGCAACGTTACTAAGTGTGAGGGCACCCTTGCACTAGCAAGGTGCCCCCACACTGTCCAGGGACAATTCCCCAGACTTTGTGAGTGTGGGGATACCATTACACATGTGCACTATATATTGGTCAATACCTATACGTAGCTTCACAATGGCCATGTGAGGTGTCTAAGATCATGGAATTGTGCCCCCATTCCAAATCTGGTTTTGAGGGGGCAATCCCATGCATCCTGGGGGCTCCACCATGGACCCCAGTAGTACGGCCAAACCAGCTCTCTGAGGTTTCCACTGTAGCCCCAGCTGCTGCCCCCTCACAGACAGGTTTCTGCCCTCCTGGGGACTGAGCTTCTCAATCCCAGGAAGGCACAACAATGTATTTCCTTTGGGAGGAGGGTGCTACACTGTGAGAAGGTAGCCTCTTTCTAGCCTTGTTACCCCCACTTTTGGCCTGTTTGTGAGTGTATGTCAGGGTGTTTGTCACTGTTTTCACTGTCTCACTGGGATCCTGATAGCCAGGCCTCAGTGCTCATAGTGAAAACACTATGTTTTCAGTATGGTTGTTATGTGTCACTGGGATCCTGCTGGTCAGGACCCCAGTGCTCATAGGTTTGTGGCCTATATGTATGTGTCACTGGGACCCTGTCACACAGGGCCCCAGTGCTCATATGTGTGCATGTATGTGTTCCCTGTGTGGTGCCTAACTGTCTCACTGAGGCTCTGCTAACCAGAACCTCAGTGGTTATGCTCTCTCATTACTTTCAAATTGTCACTAACAGGCTAGTGACCAATTTTACCAATTTACATTGGCTTACTGGAACACCCTTATAATTCCCTAGTATATGGTACTGAGGTACCCAGGGTATTGGGGTCCCAGGAGATCCCTATGGGCTGCAGCATTTCTTTTGCCACCCATAGGGAGCTCTGACAATTCTTACACAGGCCTGCCACTGCAGCCTGAGTGAAATAACGTCCACGTTATTTCACAGCCATTTTTACACTGCACTTAAGTAACTTATAAGTCACCTATATGTCTAACCTTTACCTGGTAAAGGTTAGGTGCAAAGTTACTTAGTGTGAGGGCACCCTGGCACTAGCCAAGGTGCCCCCACATTGTTCAGAGCCAATTCCATGAACTTTGTGAGTGCGGGGACACCATTACACGCGTGCACTACATATAGGTCACTACCTATATGTAGCTTCACAATGGTAACTCCGAATATGGCCATGTAACATGTCTATGATCATGGAATTGCCCCCTCTATGCCATCCTGGCATAGTTGGCACAATCCCATGATCCCAGTGGTCTGTAGCACAGACCCTGGTACTGCCAAACTGCCCTTCCTGGGGTTTCACTGCAGCTGCTGCTGCTGCCAACCCCTCAGACAGGCAGCTGCCCTCCTGGGGTCCAGCCAGGCCTGGCCCAGGATGGCAGAACAAAGAACTTCCTCTGAGAGAGGGTGTGACACCCTCTCCCTTTGGAAAATGGTGTGAAGGCAAGGGAGGAGTAGCCTCCCCCAGCCTCTGGAAATGCTTTGTTGGGCACAGATGTGCCCAATTCTGCATAAGCCAGTCTACACCGGTTCAGGGACCCCTTAGCCCCTGCTCTGGCGCGAAACTGGACAAAGGAAAGGGGAGTGACCACTCCCCTGACCTGCACCTCCCCTGGGAGGTGTCCAGAGCTCCTCCAGTGTGCTCCAGACCTCTGCCATCTTGGAAACAGAGGTGCTGCTGGCACACTGGACTGCTCTGAGTGGCCAGTGCCACCAGGTGACGTCAGAGACTCCTGCTGATAGGCTCCTTCAGGTGTTAGTAGCCTATCCTCTCTCCTAAGTAGCCAAACCCTCTTTTCTGGCTATTTAGGGTCTCTGTCTCTGGGGAAATTTTAGATAACGAATGCATGAGCTCAGCCGAGTTCCTCTGCATCGCCCTCTTCACCTTCTGATAAGGAAACGACCGCTGACCGCGCTGGAAGCCTGCAAACCTGCAACATAGTAGCAAAGACGACTACTGCAACTCTGTAACGCTGATCCTGCCGCCTTCTCGACTGTTTTCCTGCTTGTGCATGCTGTGGGGGTAGCCTGCCTCCTCTCTGCACCAGAAGCTCCGAAGAAATCTCCCGTGGGTCGACGGAATCTTCCCCCTGCAACCGCAGGCACCAAAAAGCTGCATTACCGGTCCCTTGGGTCTCCTCTCAGCACGACGAGCGAGGTCCCTCGAATCCAGCGACGCTGTCCAAGTGACCCCCACAGTCCAGTGACTCTTCAGCCCAAGTTTGGTGGAGGTAAGTCCTTGCCTCACCTCGCTGGGCTGCATTGCTGGGAACCGCGACTTTGCAGCTACTCCGGCCCCTGTGCACTTCCGGCGGAAATCCTTTGTGCACAGCCAAGCCTGGGTCCACGGCACTCTAACCTGCATTGCACGACTTTCTAAGTTGGTCTCCGGCGACGTGGGACTCCTTTGTGCAACTTCGGCGAGCACCGTTTCACGCATCCTCGTAGTGCCTGTTTCTGGCACTTCTCCGGGTGCTACCTGCTTCAGTGAGGGCTCTTTGTCTTGCTCGACGTCCCCTCTCTCTTCAGGTCCAATTTGCGACCTCCTGGTCCCTCCTGGGCCCCAGCAGCGTCCAAAAACGCCAAACGCACGATTTGCGTGTAGCAAGGCTTGTTGGCGTCCTTCCGGCGGGAAAACACTTCTGCACGACTCTCCAAGGCGAGAGGGATCCGTCCACCAAAGGGGAAGTCTCTAGCCCTTTTCGTTCCTGCAGAAACCTCAGCTTCTTCTGTCCAGTCGAAGCTTCTTTGCACCCGCAGCTGGCATTTCCTGGGCATCTGCCCATCTCCGACTTGCTTGTGACTTTTGGACTTGGTCCCCTTGTTCCACAGGTACCCTAGATTGGAAATCCACAGTTGTTGCATTGCTGGTTTGTGTCTTTCCTGCATTATTCCTCTAACACAACTCTTTTGTCCTTAGGGGAACTTTAGTGCACTTTGCACTCACTTTTCAGGGTCTTGGGGAGGGTTATTTTTCTAACTCTCACTATTTTCTAATAGTCCCAGCGACCCTCTACAAGGTCACATAGGTTTGGGGTCCATTCGTGGTTCGCATTCCACTTTTGGAGTATATGGTTTGTGTTGCCCCTATCCCTATGTTTCCCCATTGCATCCTATTGTAACTATACATTGTTTGCACTGTTTTCTAAGACTATACTGCATATTTTTGCTATTGTGTATATATATCTTGTGTATATTTCCTATCCTCTCACTGAGGGTACACTCTAAGATACTTTGGCATATTGTCATAAAAATAAAGTACCTTTATTTTTAGTATAACTGTGTATTGTGTTTTCTTATGATATTGTGCATATGACACTAAGTGGTACTGTAGTAGCTTCACACGTCTCCTAGTTCAGCCTAAGCTGCTCTGCTAAGCTACCATTATCTATCAGCCTAAGCTGCTAGACACCCTATACACTAATAAGGGATAACTGGGCCTGGTGCAAGTACCCCTTGGTACTCACTACAAGCCAGTCCAGCCTCCTACATACACCCCTCCCCCTTTGGAAATAGGTGTTACAGGCTTGGGATGGGTTGCCTCCCAGAGCCTCTGGAAATACTTTGAAGGGCACAGATGGTGCCCTCCTTGCATAAACCAGTCTTTACTGGTTCAGGGACCCCCCAGTCCCTGTTTTGGCGCGAAACTGGACCAAGGAAATCGGAGTGACCACTCCCCTGTCTATCTCCACCCCAGGGGTGGTGACCAGAGCTCCTGCAGTGTTTCCCTGTCTTTAGCCATCTTGGATTCCAAAGTGTGGGGACACTCTGGAGACCTCTGAGTGGCCAGTGCCAGTAGGTGATGTCAGAGGCCCCTCCTGATAGGTCCATACGTGGGTAGGTAGCCAATCCCCCTCTCAGGGCTATATAGGGTCTCTCCTCTGGGTATTCCTCAGATTCAGCTTGCAAGACTCTTCCAGCAATCCTCTGCATCCTCTGCTTCAACCTCTGACCATTGGATCAACCGCAGACTGCTCCAGGAACTGCTGTAACTTCAACAGAGTATCCAGGATGACTCCTGTGACCTGCAACTTCAGCTCCAGCCAGCATTTGCAACAATTTCCAAGGTTTGCATGCTCCGAGGACTGTCTGTCTTCATCTTGCACCAGAAGAACGGAAGGAATCTCCCATGGAGTGACAGAGTCACTTCCCTGCTTCTGCAGGCACCTCTCTGCAGCGACGACCAGTACTCTGGGTCCCCTCTCCTGACGACGAGTGTGGATCCTGGAACACAAGTGGTGGACCAAAGTGACCCTGACTGTCCAGAGGTCCAACTGTCCAAGTTTGGTGGAGGTAGGATCTTGCCTCCCCAAACCAGACAGTGCCCCTGTTCACTGTGTGTTTTCCAGCTCCTAGGTCTTCTGTGCGCTTCTCCAAGAATCCTTTGTGCACTGCATAGCCCAGATTCCCAGCACTCTATTCTGCGACGCTGAGCTCCCTGATTTGTTCTCCGGCGATGTGGGATCCCTTTGTGTAGTGCTGCGATGACCATGATTTGCAGCTCCTTTATCCCCGTGTCCTGGGACTCCTGTGTGTGCTGCCTGTTTTCTGAGTGCTCTCTGAAGTGCTGAGAGCCCCCTCTGTCCTCTCAGTCCGAGTTGAGACCCCAGGTCCCTCCTGGGTCCAGGTAGCGCCTTTTCCCTCCAAATGCATCTTTTGCATGAGCCAGGCTTGTTGGCGAAATCCAACGATGAAAACCACCCTGCATCCATCTAATCAACGTGGACATCTCTTGCACCAACCAGGAACCCACAGCTGTCTTCTTTGGTGCATTTCTGACTTTTTCTTCTAACCGGAGAATCCACTTTTGCACCTTCATCTGGGTTAGCAGGGGCTCCTGTTACTCCTGGACTCTTTAGCTGTTCTTGGACTTGGTCTCCTCTCTCCACAGGTCTTCAGGTCGAGGAATACATCGTTGGTGTCTTGCAGTCTTGCTTGGTTTTTGCATAATCCTTTATCACAGCCCCTAGTGTGTTCTGAGGAAACTTGATGTACTTTACTCTTGTTTTCCTGGGCTCTGGGGTGGGGTACCTTACTTACCTTTGGTGTTTTCTTACACTACTGCACCCCTTTACACACTACTATTGCCTAGGTGGTAAACCAACTTTGGCATTCCACTATTTTAGTATATGGTTTGTGTTCCCTCTAAGCCCATTATAGCCTATGGTGATTTATACTGTTTGCACTATTTTATGACTGTTTACTTACCTGATTTTGGTTACTAGTGTATAATACCTCCTAAGGGAGTACAGCCTCTAAGATATTTTTGGCCTTGTGTAAAGTACCTTAATTTTAGGTAACACTGATAATTGTCTTTCTTGTGTGTGAGTACTGTGTGACTACAGTGGTATTGCAAGAGCTTTGCATATCTCCTAGATCAGTGTTGGCTGTTCTGCCTACAGCTACCTCTAGACAGCCTGGCTTCTAGACACTGTCTACATTTCACCAATAAGGGGTAACTGGACCTGGTATAAGGTGTAAGTACCTTTCGTACCCACTACAAACCATGCTAGCCTCCTACACTGTGTGAAAGTTGGCCAGCAGGGGACAAGGAGACAACTTTTACAGAAGGTCAAATATTGGTTATTTAGGCATCAAAGTTTTACCACTCAGGACCTGAATGAGGTCTTGATGGTGCGTACCTTGGGGTGGTTTGGTTATTCTCAGAAATCCATCTAAGGGGATTGTATTATTATACATTTCATGAAACCAGCTAATGTAAAGCGACTACTTAGTGTAGACGAATTCAATGAGCACAGCTAAACAAATATTGCTACTTTCCCTTTGGGATTCTTCTACAAACCGCATGCTCTTCAGTAGGGGTTTTCCTATCCGGTATCCTATCCCTCTGGTGTGATTCCCTGTTTAATGCTTTCTCGTCGTTGAGTGGTCTTGAATCTGTGGATTGATTGGTGACAGCTCATACAGTGCTCCCACAGCCAGGGGAAGGGCATGGTACTATACATAGCGAAGCTCCTGGTAACTGCCACTTCTAGTTTGGCACTTGGGCACAGGGGCCAGCTCATGTCCTTCATACTGCTGCTTTAAATTTTGGCAGTGTGCCATTGAGAATTTTAAGTTGGACCCTGGCAGGTTTAAATTCTAAAATCCTGAACCCAGATTGGCAGGATGTTATCTGGGCCTATGATATTATTTTATTACAGGAAACATGGAATACCACTGCTACACTATTTGTCAGGTACCAATGTTTTTCAAATCCTGCTATGCCCTGTAGCAGAGGTCGTGCTTCTGAGGGGGGCTGCTATTTGGGTAAGAACTAATACTGAAGACATAGCAAAAGTAATTGAGACTCACAATAATAGCTTTAAAGCTATAGCTTTCAGGTCTAAAATTTGTTTATGTATCATACATTTTTATAATAATGACTTTGTGCATATCCCTAATTCATAGTATCCACTTTAATTGTATTTCTTATTTAGTGGATAGGACAATGACAGTGGGACATTTTTCTATATTTTTTTGGCCTGTGATTTTAATGTGCATGCCTCAAATATTTTTGAAACTTGTGTTAAATCTGCTTGTGCAACTATCAGCACCCAGACTGACCCTCGAGGCCATGAATTACTTACTCTTTTTGACTCTGCCAGTATGATTAACGAATCAGCGGTTTTAACCGCTTAACTGCTAGGCCCTTTCCCTCCAGTGCTGAGCTCTTTTTTGGCTAATTGGGGGTACTTCGCGCTTAGGTACCCTTAACTTTTTGCCACATAAGCTATCCACGCCAATTTTTTGTCCTTTTTTGCCAACATTCTGGGAATTGTAAAGGTACCCAGAGTCTGTGGGTTTCCCTAGAGGAGACCAAGAAATTCTCCAAAATAGAGCTAACATTTGTTTTTTTCTGGGATAACGTTCTGCAGAAGAAAGCATCTCTATACCCTGCAAATGGCATCAACAAAGAGGTTGTGGTGCTAAAATCACTATCTTTCCAGCTTTGAGGAACAGGCAGAATAGAATCAGAAATCCATATTTCTCAACAAAGTTTTGGGTTTTTCCTATTTTTACTATTTTGTGTGCTTTCAGCCTCCTTCCAGTTAGTGACAGAAATGGGTGTGAAAGCAGTGGTGGATTCCAGACAGCTACACATTTGTGAAAAGTAGACACAATTCTTAATTCAGCGAGGGGTCATTTGTGTAGATTTGTCAAGATTTTCCTACAGAAAGTAACAGCCATTTCTATCTGCGTTTTCGTCCGTAACCTTTTCCAATTATGGTAGATTTTTCAAAGCAATATACCATTACGTTTGCTGGACCCTTCTGGTTGCGGGGATATATAGGGCTTGTATGTTCACCAAGAACCCAGGATACCCAAAGCCAATAAAGGAGCCGCACCTTGCAAAGGGTTTTCATTGTATACCGGGTATACAGCAATTCATTTGGTATAATATAAAGAGTGAAAAATAGGTATCAAGGTAACCTATGCATTTCCGAAATAGGCACAAGATAAAGAGTTTAGAAGCAGTGGTTATTTGACCATCTCTGAATTCGGGGATCCCCATACTAGCATGTGAATTACAGGGCATTTCTCAAATTTACTTATTTCGCACACACTGTAATATTTAGAAGGCAACAATATAGAGAAAGAAAATTGCCAATAACACTTGTTATTCTGTTCTGTGTTCCCTCAAGTCTCCTGATAAAAATGGTACCTCACTTTTCTGGGTATGCCTAGTGCCTGCGACAGGAAATGCCCCAAAACACAACGTGGACAAATCACATTTTTCCAACGAAAATGAATGTGTTGTTTGCAGAGTGCCTAGCTGTGGATTTTGGTCTGTAGCCCAGACGGCACCTAGGGAAATCTACCAAACCTGTACATTTTTGGAAAGTAGACACCTAGAGGAATCGAAGTTGGGGTGACGTGGGGTTCTCACTGGGTTCTGTCACCCAGAATCCTTTGCAAACTTCAAAACGGGGCTAAAAAAACACTCTTCCCTCACATTTTGGTGCTGCAAAGTTCTGGAATCTGAGGGGAGCCACAAACTTCCTTCCACCCAGCATACCCCAGTGTCTCCCAGTGAAAATGGTACCTTGTGTGAGTAGACCTAGTGCCCACAACAGAAAATGCCCCAAAACACAACGTTGACATATTACATTTTTTCCCATGAAAACAGACGTGTTTTTTGCAAAGTGCCTAGCTGTGGATTTCGGCCTCTAGCTCAGGCGGCACCTAGGGAAACCATCAAAACCTGTACGTTTTTGAAAAGCAGACACCTAGGGGAATCCAGGATGAGGTGACTTGGGGGGAATCTAACTGGGGTCTGTCACCAAGAATCCTTTGCAAACCTCAAAATTCAGCTAAATACCACTCTTTCCTCAAATTTTTGTGCTGTAAAGTTCTGGAATCTGAGGGGAGCCACAAACATCCTTACACCCATCATTCACCCAAGACTCCAAATAAAATGGAACCTCGCTTGTTTGGGTAGCCCTAGTGCCCGCAACAGGAAATGCCCCATGTTAGACTTTTCATCCTTGGCATGGTCTCCCTTAACTTTTTGCCTCTGTTTCCCAGGTTGTTGATGTGTGCTGGACTCTGTTTGTGTTACGCTGGGCACTTTAACACTGCTAACCAGTGCTAAAGTGCAGGTGCTCCTTTACAAAATGTGTGTACATTTAAATCTGATTAAAGTGTAGATTCCCTTTTTGGAGCGAATGGATATGTGGAGTTTGGGGTCTCTGAGCTCACAATTTTAAAATACATCTTTTAGTAAAGTTGGTTTTAAGATTATGTGTTCGAAAATGGCACTTTTAGAAAGTGAGCATTTTCTTGCTTATTCCAATTCTGTGACCCTGCCTGTTTGTGGATTCCCAGTTTGGGTCAGTTTGACAGTTGGGCTGGCTGCACCTCACACTAGACAGTGACACAAAGGGAGCTGGGGTGTAGTCTGCATTTCCTGATGAGCCATCTGTGCTAAGAGGGAGGGGAGGAGTTGTCACACACACCTGAAAGGGCTGTGCCTGCCCTCACTCAATGCAGTCTCCAACCACCTGGTGAGTGTCTGGGGCATGGCCTGGGCACGGCAGGATTTCACATTCAAGAGGGACTTTGCTTTGAAGTAGGCCTACTGCAAAGGAGAAATTGGGTATAAGAAGGGTACCCAAAACCACAGACTTTAGAACATTTCTGGAAACCAAGAGGAACCTCTGCCTGGAGAAGAGCTGAGGAAGGAGAGCTGCCCTGCCTGTGGCTGTGCTTTGTGGAGCTATCCTGCAGTTGCTGCTTCTGCCAGAGTAAGAGGGCAAAGACTGGACTTTGTGTGTCTTCCATCTTGTAAAGATGTCCAAGGGCTTGATTTAGAGCTTTCCTCCTGTGGTTTGAAGTCTCAGGGACAGCAAAGACTTCTCTCTGCCAGCACCTGGACTCTCTGGAGAGACCCCTACTCTGTCAAGTGGTGCCCATCCAGTTCCTGGGACCCTGAAAGAAGAAGCTGGCAGCCTAAGAGGAAGAAATCCACGAGAAAAACGCTGTGCGGGGAAAGATCGACGCAACTTCGATCTGCGGCTGGAGAATCACTGCGGCGCCAGCTTCGCGGCTGAAAATCAACGCTCCCTGCAACGCGACTGAAGAATCGATGCAAGGAGGCGGAGAAACGACGTGCAGCATTGCTGACGGAGGCTGGTGAGATCGCAACCCACGCTGCGTGGTTTTCGGATCATCTAGCGGCTGGATTTCTGACGCACGTACCGCTGGGTGTGTAAAAACAATGCAAGGTCTGCCCGGACCCTGGAGTGCTGACCAGATCGACGCATTGCTCTCCTGGGGAGAGAAGAAACAACACACCCGACCTGCCGAAAAGGGGAAACAACTAAAGGTCTCACTTGTGAGTGAAACTGACACATCGCAAGCCCTTTTTGATGCACACTTGCCCGTGTGGAGTTATTTTTGACGCACCCAAGGTACATTTTCACGCTAACAGTGTTAGTGCGTGTTTAAAACTACATGAAGACTCTTTTTGCTTTTTAATTGATAACATGGCCTGTGTATTGTGGATTTGTGTCGTTTTGGTCTTGTTTTGTTTAGATAAATATTTTCTATTTTCCTAACCTGTGTTGTGTCATTTTGTAGTGTTTTCATTAAGCTACTGTGTGTCTTCGTACAAATACTTTACACCTAGCACTCTGAAGTTAAGCCTACTGCTCGTGCCGAGCTACCAAGGGGTTAGCTGAGGGTGATTTTCTTTTACACTGACTAGAGTGATGGTCCTTGCTTGGACAGGGGGTAACCTGACTGCCAACCAAAGACCCCATTTCTAACACACCAAAACACAACGTGGACACATCACATTTTCCCAACGAAAACTGAAGTTTTTTCAAAGTGCCTAGCTGTGGATTTTGGCCTCTAGTTCAGCTGGCACCAAGGGAAACCTACCGAACCTGTACATTTTTGGAAAGTGGACACAGTTGAATCCAGGATGGGGTGACCTGTGGGCATTTTACTGGGTTTTGGCACCCAGAATCCTTTGCAAACCTCAAAATTAGGCTAAAAAAACACTCTTTACTCAAATGTCAGTGCTGCAAAGTTCTGGCATCCGAGAGGAGCCACAAACCTCCTTCCTCCCAATATTCCTTCAAGTCTCCAGATAAAAATGGTGCCCCACTTGAGTGGGTAGGGCTAGTGCCCGCAACAGGAAATGCCCCAAACCACAACGTGGACACATCACATTTTTCCAATGAAAAAGGATGTCTTTTTTGCCAAGTGCCTAGCTTTGGATTTTGGCCTCTAGCTCAGCCGGTACCCAAGGAAACCTACCAAACCTTTACATTTTAGACAGTAGACACCTACGAAAATCAAGGATTGGGTGACTTGTGGGATTCTCACTGGGTTCTGTCATGCAGAATCCTTTGCAAACCTCACAACTGAGCTAAAGAAACTCTTTTTCCTCACATTTCAATGTCGCAATGTTCTGTAACCTGATGGGAGCCACAAACTTCCGTCCACCCAGCATACCCCCATGTCTCCCAATGAAAATGGTACCTCACTTCTGTGGGTAAGCCTAGTGCCCACAACAGGAAATGCCCCACAACACAATGTGGACACATGACATTTTTCCAATTAAAACAGATGTGTTTTTTGCAAAGTGCCTAGCTGTGGATTTTGGCCTCTAGCTCAGGTGGCACCTAGGGAAACACAAAACTTGTACATTTTTGGAAAGTAGACATCTAGGGTAATCCAGGGTGGGGTGACGTGTGGGGATCTCACTGGGGTTTGTTACCCAGAATCGTTTGCAAACCTCAAAATAGGACTGGAAAACATTATGTTGCAAAGTTCTGGAATCTGAGGGGAGCCACAAACTTCCTTCCACCTAGCATTCCCCCAAGTCTCCCGATAAAAATGGTACCTCGCTTGTGTGGATAGCTGTAGGAGACTGGCCTGGTTTGTGGTGGGTACTTAAACCTTATATCAGGTCCAGTTATCCCTTATTAGTGAAATGTAGGCAGTGTTCTAGCAGCTTAGGCTGTCTAGAGGTAGCTGTAGCAGAGCAGTTTAGGCTGAACTAGGAGACATGCAAAGCTCCTGCAATACCACTGTAGTTACACAGTACTTATACACAATAAAAGACAATACTCAGTGTTACCAAAAATAAAGGTACTTTATTTTAGTGACACAAGACCAAAAATATCTTAAAGGGAATACTCCATCTGGATGTAAGTATTATAGACAATATATACACTAGTAACCAAAATCAGGTAAGTAAACAGTCATAGAATAGTGCAAACAGTAGAAAATACAATAGACTGCAATGGGCCTAGGGGCAACACAAACCATATACTAAAATAGTGGAATGCAAATGTCGAACTCCCCCCTAGGCAAATGTACTGTGTAGAGGGGCGCTAGGAGTGTAAGAGAACACCAACGGTAAGTAAAATACCCCACACCAGAGCCCAGGAAAGCAGAAGTAAAGTACAGCAAGTTTCTTCAGGACACCCTACAGGTTGTGATAAAGGATTTTGTAAGAACCAAGTAAGACTGCAAGCAGCAAATGATGGATTCCTGGACCTGAAGACCTGTGGAGAGAGGAGACCAAGTCCAGCAGTCGAAGAAGAGTCCAGGAAGGACAGTAGACCCTGCCAACCTAGAAGAAGGTGCAAAAGTGGATTCTCCGGTCAGAAGAAAAGTACAGAAGAGCACCAAAGTAGAAGGCTTGCAGGTTCCTGCATGGTGCAGGAGATGTCCCACGTCGAGTTGTTGGATGCAGGCTGTTTGTGTTGCTGGATTCTGCCAACAAGCCTTGGTTAAAGCAAGTATGCGGTTTGTGTCAAAAAGGAGCTGCCTGGACTCAGGAGGGACCTGGGGGTCTCATCTTGGAGTGAGGAGACAGAAGGGGCTCTCAGCACTTCAGAGAGCCCTCAGAAGACCAGGTAGCACCAACGGAAGTCCCAGAACACAGGGACAAAGAAGATGCAAAGTGTAGTCATCGTAGCACTACACTGGAAGGTCCCATGCCGCCGGAGAACAACTCAGGGAGCTGTGTGTCGCAGGATGGAGTGCTGGGGACCTGGGTTACGCTGTGAACAAACGACTCTTGGAAGAAGTGCACAGAAGCCCAAGAAGCTGCAGAAGACGTGGTGCACAGGGGTACTGTATGGCATGTGGAGGCAAGCTCTTACCTCCACTAAATTTGGACAGCTGGACCTTTGGACAGTCAGGGTCACTTCTCTTCAGGGGAAGATTCCGTCGATCCACTGGAGATTTCTTCTTGTCTTCCAGTGCAGGGTGAAGGCAGACAGCCCCCAGAGCATGCACCACCAGGAAACAGTTGAGAAAGCCGACAGGATTAGGCGCTACAATGTTGCTGGTAGTCTTCTTGCTACTTTGTTGCAGTTTTGCAGGTGTCCTGGAGCAGTCAGCGGTCGATGCGTGACAGAGGTCGAAGAGGGAGATGCAGAGGAACTCTGGTGAGCTCTTCATTCGTTATCTGAAGAGAAGCCCACAGGAAAGACCCTAAATAGCCCTCAGAGGAGGATTGGCCACTTAGTCAGGTAAGCACCTATCAGGAGGGGTCACTGACGTCACCTGCTGGCACTGGCCACTCAGAGGACTCCATTGTGCCCTCACACCTCTGCATTCAAGATAGGAGAGGTCTGGGACACACTGGAGGAGCTCTGGGCACCACCCATGGGGTGGTGATGGACAGGGGAGTGGTCACTCCCCTTTCCTTTGTCCAGTTTCACGCCAGAGCAGGGGCTGGGGGATCCCAGAACCAGTGTAGACTGGTTTATGCAAGGAGGGCACCATTTGTGCCCTTAAAAGCATTTCCAGAGGCCAGGAGAGGCTACTCCTCTCAGGCCCTTAACACCTATTTCCAAACAGAGAGTTTGTAACACCCTCTCTCAGAGGAAATCCTTTGTTCTGTCTTTCTGGGACTGGGCTGCCCAGACCCCAGGAGGGCAGAAGCCTGTCTGTGAGTTGGCAGCAGCGGTAGCTGCAGTGAAAACCCCAGAGAGCTGGTTTGGCAGTACCGGGGGTCCATGCTAGAGCCCCGGGAATGCATGGGATTGGCACCCCAATACCAGATTTGGCATGGGGGGACAATTCCATGATCTTAGACATGTTACATGGCCATATTCGAATTACCATTGTCAAGCTACATATAGGTATTGCCCTATATGTAGTGCACGCGTGTAATGGTGTCCCTGCACTCACAAAGTCCGGGGAAATTGCCCTGGACTATGTGGGGGCACCTTGGCTAGTGCCAGGGTGCCCTCACACTTAGTAACTTTGCACCTAGCCTTCAGTAAATGAAGGTTAGACATACAGATGACTTATAAGTTACTTAAGTGCAGTGAAAATGGCTGTGAAATAACATGGATGTTATTTCACACAGGCTGCAGTGGCGGCAGTCCTGTGTAAGAATTGTCTGAGCTCCCTATGGGTGGCAAAAGAAATGCTTCAGCCCATAGGGATCTCCTGGAACCCTAATACCCTGGGTACCTAGATACCATATACTAGGGAATTATAAGGGTATTTCAGTGTGCCAGTCATAATTGGTAAAAATGGTCCCTAGCCTGCAGTGACAATTTTAAAGGCAGAGAGAGCATAAGCACTGGGGTTCTGATTGACAGAGCCTCAGTGACACAGTAAGGCACCACACAGGGAACACATTCAGGCTACAACTATGAGCAATGGGGTCCTGGCTAGCAGGATCCCAGTGAGACAGGCAAAAACAAACTGACCCACAAGTAAAAATTAGGGGTAACATGCCAAGCAAGATGGTACTTTCCTACATCTGGGTCCCCTCTCATCGTGACGAACGTGGTCAGTGGAACACAGGAGCTGGATCAAAGTGACCCCGACAGTCCAGTGGTCCATCTGTCCAAATTTGGCAGAGGTAAGTCCTTGCCTCCCCTCGCCAGACAGTAATCCTGTGTACTGCGTGAACTGCAGCTGCTAGGGCTCCTGTGCACTTTTGCAAGGAATCCTTTGTGCACAGCATAGACCAGGTCCCCAGCACTCCATCCTGCATTGCTCAACTCGCTGAGTTGACCACCGGCTTCGTGGGACCCTCCTTTGTAGTGTTGAGACGACTGCCGTGCTCAGTTTTCTTGAACCCGTGTTCAAGTGCTTCTGCCTTCTTCTGCGTGGGCTCTCTGTGTTGTTGAGGGACCCCTCTGTCTCCTCTTCCAAGTGGCGACCTCCTGGTCCTTCCTGGGCCAGGGCAGCACCCATTTCCTTCAACTGCGACCTTTGCAGCTAGCAAGGCTTGTTTGCGGTCTTTCTGCATAGAAACAACTCTGCATCCTCCAGCATTCCGTGGCAGATCTTCTGTACAAAGGAGAAGTTCCTGGCATATTCTGTTGTTGCAGAATCTTCAGCTTCTTCCACCCAGAGGCAGCCATTTTGCACCTTCATCTGGGGTTTGGTGGGCCCCTGCCCCCCTGGACACTTGGACTTGGTCCCTTTCATTTACAGGTCCTCAGGTCCAGGAATCCGTCTTCAGTGCTTTGCAGTCAGTTGTGGTCTTTGCAGAATCTCCTATCACGACTTTAGTGAATTTCTGGGGGAGTAGGGTCACTTTACTCCTACTTTTCAGGGTCTTGGGTGGGGTATCTTGGACCCCCCTAGTGTTTTCTTACACTCCCACCGACCATCTACACACTACACTAGGCCAGGGGTAGTAAGTGGTTCGCATTCCACTTTTAGTATATGGTTTGTGTTGCCCCCTAGGCCTATTGCATCCTATTGTATTCTACAGTGTTTGCACTACTTTTCTAAGTGTTTACTTACTTGATTTTGGTTTGTGTGTATATGTTGTGTATTTTACTTACCTCCTAAGAGAGTATATCCTCTGAGATATTTTTGGTACATTGTCACTAAAATAAAGTACCTTTATTTTTAGTATCTCTGAGTATTGTGATTCTTATGATATAGTGCTATATGATATAAGTGGTTTAGTAGGAGCTTGCATGTCTCCTAGTTCAGCCTAAGCTGCTCTGCTATAGCTACCTCTATCAGCCTAAGCTGCTAGATCACTACTAATCTACTAATGAGGGATAACTGGACCTGGCACAAGGTGTAAGTACCATCAGGTACCCACTATAAGCCAGGCCAGCCTCTTACACACAGCTTGTGTGTGCTGGTGGGGAGAAAATGACTAAGTCGACATGACACTCCCCTCAGAGTGCCATGCCAACCTCACGCTGCCTGTGGCATAGGTAAGTCACCCCTCTAGCAGGCCTTACAGCCCTAAGGCAGGGTGCACTATACCACAGGTGAGGGCATATGTGCATAAGCACTATGCCCCTACAGTGTCTAAGCAAAACCTTACACATTGTAAGTGCAGGGTAGCCATAAGAGTATATGGTCTGGGAGTCTGTCAAACACGAACTCCACAGCACCATAATGGCTACACTGAAAACTGGGAAGTTTGGTATCAAACTTCTCAGCACAATAAATGCACACTGATGCCAGTGTAAATTTTATTGTAAAAAACACCCCAGAGGGCATCTTAGAGATGCCCCCTGAATACCAATCCGACTTCTAGTGTGGGGCTGACCAGTTTCTGCCAGTCTGCCACACACCAGATGAGTTGCTGGCCACATGGGGAGAGTGCCTTTGTCACTCTGTGGCCAGGAAGAAAGCCTGCACTGGGTGGAGGTGCTTCTCACCTCCCCCTGCAGGAACTGTAACACCTGGCGGTGAGCCTCAAAGGCTCACCCCTTTTGTTACAGCGCCACGGGGCTTCCCAGATAGTGGACATGCCCGCCCCTCCGGCCACTGCCCCCACTTTTGGCGGCAAGGCTGGAGGAGATAATGAGAAAAACAAGGAGGAGTCACCCACCAGTCAGGACAGCCCCTAAGGTGCCCTGAGCTGAGGTGACCCCTGCCTTTAGAAATCCTCCATCTTAGTTTTGGAGGATTCCCCCAATAGGATTAGGGATGTGCCCCCTCCCCACAGGGAGGAGGCACAAAGAGGGTGTAGCCACCCTCCAGGACAGTAGTTATTGGCTACTGCCCTCCCAGACCTAAACACACCCCTAAATTTAGTATTTAGCGGCACCCCAGAACCCAGGAAATCAGATTCCTGCAACCTGAACTACAAAGAAGGACTGCTGACCTACAAGCCTGCAAAGACGACGGACGAACACAATAATTGCATTGGCCCCAGCCCTACCAGCCTGTCTCCTGAGTCGAAAACCTACAACCAGTGACGCATCCAACAGGGACCAGCGACCTCTGAAGCCCCAGAGTACTGCCCGACCCCAGGACCAAGAAACCCCAGTGAGCAGCAGCTCTGTTGAAAAACAACATTTTTGCAACTTTGAAGCAACTTTTTAAGAACTCACTCTTCCCGCCGGAAGCGTGAGACTTCACACACTGCACCAGATGCCCCCGGCACGAGATCCAGAGAACCCTTACCACAGGGAGGACTCCCCCGGTGACTGCGACCCGGTGAGTAGCCCGAGATGACCCCCCTGGACCACCACAGCGACACCTGCAGAGAGAATCCAGAGGCTCCCCCTGACCGCGACTGCCTGTAACAAGGGACCCAATGCCTGGACCAAGCACTGCACCCGCGGCCCCCAGGACCAGAAGGAACCGAACTTCAGTGCAGGAGTGACCCCCCAGGCGACCCTCCGCCTAGCCCAGGTGGTGGCTGTCCCGAGAAGCACCCCCTGTGCCTGCCTGCACCGCTAGAGTGACCCCCGGGTCCCTCCATTGAAACCTATACAAAACCTGACGCCTGTTTTGAACACTGCACCCGGCCACCCCTGTGCACCACCCCTGTGCACAGAGTGTGTGTTTTGTGTGCCTTCTTGTGTCCCCCCCAATGTTCTACAAAAAAAACCCTGGTCTGCCCCTCGAGGACGCGGGTACTTACCTGCTGGCAGACTGGAACCGGAGCACCCCTGTTCTCCATAGGCGCCTATGTGTTTTGGGCACCTCTTTGACCTCTGCACCTGACCGGCCCTGAGCTGCTGGTGTGGTTGCCCTGAACCCCCAACGGTGGGCTGCCGATGCCCAGTTACTGAGACTTGTAAGTGTCTTACTTACCTCACAATCTAACCAATACTTAGATCCCCCAGGAACTGTCGATTTTTATCACTGTGTCCACTTTTAAAATAGCTTATTACCATTTTAACAAAAACTGTATATGTTATTGCTCTAATTCAAAGTTCCTAACTTGTCTGTGTGGAGTACCTTCCATTTAAGTATTTACTTCAAATCTTGAACTTGTGGTTCAAAAAATAAATTAAGAAATTATATTTTTCTATATAAAAACCTATTGGCCTGGAGTAAGTCTTGTGTGTTCCTCATTTATTGCCTGTGTGTGTATAACAAATGCTTAACACTACCCTCTGATAAGCCTACTGCTCGAGCACACTACCACAAAATAGAGCATTAGAATTATCTAATTTTGCCACTATCTTACCTCTAAGGGGAACCCTTGGACTCTGTGCACACTATCTCACACTTTGAGATAGTATATACAGAGCCAACTTCCTACACTTACCCATTTCAAACAAAGTACTATTGATACCTGTGTGAAATATGAAACGTTTAAGGTACTTACCTGCAACTTGAATCTTGTGGTTCTAAAAATAAATTAAGAAAATATATTTTTGCTATGTAAAAACCATTGGTCTGGAGTTAAGTAACTGAGTGTGTGCTTCTTCTATGGTCTGTGTGTGTGCAACAAATGCTTTGCACTACCCTCTGATAAGTCTAACTGCTCAAACAATCAATCAGGGAATTTGTAAAGCACCCTACTCACCTGGTGGGAGAGGGGGGCTGCTACTGCTCGAATAGCCAAGTCTTGAGAGGTCTCCTGAAGGTAAGAAGGTCCTCTTTCTGACGCAAGTGGGTGGGAAGAGTGTTGCATGTCTTGGCGACGAGGAGCAAGAATGATCTGCCTCTGGTGGTTGTTCTGCAGATGTGTGAGACAGTGGAGAGAGTGAGGTCGGCAGAGCCGAGCTGTCAGGTCGGGGTGTAGAAGGACAGCCGTCTGTTGAGGTATTCTGGTCCAGTGTTGTGCAGTGCCTTGTGAGCGTGGGTGAGGAGTTTGGCGGTGATTCTCTTGTTGTTGGGGAGCCAATGCAAGTCTCTCAGGTGGCCTGTGATATGGCAGTGGCGGGGGATGTCCAGGATGAGGCATACAGATGCGTTGCAGCCTTTTCTGGAGTTTGGCCGTGGTTCCTGCGTAAAGGGCATTGCTATAGTCCAGTTTGCTGCTTACGAGGGCTTGGTTGACACTTCTACTGGTTTCCGTGGAGATCCATTTGTAGCTCTTTTGGAGCATGCAGAGGGTGTTGAAGCAGGACGCCGAGATGGCGTTGACTTGCTGGGTCATAGATAGCGAGGAGTCCAGGATGAATCCCTGGTTGCGTGTGACCACACTACCACAAAAGAGAGCATTGGTATTATCTACTTTGGCTTCTGTCAAGCCTCTAGGGAACCCCCGGACTCTGTGCACACTATATCTCACTTTTCCCTCTGCAGGCGTCAACCCAGGGTGGGCACTTGCTCGCAATCGTCTGGGGACTCTTTCTTGCTGGGTGGACTACCTGGACACGAGCCGTGGGCGGCGGGTGCACAGGGGGTCAAGATTCACACATCTGGAGGGAGTCCTTGGTTGTTGGTTTTTCTTAGACAGAGCCGCTATCCTCAGGAGTTGTTGGTCCTTCTGGGTGCAGGGCAGTCCTCTGGAGTAGGGCAGAGGTCGCTGGTCCTTTGCAGGTTTTTTGATGCAGGAGACAGGCCGGTAAGGTTGAGGCCAAAGCAGTTGTCATTGTCCTTTTAACTGCTGGAAGTGCAGCAAAGCAGTCCTTCTTGTAGGTCGCCGGGAATCTGGTGAGAAGGGTTCAGGGAGTCCCTTAAATCCTAGATTCAGGGGTGTTTTAGGGGCCAGAAGAGGGCACAAACCTAATTCTATTGGTCCCTGTCCTCCAAACCAAGATGCAGGATTCTGCAGGAAGGTCACCTCAGCAATGGACACCTTAGAGATGGTCCTGGCTGGGGTGGTCACTCCTCCCTGTTTTCCCTAATTTTCCCACCAGAATTACCGCCAAAAGTGGGACTTTGTCCCAGGACAGGCATCTGCACTAGCTGGAGTGCCTTGGGGCACTGTAATCCGAGGCTTGAGCCTTTGAGGCACACCACCAGGTGTTACAGTTCCTGTAGGGGGAGGTGCGAACCACCTCCACCGGGGACAGGCTTTGCTTATGACCACAGAGTGCACAAAGGCACTCACCCCACGTGGCCAGAAACCTATCCGAAAGTGGCAGGCTGGCACTGAACGGTCAGTCCTACACTAGCAGTTAGGCTAACATACAGGGGGCATCTCTAAGATGCCCTCTGTGTGCATTTTTCAGTAAATCCCACACTGGCATCAGTGTGGGTTTATTGTGCTGAGACGTTTGATACCAAATTTCCCAGCATTCAATGAAGCCATTATGGAGCTGTGGAGTTTGTAATGACAAACTCCCAGACCACATACTCCATATGGCTACACTGCACTTACAATACTTAAGAATGGACTTAGACACTGTAGGGCTATATTGCTCATGCAGCTATCCCCTACCTGTGGTATAGGGCACCCTGCCTTAGGGCTGTAAGGCCTGCTAGGGGGTGACTTACCTATGCCACAGGCAGTGGTTTGTTGGCATGGCACCCTGTGAGCGGTGCCATGTCGACTACCTTTTTCTCCTCACCAGCACACACAAGCTGCAAGGCAGTGTGTATGTGCTTGGTGAGGGGTCCCCTAGGGTGGCATAATACATGCTACAGCCCTTAAAGACCTTTCCTGGCCACATGGCACTTGGTATCATGGGTACCTTTTACAAGGGACTTAACTGTGTGCTAGGGTTGTGCCAATTGTGGAAACAAAGGTACAGTTTTAGGGAAAGAACACTGGGGCTCGTGCCTGGTTAGCAGGGTCCCAGCCCACTTTCAATCAAAGAGTGTGAGAGAGGGAGTGTGAGAGAGAGAGAGTGAGAGATAAATCCGCTCATTGAACTGCAGGGAATATTTCCATTTTTCTTTCCCCGAATTATATTATTTTGTTAACCTGCATAAGAACTGTCAGCGAACAAGGCTTGTTTCCTAACAACAGACGTCTTTGCAGGTGTCATCTGCAGGAACGAGTCTTTGCAGAGAGGCGACAGTTAACTGCACATTGGCAATTTTAGTTTGTATGTCTTCAGCCTCATTACAATGCTTCATTGGAGGAGAAAAAGGAGACAGTGATGCGAAGGATGGCTACACACTATTGAGAGACAAGTGTCCTTGAAGTGGGAAAGAAAGCCACTTTAAATATCTCCAACACTGAAGGTAATGAACAAGATGCTTACCTTCGGTAACGCATTATTTGGTGGAGACGATCTAGCTGCAGATTTCTTATCTTAGAATTCCCAGGCGACAGCTTGGAATCTGGAACTTTTGCTGAGCAATACCCTTGCACACGTCGTTGGGTGGCATCGTTCGGATCTGAGTGGCGTCATTGGAGCTGTTTGTGACATCACGGTCACCTATAAAGGCACCCACCACCCAGACGCGTGTACTTCAGTTCCTTTTCCACGAACTTCCACGCCAGAAGTGCAGAGCCATGGAAAGAACCAACAGTTTGTCTGTGCAAAAACTAGGGCCTTGAAGTACAAGTTACGTACCTTTGGTAATGAAATATCTGGTAGAGACATATTCTAGTTGCAGATTCCTTACCTTAGAATTTTTCCCCAGGCGTCAGACTGGATCTGGAGATTTTTCTTCGAGCAATATCCTTGCGCGTCGGTAGGTGGCGTCAGTCGACTCCGCAGGCGTCGTGATCGCCGTGATGACGTCGGGAGTAGTACATAGACGTCGCCCTCGTGCAGTGACGTCAGTTTCTTTTAACGACTGTCCACGCCAGAGCGCAGAGCAGCAAAGAACACTGATTTTGGTGCTCCAGAGCTAAGGACCTGAAAGGGGGGAATCCCTGTCCCTAGAAATCAGTTTGCAAGCGGGGAGGATGGGTGGGCGGTAAGGAATCTGCAACTAGAATATGTCTCTACCAGATATTTCGTTACCGAAGGTAAGTAACTTGTACATCTGATAGAGAGTTCTAGTTGCAGATTCCTTACCTTAGAATAGATGCCCAAACAATGGCATCCTCGGTGGTGGGCTGCAAACTAAGATCGTACCAGAAAGTCCTGCAGGATCTAACGACCAAAGTAGCCGTCCCAACGGACCTGACTATCCAGGCAGTAATGCTTAGCAAACGTGTGCAGAGATGCCAACAGTCTTTTTGAGTCCAGACAGTGGAGTCTCTCCTCCTCATGGGAAGGATGTGGGGGTGTGTAGAAGGTAAGCAAAGTGATGGACTGGCCTACATGAAACGGTGTCAATGAGTGAAATGGGGTGTAATAACAGGGGACTAAATGGCGCTCAGGAAACTAATTGGACAAATATCATATTAGGGGTTGCCTACACAAGGGATAACACCCATCCCTTCAAGGTTCAAAATGAACCCAACATTACTTAACACAACGTGCGGCCCCCCTGACGGGTGCGTACTCGCAACGGAGCGTTTCCATAGCTTGGAAACGATGTGTCTGGTTCGTTTATGATGTAACAGATTAGAATTATACAGTGCGTAATTACAGAGTACATGAAATCCAAGGAATTTGATATATGTTGGTGCACTGATCAGAACATTACCTACCGTTTGAAGCAGTTTTGAATTTCCACTAATATTGCATTTGACTTTTGGTTTGAGCCCTGAAGAAGTCGTTGGGACTAGAGGACTTTCCCATGACGAAACACGTGTTGGCTCGGAGTGTTTTTCCATGAAGAATGCTGTAAATTTGAAGATATAATCCAATAAACTTCTGGATTGGATTGGACTTTATAAAGACTGGCGTGAAATTTCAGATTGTGTTTCTTTTGAACTTTACTCACTTGAGTTTTGACTTACTTGATTTGTGATTAGAAAACTCTGGGTCAGGGGGGCCGCACGTTGTGTTAAATACATGAAACGGTGTAGCCACCTTAGGAAGAAAGGAAGCCCTAGTGTGTAGCACCACTTTGTCGGGGTGTATGGACAAGTAGGGAGGCTTTGAAGAAAGGGCCTGAAGCTCACTCACCCTGCGAGCAGAGGTGATGGTGATGAGAAAGACAGTTTTGAATGTGAGGAGCCGTAAGGTACAATTATGCATTGGCTCAAAGGGGGTACACATCAAGTAAGTAAGTACAAGATTAAGATCCCACTGAGGCATGATGAAGGGAGTGGGAGGAAATAAGTGCGTGAGCCCCTTTAAGAACCTACTCACAAGAGGGGATTTAAAGAGTGAGGGCTGATCAGGAAGCCTAAGAAAGGCGGAAATGGCAGACAGATACCCCTTAAGGGTGCCCAAGGCAGAGCCCTGCTGGGCTAAGGAAAGAATGAATAGAAGAACCTCTGAAAGAGGGGCAGATAGGGGGTCAACAGATTTGTTGGTGCACCATGCCACAAATTTATTCCGACGACAAGCGTGTACAGTTTTAGTCGATGGACGCCTGGCTGCCAAGATAACATTGCAGACTTCGGGTGGAAGGGCAAATGACATCAACTGTTGCTGCTCAATCTCCACGCATGAAGGCGGAGGTTGGACAGGTTCGGGTTGAGGACTGTCCCCTGCTGCTGCGACAGAAGATCCACCCGAAGAGGCAAACTGAATGGAGTATTGATGGTCATGCTCAATAGCTTTGGATACCATACTCTTCGAGCCCACTCCGGAGCCACCAAGATAACTTGGGCCCGGTCGTACTTGATTTTCTTGAGAACTCTGGGCAGAAGAGGGATAGGCGGGAAGGCGTAAAGGAGGCCGGAGTTCTACTCGAGACGAAAAGCGTCTCCAAGCGAGTGCCACCTTGGAAACTCCAAAGTGCAAAATAGGTCACATTGCGCGTTCTCTGCGGAGGCAAACAGATCTAACCAAGGCTCTTCCCACTTGAGAAAGAGACCTTGCGCCACCTCCAGATGGAGACGCCATTCGTGATGGACAGTGCGTCGGTGGCTGAGTTTGTCTGCTCTGGCGATGAGAGCTTTCCAGATGTTGAACCATCAGGGTAATGCCCTGATGTTCCAGCCACGTCCAGAGGCGTAGGGCCTCCTGACAAAGGGTCCAGGACCCTACCCGCCTTGTTTGTTGGAGTACCACATGCCGGTAGTGTTGTCCGTGAACACCTGCACTACTTTCCCTTTGAGAGAGGAAAGGAATGCTTTCAATGCACGTCTGATCGCTCAGAGCTCCAGCAAATTTATGTGGAGTCCCGACTCTGCCGGAGACCAGAGGCCTCTGATCTCCGCCTCTCCCATGTGGACGCCCCAACCCAGAAGCGACGCATCTGTCACTATAGAGAGAACTGGGTGGGGAATGGAGAGGGATCTGCCAGTGACCCAATTGGGATTCGAAAGCCGCCACCACTGCAGGTCTTTGGCAGTCCCCTCCAAGATCTGGCCCATGTTGGAGAGATTCCCCTGATGCTGCGCCCACTGGAACTTCAAGTCCCACTGCAGAGCCCGCATATGCCATGTAGGAAGTTGGCTCTGTATATACTATTTCAAAGTAAAAAATAGTGTGCACAGAGTCCAAGGGTTTCCCTTAGAGGTAAGATAGTGGCAAAAAGAGAGAATTCTAATGCTCTATTTTGTGGTAGTGTGGTCGAGCAGTAGACTTATCAGAGGGTAGTGTTAAGCATTTGTTGTACACCTGCAGGCAATAAATGAGGAACACACACTCAAAGACTTACTCCAGGCCAATAGGTTTTTATATCGAAAAATATATTTTCTTAGTTTATTTTAAGAACCACAGGTTCGTTCAAGATTTATAAGTAATACTTCAAATGAAAGGTATTTCACTCAGGTATTCTAGGAACTTTGAATAATCACAATAGCATGTACAGTTTTGACAATAATGGCAATAAGCTATTTTAAAAGTAGACAGTGCACAAATCAACAGTTCCTCGGGGAGGTAAGTAAATGTTAAGTTCACAGGTAAGTAAAACACTTACAAGGTTCAAAGTTGGGTCCCAGGTAGCCCACCATTGGGGGTTCAAGGCAACCCCAAATTTACCACACCAGCAGCTCAGGGCCGGTCAGGTGCAGAGGTCAAAGTGGTGCCCAAAACACATAGGCTTCAATGGAAATAGGGGTTCCCTGGTTCCAGTCTGCCAGCAGGTAAGTACCCGCGTCCTCAGAAGGCAGACCAGGGGGTTTTTGTAGGGCACCGGGGGGGGGGGGGGGGGGGGGGAGAACACAAGCAGGCACAGAAAGTACACCCTCAGCGGCACAGGGCAGCCGGGTGCAGAGTGCAAACAGGCGTCGGGTTTCAGATAGGAATCAATGGGGAGACCCAGGGGTCTCTTCAACGATGCAGGCAGGCACAGGGGGGCTCCTTGGATCTTGGAGGGGACTGCCAAAGACCTGCAGTGGTGGCGGCTTTCGAATCCCAATTGGGTCACTGGCCAGCAACATGTCTGGTGTGTGGCAGGCTAGCAAAAACTAGTCAGCCCACACTGGAGTCGGGTATGTTTTCAGGGGGCATCTCTAAGATGCCCTCTGGGTGTATTTTTACAATAAAGTGCACACTGGCATCAGTATGCATTTATTGTGCTGAGAAGTTTGATACCAAACTTCCCAGATTTCAGTGTAGCCATTTTGTAACTGTGGAGTTCATGTTTGACAAATTCCCAGACCATATACTCTTATGGCTACCCTGCACTTACAATGTGTAAGGTTTTGCTTAGACATTGTAGTGGCATAGTGCTCATGCACATATGCCCTCATCTGTTGTATAGTGCACCCTGCCGTAGGGCTGTAAGGCTTGCTAGAGGGGGGACTTACCTATGCCACAGGCAGTGTGAGGTTGGCATGGCACTCTGAGGGGAGTGCCATGTCAACTTAGTCATTTTATCCCCACCAGCATACACAAGCTGTGAAGTAGTGTGCATGTGCTGAGTGAGGGGTCCCTACGGTGGCATAAGACATGCTACAGCCCTTAGAGACCTTCCCTGGCATCAGGGCCCTTGGTACCAGGGGTACCAGTTACAAGGGACTGATCTGGGTGCCAGGGTTGTGCCAATTGTGGAGACAAAAGTACAGTTTAGGGAAAGAACACTGGTGCTGGGGCCTGGTTAGCAGGGTCCCAGCACACTTTCAAATCATAACTTAGCATCAGCAAAGGCAAAAAGTTAGGGGGTAACCATGCCAAGGAGGCATTTCCTCACAATCTCCACGCATGAAGGCGCAGAGTTGACAGGTTTGGGTGGACAACCTTTTCCTGCTGCTGCGTCAGAAGATCTTCCCAAAGAGGCAGCCTGATTAGAGGATTTATTCTCATTTTCAGAAGCTCTTGATACCAAACTCTTCATGCCCAGTCCAGAGCCTCCAGGATTGCTTGGGCCCAGTCGTTCTTGATCATCTTGAGAACTCTGGGCAAAAGTGGTATGGGCGGAAAGGCATACAGGAGGCCTGGACTCCACTCGCGACAATAAGTGCGCTGAGCGATTGTCGCCTTGGAAACTCCAATGCGCGATACTGCTGACATTGTGCATTCTCTGCAGAAGCTAACCAATCGAACCAAGGCTCTCCCTACTGCTGAAAGAGTCCTTGTGCCACCTCTGGATGGAGACACCACTAGTGATCCGCTAGGCATCAACGGCTGAGGTTGTCTGCCCTGGCGTTCAGGGAACCTGCCAGGTGTTAAACGACCAGGGTTATGCCCTGCTGTTCCAGCAGTGTCCATAGACGCAGGGACTCTTGACAAAGGGTTCATGATCCCACACCACCCTGCTTGTACCACAGTGGTGTTGTCCATGAACACCTGCACCATCTTCCCTTTTACAACAGGAAGCCTTTCCATTTGTTTATTATAAGGGAGGGCAGCACAAGTAAGGTCTAACAGAGATGGATAGGACTAGGTTGGCAGAGGAACTTTTCGGTAATCTGGAGAAAGGCAATACCACAACGCTAATTAACACAAACCGTTCACCTGATGAGGGTTTAAGGATGACATCTATGAGGTTGGAAAGGCTGAAAAAGAACGAATGATCTAAATGGTGGGATGGCAAAACATTGAACAATATATTAAATTGAATCGAATTCCCAGGGGATTGAGGTCTCAATTTTTTCCCACTTACGATGATCTTGAGACTGATTTACTTAATTTATGGGATAAGGAACTGACTTCTACCTCTCTAAGACTGATGGAAATTTTGATAACTAACTCAGAGAGGAAGGCTGCCTCACTTCAGAAGGAAATTGCCACTTTGGAGGGTGAGATAAAGGAATTAAACCTTCCGGAGGCCACTGAAAAAAACTATAGAATTTTGTAGGAAGTATTATTGAAATATCAGGATGCGATTATGCAGAGAAAAACTAGGAAACTTAAGCAGAATGAGAGAGATTATCAAACAGGCAGAGTGTTTACTTTTGCTAGGAAATACGATCACCTGGTAAATAACAACCCCATAAGACAAGGGTCTCAAACTTCAGTTTCATCAGGTTCTACTTCATTAAGTATACCAGTATCGAGTGAAAGTGAGACTGAGGGGGGAGCTGGTACATCATTACAGGTACAATCTGATAGTAGGAGTATTTTTTTGACAGGAACTTTTGAGGATGAAACAAAGTCATTGAGATCAGCGCAGAAGAAAGCTAGTTACAGGAAAACCAGAAGGGGCCGGAGAAGGGGATGATCAAACAGAGAAAGTGGGTATGGTAACCAGGTCTAGAGACAAAAGAATGTGAGGCTTACGACAGGTTCAGCAATCAATGTAGTTAATTTATCAGATTTGACACTAACATCGGATGCGAAATCATTACTGGAGAAGGGATTAAGCTTCTGTCCCACTAGTCGAGGCGACGTATGTAGATCTAAAATAGATTTGTTCAAATTTATCAGGCATTGTAAATTGAAGAAATATTTTAAATTGAATCCTACAGGACCAAAAATCATGGCTAATTCAGAACAAAGCTTGGAGATGAACACACTCTCTATTAAAGATGTTTTTGACACTGCCACATTGTTATCCATTTCAGAACATGAAGATGTCCCCATTATTTTTTCTCAGATCTTGGAAGATTTAGATACAACATGTAACACTAGTGTAAGCAGTGGCCTCAAAAGCAAATCGAAATGGGTTCCCAAGTCATTTGATCATAGGAATTTGGATATCTTTTTTGACTTGGTATGCAGGGGTATGAATCTACATGTATCTAGAAACAGATTCCGCAGAAACAGCACTAACTTAAGTCAGGGGGACAACGAGCACTTAAAGATCTTAAGCGAAACGATCATATCATGATAAGGCAAGCTGATAACGGTGGGAATGTGGTTATTATGAACAGAATTGATTATGAACAGGAGATATAGTCACAATTGGATGATAGTCAATGCTATGTAAAGATGGGGTTTAACCCGATACCGAGGTTGTGTGATAGTATTAACAAGAATTTGGAAAATTGGTATCAATTGGATCTACTGAGTAGGGAAGAGTTTTTGTATCTCAAGGTGGTAAGACCAAGGTTCCCCTGCTTTTACACTTTACCCAAAATTCATACAAAATTACCCTTCCCACCGGGTAGACCTATAGAATCAGGAATTGGGGGTCCCACGGAAAATGGAAAAACTATCTGAATATGTTGATGTATTCTTGAAACCTATTGTACAAAACTTGCCATTGTATATTAAGGATACAACACATATTCTTAGTATTCTGAATGATGTGGAATGGGATGAGAATATGTTACTGGTTACCTTAGATGTGGTGTCTCTATATACATGTATTCAACATATTGTTGGCTTGGAAGCAATAGAGTGGTTTTTAAATAAGAAACCCGCAAGTTTATGGCAACATACGAGGATGCTATTATTAGATATGATTTCCTTGATTCTCAATAATAACTTTTTCCTTTTTAAACAGGACTGGTTTAGACAGAAGCAGGGGGTGGCCATAGGCTCCAGGTTTTCCCCTTCTTACGCAGGTCTATTTATGGGTCTGTTTGAGGAGAGGTGGGTCTGGGGCCCGTGTGCAGCTCCATGGCAGATGTTTTATTTTGTATTGGGGACGTTACATAGACGACTGTATAATGATTTGGACAGGCAGTGTCAATCAGTTAATGGCATTTTTGAACACTAATAATATGAATGTTCAATTCACATATCATTACAGTGAGAAAAGGATAGAATTCTTGGATGTGGAGCTGTTTATAGAAAATGGTCGAAAACAGAGCAAATTGTTTCGTAAGTCCACTGCATGTAACTCTGTGCTTCATGCAGAGAGTGCACATCCTAAACACCAAGTTGAGTCAATTCCTTATGGTGAGATGATTAGGGCACGAAGGAACTGTAGTAGGGATGTGGAATTTGAAGAATGTATTGAGGAAATGGGTAAACGTTTTGAAACTAGAGGTTATCAACAACATATTATTAAGAAGGCACAGGAAAGAGCAAGATGTGTATTACACTAAAAAACAGATATAATTCTACCAGTAAACAGGAGGAGACTGGGGGAAAGGTGAGACTAATCACGGACTTTACAGACAAGGCTTGGATATTGAAGAAATATGTCACCAAACATTGGCACGTTATACCAGGATGAACTATTGAGGGAATTTGTGACAAGTAAGCCAATATTCACTTTCCGAAAAGGGAGATCATTGAAGGATATTCTTAGTCCTAGTTTACCTAAACTTGTCCCTAATATTGACTGGTTATCAGCCCAGAGAATAGGCTTCTTCAAATGTGGAGACTGTGGACTTTGTAAATGGGCTTGCCACGGGAGAAAATAATTTTCTAATAAATTGGGTGAGACATTTACCATTAGATCTAATATAAATTGTAACACATCTTATGTGGTATACTTAATCATTTTTAAGTGTCAACGGTTTTACGTAGGAAGCCCAATTCAACCTCTTAAAGTGAGAATTGGGGAACATGCAAGAGCCCTGATACAACAGGATGTTAGATATCCCTCGGTGGCACATATGATGCGTTGTGAGTCTCAAAAAATAAAAAGCAGCTTTAGGTTTTTCAGATGTGAATATGTACCGAAAGATTCGAGAGGGGGGAATAGGGAATTGACATTACGGAGAAAGGAAGCAATGTGGATAATGCGCCTTAGAGCGGTGGAAGAAGGTTTCAATACGGATCGGGAATTGGAGTATTTCCTGGGGGCATAGGCTTAAATAATAATAGAAATCAAGTATTAGTTAATATTATTAGTAATACAAATTCTTTTGTTTGAAGGAATTTATGTGGGACATATCTAAATGTGAATGTGGGAAAAATGTCAATTATTTGTAGATTCATTATTGTACGATTGTTTTTGTTTAAAAAAGCACCTATTATCATGTTTGAGGAGCAATATTAGGTGGGTAGCTGTGATTTTTTGTAATATATGTGGAATATGTACAAAATATAATGTGAAGAGAATAGTACAATCTTCATGTAATCTGTGTTAAACAGGATGGAAAATAATCCTAAATGGGGCATTTCTGATGAGTTAATGGAGGGATTTGTAGGCAGACTAAGACTGTATAGATTGAATATACAAGTGAGGTGCCTATTATTTATATTATACACTGTCTATTTTTGCTGGTTCCTTGCTTTTCAAACATGAGCACATTTGGGCATTTTGTGGTCTTCCCTCTCACTTGGATTTGTATGTGTTTATTTATTTATTTTGGGTTGATATTCGGAGTTCTACTATCACTGACTGCGACACCTTTACTGACGTACTTTGAATTTATTTGGCTCTCAGGGGGGTGGTAACTTCGAGAGTTTTGGGATATGCGGCAGTTCGAATGGTCCGCACCTATGGAGGAGATAATGTAATTGACATGGCTACATCCGATAAAGTTGTTAAGTCCTTTTTCTATTTTTGCACTTGTATTGGGGACGAGTCCGAGTAGTCCTCTCTCTATTGCTATGATTTAAGGGTTTTAATGGAAGGTACAAGGGCGCGTCGCAGCGCGTCAGCGAACTCACGTCCGGTGAAGCATTTGGTGGATCGGGGATTTGAAAGTTTGCGTCTCGGAGGAGCTGCAAGATGTTTTCGAGGAGGTAATTTACCTTAAACGAGTAAACGGCTATTTAGCATGCAGAACGGAGTCTGTAGACTCAAATAATATACGGATGACTCCGTCTTATCGATTTTGACTCTATTTAAAACTGTTTGTTTTGACTTTCAGTGGATAACAACGGTTGGATCATCTCTCGGGGGTATAAAATTTGGGCAGGATTTTTTGGAGGTCCTCTCAACGGACGAAGTAACTACAAATTTAACATTCATTTACTTTTTATGCGAGGTAAATATTACGTGGATTTAGGGTGGCAGGCTGCTTCATTGGTTCTTATACTTAGTATGGCAGTAAACTGGTCGTCTTTTTCACATACTAACATATGCATGGTTGTGTTTGTTACTCTGATATGGGTTAATTTGTCTTTAATAGTATTGGTGGCACGGGATTCCTGTTGAATTATACTCACAAGGGGGCATCTTTACACTAACAATTTGTCACTTATAGCAGTATATAGTAATTGGGTATTGGTCAATGAAGTGGGGTCCTTTTTTTCAATTCACTTGGTTTACATTCAATTGATTTTAACATGATTGACTGGCCTATGTTGATTATTGTTATTTCTATGCCCTTGTTGTTTAGGAGACGTGTATAATGAAGTGACTAAGTTACAGCCCTGAAGAAGTCATTTGACGAAACACGTGTTGGCTGTAATGTCATTATGAGAAGGATGGACAATTAATTATTGATCAATTAAAGAGGAGGATGGAAGATTAGTGAATAATCAGTAATAACAGACTAGGAACTTAATACAAAACTATTTTTTGATTAAGTATATATAAGGAATGGACCTTCACTGTGTTTTCTAAGGAATGCGGAAAGACACGGAATTCACGAGAGGAGATTTGACATGATGAAGCTGTAATAAAATTTTGAAATATTGTATTTGATGCAATTGTAAAGATTTTTGGTATGAGGAGATACATAATAAGGAATTTAGACAGAAACATATATTTTATGTTAGGATCACGAGGTTTGAAATATCATTGTTAATGACTTTCTTTGGTTTTACTAATGAGGAACTACTGTACAGAACTTGATATTGAAAAAACTGTTGTAAGTACTGCTGATAACTGATACTAGATCAAGGAGTGCCTCAGTATTGTTATAGAATTTAATTGATTGACTAGTCCAATCAATGTAGGGATTTTAAGGGTGTATTACCCATTGTAGTGCACCATTGTGGATATAGTTGTCTAACCAATAGAATTTTTAAATACTTGGTGCGCCATTTCTCCCTTAAGAATACACCCCTTCCGGTGATTTTTAGCCCACCGTTGGGGGTTCAAGGCAACCCCCAAAGTTGCCACACCAGCAGCTCAGGGCCGGTCAGGTGCAGAGGTCAAAGAGTTGCCCAAAACACACAGGCTTCAAAGGAGAACAGGGGTGCCCCGGTTCCAGTCTGCCAGCAGGTAAGTTCCTGCGTCCCTTGAGGGCAGACCAGGGGGGGGGGGGAGGGGGGGGTGTTTAGTGACACAAGCAGACACAGAAAGTACACCCTCAGAGGCACAGGGGCAGCCAGGTGCAGAGTGCAAACAGGCGTCGAGTTTTGTATTGAAAGCAATGGGGAGACCCAGGGGTCTCTTCAAAGATGCAGGCAGGCACAGGGGGGGGGGGGGGGGGGCTCCTCGGGGTAGCCACCACCTGGGCTAGGCACAGGGTCACCTGGGAGTCGCTCCTGCTCTGGAGTTCGGTGCCTTCAGGTCCTGCGGGTGCAGTGTTGGTTCCAGGCATCGGGTTCTTTGTTACAGGCAGTCAGGGTCAGGGGGAGCCTCTGGATTTCCTCTGCAGACATCTCTGTGGGGGCTCATGGGGGTCAGCTCTGGCTACTCACGGGCGTTCAGTTGCCGGGGATTCCTCCCTGTAGTGTTGGTTTTCCGCAGGTCGAGCCGGGGGCGTTGGGTGCAGAGTAGAAAGTCTCACGCTTCCGGCGGGAAACGTGAAGTCCTTGAAGTTGTTTCTTTGTTGCAAGAAAGTTGCAGATGGTTGAACAGAGCCGCTGTTCACAGGAGTTTCTTGGTCCTCGGGTGCAGGGCAGTCCTCCGAGGCTTCAGAGGTTGCTGGTCCCTGTTGGATGCGTCGCTGTTGCAGTTTTCTTTGAAGTTGGGAGACAGGCCAGCAGGGCTGGGGCCAAAGCAGTTGTTGTCTCCGTCTTCACTGCAGGGCTTCAGGTCAGCAGTCCTCCTTTTGGCTGCAGGAATCTAGTTTCCTAGGTTCTGGGGAGCCCCTAAATATTGAATTTAGGGGTGTGTTTAGGTTTGGGAGGGCAGTAGCCAATGGCTACTGTCCTTGAGGGTGGCTACACCCTCTTTGTGCCTCCTCCCTGTGGGGAGGGGGGCACATCCCTAATCCTATTGAGGGAAACCTTCATCCACAAGATGGAGGATTTCTAAAAGTAAGAGTCACCTCAGCTCAGGACACCTTAGCGGCGGTCCTGACTGGGGGGTGACTCCTCCTTGTTTTTCTCATTATCTCCCCCAGCCTTGCTGCCAAAAGGTGGAGCAGTGGCCGGAGGGGCGGGCATCTCCACTACCTGGAATGCTCTGGGGCGCTGTAACAAAAGGCTCACCGCCAGGTGTTACAGTTCCTGCAGGGGGCAGGTGAGAAGCAGAATAGTCTGGATCTTGGGTTGGAGTGGCTGAACTCGGCCTCCATCTAAAAGTTGTCCCAAGTAAACCACAGTACCCTGCCCTATCTGACATGTTGATGCCTTGATAGAGAGGCCTGCTGCTTGCAGGGCCTGCAAAACCTTCTTCAGGTGGACCAGGAGATCCTGCCAGTTGGAGCTAAAGACAGCAATATCATCAAGATAGGCTGCACTAAAGGACTCCAAGCCAGCAAGGACTTGATTCACCAACCTTTCGAAGGTGGCAGGGGCATTCTTTAAGCCAAAGGGCATCACAGTAAACTGATAGTGCCTATCAGGTGTAGAGAATGCGGATTTCTCGTTTGCTTCTGGTGCCATTCTTATATGCCAGTACCTTGCTGTTAAGTCAAAGGTACTTAAGTATCTGGCAGCACACAATTTGTCAATTAACTCATCTGCTCTTGGAATGGGATGAGCATCTATCTTGGTGACAGAATTAAGCCCTGTGTAGTCCACACAGAACCTCATCTCTCTCTTGGCATCTTTTGTGTGAGGTTTGGGAACTAAGAGCACTGGGCTAGCCCAGGGGCTGTCTGAGTGCTCATTTGACTCCCAATTCCAGCATCTTGTGTACTTCCACTTTGATGTTTCCTTAACTTGGTCACACTGTCTAAAGATTTGGTTTTTGACAGGCATGCTGTCCCCTGTGTCCACATCATGGGTACGCAGGTTTGTCTGACCAGGGAAAAGAGCTCAGCAAACTATTGTAGGACTTGCCTGCAGTCAGATTGCTGTTGGCCAGAGAGGGTGTCTGAGTACACCACTCCATCTACTGAGCCATCTTTAGGGTCAGAGGAGAGGAGATCAGGGAGAGGTTCACTCTCAGCTTCCTGGTCCTCATCTGTAACCATTAACTTGTTTACATCTGCCCGGTCATGAAAGAGTTTGAGGCGGTTCACATGGCTCACCCTTTTGGGGGTCCTGCTAGTGCCTAGGTCTACCAGGTAGGTGACCTGACTCTTTTCCTCTAGCACTGGGTAAGGGCCACTCCATCTGTCCTGGAGTGCCCTGTGAGCCACAGGCTCCAGAACCCAGACTTTCTGCCCTGGCTGAAACTCAACCATAGCAGCCTTTTGGTCATACCACATCTTCTGGAGTTGTTGGCTGGCCTCAAGGTTTTTACTTGCCTTTTCCATGTACTCTGCCATCCTGGAAGGTAGGCCTAGTACATAGTCCACTATATCTTGCTTAGGCTCATGAAGAGGTCTCTCCCAGCCTTCTTTCACAAGAGCTAGTGGTCCCTTAACAGGATGGCCAAACAGAAGTTCACTGTTAGAGGGGTGACTTACCTGTGCCACAGGCAGTGTGAGGTTGGCATGGCACTCTGAGGGGAGTGCCATGTCGACTTAGTCCTTTTCTCCCCACCAGCACACACAAGCTGTGAAGGAGTGTGCATGTGCTGAGTGGGGGGGGGGTCCCTAGGGTAGCATAAGACATGCTACAGCCCTTAGAGACCTTCCCTGGCATCAGGGCCCTTGTTACAGGGACTTACCTGAGTACCAAGGTTGTGCCAATTGTGGAGACAAAGGTACAGTTTAGGGAAAGAACATTGGTGCTGGGGCCTGGTTAGCAGGGTCCCAGCACACTTTCAAATCGTAACTTAGCATCAGCAAAGGCAAAAGGTCAGGGGGTAACCATGTCAAGGAGGCATTTCCTTACAGTACTTTTTACAAATCAAAAGTCCCAGAGCGAGAGTGAACACGTCCGAACCCAACGACGGAAAGAAAACAATCTAACAAAGGAGTCGATGCGCACTACCACCGAGAGGTGATCCCGTGACACGAAAAAGGAATCCTTCGAAGAAAACAGCTTGTAACACTCCGAGTGCAACACTAGATGGCGAGATATGCCCAGCATGTGCATCTGCAGCTACACATGCCATCGAACATATGAACAAGTTACTTACCTTCGGTAACACCTTTTCTGGTGTATACACGAGCTACCTGGGGACTCCTCACCTAATGAATTCTCCCAATGCGCCAGCATTCGACTGACATTTTCTTCCAAGCTCTGCACGTCGACGAGGACGTCACAATTGCCCGACTCCCACGTGATGCTGTCTGACGTCATTGAGGCAATAAGAGGTCCTCACCGGCGTACTGACGTCAATTTTCACAATTTTTTACGTGCCTTTGAGGCGAATGGGTGACTACCTACAATACATACTTGACATAAGCACATCAATTAAATTTAACACACAATATTTAATCAAACATAAATTGCAAAATATCAAATATATATATATACACACATATTGAAAAACATATAACCTCACGTGTAAAAATATGTACATATACTATCAAGCAAAAATACACATTCTTATATACAAACGCACCCCAGGATATCCTGGCAAGACCGTCCAGGCAACAGGGAGGCAGGTGGGACCGTGAGGAATCCACAGATAGCTAGTGCATCCACCAGAAAAGGCGTTACCGAAGGTAAGTAACTTGTTCTTCTGATGGATACAACTACCTGAGGATTCCTCACCTAATGAATAGAGTCCCAAAGCAGTACTGCACTTGGTGGTGGGTGCCTGAATGGTCAAACCAAAAAATCCTGCAGCACGGACCGTGCAAAATGGCCATCTCTCCTAACCTCTGAATCCAAACAATAATGCTTTGCAAAAGTATGAAGGGATGACTAAGTTGCGGCCTTACAGATGTCAGCCAAAGGAACACCTCTAGCCAAGGCCGAAGAGGCGGACTTAGCCCTGGTGGAATGGGCTCTAATTCCCTCAGGAGGCATTTTTCCTGCCAAGGAATAACACACTTTGATGCAAAGAACAACCCACCTGGTTAGTGTCCTCTTGTGGACAGCCTTGCCTTTCCTCTTCCCCACATAACCAATGAAGAGCTGATCCTCCACTCGGAATTCTCTTGTCCTTTTGATGTAGAAACTCAACACCCTTTTTGGGTCCAGCCGATGCAGTCTCTCCTCCTTTGATGGATGGGGAGGAGGCTAGAAAGACGAGAGAGTTATAGACTGCCCTAAATGAAAGGGTGTAACAACCTTCAGTAGGAAAGCCGCCTTGGTCCTCAACACCATCTTGTCCACATGAAAGGAAGTGAAAGGGGCTTTAACGCTAAGCGCCTGAAGCTCACTCACACGCCTAGCCGATGTAATAGCTATAAGAAAAACTGTTTTTAAAACCAAAAACCTTAAAGGACATTTATGCAAAGGTTCAAACGGTGAACCCATCAGGAATGTTAATACTAAATTTAAATCCCACTGAGGCATAACAAAAGGAGTGGGAGGAAACCTGTTAGTAAGGCCCTTTAAGAACATTAAAACTATAGGGGACTTAAATAAGGAAGGTTGATCAGGCAGGCACAGAAAGGCTGACAGTGCCGACAAATAGCCTTTAACAGTCGCAACTGCACAACCCCTCTGCGCCAAGGATAACGCGAACGATGACACGTCCGACAAATGGGCACGTAAGGAATCAATTTGATTCTCTCGACACCAAGCCACAAATTTTGCCCATCTGCCAGCATAGATACATTTGGTGGAGTGTCGCCTGGCCGATAAAATAACGTCCACCACTTCTAGTTGGAGAGAAAAGGAACTCAGATTGCCCTGTTCAATCTCCAGGCATGTAGGTGCAGGCTCTGGAGGTGGGGTGTAAAATCTGCCCCTGCGAGAGGAGGTCTGCCCTGTGAGGGGGACAGAGCGGAGGGCACAGTGAGAGTTGGAAAAGATCTGTGTACCACACCCTTCTTGCCCAATCCGGAGCTATCACGATAACTTGGGCCCGGTCTTGGCGAATCTTCCTCAGAACCCGAGGAATCAAGGGTATGGGGGGGAAACGCATAAGGCAACTGGCCGAACCAGGACATCTGAAAAGCGTCCCCCAACGCTCCTTGCACCAGATACTGGAGGCTGCAGAACGATGGGCAGTGCACGTTCTCCCAAGTGGCAAACAGGTCTACCTGTGGAAATCCCCACATCCGGAAAATATAAAGGATCAGGTCTGGATAGAGACGCCACTCGTGATCGTCGAGATGTTCCGACTGAGACTGTCCGCACGTGCGTTCAGAAATCCCGGCAAAATGGTTTGCTACTAAGCAAATTGATGGTCCTGTGCCCAGGACCAGAGCCGCAGAGCCTCTCTGCAGAGAAGGTACGACCCTACTCTCCCCTGATTGTGGATGTACCACATCACGGTAGTGTAGTCCGTCAGGACCTGAACCAACTGACCACAAAGGTAAGGGAGGAAGGCCTTGAGAGCTAGACGTATCGCCCACAACTCCAATAGATTTATATGAAACATCTGTTCCACTGGAGACCAATGACTATTGATCTCCAGGTCCCCCAGATGAACTCCCCACCCTAGAGTGGAGGCATCCGTTACGACCGTGGCCACTGGCGGTGGTAGTGAAAACGGGTTTCCTTGGGAAAGGTTGCCGTCCACAGCCCACCATTGCAGATCCGCTGCAGCGACTCTGGAGATCCTTATCGACTCGGAGATCCCCTCTGTGTTGAAACCACTGCCTGCGGAGGCACCACTGAAGAGCCCTCATGTGCCAGCGTGCATGAGTGACCAACAGAATGCATGAAGCGAACAGACCGAGCAGACGAAGGACCTTGAGGGCAGGAACAACCGCTTCACTTCGAAACATTGGAATCAACGCCCGAATGTCATGAATCCGCTGAGGCGGAGGAAAGGCCCGATTCACTGTTGTGTCCAGTACTGCCCCTATGAACAGGAGGCGTTGAGAGGGCTCCAGGTGAGATTTGGGCACGTTCACTGAAAATCCCAGGTCGAACAACGACTGGGTTGTCAACTGCAGGTGATGTAGCACGAGCTCTGGAGACTTGGCTTTGATCAACCAATCGTCCAGGTAAGGGAATACCGCTATTCCCTTCCTCCTGAGATTTGCTGCAACCACCGCCATCACCTTCGTGAAGACTCTAGGTGCGGAAGTAAGACCAAAAGGAAGGACCGCAAACTGGTAGTGTTGCGATCCCACTACAAACCAGAGATACTTCCTGTGCGACTTCAGAATGGGGATATGAAAGTAAGCATCCTGCAAATCGACAGACACCATCCAATCGTCTTTGTTCAACCCCAAAAGCACCTACGCTAGGGTCAGCATTTTGAATTTCTCCTGTTTGGGGAACCAATTCAAAACCCTCAGGTCCAGGATATGCCTCAACCGACCATCCTTCTTTGGGATCAGGAAATATCTTGAATAACAACCCTGACCCCTTTCCTGCTCTGGAACCAACTCCACTGCACCTTTTGACAAAAGGACTAGAACCTCTTGCTGCAACAACAGGAGATGGTCTTCCATGCAGAAGGAAGGGCGGGGAGGGATGGGAGGGGGAAATTCCCTAAAAGGAAGGGCATAGCCTTTCTCCTAAATATTGATGACCCAGGAGTCTGATGTGATTGACTCCCACATACGGAGAAAATGCAATAGCCTTCCTCCTACAGGAGAAGTATGGGATGGAATGGATGGAGGACTAAGGCTGTTTTCCCTGTTGCACCCATCCCGAGGAAGTGGAAGAGGCAAGGTGCTGCTGGGTGGCCCCCTCTGGTCCTAACCCTACCCCGCCCCCTATATGACCTACAGAGAAGAGTAGTGGTAGGCTGCTGGCCTGCTGGCTGCAATATCCCCCGAAAGGAAGAGCCACACCCAAACCCCCTGAACCTCCTGAATGATCTAAAAGGAGTGGTGGTAGAAGCTTGCAAGCCAGAGACTTAGCGGTAGCCCTGCTCTCCTTGAAACGTTCCTAGGCAGAATCAGCCTTAGTATCAAACAGTTTTTCCCAGTCAAAAGACAAGTCTAGGTGGGTCGATTGTACATCAGATGAAAACCCCGACGACCTCAACCAAGCGTGCCTCCTGTTTGCTATAGATGTGCCCATCGCCCAGGCCACCGAATCAGATGTATCTAGTCCTGACTGAATAATCTGAGTCGCTGCTGCCTGCTCTTCAGACAGAAGGCTGAGAACATCCTGGGACAAAATCAGGCTGAGCAGTCTTGGCCGCGTCCATTAAGGCATAGATATACCTGCCCAAGACACAGGTTGCGTTGGTAGACCTCAGGGCCATACTGCACGATGAGAATGTTTTTTTTGCAGATTGTTCCATCTTTTTCAATTCCCTGTCTGACGGGGCCCCAGGAAAGGACCCAGGAGCTGTGCGTGAGGAACACGAGGCCTGTACCACCAAACTCTCCGGAGTCGGGTGCCTTGAAAGGAAACCTGGATCTACAGGAGCCACTCGGTATCTCCTCGCCACAGATCTACTCACAGCAGGCAAAGATATTGGCTTTTTCCACACCTCCATGATCGGTTCCGTGAGTGCCTCGTTAAAGGGGAGGAGCGGCTCCGCCGCAGCTGAAGCAGGATGCAATACCTCTGTGAGGATGTTAGTTTTGATCACAGCTGCAGGAAGCAGAAGATCTAGAAAATCTGCCATCTTCCTCACCACTGAATGGAATGAAGCAGCCTCCTCAGTATACTCCCAAGGAGATGCCAAATCCCACTCTGGGGAAGTGTCAAGACCGCTAGTGGAGTCCAAGCCCTGAAGGTCTCCCAGGGGCTCCACGATCTCTCCTTCCTCCAGGAGCTGCCTTCTATATTCCTGCTCCTCTAACAGTCTCAGAGCCTTTCTCATGGAACGCAACCAGGCCTCTATCCTTGGCGTCGACAATGAGTTAACCGACGTCAAAGACCTCGGATGGTGTTGATCTTCGGATTCGCCAGACACCGGATCGATCGGCGCCGTGGACAGGCAGGCCTTCTTCACCAGCGCAGACTGGAGCCGAACCAGAACCTTCTACCGGACAGAAGGGCATGAAAGGCGTCTGCCTGCATTGAGGCGGATCACCCACATCAAAGGCCAAGGGACCTGAGGGACCAGCCAGTGCACCGCCAGGAGCCATGGAGGCAAAGATATTAAACATTGCATTAAAAAATGCATCCGGATCTGCACCCGGGAACACCGGGTATCCCTGCGGTGTCAGATACCCTTGCAGCGTCAGTGCCGTAAACTCCTGTGGAGCCGGCGTCGGATCAGGCACCTCCGATTGGACTGGTGAGAAGCCAGGGCTCTGTTGAGGGTCGACTTCAAAGACCGACGGCGCCGGAGAAGCCGAGGGCTCTGCGTCTGAGGCGTCACTGTCGGGCTGATCTCCCACGTCGAACGACGCCGAGCCGATGGAGACCTTGAACAAGACCTGTCCCTCTCTGACCGACGTCGGGAATCATGCTGGTGTCGGGAGTCATGACGACGTCGCTTATGGGTCTTCGAAGATTTGGAAGTCGACCTCCGATGTTGGCGCTTCTCCTTTTTCTTTGACTTAGCCAAAAACAACTTGGCTTCACATTCTTTGAGTGCCTTCGGATTTATCTGTTGGCACGAACTGCACTCCTCCACATCGTGCTCGGAGCTTAAACACCACAAGCAGTCATTATGCAGGTCCGTCACCGACATACGGCCCGCACTCCCTACAGGGCTTAGGCCCGGATTTCCTGGGAGGAGACATAATACAAAGTATAACCTTCTGAGAAACAGTTGCTCCCTAGAGCCTGGAGAAAAAAAACGTTACTCGAAGGCACTGAAAAAAGGGAACTGATGTTGGCGAGGACCTCTTATTGCCTCGATGACATGAGACGGCGTCGCAATGGAGTCGGGCAATCGTGACGTCCTCGTCAACGTGCAGAGCTTCGAAGAAAATTTTCGCCGAATGCTGGCGCATTGGGAGATTTCATTAGGTAAGGAATCCACAGGTAGTTGCATCCATCAGAAATATATACATATATTTTTTTTTGGGCTCTGTAGTACACCTTTGGGAAAGGCAAAGTAGTCAAACCCATGAACCAAACTTAAAATTGCACTTTCGAGAGGAGAGCATTCTAATTTCCATTGCATTCTTTTCTCTTCAATAAGGTGGTTATGTCTTGTGTTTGCTAAGCAGCTATTAGACATAAAATAACATTAGGACACCAACGTTGTAAAAAGGTGTTTCACTTTTTCACTATGTATGTCTAGTTTGCATAACAATTAAAACTCAAATGTTCTTTATTTAGTTCATATAATACACCATTTAAAAACTAAATAAAAGCACATTAAATGGCAAGTGTATGTAGTTTTTCATCAAAAACAGAATGCCAATCAAAAAAACATCCTGAATTACAAAATGCCAAAAATAGATACACTTGAACTTAACATCAAAAAGGTACAGACATTGTCTAAAAGAAAAATAATTGTGCCACTTAATCTAAGTTGCCATTTCTAGTAACTTTTTATTCTGTACATGGGACCATTTTGTACAAAATAGTGAGTCTACGGTTTTTATTACTTATTACCATAAAACAAAATACGTGTATATACAATATTAAAATAAAGCCATACTAGCGCCACACTGAAGACACTTGTTATATTACTGTTGATGTCCCTGATAACCAGGCATATTACAAAAAAACTAACAAAAAACCACACACACATGAAGGTGTTTAACACAATTGAGGAAGAAAATCATTCAAACTGGCAAAGTTCAGTTATATTTCTGGAAGCAGTTGTTTCAACAACTGGAATTTAGCGTTGATTTTTATGCCATTACACTAGTGGCATCTCTTTATCCTTTAACAAAGAAATGTACCATGGACAACAATCAAACCTGCATTTAAATTGCAGCTGAAAAACTGAATGACATTTCATTTTTTTTGGTGAATGTTGTTCTTCAGTGAACAGGAAAATAATCAAGACACAGATGTTCTCATATGTTGAGCTTTTACAAGGTTAACCAAACATTGATACAAACATTTTCCTAAGGTAAAATCAAAGACTTTCTTTCCATAAAAGTTTTACCCAAGCATACTTAACACCACAAATTAAAGCTCGCCAAAAAACTTAGCTTAAGATAAAGTTCAAACAATGGTATATCACACATACATTTAAAGAGCACCCATTTTCATTTAAAAGGAGAAGGCATCATAAGCTTTTGTATATTTAAGTTATCATAATGGTACAGCACATACATTTCAAGTTTAACAGGAAATATCCATTTATTTTCAGAATTATATTCATTTGTCAACCTGGAGATGGTCACGTACTTTGTCTGGCATTTTAATTTCCTCACAAAGTGTTTCCTTTCCACATACAGTAAATTAGACGTTGGTAAAAAATGAGAACATTTGTTTTAATTGCAGAGGCACCCCAATAAATGCTCAAATGAACATTTAAGAGAATGCTCAAAGTATGGTAACTAACAAAAAAAAAAAAACACTTTTTTAGAAGCAATATTATAACTTGATATACATACGCAGAAACCTCATTGCATTTTAAAGGCAAAAAAGTGGAGTAATCAATAAAGAAAAGGAGCTTTTGAAACAGAGCACTGCATTAAAGCTGGGGGAAAAAAAGTAAAATACTGGCCACCCTGAGAGAAGTCAAATAGAGGACATGTCACAAAATCTTAAGAGAATGTCCCACCGCCTCCATGTTGAACAATTCACATAAAAAGCTCAAACATGCTTGTACATCTAGTGAAAATATAGCAGCATTGAAAGATCAACAGCAACACATATATTTACATTGTTTGCATGGTGTTTGCAAAAATGTGCTTGATCAAAATCAAAAATAGATACAATCTGTAAAATCTCTGCAGCTATCACCTTAAACTTTTAAACACACATTTCACAAAAGGCAACATATCGGCTTATTTCAACAACTAATTTAAATCAAATTATACACTTGTCACAATATTGGTATTTGTGTTTTTCAAGAGACCAATCCAGGGCCCACAGATAATAATGTACATTCACATTTTACAAAACGGCAAACACCCTTCCAACTAAGAAAAAAATGCGCTTTCAACTCAGGTGACCATAACCTGCCTCCTATAAAATGCAAAGCTCTCAGAGCTCAAAAATGATGTGCATGTTTGAAAAGGTTAAGAAGGAGAGCAGCAGTAAAGCAGTATTTTATTCAAAATTAAACACATTTTAAAAATACACATGAAAGGAAACTCTTTTCAAATGTAAAACTGCAGACAGAGCAATGCAAATAGATATGTCTGCACACGGTCCCTCCACCAGTGCAGTTTTGATGCTTTAACAATTACAGGCTAAGATGGCAAATATGGCTTTATAAGTATGTAGAAAGAACTTGGACGCAGTACGCACACACCCACAGCAAAGGAACCTTTAAAGGAACTAAATTACAACTGTGTGAGGATTGTCACAGAAATCCACGGTATGCAAGAGTTCTTATGGTATAAACTGTTTGGAAACAGTTTAATTAATATTAGTTAATTCAGAACAGTTTCATGAAGTGCAAATAAAGGAAGGGTTTGCATGGAAACTGTTCAAAAGGACTGACACGCAGGAAAGAATTAATATAGATAATTTGAAATTTGCAAAGCATTTGACAACATGAGAATTGTACAATGCTGAGTGCAAAGGAAGAAAATGCCACTGTCACAGTGCTCATTACTGATAATTTTCAAGGCTTCAAATTATACTGGAATCTCAAAAAGGACAACATTTGGAATTTATTAGTGAGCAAACAGTTTATTCAGACTTCACTAGGTTTGTGTGAATTATACTTTGATTTTGTAATGATACAACAACGAATACAACTTCAATACTTGCCACATCAAGGTTCCCTATGTAGAATTGTATGATTTACCATTGTTTGAACTAATCTTGAGCAGTGTATGGTGTTAAATTATTGCCTACGGAACTGAGTTGAAGAAGGTTTTGACTGTATAGCTGATGGTATGGCACAAAAAAATAGTTTTTTTGTCTGAGAGTCCAGAAAAAAGTTTTTGTCAAACAATGTTTCCCCAATGTAGTCTAATGTCCATCATGCGCTAATAATTCATCAGCTCTGCAATGCGACTCCAAGGCTTTCATGGTGTAGATATCCTGAGGCAGTTCCGACTTGCGTCGCACAATTGGACGTTCCTTTTTTATATCTTTCAATGCCTATAATTCAAAAAGGGAAATCTGTTATTAATCCATCAACTAACATGTCAGAATGAAAGCAATTACACCTGACCATTTGCAAAGTGCACAAGCGAATACACATTTAAGTACAATAATTATTCATAAACACCTCTTCTCACACTTCGATATCAACCTTGAAGAAACTTAGTACTCTTCTGCATTTTAATGGAGTCAATGCCTTCTCAATGACAGCAACCAAACTCAAACTCTGCTGCATTGTTTTAATTTGGTGATTTTGATTTAAAGTACAAGTTACTTACCTTCGGCAACGAAATATCTGGTAGACATATTCTAGTTGCAGATTCCTTACCTTAGAATTTCCCCCAGGAGTCAGACTGGATCCGGAGATTTTTTCTTCGAGCAATACCCTTGCGCGTCGGCAGGTGCCGTCAGTCGACTCCGCGGGCATCGTTGGCGTCGTGGTCGCCTTATTGACGTCAGGAGTAGTATATAGACTCCGCCCTCGCGCAGTGACATCAGTTCCTTTCATTCCGTGCCACGCGCTGATCCAGAGAAGAGCTACCCTGGTTATTTTTTGGCCACATTCAACCGTTTTGTCGAGTTTTTTAGGTGAAACTTTGGTGCGTCGAGGATGTCCCTGAAGACCGGATTCAAGCGAGAACTGTCATCGGACGATGTTGATGACCAATCCTCTTCGGATTTGTCTGTGGTGTCTTGAGCGCAACCACGACCCGAAGTCGTGCTCGGAGTGCCGGGCCATGCACCCGAAGTCTTTGAGGGAGCGGTCCCTAAAGCTAATGGCGGCCCGGCACTCGACTCCGCGAGGGTCCTGGTCTCGCTCGAGAGGAAGGTCTCGAGATCGGTCGCGGAGTCATCACTACTCGTCTTCTTCTAAATCCTCGGGTCAAGGAAAGAAGAAGTAGTCAAATAAGTCCTATCGCTCTCTGCCTTGACCCCATTGCTCGGCCAATGTGACGTGGTAAGAGCGTCCACGCACAAGGCCCCCGCCCTCGGAGCCTGCGTCTGATTCGACTCCGCGCTTCCCGGAGCCAGAGTGACCCCCGCCCAGCTTAAAGAGTGGTAGTGCAGCACTGAGCCGGACTCCTAATCCCAGCCATGTAGGTGTTTGGTAAAAAATGGGAAGTAGCTTGATCTTCCTTTTTGAATTTTAGTACCCATTTGGCCACTGGATCATTCAGAGCACAGGGAGTTAATTCAACAAGGTGCTTCAGCATCTCTTGACTCACAGGCACCACGGTTCGATTGGTGTGGCTAATGGATGTAGGAAAGTACCCTACAATTGGCATACTGGTGCACCCATGTAAGTCCCTAGTATATGGTATCTAGGTACCAAGGTCACTGGGACACCATGGTTTCCCCATGGGCTGCAGCACGTATTGTGCCACCCATGGAAGTCCAAGCAAAGTGTCTATGCAGGCCTGCTATTGCAGCCTGCGTTAAGGGGTGCATGCACCCTTTTCACTACAGGTCACTGCACCAGGTCACTAAGTCACCCCTACGGCAGGCCCTCCTAACTCAGAGAGCAGGGTGCAAAGTACCTGAGTGTGAGGGCACCCCTGCATGAGCAGAGATGCCCCCACAAACTTCAGATCCATTTTCCTGGACTTCATGAGTGCGGGGAAGCCATGTACTGGACATAGGTCACTACTTATGTCTAGCTACATAATGGTAACTTCGAACCTAGGCATATTTTGTATCAAACATGTGGGAATCATACCCCAATACTGCTGCCAGTATTGGTTCTATGATTCCATGCACTCTGGGGGCTCCCAAGAGAACCCACAGCTTTGCTCCTACCAGTTTGCAGGGCTTTCCCAACTACCCCACACTGCTGCCATCCAATAGACAGGTTTCTGCCCTCCTGCTTTTTAAACAGCTCAAGCCCAGGAAGGTAGAACAAATGATTTCCTTTGGGATAGGGAGGCAAACCCTCTCCCTTTGGAAATAGGTGTTAAATGGCTTGGAGGGAGTAGACTCCCAAAGCCACTGATATGCTTTTAAGGTCACATTTGGTGTCCTCCTTGCATAAACCAGTCGGTACCAGTTCAGGGACCTCCAGTCCCTGCTCTGGTGCGAAACTGGACAATGGAAAAAGGAGTAACTACTTCCCCGTCCATCACCATCCCAGGGGTGGTACCCAGAGCTCCTCCTGATGGCCACTTCACTCTGCCATCTTGAATCCAAGGTGAGCAGAGGCCTCTGGGAGCATAGGTGACCAATCCCCCTTCCAGGGTTATTTAGGGTCTCCCTCTTGGGTGGGTCCTCAGATTCGATGTGCAAGATTCTAGCAGGACTCTTTGGCAACGTTCACTTCAACTTCTGCCCACTGGGATCGCAACTGGACTTCACAGGAACCTACAATCTGCAGCTCCAGCGATGACTTTGCTATGAAACATTGTTTTTCTGGCTCCTTCATGAAACTGCAACATTTCCCCAGCTGTGCATCCAGTGAGGGCAGCAAGTCTTCAGTCTGCACCAAGAAGCAAGATGGAATCTCCCTTGGAGTGAAGGAGTCACTCCCCTGGATCCGCCGGCACCAATTGCAACGACGACCAGCTGCGTGGGTGGGTCCTCTCTCCTGCAACTCTGTGTGGACCCAGCAACACAGGCGGTGGCCCTGATGGTCCACTTGGTCCCCTCTGCCAGCTGTGCAACTTTGGAGGTGGTGAGTTTTTGCCTCTCCTTGCAGGACAGTAACACTGTGTAACCAAAATCTTGCAGCTACCAAGGCTTGTTGGCTGTTCTTCGTAGGGATCTTCATGCTCTGTGTAGCCCCTGCCTCTTGCACTCTTCCCTGCAACGCCTGGTCTCCTGCCTGCTGCTCCAGCAGCATGGGACTCCTTGCCAGGTGTGCTGAGTAGGCCTCACTGACTTCTGTGCCTGCGAGTTGCCTGTGAGGGCTGCATCCACAACTTCTTGCTCTCCTGACTGCTGGGGGACGCCTGGGACTCCCCTCCTTGGGTTGCGTCCCCTTGGACCTTCCTGGTCCCGGAAGCTCTGCAACTCCTCTTTTGCAACTTTTGCCTTTTCCAAGGCTTGTTGGGGGTTTTTCCACACCACTGACGGACTGCAACTCTTCTTCCGACGTGGGACATCGACTGCATCACCTCTGGAACTCTTCCTCTGCTGCTGTGCTGCAGAGCAGAGTCCTGGACTTCACTGTCGAGCTGGCCCTGCATCTCCAGAAGGGTGGATAGTAGCTCCTGCCCCAAACGGAGAGTCCAACTCGAACTGGACTTGGTCCCCTTCATTTGCAGGTCCTCTTTTGTCTGGATCCATCTTCTGTTTCTTGCAGTCTTGCTTGGATCTTGCACAGTCCTTTTACAAAGTTTCACTGTGGGTTTGGCAAAAAACAGGTACCTACCTCTTCGCTCCTGGTTGCTGGGGGCACTCTGGTACTTACCTTTAGGGGTTCTCAGTTCCTCCAGCTCCCCTCTACAGATTCCATTTACCTGGGTGGGGGTCCAGCATTCGCACTCCATTTTAATAAAAAATTAGTATATGTTTTGGGCTTCCCCAAGGATCACTATCGACCATTCTTATTGCATTGTTTTCTATTGCTTTCTATGCTCATTTCTAATTACTAAGGTGTATATAATAGTGTGTTTACTCACCTGCTAGTAGAGTATTGCCTACATAGGATTTGTGTCAATAAAATCAAGGACTTTTATTTTTGTAAAACTGGGTGGTTCTTTCATGGGTGTAAGTGTTGTGTAACTATAGGGGGTATTGCTTGTGCTTTGCATACCTCCTAGATAAGCCGTGGCTGCTCCTCCACAGCTACCTCTAGAGAGCCCTGGCTTCCTAGAGACTGCCTACACCTCAATAATAGGGGACACCTGGACCTGGTATAGGGTGACAACACCATAGGTGCACACCACACATCAGTGGACATAATATGATTCTCTGTTATTAACTACGTATATACTATTTTCTATTTAAAGTCTGATATCTGTGTCTAATGTCCTTGTTGCGATGCCCTGAAGAGGCCCAGATGCGCACCTCATCCTAGCCTAGAGTGGATGCATCCGTCACCACTGTGTCCACAGCTGTCGGAGGATGCAACAATATAACTGGGGGATAGGTGCTTCTCCACCAAAGTCAGGTCTGCAGTAATGTCTTAGGATATCACAATGATGTCCGCCAGATCTCTCTCATCTTAGAACCAATGCCTGCTGAGGAGCCCACTGGAGAGTCCTCATGTGCAAGCTGGGGGAAGGAGGAAATCAGCAGAACAAGAAACATCCGGAATAAAATTTGAGCTCCCTCTCAAAACACCTGAAACATATCTCAAATATCTCTGATCCTCTGGGGAGGAGGGAAGGATCGAAGTAATGTGTGCAGTGCTGCTCCTATGAACAGGAGGATCCGAGAGGTCTTAAGTGAGACTGGGCTTGTCCATGGAAAAACACCAGGTATGCCATTGGCTGCATGTGAAATGACACAATCTGAGGCCAGCTGGCTGTGAGCAGCCATTCATCCAAGTAGGAGAATACAGAGATTCCATCTCATGTGATGGGCTGCAACCACTGACATCACGTTTGTGAATACCCGAGCTGCCATTGTTAGTCCAAGCTGGAGGGCCGCAACTGCCTGAGCGGACCCTGACATAAAGCTCAGGTACCTCCTGAGCGACTGCATGGTAAGTATATGGAAGTACATAGCGTGCTAGTAGTCGAGGAACACCACCAGTCTTCAACTTCCAGCACCAGAAGGACATAATCCAGGGACAGCATTCTGAACTTTCCCTTGCGGGTACTAGTTTAAGATGCTGAGTTCTAGGATCAGGAAGAAGAATAACAACTTGGCTAATTTCTTGCCTAATAAACTCAACTGCTCCCTTCTGCAGAAGGGCTGCCATCTCCTGCTGCAATATATGGAGATTTTAAACTGAAGCAATAGCAGTTGAGAGATCAGCAAAGAGTGGTGCTGGAAAGGTAGGAAATACCCTTTTTTTCTACTATCAGCAGAACCCAGTGGTCTGCAGTAATGGACTTTCAAGCCCGTAGAAAGGACCATACCCATCCTCCCATGGGCAGCATATGTTATTTCACAAGGAAACTAAAGTGGCTTTCTGGCTTTACAAGCTGTGGCGAAGACAAAGATGGCTGCTGGGTCTAATAGCTATTAGCTTTGTGCCTGAACTGCAGGAGCAGTGGGTTGTGGTGCTAGGGAAGGTGAGAGGGTTGGAATTGCTGAAAATTAAAGACATTTGAGAAACCTTAACATTTTTTATCCTGGAGGCCAAAACATTCAAGCTGTAACCCTCCTACTTTTAAATATTTGCAAGGCAGCATCTAATTTGGCAGGTGACATGTCAATTGCATCAGAGAAACGGGGTTGGAGCCTACTGGCTGCCTCTTGGAGGGGCGGTATTGGTTACGATAGAGCCAGTGCTGGTAAAAAGCCTAATGGTAAAGGTCTTGGTGCCAGAGTGTGTCCAGTTGGTATTAGATGTTTTCAAAGTTGACAAAGGGGATACTTGGTGCTGGAGAACCACCGGCAGAACGCCAAGCGGAGTCCCAAAATGTCCCATAGGATCAAGCTGTGCACCACAGGTGATCGATGAATGCCAAAACATTTCAGTATGGAATAGAGGAAAATGGCCGAACCAGCTCCCTGTGCCAAGAATTCCTGATAATCTGGCGCTGGCACCATGAAGGGAATTGGTGACTGAGGGACCAGCGCTGCTGGAAGAGGTCCTTCGAGCAGAATTGTATCCATAAACTCCTGCTCTGCAAGTGACTGTGCAAACAACTGGATAAAAGACGCTTGCCTTTTGGACCTCAAGTGATGTAAGGGAGACTCCCCTCCATGCTTTTTTCCTTGTATTACCTCTGCTTCTCCTTGGCGGATTTACAGGCAGGTGAGTAGTGAGATCTGGAGAGAGACTTCGATCTGGAGCAGAAACAACATTGACCAGACGCTAGTTGCAGGCTTGCATTTCTTTATAGCCTTGTAGTTCATGCTGTGGCACCACTTGCACAACCTTGAGTCATGCCTTAACCTGAGAAATCAGAAGGATACCTCGAGGTAGTCAGTAATGGACAACTGGTAGCCACAGTCAAGACAGGTCTTGAATCCTAACTTTTACATAGTTAACAAACTGCTCTGTATAAGTTTTTTGAGAAAAAGAATATCAGGGAAAATCTCTGAAGTGACAAAATCAATGAGAGAAGCTCAAGATTCATATCGGAGGGCAAAAAAACTGAAAAATAAAAAATGGAACCGCAATCGGTGTGCGCTTCATTATTGAATGCGCCATTGTTCAGAGTGCTTAATTGTAGCCACCCCGACCTACCAGTCCAGAAGGCGTTATGGAATAGTTTTTAAATCAATGATGGCACCTGGGATATTCAACAGCTGAGAAATTACCAGCTAAAATAATCCATCGGATAGGTGGTGCATTCTTATTGACTGCAGATGTACAAGCCTGGACTTCCGTTCTCTTCGATTAAGATACACTGTAGGAAAGTGCCACTGTTGGCATGGTTAACCCCCCCACTTTTTGCCTAGTGTAGATACCACCTTTGATTGAAAGTGGGCTGGGACCCTGTTAACCAGGCCCCCGCCCCAGTGTTTTTTCCCCTAAAACTGTACCTCGGTTTCCACAATTGGCAAAACCCCGGCACACAGTTAGATCCCTTGTAAAAGGTACCCATGGTACCAAGGGCCCTGTGGCCAGAGAAAGTCTCTAAGGGCTCTAGCATGTATTATGCCACCTTAGGAGACCCCTCCAACAAGCACATACACACTGCCTTGCAGCTTGTGTGTGCTGGTGGGAAGAAAAAGACTAAGTTGACATGCCACTCCCCTCAGAGTGCCATACTAACAACCCACTGCCTGTGGCATAGGTAAGTCAGGGTGCACTATACCACAGGTGAGTGCATAGCTGCATGAGCAATACGCCCCTACAGTGTATAAGTCCATTCTTAGACATTGTAAGTGCAATGTAGCCATATTGATTATATGGTCTGGGAGAAGCCATATTTAGTATATGGTCTGGGAGTTTGGCATTACAGACTCCACAGCTCCATAATGGCTTCACTGAATACTGGGAAGTTTGGTATCAAACTTCTCAGCACAATAAACCCATGCTGAGCGCGTGTGGCATTTATTGAAAAATGCACGCAGAGGGCATGCTAGAGATGCCCCCTGTATGTTAGCCAAACTGCTAGTGTAGGACTGACCGGTCTGTGCCAGCCTGCCACTTTCAGACAAGGTTCTGATCCCATGGGGTGAGTGGCCTTGTGCCCTCTGTGGTCAGAAGCAAAACCTGCCAAGGGTGGAGGTGCTTCACACCTCTCCCCTACAGGAACTGGCGGTGAACCTCAAAGGCTCAAGCCTCGGATTACAGAGTCCCAGGGCCCTACAGCTAGTGGAGATGCCGACCCCCGGACAAAGCCCCATTTTTGGCGGCAAGTCAGGTGGGAAAATTAGGGGAAACAGGTGTCGCATAGGTTCTCATTATCCTAATGAGACTACTGGATTTAGGCGGCAGAATCGCCTGTACTGCGGGGACTGAGTCTGATCCCGCACCATGTGACACCTGTCGGCCTAATCAGGGTTTTGTTCCGGCTACCCATCAGTGCTTCAGCTCCACCCAAGAACAGGGATGATTGGGGCAAATGGGCGCATGACATACATGACTCCTCAGGGGAATTGTGGTCACTCAGATCTCATCTGTTTCTCTCAGTTACATTTGTCTCACGTATGCAAGGACAGTCAGAGGCAGAGTAAAGTTCAGTAAGGTTTTATTGAAGTAACCGCATCTTAGATAATAAAGCATGTATTGCAATAACTAGGACAAAGCACAATAAGATTAGAATTGTGACGAGGGTAAAACACAAGAATAAGGCTACCATACTGTCATTAAGGTTTGTAGAAATAGTTCCTACCTAAGCTATGTTACAGCACAGCATGTTAAGCTCTAAGTATGCCTTTCAGGTTCCCCCTGGGAAGATGACATCCCTCATACCTGAGCAAGAGGCCTGTAGTCTACATAAGCAGCTGCAGCGAAGCAATCAGCATACATTTGTGGTCATCTGGCTGGAATCTCCCTCTAACGTACATGGGCCAAAGTAGTGTTTTTATAATAAAACATCTGATGTTCCAAGAAAGGATCCCCACGTAAGAGTGTGTATGTTTCTGTGAACATTGCAGACAAAGCGTACCACTTTTGCAGGCAACGTATCTTACTGCAGCCTTGAGAAAAGCACAGAGTGAAAGAAATGTCTCGTTTACGAACGCAGTGCTGAACTAAGCGAGGAACAGCTAGATAGAGAAAATAAAACAAGACCGCAAATGTGGCTAAATATTAAAATAATATAACAAAGCTAAAATAAAATCTATCTAGTTTAAAGGCCTAGTTTGCTAAAATAACGTGTATAAAACTACAGCTAAAATGGCTACACAACACCCTCCCCTTGCCGGTTCAAAGCCTAACTTAAAATACTTGAAATATAAAAGCTACTAAAAGTTATCTTGAAGCATATATTATATTATATTATAATATATATATATATATATATATATATATATATATATATATATATATATATATATATATGAATGCAGGATAATTTAAGATAAGAAATCTTCCACTTTGGCAGGTGGTAAAGTAGGAAGTTCTTTGCCAAGTAAAACCAAGGAGCATTTGTGTGCCCAACAGTGAGTTTAGAGCGGCATGATCCACAAGGGGCAACTCAAAAAGCTTCCCGTAGCAAACACACCCTTTCCGTGTATGTCTGGTAATGAGCCCTTGGTGACAACATCAACAGATCAAATGAAAGCAAGCGCTGCATAGAAAGACAAACTTTCAGTGCACATTCAAAAGGGCACCAAAGACACAAAAACACAGGCTGTACACAATGCAAAACCGGTCTGAATGACAGAGACCAGTCCCGCTCCTATCGCTCCAGGAGTGGTGCTCCAAAGTACTGCATCATGTGTTCACGACACAGCTGTGCTGGTGGAAGCGCTTTCAGTCCTCCTTGTTGTAACAGGACAGCCATTGCGCAGAAAAAGTAGCAATAGCAAAATGCCACCTATTACAGCCAAAGTTACTGGAAATCCCACGAAAATACTGGAAAATATTGAGTGTATGGCTGAAGGTATTAAGCCAAATATAGAAGAAAATGAATTAACGAAACCAGAACAGCCTTAAAAAAATTTGCGATTCCAGTAGTACTGGACGCGTTAAATATCCGACCCACGAATTCACTTAAGTGTCTCGTAAAGTTAGTACTTAAAAGGAACTGTATCTCTACGGATGACCTTGCAACCTGAAGCACATAGGTCTCGTGTGCAGATGTAAGCACCACATTTTTTTTTAAATTAATAAAGCCTGGAGTCTGCTCAACTTGTCAAAATTCACATTTGAAGTAGCGATATGGGGCCAAATCTCAGCTACTTCCCTCTGTCGTGTAGGAGGAAAAAGTACATTCCCGCAGCATGTAACAATTTTGGAGACCGAAACGACAAACTATTCCAGCTCGCATCCCACAACAGCTCTTACTATATAAGGAGCACATAGCTGCCATTCGAGAGCACCTGGAATGCAGGTCTAATCGAGGGGACTGAGACTTCCTTCCGATAACAAGCCAAGTTTGCTGCCGAAGCGTTACAAGCCCCATGCAAGGACAGCTGTTTAGAAACCATTGAATGTCTGACAGAAGTCTTGCATTCACTACCACTAAGAAAGACCACCTTAATGCCACTGAGATATTTGCACTTGAAGGGCAGCTCCCACACCTTGTGTATGTAACTATCTCCTAGCCTTTCATATCTGCCCACTGGAATGTGTTTTAAGCAGGATGTGAATTGAAGTATTGAAATAGGCAGATTAATGACCCAGTGCATTAACCACTCAGCAGATGGTATTTCAGCCACAGAGAAGGGCAACTTTTCTAATTTCTCAATATTTAACATGACATAGGTCGCTTCCTTCTTAGCCATTAGTTGTTTTTGTGTTAAACGTAGAAAATATGTCCCTCGTGTTAACGTGTTGCCAGGGAATGTGACCTGCTTTCAGTGTTTGTAGTGTCCAACCTAACTGCATAATGGATCTTAGTTGACTCTGTCCATGGTGTAAAGAGGACATGTCGCTCTATACTATGTCTTTTGCAGAAGAAACAATGTTATTTAAGGTGCATATTTGGTCGGACTCGATTCTATTATCTACAACAGTTAATGCCTTCTGTAACTTTCCCTGATCTATTTGCCTTAACCGGGCAGCAGCTTCTTGTTGGGAAAGCTTCCAAATTTAATTATAGACTGCATATAAGAAGCACTTTCTATACTGTTTCCAGGAAATCCTGTAAATCAGTATTATTAGACAGGAGACTGAGTTGAACTTCAACAGCATCTAGTGAGGAACTCTTCAACCACTACTGACAGTTTCCCTACACTGTATGTCGTTACTATACCTGCTTGTTCAGATGACACACAGCGAGGGTCAAGCCTACTTGTTTTAAAACCCCCGTGGAGTTTACAAAACGTTTATGACACCCATTTGTATCTATTGGCCACAATAACCACCCACTAGGACGTGAAAGTGAAGCATTAAAATACAATTTACTTACCTTTGGTAAAGAAATATCTGGTAGAGACATATTCTAGTTGTAGATTCCTTGCCTTTGAATTTCCCCAGGTGTCAGACTGGATCTGGAGATTTTTCTTCAAGCAGTACCTCTGTGCGCCGTCAGGTGGCGTCGGTCGACGTCGTCGTGATGACGGCGCGGTCATATATTGGCACCACCCAGGCGCGTTGACAGCAGTTTCTTTTCACGACTTTCCACGCCAGTAGCGTGGAGCCATGAAGAACACCGAGTGGTGCGCTGTAGGAAGTTGACTCTGTATGTACTATTTCAAAGTAAGAAAGAGCATGCACAGAGTCCAAGGGTTCCCCTGAGAGGTAAGATAGTGGCAAAAAGAGATAATTCTAATGCTCTATTTTGTGGTAGTGTGGTCGAGCAGTAGGCTTATCAGAGGGTAGTGTTAAGCATTTGTTGTACACACACAGGCACTAAGGGGGTTATTCTAACTTTGGAGGAGGTGTTAATCCGTCCCAAAAGTGACGGAAAAGTGACGGATTTACCACCAGCCGTATTACGAGTCCATTATATCCTATGGAACTCGTAATACGGCTGGTGGTATATCAGTCACTTTACCGTCACTTTTGGGACGGATTAACACTCCTCCAAAGTTAGAATAACCCCCTAAATGAGGAACACACACTCAAAGACAATTCCAGGCCAATAGGTTTTTGTATAGAAAAATATTTTCTTAGTTTATTTTAAGAACCACAGGTTCAAGATTTACAATCAATACTTCAAATGAAAGGTACTTCAGTTAGGTATCATAGGAACTTTGAATCAGCAAAACAGCATGTACAGTTTTGGCAAAAATGGCAATAGGCTATTTTAAAACTAGACACTTAGTGCAATTTTCAACAGGTCCTGGGGGAGGTAAGTATTTGTTAGTTTTGCAGTAAACCACCTACAGGGTTCAAAGTTGGGTCCAAGGTAGCCCACCGTTCGGGGTTCAGGGCAACCCCAAAGTTACCACACCAGCAGGTCAGGGCCGGTCAGGTGCAGAGGTCAAAGTGGTGCCCAAAAAGCATAGGCTTCAATGGAGAAGAGGGTGCCCCAGTTCCAGTCTGCCAGCAGGTAGGTACCCGCGTCTTTGGAGGGCAGACCAGGGGGGTTTTGTAGGGCACTGGGGGGGGGGGGGGGGGGGAGGCGAGTCAGCACAAAAAGTACACCCTCAGCGGCACGGGGGCGGCCGGGTGCAGAGTGCAAACAGGCGTCGGATTTGCAATGGAGTTCAATGGGAGACCCAGAGGTCTCTTCAGCGAAGCAGGCAGGCAAGGGGGTGGGGGGCTCATCGGGGTAGCCACCACCTGGGCAAGAGAGAGGGCCACCTGGGGGTTGCTTCTGCACTGGAGGTCGGATCCTTCAGGTCCTGGGGGCTGCGGGTGCAGTGTCTTTACCAGGCGTCTGGTTCTTAGAAGCAGGCAGTCGCGGTCAGGGGGAGCCTCTGGATTCCCTCTGCAGGCGTCGCTGGGGGGACTCAGGGGGGTCAACTCTGGCCACTCACGGGCTCGCAGTCACCGGGGAGTCCTCCCTGTAGTCTTGTTTCTCCGCAGGTCGAGCTAGGGGCGTCGGGTGCAGAGTGGAAAGTCTCACGCTTCCGGCGGAAAACGTGCAGTCCTTAAAAAGTGGTTTCTTTGTTGCAAAGTTGTTTCTTCTTTCGAGCAGAGCCGCTGTCCTCAGGAGTTCTTGGTCCTTTTAGATGCAGGGTAGTCCTCTGAGGCTTAAGAGGTCGCTGGACCCTGGGGAACGCGTTGCTGGTGCAGTTTGTCTTGAAGTGGGGAGACAGGCCGGTAGGGCTGGGGCCAAAGCAGTTGGTGTCTCCGTCTTCTCTGCAGGGCTTTCAGGTCAGCAGTCCTTCGTTTTCAGGTTGCAGGAACCTCTCTTGCTTGGTTCTGGGGGCCCCTAAATACTCAATTTAGGGGTGTGTTTAGGTCTGGGGGGTTAGTAACCAATGGCTACTAGCCCTGAGGGTGGCTACACCCTCTTTGTGCCTCCTCCCTGAGGGGAGGGGGGCACATCCCTAATCCTATTGGGGGAATCCTCCATCTGCAAGATGGAGGATTTCTAAAAGTCAGAGTCACCTCAGCTCAGGACTCCTTAGGGGTTGTCCTGACTGGCCAGTGACGACTCCTTGTTTTACTCATTATCTCCTCCGGCTTTTCCGCCAAAAGTGGGGCCATGGCCGGAGGGGGCGGGCATCTCCACTAGCTGGAGTGCCCTGGGGCGCTGTAAAAAAGGGGGTGAGCCTTTGAGGCTCACCGCCAGGTGATACAGTTCCTGCAGGGGGAGGTGAGAAGCACCTCCACCCAGCACAGGCTCTGTTACTAGCCACAGAGTGACAAAGGCCATGATCTTAGACATGTTACATGGCCATATTCGGAGTGACCATTGTGAAGCTACATATAGGTAGTGACCTATATCTAGTGCACACGTGTAATGGTGTCCCAAAGTCCGGTGAACGTGCCCTGAACTATGTGGGGGCACCTTGGCTAGTGCCAGGGTGGCCTCACACTTAATAACTTTGCACCTAACCTTCACCAACTGAGGGTTAGACATATAGGTGACTTATAAGTTACTTATGTGCAGTGAAAAATGGCTGTGAAATAACATGGACGTTATTTCACTCAGGCTGCAGTGGCAGTCCTGTGTAAGAATTGTCTGAGCTCCCTATGGGTGGCAAAAAAAATGCTGCAGCCCATAGGGATCTCCTGGAACCCCAATACCCTGGGTACCTAGGTACCATATACTAGGGAATTATAAGGGTGTTCCAGTGTGCCAATCAGAATTGGTAAAAATTGTCACTAGCCTGCAGTGACAATCGTAAAGGCAGAGAGAGCATAAGCACTGAGGTTCTGATTAGCAGAGCCCCAGTGACACAGTTAGGCACCACACAGGGAACAAATTCAGGCCACAACTATGAGCACTGGGGTCCTGGCTAGCAGGATCCCAGTGAGACAGGCAAAAACAAACTGACACACAAGTAAAAAATGAGGGTAACATGCCAAGCAAGATGGTACTTTCCTACACTTCCCCAACCAGAACTCACAGTAGTAGCAGATGTGTCCCTCTTGGGATGGGGCGGCCACATGGGATAAGTGTAGATCAGAGGCATCTGGTCTCCGGCGGAGTCTGGATTTCACATCAACCTTTTGCCGCTTCGGGCGATCTGACTTGCATTGAAAGCATTCCTTCCCTCTCTCAATGGGAAAATGGTGCAGGTGTTCACTGACAACACTGCCATCTTATACTACAACAAGCAGGACGGAGTGGGGGCTTGGACCCTTTGTCAAGAGGACCCTTACCTCTGGACATGGCTGGAACGCCAGCGCATTTCCCTGGTGGTACAACATCTGGCGGGCTCTCTAAACATCAGAGCAGGCAAACTCAGCAGCCGATGCATAGTCGATCATGAATGCCGTCTCCATCTGGAGGTGGGGCAAGGTCTCTTTTCAGCAGTGGGGAGAGCCTTGGTTATATCTGTTTGCCTCCGCAGAGGATGCCCAAATACCACTTCTGCCAAGAGTTCTGAAGAAGATCAATCAAGACCGAGCACTAGTAATCCTGATGGCTAAGGACTGGATACAGAGTCTGGTATCCCGAGCTACTGAGCATGGCAATCAATGCTCCGATCAGACTACCCCTTTGGAAGGATCTTCTGTCACAGTAGCAGGAAATGGTCATCCAACCGAACCTGTCCAGTCTCTGCCTCCTTCCATGGAGATTGAGCGGCGACAGTTGACTGCTTCTGACCTTCTGCCCGAAGTCTGTAATGTCATCTTGGCAGCCAGGTGTCCCTCCACCAAAATGGTATACGCCTGTCATTGGCAGAAATTTCTGGCATGCTGTATCAACAAATCTGTTGATTCCCTCTCTGCACCCCTCTCAGAGGTTCTTCTCTTTAATCTCTCTTGCCCAGCAGGGTTCTGCTATGGGCACCCGCAAGGGATATTGCCATCGCAGCCTTTTTAAGGCTACCAGACCAACCTTCTCATTCAAATCTCCCATAAAGGCCTCACACACGTTTCCTCCTATTCTGTTCATAATGCCCTGGTGTGATTTGAACTCAATCCTCACATACCTCATGTGTGCTCCTTTCAAGCCGCTCCACAATTGTCCTCTACGGCTCTTGACCCTTAAAACTGTCTTCTTTATTTTCATCACCTCTGCTTGCAGAGTGAGTGAGCTTCAGTCTCTCTCTTCGAAGCCACCATTCCTAGCCATTCATCCTAACAAGATGGTGCTTCGTACCAGTGCTTCCTTCCTTCCCAAAGTGGTGACACCTTTTCATGTAGGCCTATCATCTGGCCTACTTTTTACGCACCCCCACATCCCTGTCCTGAGGAGGAGACTCCACCTTGTGGATCAAAAAAGAGCAGTTGCGTTCTACCTAAATTGTACCAAATATTTTGGGGTGGACAATCAACTCTTTGTGGGTTATGTGGGTGCAAAGAAAGGAAGGGTGGTGCAGAAGAGAACCCCGCATCAAGATGTGCTACTATGGGAAGCTGGCTTTGTGTATGCTATATCAAAGTGAGATATAGTGTGCAGAGAGTCTAGGGGTTCCCAAGAGGCTTAACAGAGGCTAAAGTAAATACAACTAATGCTCTCTTTGTGGTAGTGTGGTTGAGCAGTTAGAGGGTAGTACAAAGCATTTGTTGTACACACACAGAAAATAGGGGAAGCACACACTCAATGACTTAACTCCAGACCAATAGTTTTTTTATTGCAAAAATATATTTTATTAGTTTATTTTTAAGAACCACAAAATTCAAGTTGCAGGTAAGTACCTTAAATGTTTCGTATTTCACAAAAGTATCAACATTACTTTGTTTGAAATAGGTGAGTAATACCGTTTTTTAATTATTGGCAAAAATCTATTTTCAAAATGGACACCATGCATTTATCAAACAGATCCTGGAGGAAGAAAAGTTAGATCAGTTTACAGGTAAGTACATCACTTACAGTCTCAATCTCTGGGTTTTAGGAAGTCCATTGGTTGGGGTTCAAGTTAACCCCAAACACCCACCACCAGCAACACGGGCCGGCAGGGTGAGGAGATCAAAGTTGAGCAATTTTGATATGGGCACCTATGGAGACAGGGAGTACTTGGAATCCGGTCAGCCAGTAGGTAAGTACCAGTGACACGGAGGGCAGACCAGGGGGGGGATCAGAAGAACACTGGAGGGGCCACAAGTAGGCACCAAACACACCCTCAGCGGTACAGGGGCAGCCTGGAGCAGTGTGCAAACAGGACATCGGGTTTCCAATGTTGGTCTATGGGGAGACCCTGGGCGTCACTCAGCGGCTGCAGGCAGGGTTCAGGGGGGTGTCTCGGGCACACCACCGGTCAGACAGGGAGAAGGGCCGTCTGCTGAACGATGAGGCACCGGAGGTCGGTTTCTCCAAGGCCTGGAGGCTGTGTGTGCAGTGTGTCCTTAGGCGTCGGATATCTTCGTCCAGAGCTCGCGGTCAGGGGGGTCCTCAGGACTTCCTCTGTAGGTGTCGTCATGGAGGGATGAAGAGGTCAACCCAGGATGGGCACTTGCTCGCAATCGCCTGGGGACCCTCTCTTGTTGGGTAGACCATCTGGACACAAGCGTCAGGTGCACAGGGGTCAAGACTCACGCATCTGGAGTGAGGTGAGAGTTCTTAGTTGTAGGTTTCTTCAGATAGAACGGCTGTCCTCTGGAGTTCTTGGTCCTTTGGGTTGCAGTGCAGTCCTCTGGAATTGGCTGAGGTCGCTGGGCCCGCTGGACGCGTCACTGGTCTTTTTGCAGGTTCTTTGAAGCAGGAGACAGGCTGGTAGGGCTGAGGCCAAAGCAGTTGTGTTCTTCCTTCTTCTCTGCTGGGGGTTTCAGCTTAGCAGTCCTGCTTGCAGGTCACCAGGAATCTGGTGAGCTTGGTTCAGGGAGGCCCTTAAATCCTAGATGTAGGGGCATTTTAGGGGTCAGAAGCAGTAGCCAAATTGCTACTGTCCCTTAGGGTGGCTACACCCTCCTTGTGCACAATCCCTTTGGGGAGGGGGGCACATTCTTATCGGTCCCTGTCCTCCAAACCAAGATGGAGGATTCTGCAAGGAGGGGGTCAACTCAGCCTTGGACACCCTAGGGGTGGTCCTGGCTGGGGGTGGTTACTCCTCCCTGTTTTCCCTAATTTTCCCATTAGACTTGCCGCAAAAAGTGGGGCTTTGTCAGAGGGGCAGGCATCTCCACTAGTTGGAGTGCCCTGGGGGACTGTAACCCGAGGCTTGAGCCTTTGATGCCTCCACCCAGGACAGGCTTTGTGTCTGACCCCAGAGTGCACAAAGGCACTCTCCCCATGTGGTCAGAAACTCGTCTGGAAGTGGCAGGCTGGCAAAGACCAGTCAGTCCTACACTAGCAGTTGGGCTAACATACAGGGGGCATCTCTAAGATGCCCTCTGTGTGCATTTTTCAATAAATCCCACACTGGCATCAGTGTGGGTTTACTGTGCTGACACATTTGATACTAAACTTTTGACAAACTCCCAGACCATATACTTAATATGGCTACACTGCACTTACAATGTCTAAGAATGAACTTAGACAGTGTAGGGGTATATTGCTCATGCAGCTATGCCCTCACCTGTGGTATAGGTAAAGTGCACCCTGTCTTAGGGCTGTAAGGCCTTCTAGAGGGGTGATTACCTATTCCACAGGCAGTGGTTTGTGGGCATGGCACCCTGAGAGGGGTGCCATGTTGACTGTCTTTTTCTCCCCATCAACACACACAAGCTGCAAAGCACTATCCTAAAGCGACACTTTAGCAAAAAAAGCAACCCCAAGGGTTTGTGCGCTCATTCAACCAGAGTAACTGTTGCTACCACAGCGTTATTACACAGAGTTCCAGTCCTGGATATCTGCCAGGCAGCAACGTGGGCGTCTTTGCATACGTTCACCTAGCAGACTGTCTGGACAGCCATGTCCACAGAGATGGCGACTTTGGCCTTTCAATCCTGCAGGACTTCGTGGTGTGATCTTGATTTGCAGCCTACCACCGGGGATGGTATTGCTCGGGCATCTATTCTGAGGTAAGGAATCTGCAACTAGAAGTCTCTATCAGATGTACAAACTACTTACCTTCAGTAACGATATATCTGGTAGAGACATATTTTAGTTGCGATTCCTTACTGACCCACCCATCCTCCCCGCACTGCAAATTGATTTCTAGGGACAGGAACTTCCTTTTAATGCCCTAGTTTTGACACACCATTCGTAATCTTCTTCGTGGCTCTGTGCTACTGGCGTGGGAAGTTATGAAAAGAATTTGAAGTCAGCAGGTCAGGGTGGCACCTGTATATAACCGCAACATCATGGCGACCACAATGCCAACAACGCCTGTGGAGTCGACCGACGCCACCTAACAGTGCGCAGGTGTACTGCTTGAAGAAAAATCTCTGAATCCAGTCTGATGCCTGAGGGAAATTCAAAGGTAAGGAATCTGCAACTAGAATAAATCTCCACCAGATACATCATTACCAAAGGTAAGTAACTTGTACATTAGGCTTATCAAGGAGTCGTGTTAAGCACTTGTACAGAGGCAATAAACGAGACACACTCAAAGAATAAATTCGAGGCCAATTTAGAAAAATAGCAGTTGCTTTTATATATGCTTCAAACCAAAAAACTTTGTTATATAGTAAGCAGTTTTTAAATTAAAAATACTTTGCTATTTAAAAAAGCGACACACTCCAATTTTCAGAGTCTCCAATGTTAACATATGGGAGGAAAACAAGAATGCAAACATACATCCTCAGAGACACAGGCGCGGCAGGGTGCAGAGTGCCAACACAGCATCCGGCGCCCAATGCTATCCAATGGAGACAGGGGATATCCGCTGAAGCACCGCTTACAGGTGAGTAAAGCACAGTCACTGGTCGATCTCCTGGAGCTGAGGACAAGGACCAAGAACTCCTGAGAACAGCAGCCCTTTGCAGAAGAAACCCTCCAAAAGAACTCCAGAACTACCCCGGATCTGCAAGTCCTTCCCATCTTGCACCCGACGCCCAGAGCCCGTGTCCAGGTGGCCCACAGCAGGCCCCCAGGCGATTCTGACCTTGTGTCCACTCTGGCTTGACACCTCCTGGTCCACAGGACGATGCCTGCAGCCTAAATCCGGAGGACCCCGATGACAGCGAGAAAACCGGACGAAGATTCCCGACACCTAATAGTACCCCTGCACCTGCAGCCCCCTGGCCTTGGGAAATCCAACCACCAGTCCAGCAGCGTTCGGCAGATGGCCCTCCCCCTTGTCCAGCCTGTGGTTTCCCAGATCCAGCCTGCAGCATCTTTGTAGCCCCCAGGGACCCCCTATTGAAAAGCATTGGGAGCCCGATGCTGTATTTGCACCCTGCACCTGGGCACCCCTGTGCCGCTGAGGGTGTGTGTTTGGTGCTGCCCTGTAACCCCTGGGTGCTCACCTAAACCCCCCAGGTCTGCAGTCCGAAGTCACAGGCATTTACCTGCCAGCAGATCTGTTTCCGAGTGCCCCAGTCTCCATGTGACCCCTCTCTAAATATAACTTCAACTTTGACCTCTGCACGCGGCTGGCCCGTGTTGCTGGTGGATTAAGTTTGGGGTCATCCTGACCCCCGACCAGTGGACATCCTAACCCCTGGAAACTGGAACTGTAAGTGGAGTACTTACCTTAAAACTGCACCAACACTTTCCCCCCCAGTACTATTCTGAAAATTGTACTGTCAACTTTTAAAAGTGGTGTTTGTAAACCGTTTTCTTTTGCCAAATCTAAACAAAGTGCTATTAATACATATGTTTGATACGTACCTGCAAATATACTTACCTGCAACAAGATCCATTTGGTTCTAGAAATAAACAAAATATATTTTTTCCAATACAAAACACAGGTCTGGAGTGTGTGCCTCATTTCTTGACTGTGTGTGTGTACAACAAATGCTTTGCACTACCCTCCAATAAGCCTAACAGCTCGACCACACTACCATAAAAGAAAGCATTAGTATTTTCGACTTTAGCCTCTGTTGAGCATCTAGGGAACCGCTGGACTCTGTGCACAGTATATCTCACTTTGATATACTATATAAAGAGCCAGCTTCCGACAGTCAGTCTTTGAGTAAGCCCGCCTTTGGATGCATCAGTACATATTTAGGGCAGGACTTTGAGTTAGGTTTGGTGCTGAGGCAATAAAGGCAGATGTTATGTGGGTCTGTGAGTGACATTTGTTTCCTTCAAGTACGGCATGGCTTAAACCCAGCCATTTTGAGGGAGACAACTCTGCACACTTTCTGGTAAATCCTTTGAAGAATTCTATTAAAATTTGAAAAAAGATGGGAGTGATGCTCTCCATCCTGGTCTAAGAGCAGTAAAAGAAGAACCCATGTTAACACACAGTGGTGGCACCTACATACAGCTCCACCTTGTGATGTCCAGAGATAGGATGCAGTCATATTGGTGGCTGATTGCGCCACCTACTGGCTTATGGGAATTAGTGCAGTTTTCTGGATTAAAAAGATGAGGTAACCTGCAGTTAGAAGTAACCATCAAAACTAATGAACTTAAAATTTTACACAACCAACCATATAAAAGAAATTCCTGGAACTGTTTTCATAGAAGATGACAGGCCTGCTTACCATATATTTCTCATTACTTTCTGGGCAACATGAAAGAAACACTTTTTAAATTAAAAAATAATAACTATTTTAAACAACAAAAGCAGTACATTTAAAACCCATAATGGACGCCAACAACAGAAAGCATAGATTTACCTGAGAAGCCTCTTCTTTCACAATCTTTTTCAGCATCTGAACATCTTCAATTAAGGGACCATCTGTTTCCATTGCAACTGGACTATTGAAAGTACTGTTGTCAGAACACGCAGTGTACTAAAAAGGAAATTGTTTAAGGTGTCATCTATGGTAATATAGCTATTATACCACAAAACTCAAATAAAACACTAGCTTTTTATTAGTTGAATGAAAGCATGAGAAGGGATAGCTTCAACATTATGGTGACACTTCTTGTCTAGAGCATCTAATTCTAAAAATACAAGTACGAAGTCACCCAATGCTGAAACTGGAAGTATGTCACACAAGGACACAGCAGATGCCCAGCCAGTGATTAATCTGACCCAGCTGTTGCAGATGGGGCCCATGGGCAATCATTTTGGGGGACCAGCATGCTTTTTTCCTCATCACAGCTTCTCAGTGACTTCGGGGACTCCTCTGCAGGTCCTGGGCTCCGCAGCTGGACTTCATCCATCACTGTCAAACAGATTTTCACCTACAGAAGGATGTGCACTGCTTCCTGCCCCACCTGGACACTCCTGCGTGGACTGGACTCTGTCCCCTTCTTTTGCAGGTCCTCTTCACCCAGAGCCATTGCTGGGTTCCACTGGCCTGGTCCTGCTTTTGCAATATTCCATTTATGAGTCCTCATGTTAACCTATGGGATGGCAGGTAACATACCACTCCTCGTCGCTGGCGTTCTTCTAGGTACTTACCCTTTGGGGTTCCATACTCTCCCAGCGCTTGGCTAACTACTCTATAACCTCTGGAGAGGGACGTATTCTTGCATTCTGCTTTTGTAGTATATTTTTCTGCACCCCCACCCCCATTGGGCCCTTGCTATTTTCTAATTCTTACTTGTGTATATTTTATGCATACTTATCTCCAGAAGGGGGTTTACCTATGGTTGTAGGAAGCTGTGTGGGAAGCACCTATGGTGTTATCACCTTAAATCAGGTCCAGGGATCCCCTATTAGTGAGGTGTAGGCAGTGTCTAGGAAGCCAGGGCTCTCTAGAGGTAGCTGTGGATGAGCAACCAAGGCTTATCTAGGAGACATGCAAAGCTCATGCAATACCCCCAGCACTTACACACATGAAAGAAAACACTGAGTTGTACCAAAATAAAGGTACTTTATTTTTGGAACAAATCACCACAAAATACTAGAAGGGTAACCCACCATTAGGAGGTAAGTAATACACTAAATATATACACTAGCAATCAGAAATAGGCATAGAAAAGGTTAGAAAACAGTGCAAACAGCAATAACCAATAGTGACCGTAGGGGGACCACAAACCATATACTAAAAAAAAATATGTAAATAAGGTACCCCCACCTAGGTACGTGAAATGTATAGAGGGGAGCTGGGAGTACCAGAAAACCACAGAGTTAAGTAACAAAGTAATCCCCCCCCCCCCCCCCCCCACCAGTAATGCTGGAGTAAAACACTGGATTTTTCCACCAAACCACCCAAAAGGAGGAAAATAAATAAATAAATGAAGACACCCAGACAAGACTGCAAGTAAACCAGCTGTGGAGTCCTGAGGAAAGAAGACCTCTGGAGAGAGGGGACCAAGTCCAGGAGTCACAGTGGAGTCCAGGAGGAGTAGGAGCTACTACCCACCTAGCTGTGGATTCAGGATCTGGTCGAAGGTGAAGAAGAACAGGTCAGCACTGCAGTTCTGGACCCGGAGAAGAGCTCCTGATGGATGCAGATGAAGTCCCACACTGGAAGAAAGATTGCAGACGGGTGTTGGTGCAGGAATTCGACCAACAAGCCTTGGCAAAGGCAAACATGCGGTTAGTGGAAAAGAGGTGCTGCCGGGGGACCAGCAAGGCCCAGGAGGACTCAACCCAGGAGGGGGATTCACAGGGGGACCCCCTTAGTGCCACTGAAAGCACACAGGAGCAGAGACAGCACCCACAGGACGGGGCACAGGAGTGGCAGAAGAACCCCACGCAGCACTACAAAAGAGGATCCCACACCACAGGAGAACCAGGCAGGAGGCTGTGCTTCCAGGATGGAGTGCTGGGGCTACATGACACCTGAAGATCCCTTGGAGGAGATGCAAACAAGCCTTGGCAGCTGCAACAGACGCGGAGCATGGGGGTACTGTCCTGCATGGGAAGGCAAAGGGCTTACCTCCACCAAGTTTGGACAGCTGGCAGAGAGACCAAAAGGACTACTCAAGACCACCACCCGTTATGCAGGATCCACACAGCTCAAGATAAGGGGAGATCCACACAGCCCGTCGTCGCTTGTTGAAGGGGCTTATGGTTGCAAGGGTGTGACTCATTCACTTCAAGGGAGATTCCTTCTTCTTCTTGTGCAGGCTGAAGAGTTAGTCTTATGAGGATGCATGGCTGGGGAAATGTTGCAAAGCTGGTAGGAGATGTCGAAACAAAGTGGCAGAAGAGTCTTCTTCGTTGTAGCAGCGTTTGTCAGTTCCAGGAGGGTCCAGTCATGGTTCCAGTGGCCAGAACAGGTTGCAGAAGAGTCCTGCTGGAATCTTGCAAGCCGAATCTGAGGACCTACCCCAGAGGAAGACCCTATATAGCCCAAAGAGGGGCTTGGCCAACTAACCAGGTAACTATCAGATTTGACGTCACCAGCCTAGCCCCTCAGACGCTCCCTGATAACCTTGGAATCAAGATGGCAGAACCCAGGGGCCCTCTTGAGGAGCTCCGAGCCCACCCCTGGAGTGGTGATGGACAGGGTAGTGGTCACTCCCCTTTCCATTGTCCAGGTTTGCACCAGAGTAGGGAATGGGTGTCCCTAAACTGGATTGGACTGGTTTATGCACAGAGGGCACCAAATGTATCCCTTCAAAGCAAAACCAGTGGCTGGGGGAGGCTACCCCTCTCAAGTCAGTCACACCTATTTCTGAAAAAGGAGCAGGTGTTACCTCCCTCTCCCAAAGGAAATCCTTTGTTCTTCCTTCCTGGGCTTGATCAGATCAAGCAGCAGGAGGACAGAAACCTGTCTGAGGGGTGGCAGCAGCTGGGCTGCTCAGAAAACCCTGTAAGACTGGTGGTAGCAATGATGGGGGTCTTCTAAGAAGCCCCCAGAGTGCATGGAATCATACTTCCAATACTTGCAACAGTATTGGGGTATGATTCCAGCATGTTTGATACCAATCGGGTATGATTCTAACATGTTTGATACCGAACATGCCCAGGTTGGGAGTTACCATTATGTAGCTGGACATAGGTAGACATATGTCGATTACACGTGTAAAATGGCATCCCCGCACTCACGAAGTCCAAGAAAATAAAACTGGGGGTTTGTTGGGGTACCTCTGCTAGTACAGGGGTGGCCTCACACACACAGGTACCTGCATCCTGCCCTCTGGGCCGAGTGGGCCTACTCTAGGGGTGATTTACAGGGACCTGGTGCAGTGACCTGTAACAAAGACGAGTGCATGCACCCAGTTCACGCAGACTGCAATGGCAGGCCCATAGGTATCCCCTGAAACCCCAATGCCTGGATACCTAGGGGACCAGTATGCCAATTTTGCAGATGAAAAGTTACCAGCAACCAAATTTAGAGGAGAGAGCATGATCACTGGGGTCCTGGTCAGCAGGATCCCAGTGAACACAGTCAAACACACCGACAAACAGGCCAAAAGTGGGGGTAACCAAGCTAGAAAGAGGCTACTTTCCTACATGCACCCACAAACTGCAATGGCTTGTTAGTTGTCCACCACCCACCCCGTTCCTTTGAGGTCTCTGGGACATCAAAGACCTCATTATCTGCTTGTAATTACATGTTAACTGCAAGCGATTAACCTTCAAAATTAAGCGCTCTGCCTTTGGGAAGGGGTCCGGAATGTCAGCTGGTGTTATTACCAGATGAGCGCTACGATCCATTCAGTGACCTGAGTGGTCCCAGCATTGCCCACTTGCAATCCTCACAGTCGGGGGAAATTGCCCGACATGTTCCTCCCAGAACTACTAATACGTTTTTAAATACCTAAATGCTGAGCTAGAATTATAGTAAAGGCTCTAAAAGGAGCCCAGTTTTCTAATAATGTTCTTTGACCTGATTTAAAATTGCTTATATCGTGATTTACTGACAGGATTTGTGTTGTTTTGGTCTTGTTTCAACCAAATAAATAATCCTTATTTTTCTAACATTGGTGTGGAGTCCTTTTTGTAGTGCTTCAAGTGCATTACTGTGTTTATTTGTTGTACAAAGACTTTACACATTGCCTCTGGGGATAAGCCTGACTGCTCTGTGCCAAGCTGCCAGGGGGTGAGCACAGTTTATCTTAGGTCTGTAACTTACATCATATGATGATGAGGAGGAGGAGGTCTTGGCCATTTTGTCAGCACCTTCTCTATTAGGAGAAACCACATTATCTAAAACCATGTCCCAATTAGGTGTTTGGGATACTTTGGTTGAATTAAAACGAGTACATGTAATAACCATCCTCCACGGGGCTGTATTGACCGAATACTCACGCAACAATGTAGTTCCAAATGGACTTACCGTTACAAATGAACCTCACATTTTTCTAGAGGACCTTGCATTCGGAAAAGATTGGTCTATGATAGCATGGAAATGCATACAAGACTGGCTAGTCTTGATAAACAAAAAAAACAGCAAAAAAAGGTTGTCCGAGGCCCTGTTTATTCAGATAAAAACTAGTGAAAACAATTTAAAATCCGGACTAACCACATTATCCTACAAAAAGAAGTTAGAAGAAACCAATAAAACCATCAATGAATTCAAGGATTATTTTACAGAACAAAAAATCTCAAAGTTTCAAAAAGACTTACACAAATTCTCACATGAGAGTTTATCCCTACAACCAAATATATGGTCCCCAAATCTAATAACTCCTCTGATCTATCACATGGGGGAAACACCAGCTCCAACTCTGACAGTGATTCTTTCCAAGTCATTCGACAAAGACGAGGATGGCGAGGTTCCCAACGGAGTCGCTGGAACCAACCACCAATGGTGGCTCCCTTTCCCCAAATCAACAATCAGAATTGGGGGTGGACCCCACACTTTGGACCAACTTTTCACTTTCAGGCACTTATGTACCCCCCCGCCCCCTGGACATTAACTAACACCCCCCCTTTTTTTTTTTTTTTTAAAGAGGCCAGGGAAGGGGAAGAAGAAGAAAGAAGGGGGTCAGCTGGAAATTAAGTGAAGAGACCCCAGAAACTGAGCTACTGAAAGAAGATGCTCGCCAGCATCAGCAAGATTTGACTGCCAAGGATAGTACTGTCATTAACCTGAGTGACAGGAGGTTAGATTAAGTGAAAACAAGAGCGTTAGATAAGGGGAGCTGGGTTTTGTCCCAACCCCAAAAATAGACATCTTCAATTTAAGAACCAAACTTTGAGTTCTTTCGAAAAGTTCGATTAAGAACTTTCTTTTGGGAACATCCCACCCCTAACACTGAGGTTAACAGGAACACAAGCCTACACCCGAAAACAATAATGTTTTCCCTCAAATAGTCAAATGCCACCATAAGTGTTGGCTTTCGAGAAATCAGTCAGTCGCAAGATTGACAATTTGCAACATATACAAACTCACATATTTCATAACACCAGTACCGAAGAATTAGCAGCTCTACACCATCTTACATCAGACACAACCATTCTAACTAAACCAGCCGACAAGGGTGGAGGTACCGTGATTATACCACAAACAATGCACAAAGATGAGAGCCTGTGCCTATTGGGCAACACAGTATTACAAAAAGCTATCTAAAGATCCCACTCCTGAGATCCAAGAAGAGATTGCTTTCTTGGTTTCCAAAGGTCTGGACAATGAGTGGCTTAACAAATATGAGGCATATTTCCTTATTAAAGCCAATTCCAAATGACCATACTTTTACATCCTTCCCAAGATGCACAAAAAGAAAACCCCTCCCCCCGGTGGACCTATTGTCTTGGGGATTGGGTCAGTTTTAGAACTACTGTCACAATTCTGTGACACTTTTCTACAACCCCTTGTTAAGAAAATACCAACCTACTTACAAGACACCAAAAATGTCCTGAACCTGCTTAAAGGGATGCACTTTGATAAGAAAACTGAACTATTGATCACTGTGGATGTAGAATCATTGTATACCAACATACCCCAGGAAGTGATCCTAGAGGCCCTCTTCATACAAGAGCCGTTCTTACAGATTAAACAAGAAACTACTGCTGCGCACATACCCACATTTCATCCCGAAGGTCCCTTCGGACTTCCACATCGAGCCCTTAGTTTTTAAAACCTTTTTTCCACATCCATCTACTCCTGCGGAAAGGGCATTATACTCCTTAGACGTTAAGAGATGTGTTCAATTCTACTTCGACAGAACTTAGGGGGTTATTCTAACTTTGGAGGAGTGTTAATCCGTCCCAAAAGTGACGGTAAAGTGACGGATATACCACCAGCCGTATTAAGAGTTCCATAGGATATAATGGACTCGTAATACGGCTGGTGGTAAATCTGTCACTTTTCCGTCACTTTTGGGACGGATTAACACCTCCTCCAAAGTTGGAATAACCCCCTAAGTCCTTTCACCGCTCGAATCAATTGTTCTTAGCTTACAGTGCACCCAGACGAGGCCAACCGCTCTCCAAGCAGAGTATATCCAGATGGATCGCCTCAGCTATTCTATTCTGCCATCAAGCAGCGGGTAAACCTCTGCATTCATCAGTCTGTGCTCATTCTATGTGTGCAGTTTCTTCCTCAGCAGTGCTGTTTGCGGGGGTTTCCCTACAAGACATTTGCAGAGCAGCAACATGGAAGAGCTGTCATACATTTACAAGACATTACTGCTTGGAAGAACTATCTCAAGGAGAGGTAGCAGTGGGCTAAGCAGTCCTCAGGAACCTCTTCAGATGAAGATGAGCCATCTCTTTCATCCCTCCATCCTAGATCAGGTATGCACATTGTTTATGTCTCTTATGTTCGGCTACAGATTCAATGCTTTTCATGTTTTTTTTTTTTTAAAGTGACAGAGAAAAGTGAAGAGAAGTAAAGATGGGGTTGACAGACGGTATTTTTTTTGAAGTATTCATATATATATATATATATATATATATATATATATATATATATATATATTGATTTTATACAGGTATTTTGTGATGTACATGGTTACAATGGTACAATGCGCATAAGTTCTGCTCGCTACTCTGATTCAAGCATGTGAATCTATGAAAGTTCCAATACTGGAGTAAGAAAATTAGTTACTTACCTGTAACTGTAGTTCTCCAGTATTGGAATCTTTCATAGGTTCACCCACCTCCCCGGAGAAACTCACTTTCACCTTCCTCTCTCTTTTTAACACACTTGTGCTTGGAAAATCTGAGGTGCTGGAGCTTCTCTCAGGAGGATTCTAGAGGGTGGTGTCGTCTGATTGGTGGATGCTCAAGTTTGGTCCTTTTCCTAAAAATGACTCTGATAGACTGTTAAATTGAAGAGGCCTAGGGCCCTTTTGTTAATATATTTCAACACTACTTGTGTAATTTGTACCGGGGGCTCCCATCTCGACAAGGGGGAATGATTCAAGCATGTGAATCTATGAAAGTTCCAGTACTGGAGTAATATAAGGCATCTTCAAACATTTTGTTGAGAGGATCAGGTATTGTACAATGCTGCGGACTTCCTCCACCAAAGCGCTCCTCCATTTAGCCACGAAGGGAGGATTTTACTAATTTGTGACAAGTGTACTACCTACTACCTTTCTATGGCATTCGTTCCTTTTGCCATTTGATTTCCTTTGATTCTGCTTTATTTTTCTCAGTGTGTGTGTGACTATAAGGGGCATCACCCCCTCCCCCAGACCAGAGGCCACCTGCCCTTACTGTTTAGGGTAAGAGAAATAGTCCCTTCTTTAAAAAATATTTTGAATAGATGCAGTACATACAATAAATTAATTTCTTTAGGCACCGTGTCCACAACAATGATTAATTGCGTGGTTGTGATACCACATTTGGCATGCGTTATTACACTTTGGGGGCAGTGGTTTGCTGTGGTTTTTTCCACGTATATGTAGCCTTTGTGCATGCTGTGTCTTAATTTTCCTTCCTCGGTTTCTTTCCTTAGGCCTCCCAAATTTGAGTTAATACTCAGGTAGGCCTGGAGTATGTTATGTATAAGCCTTTCACCGTTGCTTTAGGAGAGGCATCCTCTTCACACTATATTTAGGAAGGATCCCAAGCCCTAACGAATGCCCCAGACCAGTAAGGGCTAGATGTGTGGGCAGGAACAGGTTGGCCAGTAGGATTAGAGTGACATTATGAGTCATTCTACTCAATAGTGTCCAGACTTTTTTTTTTTTTTTTTTAACAAAAGACACCATTATTAAAAGGTCTGAGCTACCCTGGTGATCTGCTATGTAATTTTATTTGTAGGAAGTTGGCGCTGTATATACTATCTCAAAGTGAGAGATAGTGTGCACAGAGTCCAAGGGTTCTCCTCAGAAGTAAGATAGTGGCAAAATTAGATAATTCTAATGCTCTAGTTTGTAGTAGTGTGGTCGAGCAGTAGGCTTATCAGAGGGTAGTGTTAAGCATTTGTTGTACACACACAGGCAATAAATGAGGAACACACACTCAAAGAATTACTCCAGGCCAATAGGTTTTATATAGAAAAATATATTTTCTTAATTTGTTTTTAGAACCACAAGTTCAAGATTTGAATTAAATACATACAATGCAAGGTACACCACACAGGTAAGTTAGGAACTTTGAATTAGAGCAATAACATACACAGGATTTGTTAAAACGGCAATAAGCTATTTTAAAAATAGACAGTGCAAAAATCAACAGTTCCTGGGGAAGGTAAGTATTGGTTAGATTGTGAGGTAAGTAAGACACTTACAAGTCTTAGTTCCTGGGCATAGGCAGCCCACCGTTGTGGTGTCTCGGTCTCTCTCTCTCGGTCTCTCTCTCTCGGTCTCTCTCTCTCGGTCTCTCTCTCTCGGTCTCTCTCTCTCGGTCTCTCTGTTACCCACTTCTCTCCACAGGAGGACCTGCTATCTAAGGCAGGAGCTTCAAAGAAGCAGAACTGGGCTTTCTCAGAGGAAGATGCCAACCCCCTGCTTCAGGGCCCATCTGGTACCAGGATAAGTGGCCAAATTAGCAATGTAGGAGGCGTTTCACATTTCCAGACTGGGAACACCCCTAGGGTGGCCAGCCTGAAGTGAACATGTCATCCAGGAAATCCACAATCTTGCATATGGTGGAACTTAGGAACTCTGGACAGGGTGATGCCCACTCCCCAGTGGAAGTGGTCATTTAGGGGGAGTAGTGACCCCAAGGGTAGGTAACTCATTGGCTAAGGTAGGAAGCTGGCTCTGTATATACACCATATCAAAATGAGATTTAGGCCCTCATTACAACCCTGGCGGTAAATGCCGCTTTCCACAGTGCAGAAGACCGACCAACATAATGCTGCGGCCGCAGAATTCTGCTACAGGTATCACAACCCACATCTCGTAACCCGCTACAATGAAGACACCCACACAAGTCCAGCACACAAAAGGTCAGTGAAAAACTGGTGATACCAAAACCTCCACCGTCACGCCAACAAGAATACACCCACAGTACCACGACCCACGAATCAATGCGGCAGTCATTCAACTGCGGTAAACCATTGGCGGTACACACCGCTGCTCTCAAAATACACACACACTATCAAAACACAACCACATCGGACAATTCAAAATACACACACCTGATACACACACCACACACCCAATCCAATATAAAGCACACACCCACATCACCCAAAAACCTTTACAACCAACATTTTGAAAGGAGGCCAGAGAGAGAGACTACCTAAAACAACACCAGCATCCACAGACACACAACACCATCACTTACACAACATCCACGCACCTCAAACAACACACACCAACACATCCCCTCACACATCACAACCAACACCACCTCACACATCACCCACACCACATCATGCACCTCAAAGACACCCCAGGTTCTCGGAGGAGGAGCTCAGGGTCATGGTGGAGGAAATCGTCCGGGTAGAGCCACAGCTATTCGGATCACAGGTGCAGCAGACATCCATTGCAAGGAAGATGGAGCTAAGGCGCAGAATTGTCGACAGGGTTAACGCAGTGGGCCAGCATCCAAGAACACGGGATGACATCAGGAAGAGGTGGAACGACCTACGGGGGAAGGTATGTTCCGTGGTATCCAGACACCAGATTGCTGTACAGAGGACTGGCGGTGGAGCCCCCCTACTCCTCCACAACCAACAACATGGGAGGAGCAAGTCTTGGCGATCATGCATCCTGAGGGCCTTGCAGGAGGATTGGACTCTGGTAAGGCAAATCTTACTACTTTATCCCCCCACCCCACCTGCATGCCATCACATACCGCCACCCTTACCCTCACACCCATCACCCCAACAACCCACAGATACCTCACTAACACAACCCACACATCTCAAAACCAAGCCCTGCATGTAACACCAATGCATGGACACCCATCACCAAAACATGTCCAGGAGAGAGACTCACTCATGCCCCAAAATCACCAATCACACATGGGCCACGGCAATAATGCAAGCACAGGAGTAGAGGGTCACTCATCCATTGAACAAGATGGCACACACAGATACAATGACTATGCATTTACACCCCAATAGGATCCCTACCCAACGTCACCGGACAGGAGGTGCCAGACATATCCAGTCCCCCCCACAGAAGAGGCCCACAGCAGCTCTGCACGCCTGGATCAAGATGACCAGCCGGGCCCATCTGGGACCTCGGGACAGTCTATTCCCCTCACACAGTCACAAACCACCACTGAACCTCCCCCCTCAGGAAACACAACCACAGCACCCACAAAGGGGGCCCATCCCTCTGTCCCCAGGACACGTCAATCAGCAGTTTGTCCACCACTACAGAGAACCCAGGCAAACCCACTAACACAGGACAATCAGGGACCTTGGGGCAGTGGCAGTGGGCACACGGTTCAGGGGACAGAGGCACAGGACAACAGGGAATCTGGGAGGACTGCTGTGCGACAGGGGGAGGACAGGCCCAGGGAACAGACACACCACGAGGCACTCTCCAACATCATGGGAGCTTACCACCATTCCCAAGAGACCATGGGCACGGTACTAGCCAAGTTTCAGGAGACCCAACGGATGCAGGAGGAACACTACCTGGGGATCAGGGAGGACTTGAAGTCCAACAACACCCTGGTTACCATTGCAGGGGTGCTGGCAGACCTTCTCAACACCAGGAGGGACACAGTGGCACACCAAAAGGACCCCGGACACTAGCCTGGACGATGAGCAGCCCTCCACCTCCGCCGGTGGACAGTAGGTACCGCCACAGGAACAACAGGACACCAGCACCCCACCCCCTGCAAATAGAGAACCACCCCGCAAACGGTCCCTGAGATCCAGGAACAAGACAGAAAACATTGCCAAGACCCCCGCCAGGAAATAAGACCCCCCTGAATGTCACCCTTCTGTCCCACTTAGTCACCCTGTCCATCCTTAAACTGCCATTGCTCCCCTTCCTATGCCCCTTTGGACAATGCACCTGTGAAACATACTAGACTGGACTCTGCCATAGACATTCCTCCACCATCACCCCAGCCCATTTTACAAAGCCCTCCCCACTTATTTGCACCGAAATAAACACACTTCAATCACAAAACAATCTGGAGTCAGTCTTTGCTTTCACAAATGTGTAATTGCAATATTTATGGAATATAGCAATGTCAATATTCTTGTTCACTTACCAATGTAACACAGCTGTAGGCCAGGAGTAAGCATAGCAGAGGGCACAAAGCGGGACCCAGATCTGTGAAATGGAAAGTCAAAGTGACAAGTCAGGGTCCATGCACTGAGTGAAAATGACAGACTTATGCTAGCTCCAACAATAGTATGAGATGTGGGAAGCAGTTACATCTTCTTACCAGTGTCTCACTGGAAGTATTGCATGATGATGGTGTTTTGGTTGTCGATATCCTCTTCTGCCTCCTCTTCTTAACTGTCAACAGGCTCCACAGCTGCCACAAGACCACCATCTGGCCCATCCTCCTGCAGAAAAGGCACCTGGTGTCGGAAAGCCAGGTTGTGCAGCATACAGCAGGCCACGATTATCTGGCACATCTTCGGTGAGTAGTATAGGGAGCCACCTGTCAGATGGAGGCACCGAAATCTGGTCTTCAGGAGGCCGAAGGTGCGTTCTATAATCCTCCTAGTTCGTGCATGTGCCTCTTTGTAGCGTTCCTCTGCCCTTGTCCTGGGATTCCTCACTGGGGTCAGTAGCCATGACAGGTTGGGGTAACCAGAGTCACCTGCAAATGTCGAGTGACAACTGTTAGACACACACTAACCCTTAGGGACAACCCCATACCCAGATGCCTATCTCAACTGTATTGAGACCTTGGCCTCACCTTTTAGCCACAGACGGTGCATCTGGAGTTGCCCCATCACATAAGGGATGCTGCTATTCCTCAAAATGTAAGTGTCATGCATGGAGCCAGGATACTTGGCATTCACATGGGAGATGTACTGGTCTGACAAACACACCATCTGCACATTCATCGAATGGTAGCTTTTCCGGTTTCTGTACACCTGTTCATTCCTGGGAGGGGGGGGGGAGGGAGGGGGGGTTGACTAATGCCACATGTGTACCATCAATGGCACCAACGATGTTGGGGATATGTCCCAGGGCATAAAAGTCACCTTTCACTGTGGGCAAATCCTCCACCTGAGGGATACGATGTAGCTGCGCATGTGTTTTAGCAGGGCAGATAACACTCGGGACAACACGTTGGAGAACATTGGCTGGGACATCCCTGATGCCATGGCCACTGTTATTTGAAAGGAACCACTGGCCAGGAAATGGAGTACAGACAGAACCTGCACTAGAGGGGGGATTCTTGTGGGATGGTGGATAGCTGAAATCAGGTCTGGCTCCAACTGGGGACACAGTTCATGGATTATTGCACGATCAAGTCTGTTTGTGATTATGATGTGTCTCTCTTCCATTGTCGACAGGTCCACCAGGGGTCTGTACACCGGAGGATCACGCCATCTCATCACCTGCCCCAGCAGACGTGCCCTATGGAGGTGATCAGCGAGCAGAGTCATCCAACACTGAGGTATCACAATGTGTTATTTGCAGAAACGTACCACTACTCTAGGTCAGTGCCCACCAAAAGAAGGGTATTTGGCGTGCCATCACCAAGGACGTCCGGACCCTGGGGGGTCTACCATAGATGGAGCACCCACTGCAGTAAAAAAAAAAAAAAGGGAGGACCTGTGCCGCTGGAGCAAGAAGACGGCGGAGGCCCAGCTGGGGATGGCCTCCCACTGTGTAAGGGGTGCCCGTCGCACCATGACCCCCCTGATGTACCGGATCCTGGCGGTGGCCTATCCGGACTTGGATGGGCGCTTGAGGGCATCACAGAAGCCACATAGGGGTGAGTACACTCTCATTCACCTGACTCTGCGCACATTACGAGGGGTCTGGGTGGGGAGGGGAGGGGAGGGCTGTGGGTTCCCTTAGGCCAGGGCTAACTTGGTAGGCAAGGTCCCTTTTTAGGCAGGCTCTGTGGCACCCCAACCCCATTAGTGGTAATAGCCATCTACACCTAGGTAGGCTCCTGTGACTTCCAGGTGTGAAGCAATTGGGCTTAGGCCTCGTACCCCATGGGCATGTGAATTTGCTAGGAACTGTTAGTGCATGGCTTAGTGTAGAGGGCTGCTCCCTGTGTGTTGTGTCTGCCAACAGTAGTGGTATTGCATGCACTGGACATGTTTTTCTTCTGTCTCCCTGTTCTTGTGTGCAATAGTATCATCTGGCGGAGGAGCAGTGGCACCGGAGCAGGATGGAGCTGCAATCCACTTGGCCCTGGAGGGTGAAGCAACAGAGTCTGAAGCCACCAGTGGGACGGAGGGCGAGGGGAGCTCCACGACGGGGACAGGAGCATACACCATTAACAGCGGCGACTCCTCTGACGGGAGCTCCCTTGCACGGCCAGGCACCTCTGTGCCCACCACATCAACAGGTACAGCCGCCGCCCTCCCAGCAGCCCCTCAGCATGTGTCCCGTGCCCGCTCAACCAGGAGGGTGGGCATCCCCTTCGCCCCAGTCAGCCCTGCTGCCCTCAGTGAGGAGGCTATTGACCTCCTGAGATCCCTTACTGTTGGGCAATCTACCATTTTGAATGCCATCCAGGGTGTTGAGAGGCATTTGCAACAAACAAATATATACCTGGAGGGCATTCATTCTGGCCAGGAGGCCCAACAGAGAGCATTTCAGGCTCTGGCCTCAGCACTGATGGCAGCCATTGTCCCGGTGTCCAGCCTCCCCCCTCCAACTTCCACTACCAAGACCCAATCCCCTGTACCTCAGCCTATCCCAAGCACACCATCAGACCAGCATGCACACTCATCAACGCACAAGAGTGGACATGGCAAACATAAGCAACACACATCCTACAAGCACTCACACAAGCACCATCCCCATGCAGACACAGCAACATCCACTGCCTCCACGTCCTCCTCCTCCGACCCTGTCTCGTCTCCACTCACCTGCATGCACTACATCTTCATCCACTACCTCCATCACCAGCACGCCCATCACCACACACTGCACACGTGCACTCACCACCCCCACTACCATGCACAAATCCCCAGTGTCCTCCCAGTGTGTTTGTGAGCCCTCCTCCCAAAGTACACAAACGCAGGCACACACCCACCCAACAGCCATCCACCTCACAACACCTTCCGGCCCATGCACCTTCACCCAAATTCAGCAAACTTACACCTCCCTTCACCTCTACCCACCCACCCCCCCTTCCCCTAGGGCCAGGCTTTCCAGGTCCCAGCCTAGCACCTCAGCCACCAAATCCCCAGGCACAGTGGTGCCAGCAACTGCGGGGTCATCGAGTGCGCCACCCATCAGGGCTGCCAGTGTGCCACGTAGCGAGGGCAAGGACATTCCGCCACCTGCCAAGGTGAAGAAGGTGCCCACATCCCGGAGGAAGAAGCCGCACCTACCAGCCACCAAGAGCTCTGCAAAAACAAAATGGGATAGTGGCAAGACACCTGCGGCACCATCAAAGGTGGGGAAGGGACAAAAGCAGAAGAGCAGGTCAGGACAGGGCATGGTGGCACAGACTGAGGGACCAGTGTCACCCCTTCTGTCCGAGACAAAACCAACCTGTACGGTGGCAAACACCGCAAGATGCCCCGCCACCAGCACCGCCACCTGCACCCTCAGTGACAGTCCCCAGCATCTTCCCCAGTGGGCAGCCGTCCAAGGCTGCAGGAGAGGTCCTGCTGTGTCCCTCAGCAGGTGCTGACCCATGCACCATCGCCAGCACCGTCGCTACAGACACCGCAGCAAGCACCGCCACCAGCCCCGCAATGTGCACCACCGCTGACATGGCTACCATCCCCAGTGGTCAGTCATCCGAGGCTGGAGGAGACTTCTTGGACTATGGCCAGCTTCCATGAGGCATGACTTCCATCACTGTTTGCACCTGCAGGTGGAATGCGAAGCTGCAGCAGTGTGGGGTATGTCGCTGCCTCCATGGCGTATCATGCTACGTGTTCCTCGGCAATCTCGTGGCACACACACACCCAGGTGAGGGAATGGTACCAGCCACACTGCACGTGGAGCACTCTGGGCACCATGCCCCCTCCAGAACCAGTGGAGAAAAGCATCCACTAACAGTCCTTGGCAGGATGAAGCACTCTGGGCACAAAGCCCCCTCCAGAACCAGTGGAGAATGACATCCACTCACCTAGTCCTTGGCAGGATGAAGCACTCTGGGCACAAAGCCCCCTCCAGAACCAGTGGAGAAAAGCATCCACTAACACAGTCCTTGGCAGGATGAAGCAGTCTGGGCAGAAAGCCCCCTCCAGAGCCAGTGGAAAATGACATCCACTCACCTAGTCCTTGGCAGGATGAAGCACTCAGGGCACCAGGCCCCCTCCAGAACCGGTGGAAAATGACATCCACTTTAGAGACTGTGGCTTTGCACTCCCAAGAATAAAGCAGTGGGCAAACCACCCACTGGAGAGACTTGAGACTGTGGCTCTGCACTCCCCAGGATAAAGCAGTGGGCAAACCACCCACTGGAGAGACTTGAGAGACTGTGGCGTTGCACTCCCCAGGGTAAAGCAGTGGGCAAACCACCCACTGTAAAGATGTGAGAGACTGTGGCTTTGCACCCCCCCGGATACAGCAATGGGCATGGAGCCCCCTTGTGCAGCAGTGACTTTGTGCGTTCATCTGGCTGAGGTGCCCGTTTATTTTCAATCTGATGCCCCAGCAGTGTTCTCTCCGTTTCCAGTCAGCTATCTTGTGTGGGCTTCGCCCATGCATTTGGAGACCAGTGGTCCACGGACAATGATTGGAACACTATCCGGACTTGTGTAGTTGGTGTACATATTTGTATATACTGAATTTTGAATTCTGACTATCAGATTTTTCATGAATTACAATTGTTACAATAATTCCCTTTTGTCCTTGCATTCTTCCGGGGGGAGGGAGGGGTGTAGATGTAATGTTGCTGCATGTATATGTGTGTATGTTGTTGTGGGTGGAGGTATTGCGTGTGTCACTCTTTTCCCTCCCCCATCCCCTGTGTTGTAGGTGCAGTATGCACCGTAGTCGTCGACGGCGTCTGTCCTGCTCCTCAGAGCAGGAGGAAGAGCAGCATAGGCAGTAGAGGTTTCCCTTCTGTGTACTGTTTCCGCCGTGCTTTTGATAGCGTTGGTTCCGCTCTGGAAAAGGTGGCAGATAGGCCTTTTGTGATAGGGTGGGCGGTACTTTGTCCTCCGCCTGTCTGTTGGCGGTTACTGCTGCGGTGTTCGTTTCTACCGCCGTGGCAGTCGGAGTGTTAAAGTGGCTGTCTATGTTGGCGGTTTCCGCCATGGTCGTGATTCATTTTTTTTCCCCCACCGGCCTGTTGGTGGTATTACTGCCGCTTTATCACCGACCGCCAGGGTTGTAATGAGGGCCATAGTGTGCACCCAGTCCAGGGGTTCTCCAGAGGCTTGACAGAGGCAATAATAGATTTGTGGTAGTGTGGTCGAGCAGTTAGGCTTATCAGAGGGTAGTGTTAAGCATTTGTTATACACACACACAAATAGAAGAAACACACTCAATGACTTAACTCTAGACCAATAGGATTTTATATAGAAAAATAGGTTTTGTTAATTTATTTCTAGAACCACAAGATTCAGTTTGCAGGTAAGTACATAAAATGTCAAGTACTTTGCACAGCTATAATCAGAACTGTGAATGGAATCAACAATGCATACAGTGTTCTTTAAAATGGCAAAAAGCTATTTTAAAATAAATTTTAAACAGCTCCTGGGGGAAGAAAAGGTTGTACAGTTTTACAGGTAAGGATTTGACTTACAGTTACTATCTCCGGGTTTTAGGTAGTCCGCCATTGGGGGTTCAAGTTAACCCCAAACACCCACCACCAGCAACACAGGGCCTGTCGGGTGCAGAGATCAAAGGAGAGCCAAGTTATCGTGGGCTCTTACGGAGTTAGAGGGAACTCGGAATCCTGTCAGCCAGCAGGTAAATACCCGCGACTCGGAAGGCAGACCAGGGGGGTTCAAGAGAGGACTGGTGGGGCTCCAAGTAGGCACACCCTCAGCGGCACCAGGGCAGCCGGGTACAAACAGGGCATTGGGTTTCCAATGCAACTCTATGAGGGAACACCGGGGTCACTCTGAGGCTGCAGGTGAGGTCTCGGGGGGGGGGGGGGGGGGTGTCTCAGACACACCACTGGTCGGACAGGTAAGAGGGCCACCTGCTAGTCGATGCTGCACCTGGGGTCAGGTTCTCCAAAGGCTGGGGGCTGCAGGTGCAGTGGTCCTTTAGGCGTCTGATATCTTCGTCCGGAGCTCGTGGTCAGGGGTTCCTGTGGAATCTCTCTATAGGCGTCGTTGTGGAGGTTTGGAGGGGTCATCCCAGGGTGGGCTCTTTCTCCCTATCACCTGGGGACCATTTCTTGCTGGGTGGACCACCTGGAAATGGGCCTTGGGCGTCAGGTGCATAGGGGTCATGACTCACACATCCGGAGTGAGGTGGGAGTCCTTGGTTGAAAGTTTCTTTTGGAGAGAGACGCTGTCCTCTGGAGTTCTTGGTCCTTTGGGGGTGCAGGGCAGTCCTCTGGAGGTGTCAGAGGTCACTGGGCTCACTGGACGCGTCACTGTTCTTCTTGCAGGTTCTGTGAAGCAGGAGACAGGCCAGTAGGGCTGGGACCAAAGCAGTTGTCTTCCTTCTAATCTGCTGGGTTTTCAGCTTAGCAGTCCTTCTCTTTGTAGGTCGCTAGGAATCTGGTGAGCTGGGTTCAGGGAGGCCCTTAAATCCTGAATTTAGGGGCTTGTTAGGGGTTAGAGGGCAGTTGCCAATGGCTACTGTCCCTGAGGGTGGCTTCAGCTTCCTTGTGCCCACTCCCTTTGGGGGGGCAGGGGTACATTCCTATCCCTACTAGTCCCTGTCCTCGAAACCAAGATGGATGATTCTGCAGGGAGGGGATCACCTCAGCTCTGGACACTTTAGCGGTGGTCACTCCTTGTTTTCCCTAATTGTTTTCACAAAAGGAGGAAAGACGTCTGCTGAACCTGAGAATAAAGGTGCATGACTGACGTGGCCCTAACCCTTCAGGCCTTCCTGCTGCACCCAACACTCGAGGACCAACTGACCTGTCCTGTTGCTGTAGCCTCCAATAAGACTGGGAGAGCTGCTAGTGCTCTGTAAATTGCCTAAAACTCACTTCGGGTGGAGGAGCTGCTCCCCTGCAACTGCAGAAACCAAAGAAGGAACCGGGTGGACCGGGACCGCCAAAAACCATAAGCCGGACATCACCACTACACCCAAGTTGTCTAGCCAAGAGGCAAAACCTGACACCCTAGGACAGTGGTTCCCAAACTTTTGACTCCTAAGTACTCCCACTGAATCACTACTGAAAGCCTGGAACCCCAAGAAATTTTTACTATTTAAAATTCAAACATTAAAGTACAAGCTACGTACCTTCGGTAACAAAATATCTGGTAGAGACATATTCTAGTTCCAGGTTCCTTACCTTAGAATTTCCCCCAGGCGTCATAGAGGATCTGGAGATTTTTCTTCGAGCAATACCCTTGCGTGTCGGTAGGTGGCGTCGGCCGACTCCGTTGGCATAGTTGGCGTCGTAGTCACTGGGACGACGTTGGGAGTAGTATATAGATGCCACCCTCGTGCAGTGACATCAGTTTCTTTTAATGACTTTCCACGCCAAAGCGCAGAGCTGCTAAGAACACTGAGATTGGTGCGCCAGAGCTAAGAACCTGCAAGGGGGAATCCCTGTCCCTAGAAATCAGTTAGCAAGCAGGGACGATGGGTGGGCGGTGAAGAATCTGCAACTAGACTATATCTCTTCCAGATATTTCGTTACCGAAGGTAAGTAACTTGTACATCTGACAGAGACTTCTAGTTTCAGATTCCTTACCTTAGAATAGATACCCAAGCAATGCCATCCTCGGTGGTGGGCTGCGAACAAAGATCATACTAGGAAGTCCTGCAGGACTGAACGACCAAAGTAGCTGTCCCGACGGACCGGACTGTCCAGGCAGTAGTGCTTAGCAAGCGTGTGCAGGGACGCCCAAGTAGCTGCCTAGCAGATATCCAGGACAGGATCTCAGCGTGCTAACGCAGTGGAAGCAGCCGTTGCTCTGGTGGAATGAGCACGCAAGCCCTCAGGAGGTTGCTTGTTCGCCAAAGCGTAGCACATTTTGATGCAAAGAAGCACCCATCGAGAGATGGCACGCTTTTGCACCGCTTTCCCTTTTTGCGCACCCACGTACCCAACGAAGAGTGCATTGTCTACCCGGAAATCTTTAGTACGATTGAGGTAGAATGCCAACGCCCTTTTAGGGTTCAGACGACGGAGTGTCTCCTCCTCATGGGAAGGATGTGGGGGTGCGTAGAAAGTAGGCAGAATGATCTACTGCCCTACATGAAAGGGTGTAACCACCTTCAAAGGAAGGAAGCCTTAGTGCGCAACACTACTCTGTCAGGGCGCAGACAATTATGGAGGTTTTGAGGAAAGGGCCTGAAGTTCACTCACCCTGCCAGCAGACGCGATTGCAACAAGAAAGACAGTTTTGAAGGTGAGGAGCCACAAGGGCCAATTTTGCATTGGCTCAAAGGGAGTACACATCAAATAAGTACAAGATTGAGGTCCCACTGAGGCATGATAAATGGAGTGGGAGAAAATAAATGGCTGAGTCCTTTTAGGAATCTACTCACAATAGGAGATTTAAAGAGTGAGGGCTGATCAGGGAGCCTAAGAAAGGCTGAAATGGCAGATAAATGCCCCCTAAGGGTGCCCAAAGCAGAGCCCTGCTGGGCCAAAGAAAGAATGAACAGAAGAACCTCAGAAAGAGGGGCAGAAGGTGGAACAGATTTGTTGGTACACCATGCCACAAATCTGTTCTGACGACAGGCGTATACAGTTTGGTTGATAGATGCCAGGCTGCCAAGATAACATTGCAGACTTCGGGTGGAAGATCCAAAGTCTTCAACTGTCACAGCTCAATCTCCACGCATGAAGGCGGAGGTTGGACAGGTTCGGGTGAAGAACCGTCCCCTGTTGCTGCGACAGAAGATCCACCTGAAGAGGCAGTCTGAGTGGAGGATCGATGGACATGCTCAATAGCTCTGTATACCAGACTCTCAGTGCCCAGTGTGGAGCCACCAAGATGACTTGGGCCCGGTCGTTTCTGATTTTCTTGAGAACTCTGGGCAGAAGCGGTATAGGCAGAAAGGCTTAAAGGAGGCCGGAGTTCCACTCGAGACAAAAAGGGTCTCTGTGCGAGTGCCGTCTTGGAAACTCCAACGTGTAAAACAGCTGACATTGCGCGTTCTCTGCGGAGGCGAACAGATCTAACCAAGGCTCTCCCCCACTGCTGAAAGAGACCTTGCGCCACCTACGGATGGAGACGCCATTCGTGATCAGCCGTGTGTTGACGGCTGAGCTTGTCTGCTCTGGCGTTGAGGGAACCCGCCACATGTTGAACCATCAGGGTAATGCCCTGATGTTCCAGCCATGTCCAGACGCAAAGTGCCACCTGACGAAGGGTCTAGGACCCTACTCCACTCTGTTGGTTTCAGTACCACATGTCGCTAGTATTGTCCGTGAACACCTGCACCACTTTCACTTTGAGAGAAGCAAGGAATGCTTTAAACATTTAAACGCAAGCCTGATCGCCCGGAGCTCGAGAAGATTGATATTGAGCCCAGACTCCGCAGGAGACCAGAGCCCTCTGATCTCCACCTCTCCCATGTGGCCGCCCCAACCCAGAAGTAATGCATCTGTCACTATAGAGAGATCTAGTTGGGGAAGGGAGAGGGATCTGCAGTGGACCCAATACGGATTTGAAAGCCACCACTGCGGGTCTTTTGCAGTCCCATCCAAGATCAGGCATATGTCGGAGAGATTCCCCTTATGCTGCGCCCACTGGAACTTCAAGTCCCACTGCAGAGCCCGCATATGCTATCTGGCATGTCTCACTAGCTGGATGCAGGCGGCGATGAGGCACAGCAGCCTCAGAGTCAGTCTCACCAAAATCCAAGATAGGGGCTGAAAGATCGGAATCATAGCCTGAATGTCTTGGACTCGCTTTTTGGGAGGATATGCCCGAAACTGTACTGTGTCCAGAACAGCTCTGACGAAAGGGAGCATCCGAGAGGGAGTCAGGTGTGACTTCGGCATGTTTATAGTGAACCCCAGCGTGTGCAGGACGTTCGCGGTAGTCGGAAGGTGGGAGACGACTTTCTGGGGTGAGTCTGCCTTCAACAGCCAGTTGTCGAGGTAGGGGAAGACTGAGACCCCTAGCCTGCGCAGATGAGCTGCAACCACCGCCATCACTTTTGTGAACACCCGAGGGGCACTGGTAAGGCCGAAGGGGAGCAGGGTGAACTGAAAGTGCTCGTGAACTACCACAAAATGAGGTAACATCTGTGAGCAGGCAGGATGGGGATGTGGAAATAAGCATCCTGCAAGTCCAACGCTACCATCCAGTCTCCTGGGTCCAAGGCAGACAGAACCTGAGGCAGGATGAGCATTTTGAATTTCTCCTCCTTGAGGATGTAGTTTAGGTCCCGAAGGTCTAGGATAGGACGTAAGCCCTTGTCCTTTTTGGTATCAGAAAGTAGCGGGAATAACAACCACAACCTACTTCTGGCACAGGGACCTTTTCTATAGCTTCCTTGGCCAACAGAGCTGCGACTTCCTGGTGGAGAAGCGCCAAATGATCCTCTGGAAGGTGACTGAAGGACGGAGGCATGGTTGGTGGAGCAGATTCAAAAGGGAGGGAGTAGCTGTAAGGAAATGCCTCCTTGGCATGGTTAACTCCTGACTTTTTACCTTTTGTTGATGCCAGTTATGATTGAAAGTGTGCTGGGATCCTGCTAACCAGGCCCCGAAACTGTACCTTTGTTCCCACAATTGGCACAGCCCTGGTACTCAGATAAGTTCCTTGTAAATTGTACCCCAGGTACCAAGGGCCCTGATGCCAGGGAGGGTCTCTAATGGCTGCAGCATGTATTATGTCCCCCTAGGGAACCATCACTCAGCACATGCACACTACACCTCACAGCTTTTGTGTGCTGGTGGGGGGAAAATGACAAAGTGGACATGGCACTCCCCTCAGAGTGCCATGCCAACCTCACACTGCCTGTGGCATAGGTAAGTCACCCATCTAGCAGGCCTTACAGCCCTAAGGCAGGGTGCACTATACCACAGGTGAGGGCATATGGGCATGAGCACTATGCCTCTACAGTGTCTAAGCAACACCTTAGACATTGTAAGTGCAGGGTAGCTGTAAGGAAATGCCTCCTTGGCATGGTTACCCCCTGACTTTTTGCCTTTGCTGATGCCAAGTAATATTTGTAAGTGTGCTGGGACCCTGCTAATCAGGGCCCAGCACCAGTGTTCTTTCCCTAAACGGTACCTTTGTCTCCACAATTGGCACAACCCTGGCACCCAGGTAAGTCCCTTGTAACTGGTACCCCTGGTACCAAGGGCCCCGATGCCAGGGAAGGTCTCTAAGGGCTGTAGCATGTCTTATGCCACCCTGGGGACCCCTCACTCAGCACATACAGACTGCTTGCCAGCTTGTGTGTGCTGGTGGGGAGAAAATGACTAAGTCGACATGGCACTCCCCTCAGGGTGCCATGCCAAACTCACACTGCCTGTGGCATAAGTAAGTCAACCCTCTAGCAGGCCTTACAGCCCTAAGGCAGGGTGCACTATACCACAGGTGAGGGCATATGTGCATGAGCACTATGCCCCTACAGTGTCTAAGCAAAACCTTAGACATTGTAAGTGCAGGGTAGCCATAAGAGTATATGGTCTGGGAGTTTGTCAAACACCACAGCACCATAATGGCTACACTGAAAACTGGGATGTTTGGTATCAAACTTCTCAGCACAATAAATGCACACTGATGCCAGTGTGCACTTTATTGTAAAAATACACCCAGAGAGCATCTTAGAGATGCCCCCTTAAAACATACCTGACTTCCAGTGAGGGCTGACTAGTTTTTGCCAGCCTGCCACACACCAGACATGCTGCTGGCCACATGGGGAGAGTGCCTTTGTCACTCTGTGGCCAGGAACAAAGCCTGTACTGGATGGAGGTGCTTCTCACCTCCCCCTGCAGGAACTGTAACACCTGGCGGTGAGCCTCAAAGGCTCACCCCCTTTGTTACAACGCCACAGGGCATCCCAGCTAGTGGAGATGCCACCCCTTCGGCCACTGCCCCCACTTTTAGAGGCAAAGATGGAGGAGATAATGAGAAAAACAAGGAGGAGTCACCCCCCAGTCAGGACAGCCCCTAAGGTGTCCTGAGCTGAGGTGACTCTTTCTTTTAGAAATCCTCCATCTTGTAGAAGGAGGATTCCCCCAATAGGATTAGGGATGTGCCCCCCTCCCCGCAGGAGGAGGCACAAAGAGGGTGTAGCCACCCTCAAGGACAGTAGCCATTGGCTACTGCCCTCCCAGACCTAAACACACACCAAAAATTCAATATTTAGAGGCTCCCCAGAAACCCAGGAGATCAGATTCCTGCAACCTGAAGAAAGAAGGAGGACTGCTGACCTACAATCCTGCAGAGAAGGAGGAAGACGACAACTGATTTGGCCGCAGCCCTACCAGCCTGTCTCCAACTCCGAAAACCTGCTCCAGCGATGCATATAACAGGGACCAGCAACCTCTGAAGCCTCAGAGGACTGCCCTGAACCCCAGGACCAAGAAACACCAGTGAGCAGGGGCTCTGCTCAACAATCTGCAACAAACTTGCAACTTTTCAACAACTTTAAAGACTTCACGTTTCCCGCCGGAAGCGTGAGACTTCACACACTGCACCTGACGCCCCAGGCTCGACCTGCAGAAAACCAACACCTCAGGGAGGACTCACCGGCGACTGCGAGTCGGTGAGTAACCAGAGTTGACTCCCCCTGAACCCCCACAGCGACACCTGCAGAGAGAATCCAGAGGCTCCCCCTGACCGCGACTGCCTGTAACAAGGGACCCAACTCCTGGAACCAACACTGCACCTGCAGCCCCCAGGACCTGAAGGAACCGAACTCCAGTGCAAGAGCGACCCCCAGGCAACCCTCTGCCTAGCCCAGGTGGTGGCTGCCACAAAGAGCCCCCGTGCCTGCCTGCATTGCTGAAGTGACCCCCCCCCCCCCCCCGGGTCTCTCCACTGTTTTCAATCTAAAACCCGCCGCCTGTTTGCACACTGCACCCGGCCGCCCCTCTGCCGCTGAGGGTGTACCTTCTGTGCCCCCCCCGTGCTCTACAAAACCCCCTTGGTCTGCCCCTGAGGACGCAAGTACTTACCAGCTGGCAGACTAGAACCGGAGCACCCCTGTTCCCCATAGGTGCCTATGTGTTTTGGGCACCTCTTAGACCTCTGCAGCTGACCGGCCCTGAGCTGCTGGTGTGGTAACTTTGGGGTTGTCTTGAACCCCCAACGGTGGGCTGCTATGCCCCAAACCTGAGACTTGTAAGTGTTTGACTTACCTTCAAAACTAACCTTTACTTACCTCCCCCAGGAACTGCTGATTTTTGCAGTGTCCACTTTGAAAAGAGCTTATTGCCATTTTTACCAAGACTGTATGTGATATTGCTTTTATTCAAAGTTCCTAAAGTATCTAAGGGAAGTACCTTACATTTAAAGTATTACTTGTAAATCTTGAACCTGTGGTTCTTAAAATAAACTAAGAAAATATATTTTTCAATATAAAAACCTATTGGCCTGGAGTAAGTCTTTGAGTGTGTGTTCCTCATTTATTGCCTGTGTGTGTACAACAAATGCTTAACACTACCCTCTGATAAGCCTACTGCTCGACCACACTACCACAAAATAGAGCACTAGAATTATATACTTTTGCCACTATCTTACCTCTAGGGGGAACCCTTGGACTCTGTAACCAATATTTCTTACTTTGAAATAGTATATACAGAGCCAACTTCCTACAGTGGTGGATGAGCGGTGGGGGTACAAGACTTTGCATTTGCTGGACTACTCAGCCAATACTTGATCACACGACTAAAATTTCTAAAATTGTCAGTAGAAGCTTATTTTTGAAACTTGAGCTATTTTTCTAAATTTTTAAAAGTCCTCCTAGGGCCTTGTGTTAGTCCCTGTTAGCATTTCTTTTAGAGTTTAAACGTTTTGTAAAAGTTTGGATTAAGTTCTAGAGATTGTTTTAGATTCTTAAAAAGTATCCCAACTTTTAGAGAAATAATGTCTACTGCAGAAGAGATGGTGGTAGAGCTCAACCTCACACCTTACCTGCATCTTAGGATGTCAGAGGTAAGGGGACTCTGAATAATCAAAGAGATAAAAACTGGATCAAACCCTACCAAAGTACAGCTCCAGGAGATCTTGGCAGAGTTTGCTAGAGACAACCCCTCTGAAGAGACCCTTACAGAGGATGAAGCTAGTGAAGTGGAGGACAATCTCCCCCCTCCACTCCTAGTTAGGGAGACCAGGGTTCCTCCAACCCTGACTCCACGAGTGATAGAGATGCTGCTTCTCCCACAGGGGAGTCCAGCAACTCTGGAAGCATTGAGGGCAGCCTCAATGAAGATGACCTCCTGTTAGTCAGGATGGCCAAAAGATTGGCTTTGGAGAGACAGCTCCTACCCATAGAAAGGGAAAGACAAGAGATGGGCTTAGCTCCCATCAATGGTGGCAGCAACTTAAATATGGTCAGAGATACTCCTGACATGCTAAAAATCTCCAAAGGGATTGTAACAAAATATGAAGATGGTGATGACATCAGCAAATGGTTCACAGCTTTTGAGAGGGCTTGTGCAACCAGAAAAGTAAACAAATCTCAATGGGGTGCTCTCCTTTGGGAAATGTTCACTGGAAAGTGTAGGGATAGACTCCTCACACTCTCTGGAAAAGATGCATAATCCTATGACCTCATGAAGGCTACCATGGTTGAGGGCTTTGGATTCTCAACTGAGGAGTACAGGATTAGGTCCAGGGGGGCTTAAAAATCCTCGAGCCAGACCTGGGTTGATTTTGTTGACTTCTCAGTCAAAACACTGGATGGTTGGATTAATGGCAGTGGTGTAAATGATTATGATGGGCTGTACAATCTGTATATGAAAGAACATCTTAAGTAATTGTTTCAATGATAAACTGCATCAGCATCTGGTAGACCTACGTCCAATTTCTCCCCAAGAATTGGGAAAGAAGGCAGACCACTGGGTCAAGACTAGGGTGACCAAGACTTCCACAGGGGGTGACCAAAAGAAAGGGGTCACAAAGACTCCCCAGGGGAAGAGTGTTCAGACATCCAAGGGAAAAAGTAAAGAGTCTTCTACAGGGCCCCAAAAAGCTGCCCAGGAGGGAGGGTCCAAAGCCTCTTCACAATCCAATTTTGGTTACAACGGTAAAAACCTTGATCCCAAAAAGGCCTGGTGTCATAGCTGTAATCAGCAGGGACACCAAAGTGGAGACAAGGCCTGTCCCAAGAAAGGTTCCACTCCTACTACTACTACTCCAGTTAGCACTGGAATAGCCAGTCTCCAGGTGGGATCAACAGTGTGCCCAGAGCAATTCAGGGTTCACACTGAAGCTACATTAGTTTCTGAGGGTGGGGTGGACTTAGCCACACTAGCTGCCTGGCCCCCTAATATGCAAAAATACAGGCAGCAACTCTTAATTACTGGGACTAGTGTAGAAGCCCTGAGGGATACAGGTGCCAGTGTCACAATGGTGACAGACAAACTTGTTTCCCCAGGACAATACCCGACTGGACAAACTTATCCAGTCACCAACGCTGACAATCAGACTAAAGTACGTCCCATGGCTATGGTAACTTTAGAATGGGGAGGGGTCACTGGCCTGAAACAGGTGGTAGTCTCCTCTGCTATCCCATTAGACTGTTTGCTCGGAAATACCCTGGAGTCCTCAGCATGGGCTGAGGTAGAACTCAAACCCCATGCAGCCATGCTGGGTATCCCTGAACTGGTGTGCGTCAAGACAAGGTCACAGTGCAAGGCTCAGGGTGAAAAAGAGGTGTTGGAGCCTGGAATAATGGCCCAACCCTCCAGGAGAAAAGGAAAGAAGACTGGGGAACTAGCTTCAACACAGCAAAAGAAAAAGAACCTCTCTTCCCAGGAAGAAGTTCCGCCCTCTGAGGGAACTGAGCCCATGGAGTTGGAACCTTATCAGGTTGAACTCTTAGGCCCAGGGGGACCCAACAAGGGAACAGCTGTGTAAGGGGCAAGACACCTGTCCCTCTCTTGAAGGCCTTAGCCAGCAAGCTGCTGAGGAAACAAAAGGAAAAGTCAGTGGAAAGATGGACTCCTTCACACTGAGGCAAGAAATCCCAAACCTGGTGCCAGTACGAGAGTGTTAGTGCCTCAGGAGTTTAGGGAGTTCATTCTGACCTTAGCCCATGACATTCCACTTGCTGGGCATTTGGGACAAACCAAGACATGAGAGAGGTTAGTCAACCATTTCTATTGCCCCAACATGTCCCAGAAAGTCAAGGAGATTTGTGCCTCCTGGGCCACCTGTCCAGCCAGTGGTAAGACAGGTGGCCATCCAAAGGCTCACTCATTCCACTTCCAGTGGTGGGGGTCACCCTTGAAAGAGTGGGAGAGGACATAGTGGGCCCACTCTAACCTCCCACAGCCTCAGGGAATCAGTATATACTAGTAGTAGTGGATCATGCTACTAGGTTCCCTGAAGCAATTCCCCTTAGGTCCACGACTGCCCCTGCAGTAGCCAAATCACTCATTGGTATGTTTACCAGAGTGGGATTTCCTAAGGAGGTGGTTTCTGACAGAGGTACCAACTTCACGTCAGCATACCTTAAACACATGTGGAATGAGTATAGGGCGACTTAAAAATTCACCACACCATACCATCCACAAACCAATGGTCTTGTTGAAAGGTTTAACAAGACATTGAAGGGCATGATCATGGGGCTCCCTGAAAAGCTCAAAAGGAGATAGGATGTCCTCTTACCATGTCTACTTTTCGCCTACAGAGAGGTGCCTCAGAAGGGAGTAGGGTTTCCCCCCTTTGACTTCTGTTTGGCCATCCTGTAAGGGGACCACTAGCTCTTGTGAAAGAAGGCTGGGAGAGACCTCTTCATGAGCCTAAGCAAGATCTAGTGGACTATGTACTAGGCCTACATTCCAGGATGGCAAAGTACATGGAAAAGGCTAATAAAAACCTTAAAGCCAGCCAACAAGTCCAGAAGATGTGGTATGGCTGCTATTGTTGAGTTTCAGCCAGGGCAGAAAGTCTGGGTTCTGGAGCCTGTGGCTCCAAGAGCACTTCAGGACAGATGGAGTGGCCCTTACCCAGTGCTAGAGAGAAAGAGTCAGGTCACCTACCTGGTAGACCTAGGCACTAGCAGGACCCCCAAAAGGGTGAACCGCCTCAAACTCATGACACGGCAGATGTAAACATGTTAATGGTTACAGATGAGGACCAGGAAGCTTAGAGTGAACCTCTCCCTGATCTCCCCCCACTGACCCTAAAGATGGGTCAGTAGATGGAGTGATCAATTCAGACACCCTCTCTGGCCAACAGCAAGCTGACTGTAGGAAAGTCCTAAATCAGTAAAGAATGCCCCTGCCAACTTCCAAAGGTTGGTGAATCAAGTCCTTGCTGGCTTGGAGTCCTTTAGTGCAGCTTATCTTGATGATATTGCTATCTTTAGCTCCAGCTGGCAGGATCATCTGGCCCACCTGAAGGTTTTGCAGGCCCTGCAAACAGCAGGCCTCTTTATCAAGGCATCCAAATGTCAGATAGGGCAGGGTACTGTGGTTTACTTGGGACACCTTGTAGGTGGAGGCCAAGTTCAGCCACTCCAACCCAAGATCCAGACTATTCTGGACTGGGTAGCTCCAAAAACCCAGACTCAAGTCAGGGCATTGCTTAGCTTTATTGGTTACTATAGCAGGTTTGTGAAGGGATATGGATCCATAGTGACAACCCTCACAGAACTTAACTCTAAGAAGATCCAGGTAAACTGGACTATAGAATGCCAACAAGCCTTTGACACCCTGAAACAAGCTATGTGCACAGCACCAGTTCTCAAACCTCCAGAATACTCCAAGCAGTTCATTGTGCAGACTGATGCATCTGAACATGGGATAGGGGCAGTTCTGTCCCAAACCAATGATGATGGCCTTGACCAGCCTGTTGCTTTCATTAGCAGGAGGTTACTCCCCAGGGGACAGTGTTGGAGTGCCATTGAGAGGGAGGCCTTTGCTGTGGTTTGGTCCCTGAAGAAGCTGAGACCATACCTCTTTGGTACTCACTTTGTAGTTGAAACTGACCACAGATCTCTCAGATGGCTAATACAAATGAAAGGTGAAAATCCTAAACTATTGAGGTGGTCCATATCCCTACAGGGAATGGACTTTATAGTGGAACACAGACCTGGGACTGCTCATGCCAATGCAGATGGCCTTTCCAGGTTCTTCCACTTAGAAAATGAAGACTCTCTTCTTGGGAAAGGTTAATCTCATCCTCTTTCGTTGGGGGTGGGGGTTGTGTAATGAAATGCCTCCTTGGAATGGTTACCCCCTCACTTTTTGCCTTTGCTGATGCCAAGTTATGGTTTGAAAGTGTGCTGGGACACTGCTAACCAGGCCCCAGCACCAGTGTTCTTTCCCTAAATTGTACCTTTGTCTCCACAACTGGCACAACCCTGGCACCCAGGTAAGTCTCTTGTAACTAGTACCCAGGGTACCAAGGGCCCTGATGCCAGGGGAGGTCTCTAAGGGCTGTAGCATGTCTTATGCCACCCTGGGGACCCCTCACTCAGCACATACACACTGCTTGCCAGCCTGTGTGTGCTGGTGGGGAGAAAATGACTAAGTCGGCATGGCACTCCCCTCAGAGTGTCATGCCAACCTCACACTTGCCTGTAGCATAGGTAAGTCACCCCTCTAGCAGGCCTTACAGCCCTAAGGCAGGGTGCACTATATCACAGGTGAGGGCATATGTGCATGAACACTATGCCCCTACAGTGTCTAAGCAAAACCTTAGACATTGTAAGTGCAGGGTAACCATAAGAGTATATGGTCTGGGAGTCTGTCAAACACGAACTCCATAGCACCATAATGGCTACACTGAAAACTGTGAAGTTTGGTGTCAGCACAATAAATGCACACTGATGCCAGTGTACACTTTATTGTAAAAATACACCCAGAGGGCATCTTAGAGATGCCCCCTGAAAACATACCAGACTCCAGTGTGGGCTGACTAGTTTTTGCCAGCCTGCCACACACCAGACATGCTGCTGGCCACATGGGTAGAGTGCCTTTGTCACTCTGTAGTTAGTAACAAAGCCTGTACTGGGTGGAGGTGCTTCTCACCTCCCCGTGCAGGAACTGTAACACCTGGCGGTGAGCCTCAAAGGCTCACCCCGTTTGTTACAGCGCCACAAGGGCATCCCAGCTAGTGGAGATGCCTGCCCCGCTGGCTACTGCCCCCACTTTTGGCGGCAAGGCTGGAGGAGATAATGAGAAAAACAAGGAGGAGCCACCCCGGTCAGGACAGCCCCTAAGGTGTCTTGAGCTGAGGTGACTCTTACTTTTAGAAATCCTCCTTCTTGTAGAAGGAGGATTCCCCAATAGGAGTAGGGATGTGCCCCCCCTTCCCCAAAGGGAGAAGGCACAAAGAGGGTGTAGCCATCCTCAAGGACAGTAGCCATCCCAGACCTAAAAACACCCCTAAATTCAGTATTTAGGGGCTCCCAGAACCGAGGAAGATAGATTCCTGCAACCTGAAGAAAGAAGGACTGCTGACCTACAAGCCTGCAGAGAAGGAGGAAGACGACAAATGATTTGGGCCCCAGCCCTAGCGGCCTGTCTCCAACTTCAAAAACCTTCTCCAGCAGCGCATCCGACAGGGACCAGTGGCCTCTGAAGCCTCAGAGGACTGCCCTGACACCCCAGGACCAAGAAACTCCAGTGAGCAGCGGCTCTGCTCAACAATCTGCAACAAACTTGCAACTTTTCAACAACTTTAAAGACTTAATGTTTCCCGCCGGAAGCGCAAGACTTCACACTCTGCACCGGACGCCCCCCGGCTCGACCTGCAGAAAACCAACAACTCAGGGAGGACTCCCCGGCGACTGCAAGTCCGTGAGTAACCAGAGACGACCCCCCTGAGCCCCCACAACGACGCATGCAGAGAGAATCCAGAGGCTCACCCTGACCGCGACTGCCTGTAACAAGGAACTTGATGCCTGGACCAAGCACTGCACCCGCAGCCCCCTTGACCAGAAGGAGCCGAACCTCTGTGCAGGAGTGACTACCAGGTGACCCTCTGCCTAGCCCAGTCAGTGGCTGGCCCGAGAAGCCCCCGTGACCTGCGGGTCCCTCCATTGTTTCCTATACAAAACCTGGCGCCTGCTTTGCACACTGCACCTGGCCAGCCCTGTGACGCTGAGAGTGTGTTTTGTGTGCCAACTTGTGTCCCCCCCAGTGCTCTACAAAACGCCCCTGGTCTGCCCTCCGAAGACACAGGTACTTACCTGTAGGCAGACTGGAACCAGAGCACCCCTGTTCTTCATAGGCGCCTATGTGTTTTGGGCCCTCCTTTGACTTCTGCACCTGACCGGCCCTGTGTTGCTGGTGTGGTAACTTTGGGGTTGCCTTGAACCCCCAACAGTGGGCTGCCTATGCCCAGGAACTTGAACTTGTAAGTGCCTTACTTAGCTGACGAACTAACCATTACTACCTTTCCCAGGAACTGTTGATTTTTGCACTGTGTCCACTTTTAAAATAGCTTATTGCCATTGTAACTAAACTGTGTATTTCTGATGGATACACCTACCTGTGGATTCCTCACCTAAAGAATTCTCCTCGCGCCAGCCTCGACGAAAATTTCTTCTAGCTCTGCATGTCGACGATGACGTCACAATCGCCAGACTCCACGCGACGCAGTATGACGTCATCCAGGCAATAAGAAGCCCTCGTCAACGTGCAGACGTCAGTTCCCTTTTTTCCGTGCCCGAATAACGGTTAATTCTTCGAGGCTCACAGGGAGCTACTGTTTCCAACGGCGGTTACGATGTAGCAGCCTAGAAAATCCGGCTTCAAACCTTGTAGCCAGTGCGGGGGTCGAATGTCGGTTACCGACCCCCACGAAAACTGCCTCTGGCGCCTTAGTTCCGACCATGAGGTCGAGTCATGCGGCTCATGTCAACGCATGAACCCTAAGGCACTTAAGGAGAGGGAGGCGAAATTGTTCTTGGCCCGGTCCAAGAAGAAGGAGAGGCGTCATCGGAGGGAGTCTTCCTCGAGGTCTCGGCACCATCATAGTGACTCTCTGCGGCGTCACGGATCTCGGCGCCGATCGAGCAAGGTACGGTCCAAGTCCAGATCGGCTTCTACGTCGGCTCAGCGTCGTCCGACGTGGGAGATAAGCCCGACCATCACCCCTCCGCCTCCTACGACCCCGACGTCACCTGGGTCGGTTTTTGAGGTCGAGCCTCCCAGAGGCCTGAAGGTTCTCCTGGCCAGGAGTTACCTGGACCCTCCTCGGCAGCTATGCCGGCGTCGGTGCAGCAGCAGCAGTAGCAGCACCCGGCTTTCCCGCCTCCGGGATCGGATCCTGCAGCGTTTTCAAACGCAATGTTTAATATTTTTGCTTCCATGTCGCCGGGTGGAAGTCATGCAGGTCCGTCTGGCCCTCTGGCCTATGATTTGGGTGTTCCGGCGTCTTCCAGATCGGCGCCGTTTACCCCATTTTTATCTGTTGCACCTGAAGCGGCGCCGATGCCTATGACGTCGCCCAGGATGACTACGCCTGCTACGGCGCCGTCGGATTCGCCTCGGATCCGATCGACGTCTAGGAACCCTTTGGAGCCGGAGCCTCCGGCTTCGGATTGATCCGAGCTTCGGCGTCGACGAAGATCTTCGGCGTCGGCCGACACCTTGTCGACTCCAGGCTTGGAGTCAAGACTTAAGTCAAGACGTCTGGCTCTTCGGCTCTTGGAGGAAGAAGAGTACGCGAGGCAACACCTGGAGGAAGGTGAAGTTGTAGAGCCCTCTGGTGACTTCCAGGGACTGGATTCAGCTAGTGGCCTGGATACTACCCCGGAATGGGATCTAGCTTCCCCTGGAGAGGTCACGGAGGAAGCTGCATCATTCCACGCAGTCATTCGTAAGGCTGCAGACTTTTTGGATCTTCCTCTTCCCACCGCGGAAGTCAAGAGAAACCTATTAACAGAGGTTCTTCACCCAGCGTCTGCTTCTGCTCAGCCTCTTTTGCCCTTCAATGAGGCTCTGCTGGACCCCATTAAGGATATCTGGCTGAAACCTGTGTCCACCGCTGCGGTCAACAGAGCGGTGGCTTGTCGGTACAGGACGGCGCCTGGGGATCCAGTGTGCCTTTCCAGACAGCCAACTCCGGAGAGTCTAGTGGTGCAAGCCTCTTGTTCGTCCAGATCCTCTCCTGGCTAGTTTCCTGGGACTCCTGCGGACAGGGACTCAAAGAAGATAGACCATACTGCGAAAAAGACTTTTTCATCTTGCAGTATGGCCCCAAAATCTTCCAATGCTATTTGCATACTGGGGTGTTACATCCATGTCCTTATGGAAGAGGCGAAGGGCCACCCTAATTTGTTACAGGAGATGTTGCAGCTGTTAGCGGATGCTCAGGCGGCTGCGACTCAAGTGATCCAGTCGGGATTCAGTGGCTAGGGCTATGGGCACGACCATAGTTTCTAGACGGCAGTCTTGGCTACGGTCATCTGGCTTCTCGTCAGACGTGCAGGCCACCCTTCTTGATCTTCCGTTTGACGGAGAGAAGCTCTTCGGTACAAAGGCTGACTCTGCCCTGGAAAGTTTTAAAGAAAGCAGAGCGACAGCTAGATCTTTGGGACTCCAGTCGTTGGGCTCATCCTCCTTTAGAAGCTTTCGGAGGTTTAAAGGATTTGGACGTGGTTCCTTTCGGGGAAGATTGCAAGGACCACAGCAATCTACTTCTACCCTGCCGTACATATCCTTTAGAGGCAGGGTCAGAGTCCGTACGAGAGGAGCCACCTTGCAGCATTCTGCCTCTTCCTCGGGAGGGGTGCAGCAAGGAAAGCAGCCGTAGTCCTCCTCCACTCCCTGTCCATTTGTCTCCGGTAGGGGGGAGACTTGCCCATTTTCTTCCAATGTGGGAGGTTATAACATCGGACTCCTGGGTCATCGACATTGTGAAGAGGGGGTACGTTCTTCCCTTTCGGGAATTCCCTCGTACCTTCCCTCCCCGCCCATCCTTCTGTTCGGAAGACCATCTTCTCCTATTACAGCAGGAGGTATTATCCCGATTAGAAAAAGGTGCGATAGAGTTGGTTCCCGAGCAAGAGCGGGGTCAGGGTTGTTATTCAAGATGCTTCCTGATTTCCAAAAAGGATGGTCGGCTGAGACCGATTTTGGACTTGAGGATTTTGAATTGGTTCCTCAAGCAGGAAAAATTCAAAATGCTGACCCTCTCACAGGTTCTTTTGGCGTTGAGCGAAGGAGACTGGATGGTGTTGGTCGATTTGCAGGACGCTTATTTTCATATTCCGATCCTCAAATCGCACAGGAATTATCTCCGGTTTGTAGTGGGATCGCAGCATTATCAGTTTGCGGTCCTCCCTTTTGGTCTTACTTCAGCACCTCGAGTCATCACAAAGGTGATGGCGGTGGTAGCAGCAGAGCTCAGAAGAAGGGTGATAGCTGTGTTTCCCTATCTGGACGATTGGTTGATCAAGGCCAAAACTCCGCAGCTCATGCGGAGCCATCTCCAGTCGACGACTCAATTGTTGTACGACCTGGGTTTTTCAGTCAATGTACCCAAATCTCACCTGGAGCCCTCTCAACACCTCCTTTTCATAGGGGCAGTATTGGACACGACATTGAATCGGGCCTTTCCTCCACCCCAGCGGGTCCAGGATATTCAGGCGTTGATTCCAATGTTTCAAAATGGAGCGGTAGTTCCAGTCCTCAAGGCCCTTCGACTGCTCGGTCTGTTCGCTTCTTGCATACTGTTGGTCACTCATGCACGCTGTCACATGAGGGCTCTTCAGTGGTGCGTCCGCAGGCAGTGGTTTCAGCACAAAGGGGATCTTGAAGAATCGATAAAGATCTCCAGAGACACTGCAGTGGATCTTCAATGGTGGGCAGCGGTCGACAACCTGTCTCAAGGAAGGCCATTCTCGCTGCCACCTCCAGTGGCCACGGTGGTAACGGATGCTTCCACTCTAGGGTGGGGAGCTCATCTGGGGGACCTGGAGATCAAGGGCCTTTGGTCTCCAGGGGAACAGAAGTTACATATCAATCTGTTAGAGTTGCGGGCAGTGCGTCTTGCACTCAAGGCCCTCCTCCCTTCCATTCGCGGTCAGTCGATCCAAGTTCTAACAGACAACACGACCGCGATGTGGTATATAAACAAACAGGGAGGGGTGGGGTCGTATCTTCTCTGCAGAGAAGCTCTTCGTCTCTGGTCCTGGCTTCAAGGCAACAAGATCTGCTTGATTGCACATCACTTGGCCGGAGTCCTGAACATACGTGCAGACATTCTCAGTCGTCGCAGCTCGGTCGACCACGAGTGGCGTCTTCATCCAGATCTAGTTCTGTCTATCTTCAGGATGTGGGGATATCCGCAGATAGATCTGTTTGCCACTCAAGAGAATGCGCAGTGCCCGCTATTTTGCAGCCTCCAGCATCCGGTGCAAGGAGCTTTGGGGGACGCGTTTCAGATGTCCTGGAAGGGTCAGTTACTTTACGCATTTCCCCCCCATACCCTTGATTCCTCGAGTTCTCAGGAAGATCCTCCAAGACCGAGCTCAAGTCATCTTAATAGCTCCGGATTGGCCGAGAAAGGTGTGGTATTCGGACCTACTCCAACTCTCTCTGTGCCCTCCGCTCCGTCTCCCTTGCAGGGTGGACCACCTCTCGCAATCGCAGGGGCAGATTCTACACCCCCACCTCCAGAGCCTGCGTCTTCATGCCTGGAGATTGAACGGGCAATCTGAGTTCCTTTGCTCTCCCTCCAGATGTGGTGGAAGTTATTTAATCGGCCAGGCGACACTCCACCAAGTCTATCTATGCTAATCGTTGGGTTAAATTTTCAAGCTGGTGTGGAGAGAATAGTTTAGATCCTTTGAAAGCTGGATTGTCTGACATTTTGTCATTTGCACTCCATCTGGCACAGAAAGGTTTTGCAATTGCCACTGTTAAGGGTTATCTGTCTGCACTGTCTGCCTTTCTGTGCCTTCCTGATCAACCATCCTTCTTTAAATCACCAATTGTTTTAAAGTTTCTAAAGGGGCTCACTAATAGGTATCCACCCACACCATTCGTTATGCCTCAGTGGGACCTTAACTTAGTCTTAACTTTTCTTATGGGGGCTCCGTTCGAACCAATGCATTCTTATTCTTTACGGTACCTAGTATTCAAAACTGTTTTCCTGGTGGCCATAACATCTGTCAGAAGGGTTAGCGTGCTTCAGGCTCTCTCTGTGGAAACCCCATACCTTTCTTTCTTTAAGGACAAAGTGGTGTTGAGGACCAAGGCAGGTTTCCTACCGAAGGTTGTTACATCCTTTCACCTGGGGCAGTCGATTACTCTCTCTTCCTTTTACCCTCCACCTCACCCATCCAAAGAGGAAGAGAGGCTCCACCGGCTGGATCTGCGAAGAGCTCTGAGCTTCTATGTCACCAGGACGAAAGAGTTCAGACAGGATGAACAACTCTTCGTTGGATACTTGGGGAAGAGGAAAGGTAGAGCGGTCCACAAGAGAACACTATCCAGGTGGGTCATTCTATGTATTAAGATCTGCTATTCTTTGGCGAAGAAGGATTCACCTGTGGGGATTCGTGCCCATTCCACCAGAGCCAAAGCAGCTTTGGCTAGAGGTGTTCCTGTGGCTGACATCTGCAGGGCAGCGACTTGGGCGTCCCTCCATACTTTTGCCAAACATTATTGTTTGGAATCTGAGGTTAGGGGGGATGGCCATTTTGCTCGCTTAGTGCTGCAAGATTTCTTGGTTTGACCATTCGGGCACCCACCACCGGAGGTTTTACTGCTTGGGGACTCTATTCTTTAGGTGAGGAATCCACAGGTAGGTGTATCCATCAGAAGAATAAGTTACTTACCTTCGGTAACGCTTTTTCTGGTGGATACAGTAACTACCTGTGGATTCCTCACGGTCCCACCCACCTCCCCGTTGCCTGACTGGTCAAACCAGGAAATCCTTGGGTGAGCATCCTTGGTCTTGTATATATGTACAGAATTGATTTGTGTATATGATTGTAATATCTGTATATACATTTCCTTTGCAAATTAAGATCGTTCAAGGAAAACGTTTGGACTTGACATATTTTACTCTTGTATTAAGCACTCATTACTGTTATTTAACTTTGTTTTATTACAATAAATGTTCTATTTTCATTCATTTGAGATGAATATGTACTCTTCAGGGTCAACCTGTTCGCCTCAATGGCATGTAAAAAATGGTGATAACGGATGTCTGCACGTCGACGAGGGCTTCTTATTGCCTGGATGAGGTCATACGGCGTTGCGTGGAGTCGGGCGATTGTGACGTCATCGTCGACGTGCAGAGCTAGAAGAAATTTCTGTCGAGGCTGGCGCGAAGGAAGAATTCTTTTGGTGAGGAATCCACAGGTAGTTACTGTATCCACCAGAAAAAGCGTTACCGAAGGTAAGTAACTTATTCGTCACTGCTCTAATTCAAAGTTCCTAACTTAACTGTGTGGAGTACCTTGCATTTTATGTATTTGCTTCAAATCTTGAACTTGTGGTTCTAAAAATAAATTAAGAAAATATATTTTTCTATATAAAAACCTATTGGCCTGGAATTAAGTCTTTGAGTGTGTGTTCCTCATTTATTGCCTGTGTGTATACAACAAATGCTTAACACTACCCTCTGATAAGCCTACTGCTCGACCACAAATTAGAGCATCAGAATTATCTAATTTTGCCAATATATTACCTTTGAGGGGAACCCATGGACTCTATGGACACTATCTCTCACTTTGAGATAGTATATACAGAGCCAACTTCCAGTAGCCCTTTCGAACTATCTGCAAAACCCACCTATCCGTGGTGATGGCGAATCCTGCCACCAACTGGACGGGAGTGAGGGGATGGACTAGGAGGGTTTGGATGCTGCATCAGGGGCAGAGGTGGACTGGACAGACCTCTGGTTCCCTGTCCCACAGCCATGTGGGATTCTGCGTTCCCGGCCATGCAGAGGCTGAACAGCGTGGGTGGCACGGTGGCTCAGTGGAGGACGTGACAGGGAGCCCCTTCCGTGGCCAGGAAAGGGGTGAAAAGCAGACTGTGGGGGGCAAGGGGCACAGGAAAGACCGAGGGACCGAGCCGTAGCCCGGGAATCCCTGAATCTCTCCAAGGGAGAGTCCGCTTCGTCTCCGAAGAGACTTGAGCCATCCAAGGGCATGTCCATGAGTGACTGTTGGACATCCCCAGAAAAAACATTAGTACGCAACCAGGCGTGGCGCCGTAAGGCCACAGTCGTAGCAACTGATCTGCCCAGAGAGTCAGTCTTCTCCAGCCCACAACGGATTCTGAACTTTGCCACATCTCTCCCATCGTTCACAGCTTGGGAGACGATAGCACAGGCCTCCCTCGGTATCTGCGGCAGTTCCTGCGCAACCATATCCCACAGAGAGTGGGTATAGCGGCTTAAAAGGCATGCAGTATTCACAGACCGCAGTGCAAGACGGGAGGAAGAAAATCATTTCTTGCTCAAATGTTCCAGCCTTTTGGATTCCCTATCCGGGGGTGCATAAGGGAATGCGCCTGAAGAAGAAGAATCCTGGATCACAGACGTGGGGTGTTTGGACAGGAATTTAGGGTCGTTCGGAGCGGGCCGATGGCATCGTGCAATAGTCCTATTCACAAGTGCCCCAGTGTTGGGTTTGGACCAGGTACCCAAAAGGACATCGTGATGGCTTCATTAAACGGCAAAAGGAGTTCTGAAGTAGAAGGCCCAAGCTGAAGCATCTCTGTCAGGAGATTAGACCTGACCTCAGCAGTGGGAAGTTCGAGACCAAGGAACTCAGCTGCCCTACTGACCACCTACCTTAAGTTGCTCCCTCCGCCGTAGCAACAGTAGAAGGAGACAGCATCCCAGAATCAGGAGAAGTATCCAGACCACTGGCTTTGCCCACTTCCTCAGCCCAGTCTATAGAAGGGTCATCCTGGTATTCATAAGGGTCCAGGGACCCCTCCATTTCCTCCCCATATTCGTACCCATAAGAAAAAGGGTCTGAATCCGACCAGGGGCGAATAGGCCCCATCGAAGTCAAAGGCAGCGTCGGAATTGGGTCGATGTCGATAGTGGGCACTACCGACGTCCGGAGCATTGATAAATGAGCCGGGGAAGGTCTCAAGTGTGCTACGGGTGACGGTGCGGATCCGGATGTGACCTTGGTGTCCAGAGCCGAAGCCGCCGGCACGGAACCGAAAGGCCCCTCAGCCGAACCCCTTGGGCCCGAAGGCGCCGCAACGGGGTCGGACCGCCCAAAGATGAGGTGCATGGCCTCATAAAAGTCTTTAAGCTGGGTGGGGGTCGCTCTGGCAAACTCAGGGGAGCGCGGAGCTGACTCAGATGCAGGCTCCCTGGACAGAGGCCTTGTGCGTGGATGATCCTCCCAAGTTGGCCGAGAAACGGGGCGAAGTCGGAGAGCGATGGGACTTCTTTGACTTCTTCTTACCTTGACCCGAGGATTTTAAAGAACACGAGTGGTGATGACTCCGTGACCGATCTTGAGACCTTCCTCTCGAGCGAGACCGGGACCTACGTGGAGTCAAGTGCCGGGCCGCCATGAGCTTTAGGGACCGCTTCCTCAAAGCTTTCGGCCGGCACTCGGAGCACGACTTCGGGTCGTGGTTGTGCTTGTGCTTGAAACACCACAGACAAACCCAATGACAGTCCTCGCACGGCTTGAAACCGGTCTTCGGGGACATCCTTGACACACCAAATGTTCACAGACAAAACGGTCTAATTCGGCCCAAAAATAGCCAGGTAGCTCTGCTCTGGATCAGCGTGTGGCGCGGAAAGAAAAGACCTGACGTCTCTGCACGAGGGCGGCGTCTATATACTACTCCCGACGTCATCACAGCGACTACGATGCCCGCGGAGTTAACAGATGCCATGTAAGGAAATGCCTCCTTGGCATGGTTACCCCCTGACTTTTTGCCTTTGCTGATGCCAAGTTATGATGTGAAAGTGTGCTGAGGCCGCTAACCAGGCCCCAGCACCAGTGTTCTTTCCCTAACCTGTACCTTTGTTTCCACAATTGGCACACCCTGGCATCCAGGTAAGTCCCTTGTAACTGGTACCAAGGGCCCTGATGCCAGGGAAGGTCTCTAAGGGCTGCAGCATGTCTTATGCCACCCTGGGGACCCATCACTCAGCACAGACACACTGCTTGCCAGCTTGTGTGACCTAGTGGGGATAAAACAACTACGTCGACATGGCACTCCCCTCAGGGGACCTCACACTGCTAGTATAGATAAGTCACCCCTCTAGCAGGCCTTACAGCCCTAAGGCAGGGTGCACTATACCATAGGTGAGGGCATAAGTGCATGAGCACTATGCCCCTACAGTGTCTAAGCCAAACCTTAGACATTGTAAGTGCAGGGTAGCCATAAGAGTATATGGTCTGGGAGTCTGTCATGCACGAACTCCACAGCACCATAAAGGCTACACTGAAAACTGTGAAGTTTGGTATCAAACTTCTCAGCACAAAAAAAGCACACTGATGCCAGTGTACATTTTATTGTAACATACACCCCAGAGGGCACCTTAGAGGTGCCCCATGAAACCTTAACCGACTATTCGTGTAGGCTGACTAGTTTTAGCAGCCTGCCACACACCAGACATGTTGCTGGCCACATGGGGAGGGTGCCTTTGTCACTCTGTGGCTAGTAACAAAGCCTGTACTGGGTGGAGATGCTTAGTATCTCCCCCTGCAGGAACTTTAACACCTGGCGGTGAGCCTCAAAGGCTCACTCCCTTTGTTACAGCACTCCAGGGCAATCCAGCTAGTGGAGTTGCCCGCCCCCTTCGACCACGGCCCCACTTTTGGTGGCAAGGCCGGGGGAGATAATGAGAAAAACAAGGAGGAGTCACTGGCCAGTCAGGACAGCCCCTAAGGTGTCCTGAGCTGAGGTGACTCTAGCTTTTAGAAATCCTCCATCTTGCAGATGGAGGATTCCCCCAATAGGGATAGGAATGTGCCCCCCTCCCCCTCAGGGAGGAGGCACAAAGAGGGTGTAGCCACCCTCAGGGCTAGTAGCCATTGGCTACTAACCCCCCAGAACTAAACACACCCCTAAATTTAGTATTTAGGGGCTCCCCAGAACCTAGGAACTCAGATTCCTGCAACCTAAGAAGAAGAGGACTGCTGAACTGAAAAACCTGCAGAGAAGACGGAGACACCAACTGCTTTGGCCCCAGCTCTACCGGCCAGTCTCCCCACTTCTAAAGACACTGCTCCAGGGATGCGTTCCCAGGGTCTAGCAACCTCTGAAGCCTTAGAGGACTACCCTGCATCTAGAAGGACCAAGAACTCCTGAGGACAGCGGCTCTGTTCCCCAAAGACTGCAACTTTGCAACAAAGAAGCAACTTTGAAACAACACACGTTTCCCGCCGGAAGCGTGAGACTTTGCCCTCTGCACCCGACGCCCCCGGCTTGACTTATGGAGAACAAACACCACTGGGAGTACTTCCCGGCGACTACGAGACCGTGAGTAGCCAGAGTTGACCCCCTGAGCCCCCACAGCGACGCCTGCAGAGGGAATCCCGAGGCTCCCCCTGACCGCGACTGCCTGCTTTAAAGGCCGGACGCTTGGTAAAGACTCTACACCCACAGCCCCCAGGATCTGAAGGATCCGACCTTCAGTGCAGGAGCGACCCCCAGGTGGCCCTCTCCCTTGCCCAGGTGGTGGCTACCCAGAGGAGCCCCCCCCCTTGCCTGCATCGCTGAAGAGACCCCTTGGTCGCCCATTGATTTCTATTGCGAACCCAACGCTTGTTTGCACACTGCACCCGGCCGCCCCGTGCCGCTGAGGGTGTACTTTTTGTGTGGACTTTTGTCCCCCCCAGTGCCCTACAAAAACCCCCCTGGTCTGCCCTCCGAAGACGCGGGTACTTACCTGCTGGCAGACTGGAACCGGGGCACCACCTTCTCCATTGAAGCCTATGGGTTTTGGGCACCACTTTGACCTCTGCACCTGACCGGCCCTGAGCTGCTGGTGAGGTAACTTTGGGGTGGCTCTGAACCCCCAACGGTGGGCTACCTTGGACCCAAACTTGAACCCCGTAGGTGGTTTACTTACCTGCAAAAACTAACAAACACTTATCTCCCCCAGGAACTGTTGAAAATTGCACTGTCTAGTTTTAAAATAGCTATATGTCATTTATGTGAAAACTGTATATGCTATTTTGCTAATTCAAAGTTCCTAAAGTTCCTACATGAAATACCTTTCATTTGAAGTATTACTTGTAAATCTTGAACCTGTGGTTCTTAAAATAAACTAAGAAAAGATATTTTTCTATACAAAAACCTATTGGCCTGGAATTGTCTCAGAGTGTGTGTTCCTCATTTATTGCTTGTGTTTGTACAAAAATGCTTAACACTACCTTCTGATAAGCCTACTGCTCGACCACACTACAACAAAATAGACCATTAGAATTATCTCTTTTTGCCACTATCTTACCTCTAAGGGGAACCCTTGGACTCTGTGCATACTATTTCTTACTTTGAAATAGTGCATACCTAGCGAACTTCCTACACGCCACCTACCGATGTGCAACGGTATTGCTCAAAGAAAACTCTCCGGATCCAGTCAGACGCCTGGGGGAAATTCTAAGGTAAGGAAACTGCAACTACAAGTCTCTATCAGATAGAGTACTTAGCAAAAAATACACAATCAAGTACACACCAAACAAATACTCAAATTATTAACATGCATTTGCAATGCAATAGATCTAGCATTTGCTTCAGTTAGAGCTATTGGCATTGTAAATGCATAGGTGGACTTTTTGTGCCACAGAAATTGGTCAACCCTGCCGTATAATTTGGTCCTCTTGCTACATAATTCCAGTGGTCCTGCATATAAGTCATGTAACAAATGGAATTAAAGAACAAGTTACTTACCTTCAGTAACGTATTATCTGGTAGAGTCTCCATCTAACTGTAGATTCCTTAACTTAGAATTCCCTAGCATCAGCTTGGAATCCGGAATTTTTGCTAAGCAGTACCCCGCACATGCCATCGGGTGCATTTTTCGGATCCGTGTGGCATCATTGGCGTTGTGATGGTCTCCTATAAAGGCACCACCTCGGCGCATGTATGTCAGTTCTTTTTCCTGCAAACTTTCACCCCAGAAGCGCAAAGCCATGGCTAGAACTAACAGTTCGTCTGTGCTAAAAACTAGGGCCCTGAAAGGGAAAATCTCTTCCCTATTAGACATTTCGGTAGAGCATGGCGGCATGGGTGGGTGCAAGGAATCTGCAGCTAGATCGAGTCTCTACCAGATAATGCATTACCGAAGGTAAGTAACTTGTTCATCTGATAGAGACTTCTTGGGCAGATTCTTTACCTTAGAATAGATACCCAAGCCATAACCTCAGGGCAGTGGGCTGCTGACTGAACTTCCTTACACAACCTCCTTACACCAAAAAGTCCTTCAAGACGGAAAGGGCAAAGTGGCGGTCTCTCAAGACCTGATTGTCCAGGCAGTATTGTTTTTACAAATGTATGCAAGGATGCTTACGTTGCTGCCTGACAGATATCTAGGACTGGAACACCCCAATGCTGGTGCAATGATAGCAGCTTTGCCCCTGGCAAAATGAGCCCTCAAGCCCTCAGGAGGCTGCTTCTTGGCCAATGCATAGCAGATGTTACTGCAGAGAATGACCCTGCGTGAAATGGTTCATTTCTGCACTGCCTGACCCTTCTTTGCTCCCATGTACCCCACAAAGAGTCGGTCATCTACCCGAAACTCTTTTGTGCGGTCAAGGTAGAAAAACAACGCTCTTTTTGGGTCCAGTCGGTGGAGTCGCTCCTCTTCCTTAGAGGGATGCGGTGGAGCACAGAAGGTTGACAGGGAAATGGCACAAGTTCTGATTACCGCCTTGCCCGGAGTGATAGTGAGATACAGTGGCTTCAATGAAAGAGCCTGCATCTCACTCACCCTGCTGGCAGATGTTATTGCCACTAAGAAGGCTGTCTTAATGGTGAACAGCCAGAGGGGGCAGTTGAGTAAAGGCTTGAAGGGAGCACACAAGAGAAATGTGAGGACCAGATTTAATTCCCATTGAGGCATAACAAAGGGCGTAGGGGGAACAAATGTACAAGCCCTTTAAAAAATCTATATAAAACAGAAGACTTGAAAAGTGAAGACTGATTAGGCAGCCAAAAGAACACCGATAAGGCGGAAAGATAGCCTTTCAGAGTACCGAAGGCAGAACGCTGCTGGGCAAGGGATAGTATAAAGATAAGGATATCAGAAAGAGAAGCAGAAAGAGGATCAACAGATATTTCTGCACAATAATACACAAAGTGTCTTCAACGGCAGGCATGTACCGTTTTAGTGGAGGGAACTTTACAGACTTCGGGAGGAAGGTCAAAGACCGGCAACTGGTGCCACTCAAGCTCCACACATGCAGATGCAGAGTTGAGAGGTTCGGGTGGAGAACCTTCCCCTGCTGTTGCAACAGAAGATTGTCCTCATGGGGCACCCTGATCGGAGGATCAATGCTCTTTTTCAGAAGCTCGGGATACCAGACTCTCTGTGCCCATTCCGGAGCCACCAGGATTACTTGGGCCCGGTCGTTCTTGTTCTTCTTGAGAACTCTGGGCAGAAGTGGTATGGGCGGAAAGGCGTACAGGAGGCCTGAACTCCACTCGTAATGACAAACTCTAAAAGCGTTGCAGAACGACTGTCGCCTTGGAAACAGGAAGAAATGCTTTCGAAGCCTGTCTGATAGCCCAGAGCTCCAGTAAATTGCTATGGAGTCTGGATTCCGACGAAGACCAGAGACTTCTGAGTTCCGCCTCCCCAGATAGCCACCCCATCCTAGAAGTGACGCATCTGTTACTACTGTGAGATCTGGCTGGAGAAGGAAGAGGTGTCTGCCTCTGACCCAAAAGCAGTTTACTAACCACCTCTACAGGTCTTTTGCAGTTCCCTCTGAGATCTGAACCGTGCTGGTGTGATTCCCCTGATGCTGTGCCCACTGAAACTTCAGGTCCCACTGCAGAGCCCTCATATGTCATCTGGCATGCTTGACTAACAGGATGCAGGAGGCCCTGAGGCCCAACAGCTTTAGAGTCTGTCTCCCCAAAATCCAGGATAGAGGCCATAACTTCGGTATCATAAGCTGAATATCCTACACTTGCTGCTCTGGAGGATAAGCGTGAAACTGCACTGTGTCCAAAACAACTTTGATTAAAGGCAGCTTCTGAGAGGAAGTCAGGTGTGACTTCGGCAATTTTATAGTGAACCCAGTGAACGCAGAAGGTTCGCCGTAGTTTAAAGGTGGGTGGCAATAGCCTGGGGCGTAGGAGACTTCAACCACCAGTCGTCAAGGTAGGGGAAGACTGAAATCCCTAACCTGCGCAGATGAGCTGCTACCACTGGCATCACTTTTGTGAACACCTGAGGGGCACCGATGAGACCTTATGGGAGCATGGTAAATTGAAAGGGCTCGTGGCCCACCTTGAACCACAAACACCACCTGTGGGCAGGCAGGATGGGGTTGTGCTACCATCCAGTCTCCTTGATCTAGGGAAGACAAGACCTGAGAAAGAATAAACATCCTGAATTTCTCCTTTATGAGAACGAGATTGACGTACCGTAATAGGGTGAAGACCCTTGTTCTTTTTGGGAATCAGAAAGCAGCGGAAATAACAACCACTGCCTACTTCTGACATCAGGACCCTTTCTATAGGTCCCTTAGCCAAGAGAGCCGTAACTTCCTTGCAGAGCAAGATTAAGTGATCCTCCATCAGCCATTCTTTTAATGGAGGCATAGAGGGAGGGAAAGACTATCTTCTGTATGAACTGCAAGACCCATTTGTCTGATGTTATTTATCGCTAGTCTGGGAGATGAAACTGAAACCTCCCTCCAACTGGATGAGTGTGGTTTTGCAGAATCATACCAGGAGGACTTGGGTGCTGTGGAAGAGGGGGGGCTGGGTGGTGGACGACTTCTGGCCAAACCCTCTTGGTGTGAAAGTACTACGACCTCGTCCTCACACAGGAAGTTGACCTGACTGAGAACGGTGGCTAGTCTGCAGATGGTGTGGTATACCCACTCTTTCCAAGGCCTCGGAAGAGACTAAAGGCAGACTGCTGGCGAGAGGGTGCCGAGAGGCCTAAGGAACTATCCGTAGCCCAAGAATCCTTGAAGCACTCTAGCGCAGAATCTGCCTTTTCATCCCAAAAGGAGCGAGCAATTGAAGGGCATGTCCATAAGTTTTGCCTGGACCTATGCCGAAAAAGAGCCAGATGTACGAAGCCAGGCTTGGAGACGAAGGTCCACCCTCGATTAAATTGTCCTACCCAGTGAGTCAGTCGTATCCAAACCACACCTTATTGTAAACTTCGCTGCATCACTCCCATCTTTGACTGCTTGTGAAAGTGTCCCGCACGCCTTCTAGGACCTGTGGCAGCACAGTCCAATAGGCATAAGGTGTTTACAGACGTCAATGCCAGGCTGGAGGAAAAAAACATTTTCTTCCCAAGCTCATCCAGCCTCTTGGATTGCCTATAAGGGGGAGCGGAAGGGAAGGCACCATGGGAAGTGGAGGCCTGGACCACCAAGCTCTCTGGAGTGGGGTGTTGGGTGAGGAAACTAGGATCATTTGGAGCTGGGCAATGGCGGCGGCTTATTGCCCTATTTACAGTAGCCCCTGTGCTGGGTTTGGACCACGTCCCCAGCAGGACATCAGTGAGGGCTTTGTTAATGGATAACATTGGTTCTGATGTGGAAACCCCCGGCTGAAGCACCTCAGTCAGGAGGTTAATCCGTACTGGCACCGTAAGCAATTCCAGGTCTAGGACCTCGGCTGCTATACACACCACCATAGTATATGAAGCTCCCTCTTCTGTAGCCACCGTAGAAGGTGAGAGCATGCCAGTATCTGGAGAGGTGTTCAGTTTGCTGGCTTCTCCTAGTTCCTTATACCAGGCCATTTGCTTCAAACCGTACTCTATAGGATCCTAAGACCCCTACGCCTGTGCCTGGCTGTTCACAGTAAAACTCAGGCAATAATCTGGCCCCTGCAGTCGAAGTCGGAATTGGCGTCAGACAACATTGTTCCAGATCATCAGGTATCAAAATGGGGCTCGCACCACTGCCCGCCGGTGGCATGGGGAGCATCGATGTTGGCAAGGACGCAGTCAGTCACTGGTATGTCGCGATGGCAGGCGCCACACGGCTTGAACCCAGTCTTCTTCGATGTCATCCTCTACAGATTTCAAAAAGACTCGACAAAAAGATCAAAAAAGGCCTGTCAAAAATGACAGAGGGTAGTTCGATTCTGGATCTGTGCTTAAACAGCACAGAAGGAAAAGAACTGATGGAGGAGTGCCAGGGTGGTGCCTTTATAAGTGACTGTCACATCACAGACTGCTCCAACGACAACACCACGCAGATCTGATCGATGCCATCCGGCGACGCACGCAGGCTACTGCTAAGCAAAAATTCCAGATTCCAAGCTGATGCCACAAAATAATAAGTGAAGGAATCTGCAGCTAGAAGTCTCTATCAGGTCTAGATGATAAGGCAGAAACATGATCCGCAGATGCAGAAATCAACAGCCATCCGCTTGGTGCTCCCCCTGACCCCTCTGAGCTCAGCAGTGTATCGCCCACATGTACTCTCAGGAGCAGCAACATTTGTGACCAGATAAGACCACGATTTACAGCTCTGTTTACAAAAACGGAGCAGTAGAGCTTGGATCCAATGCAATACTATTTTCACACCCCTCTTCAAACACGGAAACATCTTTCCGAACTATAAATAGTGCTAAAGGTCATGTTGATTTGTGTTGGACAATACTTACTAAATCACAAAGGGAGCATTCCTCTATTCAGTCACCTCAGCACAATCTAGCTGTCAGTGACAGTCAGGCTGGGAGCAAGAATAGCTTTCAAGAGCGAAAAGAAAAACGGGAACTGCAATCATAAAAGCCATTTGTTCATCTGGAAAGTATGAGCAAGTGCTTACATGCCCGCCATACGGTCATCCTCAGCTCAAGTCTCACAACGTATCGCGCTGCTGGCGAAACTGAAGGGAAGTGAGGCAGCGCCAGCCAGACTACTTCAAATCAAACACGAGTCAGCCATTTGCATGCTTCAAAACACTGTGCCCGTTTCCACTTCCATTCTGTAAGCTGCTGCGGACCCCAAATCTAGGACCTGTGCATTTGTAAGTAGGACCGTGTGGCCAACAGGCAAAATAATGTCAAAAGCCACCAAACCATATCCCTGTTGCAGGCAAAGTTCAAGTGCTTAACTGGTATTCAAGCGTGCTGCTGACAGGCTTGTGCTTTCATTCCCTTTGTCCAAATATAGATGGGACACAGATTATGGTTATTATGTAAAATATAGCCTGGGAGGGGTTTCTTTACACATGCTACAAAGAAAATCTAAATGAATCCTTTCCACACCCATGGGCTACGAACCAAATACAATCTCCACTCTCGGTTGTTTGCAGCATGCTTTCTTTGATACTTGCTGTTTTCATCCAAAAAAAAAAGATTATGCAGAAAAAAAAGAAAAAAAAAAAAAAAAACAACAACAACACAGCATTCATTTTAAAGACAATTCTGGAGCAGATTGACATTCACCAGGTTTGCTAGCCACACTTTTCCATACTGAAAAATGTTTTTACAGTAAGTAGAAAAGCAGGAGATGGAGAACAGCACAGGCTCCTTGTAGGAAGTTGGTTCCCCTTAGAGGTAAGATAGTGGCAAAAAGAGATAATTCTAATGCTCTATTTTGTGGCAGTGTGGTCGAGCAGTAGGCTTACCTGAGGGCAGTGTTAAGCATTTGTTGTACACACACAGGCAATAAATGGGGAACACACACTCAAAGACAATTCCAGGCCAATTGGTTTTTATATAGAAAAATATATTTTCTTAGTTTATTTTAAGAACCGCAGGTTCAAGATTTACAAACAATACTTTAAATGAAAGGTATTTCACTCAGGTGTCTTAGGAATTATCACAATAGCATGTACAGTCTTGGCAAAAATGGCAATAAGCTGTTTTAAAAGTAGACACATTGCAAAAATCAACAGTTCCTGGGAAAGTAAGTAAATGTTAAGTTCACAGGTAAGTAAGACACTTACAGGTTTCAAAGTTGGGTCCAAGGTAGCCCACCGTTGGGGGTTTAAGGCAACCCCAAAGTTACCACACCAGCAGCTCAGGGCCGGTCAGGTGCAGAGGTCAAAGCGGTGCCCAAAACACATAGGCTTCAATGGAAATAGGGGTGCCCCGGTTCCAGTCTGCCAGCAGGTAAGTACCTGTGACTTCGGCGGGCAGACCAGGGGGGTTTTCTAGGGCACCGGGAGGGGGACACAAGCAGGCACAGAAAGTACACCCTCAGCAGCACAGGGGCGGCCGGGTGCAGAGTGCAAACAGGCGTCGGGTTTTCAATAGGAATCAATGGGGAGACCCGCGGGGCTCTTCAACAATGCAGGCAGGCACAGGGGGGCTCCTTGGGGTATTCACCACCTGGGCTAAGCAGAGGGACATCTGGGGGTCGCTCCTACGCTGGAGTTCGGTTCCTTCAGGTCCTGGGGGCTGTGGGTGCAGTGTGGTTTCCAGTCGTCGGGTTCCTTGAAGCAGGCAGTCGCGATCGGGGGGAGCCTCTGGATTTCCTCTGCAGGCGTCACTGTGGGGGCTCAGGGGGGTCAACTCTGGCTACTCACGGGCTCGCAGTCGCTGGGGAGTCCTCCCTGTAGTGTTGGTTTTCCGCAGGTCGAGCCGGGGGCATCGGGTGCAGAGTGGAAAGTCTCACACTTCCGGCGGGAAACGTGTGGTCTTTAAAAGTTGCTTCTTTGTTGCAAAGTTGCAGTTTTGTTGAACAGGGCCGCTGTTCTCGGGAGCTTCTTGGTCCTTTTAGATGCAGGGCAGTCCCCTGAGGCTTCAGAGGTTGCTGGTCCCTGTTGGATGTGTCGCTGTTTTTCTTGAAGTGGGGAGACAGGCCGGTAGGGCTGGGGCCAAAGCAGTCGTCGTCTCTGTCTTCTCTGCAGGGCTTCAAGTCAGCAGTCCTTCTTTGTCTTCAGGTTGCAGGGATCTGTCTTCCTCGGTTCTGGAGCCCCTAAATACTGAATTTAGGTGTGCGTTTAGGTCTGGGATGACAGTAGCCAATGGCTACTGGCCCTGAGAGTGGCTTCACCCTCTTTGTGTCTCCTCCCTGTGGGGAGGGGGGGCACATCCCTAATCCTATTGGGGGAATCCTCCATCTGTAAGATGGAGGATTTCTAAAAGTAAGTCATTTCAGCTCAGGACACCTTAGGGGCTGCCCTAACTGGGGAGTGACTCCTTGTTTTCTCATTATCTCCTCCTGCCTTGCCGCCAAAAGTGGGGGCAGCGGCCGGAGGGGCGGGCATCTCCACTATCGGGGATGCCCTGGGGCGCTGTAACAAAGGGGGTGAGCCTTTGAGGCTCACCGCCAGGTTACAGTTCCTGCAGGGGGAGGTGAGAAGCACCTCCACCCAGTACAGGCTTTGTTCCTGGCCACAGAGTGACAAAGGCACTCTCCCCATGTGGCCAGCAGCATGTCTGGTGTGTGGCAGGCTGGTACAACTAGTCAGCCCACACTGGAAGTCGGGTATGTTTTCAGGGGGCATCTGTAAGATGCCCTCTGGGTGTATTTCACAAAAAAATGTACACTGGCATCAGTGTGCATTTATTGCGCTGAGAAGTTTGATACCAAACTTTCCAGTTTTCAGTGTAGCCATAATGGTGCTGTGGAGTTCGTGTATGACAGACTTCCAGACCATATACTCTTACGGCTACCCTGAACTTACAATGTCTAAGGTTTTGCTTAGACACTATAGGGGCATAGTGCTCATGCACCTATGCCCTCACCTGTGGTATAGTGCACCCTGCCTTAGGGCTGTAAGGCCTGCTAGAGGGGTGACTTATCTATACCATAGGCAGTGTGAGGTTGGCATGGCACTCTGAGGGGAGTGTCATGTCAACTTAGTCATTTTCTCCCCACCAGCCCACACAAGCTGGCAAGCAGTGTGCATGTGCTGAGTGAGGGGTCCCAAGGGTGGCATAAGACATGCTGCAGCCCTTAGAGACCTTCCCTGGCATCAGGGCTCTTGGTACCAGGGGTACCAGTTACAAGGGACTTAACTGGGTGCCAGGGTTGTGCCAATTGTGGAGACAAAGGTACAGTTTTAGGGAAAGAACACTGGTGCTGGGGCCTGGTTAGCAGGTCCCAGCAAACTTTCAAATCATAACTTGGCATCAGCAAAGGCAAAAAGTCAGGGGGTAACCATGCCAAGGAGGCATTTCCTTACACTCCTTGACTTGGGATGTTACATCAGCAGCCCTGACAGTACTGGGTTTATCTTCTGAAAGGCAGACTTTGACATAAGCGAGCAGATTCAAAATGCCAAGGCCGACATGAGCACAAAAAAAAGACACAAAAGGAATGAGCTGGCCCTGGAAAAGCCCCCGTCTGCTCTTGTTTTATGTTTGCAGAGGGAGCAAGGAGGGAAGGGAGAGCTGGTCAACGACTTGCCTGAGGAAGCGTTGGTGTTCTGAAACACATACCCACACTGCAAGACGAGCAGGCAAAAACTGAAAACAAAAAGTCCCCTACAAAAGAGGTAAACATGACCAAGTATAGTAATACAACAGTTGGTTCCTGCTCAGAAAGAAAAAGGTGTGACAAAGAGGCAGAACTGATCACTAGCGAGCAAGGATTTAAAACAACACTGCAACCAACAAATGAAATTGCTTTCAGCCCACAGTGTAAGTGTACTTAAGTATACCCCAGGTCGAACGCTTATGCTCGACCTAAAAATAATGCAAAAATCAGAATAATTCTCATGGAACGATTGGAGCTGTATCTCCCGACTAACCTTACGATGTTTTTTTCTTGGGGGGGGGGGGGGTTTGAGACGTCTCCTCGGGTCAGATTCCACATTTCCGACACAATTTCTGTTTTTATTTTTTTAGTACATAATATCTGAAAAGCTTTTCACAAATATGTGGTGGCCAAAGGGGGTAAAACCATAAGGTCCTCATCTCTCCATAGCCTCTCTGTCACATGTAATTAATTTGTTTTATAGCACCTCTAACACCAGTGTAGGGTGTCGGAGCACTTTACAGGAGACTACAAGATGTAGGATTCACATGTCATCCATACTCGTCGGCATTTTGTAAGAGTGTTTGGTCTGAAGAACCACAAACTCAGGATTCATAACACAATGGTTAGAGTTGACTTTAAAAATAAGAAAGTATTTCTACACAAGCAATCTTTTTTTTGCAGTATAAGGATAATGAAAGGCTGGGAAAAAACAACTTTAATTTATGCCATGCAGTTTGCATACAGCTCTTTGATGGCAGTTCATAGGTCACTGTGCTAGATTATGATTGTAACTTATTAACTGCACATTAACAAAAGGATCTCAGTGACAAAGGCAGTATCCCACTGTGCTATGCACATAAATACTTTTATTTGCACAAAACACGTTCTTTGATGCAGGCATATTAACCATCAGGGAAACCTCTGAGTCAAACCTGCCAATAGGCAAAACTCCCATCTCTCACCAGCAGGTACATTAATCACCAGAGTTAATTTAACACTTTTATTTTTGATCGAAAGCTGCTGGATGAACAAGGAAGGATAAGTTACTTACCTGTAATCCTAGTTCTCTTCCAGGGGAATCCTCATTAAATTCCTAAGCAATAAATATTCCCGCCCTTGTACGGGGACCCTGGAGCACATAACATATATATAATTTATAAGTAGCACATAAAATTGTCTCTATAATTTGAAAAAAACATACATGAAAAAAGACATACATGTAGCCTATATTAAAAGGGTAAAAAAAATCTAATTTTCATTACGTTTTCCTTTAATAACTATCAAAATAAAGACTCCAGCATTTCTGTAAATCAGAAAATATGAGACAGAGTGCAATATTTTATTTTATTGAATAGAAAACTGCAATGAAAAACAAAGACATTTTTAACCAATAGGCTGCATTCAGAATAACATGGTGTAGGAAGCTGGCTCTGTATGTACTATATCGAAATGAGATATAATGTGCAGAGTCCAGGGGTTTCCCAGAGGCTTAACAGAGGCTAAAATAGATAATACTAATGCTTTCTTTTGTGGTAGTGTGGTCGAGCAGTTAGGCTTATAAGAGGTAGTTCAAAGCATTTGTTGTACAAACACAGGCAATAAATCAAGCACACACTCAATGACTAACTCCAGGCCAATTGTTATTATATAACAAAAAAATATTTTGTTACTTTATTTCTATAACCACAAGCCTAAAGTTGCAGGTAAGTACATTTGCAAGCAAGTATCCAACATATGTATCAATACCACTTTGTTTCAAATTGGCAAATTATATGGTTTTTTAATAAGTAGCAATCATTTTTTTTTTTTTTTTTTTTTTTTAGAAGTTGACACTGCAATTTTCAGAAACAGATCTGGGGGAAGAAAAGGTAGCACAGTTTTGCTTTAAGTTCAAGACTTACAGTTTGTCTCTGGGGGTTAGGACGTCCACAGGTTGGGGTTCAAGTTCACCCCAAACACCCACCACCAGCAACACGGCGCCAGCCGGGTGTTGATGTCAAAGATGAGGTCAGTTTACCATGAGCATCTATAAAGACTGGGGGCACTCGGAATCAGGCCTACTTGCAGGTAAGTACCTGCATCATCGGAGGGCAGACCTGGGGGTTTTAGAGAAGCACCTGGGGGGCCACGGGTAAGCACCAAACACACACCCTCAGTGGCGCAGGGGCAGCAGGGTGCAGCAGGCAAACACAGCGTCAGACTCCCAGTGCTTTCCTATAGTGGGACCCAGCGGGTCACAAAAAATCTGCACGTGAAGTCCAGGGGGTCGATTCCAAGGAAACCAGAGACTGGACAAGGAGGAGGGCCGCCTGCTGGACGCTGCTGCACTGAAGGTTGGATTCCCCATGGCCAGGGGCGGAGGGTGGCAGGGGTACTTTTTGGCATTGGGAATCTTTGTCCGGTTCTGTCACAATAAGGGGGGGTCCGCCGGATTCAGGCTGCAGTCATCGTCATGATGGAAATGATGGGTCAACCCAAGGTGGGCACTTCCTCAGAATTGCCTGGGGACCAGCTCTAGTTTGTTGGGTCACCTGGACACGGGCCGTCGGGTACAGAGTGGGAAGGACTCGCAGAGCCTGAGTGGTTCTGGATTCCTTTGTTGGTGTTTTCTTCTGGACAGGATGGCTGTACACAGGAGTTATTGCTCCTCTGGGTTGCAGGCAGTCCTCTTGAGGCTTTCAAGAGGTTGGTGGTCCTTCAGAAAGCATCACCTTCTTTTAGCAGGGTTTTAGAAGCTGGAGAGGGGCCGATAGGGCTGGGGCCAAGTCAGTTTGCATCTTCAGTCCTCTCTGCTAGGGGCCAGCTTAGCAGTCCTGTCGTGCAGGTTCTCATTAACCTAATGAGACTTATACTGGATTTGGGTGGCTGAATCACCTGTACTGCGGGGGACTGAGTCCGATCCCGCACCATGTGACACCCGTCGGCCTAATACGGTGTTTGTTCCGGCTAACGGCTAACTAGCAGTGCCTCATCCCCACCCCAGAGCAGGGATGATTGGGCAACCGGGCGCATGACTCCTCAGGGAAATCGTGGTCACTTGGATCTCAGTTATATTAGTCTCATGTATGCAAGGACAATCAGAGGCAGAGTATAGTTCAATAAGGTTTTTATTGAAGAAACTGCATCTTAGAGAATAAGCTGTGTATTGCAATAACTAGGACGAGGAAGCAAAAGATTATAATTGTAACAAGGAGACTAAAACACAAAAATGACGCTACCATATTGTCACTAACATTGTTAAGGATAGTTCCTACCTAAGCTATGTTAGAGCACAGCATGTTAAGCTCTAATTCTGCCCTACAGGTTTCCCCTGGGAAGACATCCCTCATACCTGAGCAAGAGCCTGTAATCTACATAAGCAATGTAGCAAAGCAATCAGCAGACAGTTGTGGTAATCTGTCTGGAATCTCCCTCTAACGTACATGAGTCAAAGTAGTGTTTTTATAATAAAACAGCTGATGTTCCAAGAAAGGATCCCCACGTAAGTGTGTGTATGCTTCTGTGAACATTGGAGAAAAAAGTGTACTACTTTTGCCTGCAACCTGTCTCACTGCAGCATTGAGAAAGCACAGAGTGAGAGATGTCTTGTTCAAGAACACAGCGCTGACCTAGGCGAAGAACAGCTAGATAGAGAAAATAAGACAAGACCGCAAATATGGCTATTGTTAAAATAATATAACGAAGCTAAAATAAAAAATATCTAGGTTAAAGTGCACAGAGGCCGGCCTAGTTTGCTAAAATAATGTGTATAAAACTATAGCTAAAACGGCTACACAACAGTCCTCCTTCTTTGTTCTTGTGAGGTCACCAGGAATCTGACGAGCTAGGTCCAGGAAATCCCTTAAAAACTAGATTTAGGGGTTTTATTGCCAGTGGCTACTGTCCCCGAGGGTGGCTACACCCTTCCTGTGTCCACTCCCCTAGGGGGAGGGGGGCACAGACCTAACCCTATTGGTCCCCGTCCTCCAAACCAAGATGGAGGATTTTGCAAAGAGGGAGTCAACTCGGCTCTGGACACCTAAAGGGTGGTCCCAGCTGAGGTGATCATTCCTCCTCGTTTTCCCTAATTTTCCTGCTGGACTTGCTGACAAAAATTAGACTTTGTATGGGGGCGGGCATATCCACTAGCTGGAGTGCCCTGGGGCACTGTAACAAGAGGCCTGAGCCTTTGAGGCTCACCGCCAGGTGTTACAGTTCCTGCAGGGGGGAGGTATGAAGCACCTCCACCCTAGTGCAGGCTTGGTTTCTGGCCAGAGTGCATAAAGGCTCTCATCCCAGGTGGTCAGAAACTCATCTAAAAGTGGCAGGCTGGCACAGAGTCGTCAGTCGTGCACTAGCAGTCTGGCTAACATACAGAGGGCATCTCTAAGATGAACTCTGAGTGCATTTTTAAATAAATCCAACGCTGACATCAGTGTGGGGTTATTGCGCTGAGAAGTTTGATACCAAAGTTCCAAGTATTTAGTGAAGCCATTATGAAGCTGTGGCGTTCGTAATAACAAACTCCCAGCCCATATACTCAATATGGCCATACAGCACTTGCAATGTCTAAGAATGGACTTAGATACTGTAGGGGCATATTGCTCATGCAGCTATGCCCTCACCTGTGGTATAGGTCACCCTGTCCTAGGGCTGTAAGGCCTGCTAGAGGGGTGACTTACCTATGCCACAGGCAGTGGTTTGTGGGCATGGCAACCAAGGAGGGCTGCCATTTCGACTGTCTTTCCCCCCCATCAGCACACACAAGGTGCAATGGCAAAGTGCATGTGCTTGGTGAGGGGTCCCCTAGGGTGGCATAATACATGCAGCAGCCCTTGGGGACCTTGCCTGGCCACAGGGCCCTTGGTGCCATGAGTACCTTTTACAAGGGACTTAATTTTGTGCCAGGGGTGTGACAATTTTGGGAGCAATGGTACAGTTTATGGGAAATAACACTGGGGCTGGGGACTGGTTGGTATCAATATAAGGCAAAAGGTGTGTGTGTGTGTAAGTGTGTGGAGGTAGGGAGGTGGAGGGGGGGAGGAGGGAGAGAGATCAGTAACCATGCCATAAAGGGCACTTTCCTGTACATGGTAAATCAAATAAATGGTACCGTGCCTTAAAGGCCTCAAGGACCTCCAGTATACCACCATGCCTCAGAGTTCAAAGAGAGGTGACAGTTAGATCAGTATTTGTTTTCGGTGATGTGCATAACTAAACACCAGTAAGAATGAATTGATCTATGCGAGGTTCATCTGGGGAGAGGGGAGGGTGGCTTCTGACTTTGATGAAGATTACCCTGGAAGAGAACTAGGATTACAGGTAAGTAACTTATCCTTCTCTTCCAGGGGATATTCATCAATAGTCATAAGCACTGAATAGCATAGCAAGTCCATTCCATACCGCTGCAACGCAGCTAGAGTAAGCCACAGCAGTTGATCTCTTTAGTTAAACAAGTTTCACAACGAGGTCTGTCCCACTTGGGGGTCTGCTTTAGCATCAGAATCTAGACAATAGTGTCTTATGAAAGTATGTACCGATCCTCATGTCTCCGCTTTTGAATCTGAGGAAATTTTACAGAAAAGCTATTGTTGCTGCCTTGCCCCTGGTAGAGTGGGCTTTGGGCCTGGCAATGAATTGCTTATTAGCTAACTGGTAGGTGAATACAAAGCAGGAAAGTATCCATCTGACAATAGTTTTCTGGAAGCAGCCATGCCTGTTTTCATTGGACCATGGTTTACAAATAAATGATTATCACGTCTAATGTCTTTTGTTTTATCCAACAAAAAACTTTAGAACTGTTTTTAGATCTAAAGAGTGTAGAGCTCTTTCCGCTGGCATGGATTGTTTGGAGGAAGAAAGTAGGGAACGAGATAGTCTGGTTAATATGGAAATCAGAAACCACCTTGGGAAGGAAACTAGGTTGGGTCCTCATTACTACCCTATTATTGAGGAACACTGTGTAAGGCTCTTTTGGACAGAGAGCCTGAAATTTGCCTACTCTGCGAGCTGAGGTGATAGCGACAAGAAAGGCTATTTTTCAGATAAGATGTTGTAGAGAGGACTTATGTACAGGCTCAAAAAAGGGTGGACCCCATGAGTTTCGAAAGTACTACACTCAGCTACCAGGGGCCAGAGGGTGAGCGAAGGAGGGAAAACCTTTCTTAAGCCCTCTAAAAACTTCTTTAACAAAAGGCATTTGAAAAAATGATGTCTGAGAAGGCGATTTTCGATGAGCAGTTATAGCTGTAAGATGTACTTTCATCAATGAAAACTGCCAACTTTCTTCTGCTCCAGAACTGGCTGAAAATTATTCTGGATGCACCACATATAATATATGTTACATTTAAACAAATATGCACGTCTTTGTTGGTGGTTTTTTGGACTACGTGAGAATGTTACTACATTCCTGTGAAAGACCTAGATGACCATCTCAGCGAGGGAAGGTTGGGATGGAGTATCTTCCCCCCGAGCTTGTGGAGAAGATCCGGTCGGCAGGGCAATCTCATGTGTGGTCTCTCTGACAGATGGAGTAGGTCCGTGTACCACCACTGACGAAGCCATGCCAGGGCTATGAGGATCATCCTGGTCCTGTGGAACTTGTTGTTAACCATCAGAATCAGAGGGATGGGGGGAAACTCATACAGAAAACTTTCTGACCAGTGGATCAAAAGGGCATTCCCCTTCATTCCTGGTTGGTAAAATATGGATGCGAAGCTTGGGTAATTTTTATTTTCTTCGTCTGCAAACATGTCTATTCCTGAAAAACAGCTTGAACGACGTTGCCGTTTAGAACCCAGTCGTGATCTTCTGTATTTGTGTGGTTCAGAGATTCTGCTTGGAGGTTCAGGGATCCTGGAAGGTGAATCACCAATATTGTCAAGTTTCTTGTTAGTAGCCACTTCCAGATGGCTTGCACTTCCAGCGATAGGGGTTGTGAGCGAGTCCCTCCTTGCTTGTTCAGTGGACATGTAAAGCTTATGCAATACCACTATAGTCACACAGCAACTTATCACACATTAAAGAACCACACAGTGTTACAAAGGGAAAATGTCTCTTACCTAGTGTACATCTGTTCGCGGCATGTAGTGCTGCAGATTCACATGCTGTGCATAGTCCGCCATCTAGTGTTGGGCTCGGAGAGTTACAAGTTGTTTTTCATTGAAGACGTTTTTCCGAGTCATGAGATTGACTCCTCCTCTTGGTAATAGTGCGCATGGGTATCAAGTTCTTTGTTAGATTGTTTTCACGTAGGAGGGTGAAGTAAGGAGTGAAGAGTTGTGTGTGTGTGTATATATATATATATATATATATATATATATATATATATATATATATATATATATATATATATATACACATGTGGAAACTGTCACTTACCCAGTACATCTGTTCGTGGCATGTTCCGCTGCAGATTCACATGCTGTCCACTGTTCCTGCCATCTAGTGTTGGGCTTAGAGTGTTACAAGTTGTTTTTCTTCGAAGAAGTCTTTTCGAGTTAAGGGACCGAGTGACTCCTCCCTTTGGACTCCATTGCGCATATGCATCGACTCCATCTTAGATTGTTTTCCCGCATAGGGTGAGGTAGGAGTGGTAGAATGAGAATACTAAAGATGTCCATGCAATGGAATAGATATGTATGTACCTAGTTTGTGCTAAAGGGATGTTTATTTACATATATACAATTTACAATTGCAACTTAAATGGCTACGGGCTCCTGGGGAGGGCGCATGTGAATCTGCAGGGGAACATGCCATGAACAGATGTACAGTGGGTAAGTGACATTTTACGTTCGATGGCATGTGTAGCTGCAGATACAAATTCTGTGCATAGACTACAAAGTCGTAATCCTCCCCAAAGCGGCGGTCAGCCTGTAGGAGTTGAAGTCGTTTGAAATAATGTTCTTAGTACATCCTGTCCTACTGTGGCTTTTTGTGTTGCTAACACATCTACACAGTAGTGTTTGGTAAACGTATGAGGTGTAGACCACGTGGCTGCCTTACAAATCTCTGTCATTGGTATGTTACCTAGAAAGGCCATCGATGCTCCTTTCTTTCTAGTGGAGTGTGTCTTTGGTGTAATGAGTAACTCTTTTAGTTTTGAGGTAACAGGTTTGTGTGCATTTGACTATCCATCTGGCTATGCCCTGTTTGGATATAGGGTTACCAGCATGGGGTTTTTGGAAAGCAACAAACAATTGCTTAGTTTTACGAAATGGTTTTGTTCTGTCTATATAAAACATTAGTGCTCTTTTTATGTCTAATGTATGCAGTGCTCTTTCTGCTACTGAGTCTGGCTGTGGGAAGAAGACAGGGAGTTCCAGTTTGGTTTAAATGAAACGTTGAAATGACTTGGCAGAAATTTTGGATTTGTGTGGAGAACCACTTTATGTTTGTGTATTTGTATAAATGGTTCTTCGATAATGAACGCCTGTATTTCACTAACTCTTTATAGTGAAGTGATGGCTATTAGAAATGCTACCTTCCAAGTTAAGAATTGGATTTGGCAAGAATGCATGGGTTCGAAAGGTGGGCCCATGAGACGTGTAAGTACAATATTAAGATTCCACGAGGGCACTGGTGGGGTTCTTGGAGGTATGATTGTTTTTAGTTCTTCCATAAAGGCTTTAATAACTGGTATTCTAAAAAGTGACTTTGTATGTTTAATCTGCAGGTAAGCAGAGATTGCCGTGAGATGAATTTTGATGGAAGAAAAAGCGAGATTTGCTTTTTGTAGGTGTATTAAATAACTCACAATGTTTTGTATGGAGGCATCTAACAGTATGATTTGGTTTGCTTGGCAGTAGAAAACAAACCTTTTCAATTTATTAGCATAACAATGCCTTGTTGTCGGTTTCCTTGCCTGTTTAATAACTTCCATACACTCATTTGAAAGGTTTAGATAGCCAAATTCTAAGACTTCAGGAGCCAGATTGCTAGGTTGAGAGATGCTGGACTGGGTGTCTGATCTGTTGTTTGTGTTGTGTTACCAAATATGGTCTGTTTGGGAGTTTGATGTGAGGTACTAATGAGAGGTCCAACAGTGTGGTGTACCACGGTTGGCGAGCCAACGTTGGTGCTAGGAGTATACGTTTAAGTTTATTTTGACTCCGTTTGTTGACTAGGCAAGGGATCAGTGGGAGAGGGGGAAAAGCATAAGCAAATATCCCTGACCAATTGATCCATAGAGCATTGCCCTTGGACTGAGGGTGTGGGTACCTGAATGCGAAGTTTTGGCATTTTGCGTTTTGTTGCGAACAGATCTATGCCTGGTGTTCTCCAGTGGTAAAAGTATTTTTGTGGAATCTGGGGATGTATTTCCCCACTCGTGAGTTTGCTGGTGAGCTCGACTGAGATTGTCGGCTATCTGATTGTGAATGCCTGGTATATATTGTGCTATGAGGCGAATGTTGTTGTGAATTGCCCAGTGCCAAGAAGGCATAGTTGTGACGAGTGTGTCCCCCCCGTTTGTTTAGGTAGTACATTGTTGTCATATTGTCTGTCTTGACAAGAATGTGTTTGTGAACTGGAAGGGGTTGAAAGGCTTTTAGTGCTAGGGAGACCGCTAGCAGTTCTAAGTGATTTATGTGTAGTTGTCTTTGTTGATTGTCCCATTGTCTTTGTATATTGTGATTGTTGAGGTGTGCGCCCCACCCAATCAAGCGTCTGTTGAGAGAATGGCGTGAGGCACAGGGTCTTGAAATGGGCGCCCTTTGTTTAAATTTACAGGGTTCCACCATTGAAGCGAATAGTGTGTTTGGCGGTCTATCAACACTAGACCTTGAAGTTGACCCTGTGCCTGCGTCCATTGTTTTGCTAGGCACCGCTATAAGGGCCGCATGTGTAGCCGCATGTTTGGGACAATAGCTGTAGGAAGTAGGCTCTGTATGTACTATTTCAAAGTAAGAAATAGCATGCACAGAGTCCAAGGGTTCCCCTTAGAGGTAAGATAGTGGCAAAAAGAGATAATTCTAATGCTCTATTTTGTGGTAGTGTGGTCGAGCAGTAGGATTATCAGAGGGTAGTGTTAAGCATTTGTTGAACACACACAGGCAATAAATGAGGAACACACACTCAAAGACTTAACTCCAGGCCAATAGGTTTTTATATAGAAACATATATTTTCTTAGTTTTTTTTAAGAATCACAGGTTCAAGATTTACAAACAATACTCTAAATAAAAGGTAGTTCACTCAGGAACTTTGAATCAGCAAAACAACATATACAGTTTTTACACAAATGGCAATAAGCTATTTTAAAACTCGACACAGTGCAATTTTCAACAGTTCCTGGGGGAGGTAAGTGTTTGTTAGATTTGCAGGTAAGTAAATCACCTACAGGGTTCAAAGTTGGGTCCAAGGTAGCCCACCGTTGGGGGTTCAGGGCAACCCCAAAGTTACCACACCAACAGCTCAGGGCCGGTCAGGTGCAGAGTTCAAAGTGGTGCCCAAAACACATAGGCTTCAATGGAGAAGGGGGTGCCCCGGTTCCAGTCTGCCAGCAGGTAAGTACCTGCGTCTTCGGAGGGCAGACCAGGGGGGTTTTGTAGGGCCTTGGGGGGGGGGGGGGGCGGGGGAGGTGAACAAGTCAACACAAAAAGTACACCCTCAGCGGCACGGGGGCGGCCGGGTGCAGTGTGCAAACAGGCGTCGGGTTTGCAATGGAGTTCAATGGGAGACCAAGGGGTCTCTTCAGCGATGCTGGCAGGCAAACGGGGGGAGGGTGTCCTCAGGGTAGCCACCACCTGGGTAAGGGAGAGGGACACCTGGAGGTCGCTCCTGCACTGGAGGTCGGATCCTTCAGGTCCTGGGGGCTGCGGATGTAGTGTCCTTACCAGGCAGTCGCGGTCAGGGGGAGCCTCTGGATTCCCTCTGCAGGTGTCGCTGTCGGGGCTCAGGGGGGTCAACTCTGGCTACTCACGGGCTCGCAGTTGCCGGGGAGTCCTCCCTGTAGTGTTTGTTCTCCACAAGTCGAGACGGGGGCATCGGGTGCAGAGTGCAAAGTCTCACGCTTCCGGCGGGAAACGTGTGTTCTTTCAAAGTTGCTTCTTTGTTGCAAAGATGCTTCTTTCTTGGAGCAGAGCCTCTGTCCTCGGGAGTTCTTGGTCCTTTTAGATGCAGGGTAGTCCTCTGAGGCTTCAGAGGTCGCTGGACCCTTTGGAATGCGTCGCTGGAGCAGTTCTTTAGAAGTGGGGAGACAGGCCGGTAGAGCTGGGGCCAAAGCAGTTGGTGTCTCCGTCTTCTCTGCAGGTTTTTCAGCTCAGCAGTCCTTCTTCGTCTTAGGTTGCACGAATCTATCTTGCTGTGTTCTGGGAGCCCCTAAATACTCGATTTAGGGGTGTGTTTAGGTCTGGGGGGCTAGTAGCCAATGGCTACTAGCCCTGAGGGTGGCTACACCCTCTTTGGGCCTCCTCCCTGAGGGGAGGGGGGCACATCCCTATCCCTATTGGGGGAATCCTCCATCTGCAAGATGGAGGATTTCTAAAAGTCAGAGTCACCTCAGCTCAGGACACCTTAGGGGCTGTCCTGACTGGCCAGTGACGACTTCTTGTTTTTCTCATTATCTCCTCCGGCCTTGCCGCCAAAAGTGGGGCCGAGGCCGGAGGAGGCGGGCAACTCCACTAGCTGGAGTGCCCTGGGGTGCTGCAACAAAGGGGGTGAGCCTTTGAGGCTCACCGCCAGGTGTTACAGTTCCTGCAGGGGGAGGTGAGAAGCACCTCCACCCAGTACAGTCTTTGTTACTAGCCACAGAGTGACAAAGGCACTCTCCCCATGTGGCCAGCAACACGTCTGGTGTGTGGCAGGCTGCTAAAACTAGTCAGCCTACACTGGTAGTCGGTTAAGGTTTCAGGGGGCATCTCTAAGATGCCCTCTGGGGTGTATTTTACAATAAAATGTACACTGGCATCAGTGTGCATGTATTGTGCTGAGAAGTTTGATACCAAACTTCCCAGTTTTCAGTGTAGCCACTATGGTGCTGTGGAGTTCGTGCATGACAGACTCCCAGACCATATACTCTTATGGCTACCCTGCACTTACAATGTCTAAGGTTTTGCTTAGAACCTGTAGGAGCATAGTGCTCATGCACTTATGCCCTCACCTATGGTACAGTGCACCCTGCCTTAGGGCTGTAAGGCCAGCTAGAGGGGTGACTTATCTATACCTATAGGCAGTGTGAGGTTGGCATGGCACTCTGAGGGGAGTGCCATGTCGACTTAGTCATTTTCACCCCACCAGCACACACAAGCTGGCAAGCAGTGTGTCTGTGCTGAGTGAGGGGTCCCTAGGGTGGCATAAGACATGCTGCATCCCTTAGAGACCTTCCCTGGCATCAGGGCCCTTGGTACCAGAGGTACCAGTTACAAGGGACTCACCTGGATGCCAGGGTGTGCCAATTGTGGAAACAAAAGTACAGGTTAGGGAAAGAACACTGGTGCTGGGGCCTGGTTAGCAGGCCTCAGCACACTTTCAAATCATAACTTGGCATCAGCAAAGGCAAAAAGTCAGGGGGTAACCATGCCAAGGAGGCATTTCCTTACAATAGCGATGCATGAGGCAATCATGCCTAGGAGTTTCATGACAAATCTGACAGTGTAATGGCGATTTGGTTGTATGTTTGACACCATAGTTTGAAATGATTGAACTCTCTGCGGGCTTGTAGTGGCATTTGCTCTGTGTGTTGAGTGTTGCTCCCAAGTATTGTTGTAGTTGGGATGGTTTTAAGTGTTATAGAGAAGCCTAGTCTGTGTAGGGTATCTATTACATACTGCCTGTGATTTTGACACCGGTGTTGTGTTGGCTTTTATTAGCCAATCGTCGAGATATGGGAATACGTGCATGTGATCTCTCCTTATATGAGCTGCTACTACAGAGAGGCATTTTGTAAATACTCTGGGTGCGGTTGTTATCCCGAAGGCAGTATCTTGAATTGGTAATGTTTGCCCTGTATGACAAATCTGAGGTATTTTCTGTGAGATGGATGGATGGGTATATGGAAATACGCATCTTTTAGATCCAGTGTTGCCATGTATTCTCCATGTTTTAGTAAGGGGACTACATCTTGCAGTGTGACCATGTGGAAGTGTTCTGATGTGATGAAGAGGTTTAATGTCCTGAGATCTAAAATTGGTCGTAGTGTTTTGTCTTTCTTGGGAATAAAGAAATATAGGAAGTAAACCCCTGTTCCTTTTTGCTGGCGAGGTACTAGTTCTAGGGTTTGTTTTGTTTAATAGTGCTTGTACCTCTATTTGTAACAGGTCTAGATGTTGTGTATACAGTTTGTGCGCTCTTGGGGAAACATCTGGAGGGAAATGTGTGAATTATATGCAGTAACCATGTTGGATAATTGATAGGACCCATGTGTCCGTGGTTATGTCTGACCAATGTTTATGGTAAAGTGTTAGTCTTCCCCCTACTGATGACGTGTGTTGGGGAATGGTGACAGTGAATTCACTGTTTGTTGTTGGGGGCCTGCTTGGTGGGCTGAAACTTTCCCCTTGATCTTGGGAATTTTCCCCTGAAGGATCCGCGAAACCCCCCTCTTTGATATTGGGATTGGTAGGTGGGTTTTGCTTGAGAGGTGGATGCCTCTGAAGGTTGCTCTCTGAAACCTCCCCTGAATTGCGGTTTTCTAAATGTCCCTCTATATTGGGACGAGTAGAGCGCGCCCATGGCTTTGTCTTTCTTCATCTTTTCGATGGCTGTGTCCACTTCTGGCCCAAACAGTTGTTGCTGGTTAAATGGCATGTTCAGTACTGCCTGCTGCATCTCAAGTTTGAATCCTGAGGATCTTAACCAAGCATGTCTCCTAATTGTGACTGCCGTGTTCACAGTTCTTGCGGCAGTTTAGAGGGGTAGCACTCAGGGCTATTGTCCGAGACAGGGGGATCGTAGATGTCCCGGGGTCTACATCATCTTGCGTTTGCACAGTATGTGTAGGTGACTGTGCAGTGGGCCTGTCCTTTGTGGCGAATGTGGGGGAGAAATTTCTGGCAAAAAATGGCGAGTTGGTGATTTGTGTCTAGCCACTTCAGCTCTTGGCTGATCAGTCTCAGTCTCTGTTTGTGGTTGAAAAGCCAGCTTTCTCTTGAATTTGAGAGGAGGGGCAGTTTGGATCTTTCCAGTATCCTTATGGATCTGTATCTGTGCCTGCGTTTGGACAAACTCTTCAATGTCCAGCTCCTCTTCAAATCTGTGCCTGTCCTTTAGTTGTTGGGAGAGCCCATGTTCCTGTGTGTAAGAGGTCTTTTTTCGGCTCAAAAGCCGGTTTTCTCGGCACTGAAATGCCCATGGAGATGGTTGGCCTCAGCTCCGAAAAGCTCTTTCGAGGCTTAGTCGGTTCGACAAGGAGATGTTGACTTTTTTCAACACCGGGTTCTCAGCTCAAGTCGGAAGACTTCGGCACGATTTTGGCCTTTTTCGGTGCCGAAGCTGTTGCGTGGTCAATGCTTTTTTTATGGGTCGAGCCATGGCCTTCAGGCAGTGGTGTCCCCAAGGCCTTATGTTTTTTCGGTTGACTTTGGGGTTGGGTCAGGGCAGGCGTACTCACCTTTTGGCCTGCTGTAGGCGGTCGGTCTCTGTCTGAGTCGTCCGAGTCCGATCCCTGGATGGAGATAGCCATCTCCTCCTCCTCGACGTTGAGATGTTGCGATGATTTCGACGCCATCTGCATGCGCCTCGCCCTCCGATCTCTCAAGGTCTTTTTCAACCGAAAGGCCTTGCAGGCCTCGCAAGTATCTTCTCTGTGCTCCGGTGACAGAGACAGATTCCAGACCCGATGCTGGTCTGTATATGGATACTTAGCGTGGCACGTCGGACAGAAACTGAAGGGGGTCCGATCCATGAGGCTTCGACGACGTGTGTGGTCGGGCCGACCAGGCCTCGGCTGGGCGCAGAAGACCTGAAGGACCACCGAAACGGTTGTCTCGTCTGTGTCGATAGAAGATCTTTTCCGAACGCAAACAATACTGATGCTTTTTTCGAGGATTTTAATACTTTCATGATCCGAATCACGGAGCGAAAAGGAACACGTCCGAAAACAAAACAATCTACGATGGAGTCGATGCCCATGCACAATGGAGCCGAAAGGGAGGAGTCACTCGGTCCCGTGACTCAAAAAGACTTCTTCGAAGAAAAACAACTTGTAACACCTGCAGCTACACATGCGATCGAACATATATATATATATATATATATATATATATATCAAGTAAAGAAGATGCCCATGCGATGTATATACATATTTACTTAATAGAGTACAACAACAGCTACTGGCTTCCGGGGAGGAAGGAGGGTGCATGTGAATCTGCAGCACTACATGCCATGAACAGATGTATACTAGGTAAGTGACATTTTCCGTTCAATTGCAAGTGTAGCTGCGGATACACATGCTGTGCATAGCCTGAAAAGCAGTCCCCTCCTATAATAAGCTGTGGCTATCCTGCCAGAGTTGGAGTAGTTTGAAGAACAAGTTACTTACCTTCGGTAACGCTTTTTCTGGTGGATACATTAACTACCTGTGGATTCCTCACCTAAAGAATTCTCCCCTCGCGCCAGCTTCGACGGAAATTTCTTCTAGCTCTGCACGTCGACGAAGACGTCACAATTGCCCGACTCCACGCGACACTGTATGACGTCATCTAGGCAATAAGAAGTCCTCGTCGACGTGCAGACGTCAGTTATCACCATTTTTTACGTGCCTTAGAGGCGAACAGGTAAACACTGACCTTGAAGAGAACATGATCACATCAAAAGAAGTGAAAACGCAACATTTATTACAATAAAAATAAGAAACTAACAGCAATACTATTCCATATGAAACCAAATATGGAAGCCAAATTCAGTCATGGGTACTTGAATTATCAAAACCAGAGAAAGAAATACATGTATACATGCTATAAAGACAATGGCGCTCACCCACGGATTTCGTGGAACAACCAGTCAGGCAACGGGGAGGCGGGTGGGACCGTGAGGAATCCACAGGTAGTTAATGTATCCACCAGAAAAAGCGTTACCGAAGGTAAGTAACTTATCTTTCTGATGGATACACCTACCTGTGGATTCCTCACCTAAAGAATAGAGTCCCAAAGCAGTACTACCTCCGGAGGTGGGTGCCTGAATGGTCAAACCAAGAAATCCTGCCTCACTGAGCAAGCAAAATGGCCATCCCTCCTAACCTCAGAATCCAAACAATAATGTTTGACAAAAGTATGGAGGGATGCCAAAGTTGCCGCCTTGCAGATGTCAACCACAGGAACACCCCTAGCTAAAGCCGAAGAAGCTGCCTTAGCTCTGGTGGAATGAGCACAAAGCCCCACAGGCGGTTCTTTCTTAGCTAAGGAATAACAAAGAATAACAAAGCTTGATACAGAGAATGACCCACCTGGATAGCATTCTCTTGTGGACTGCTCTGCCTTTCCTCTTCCCCACGTATCCAACGAAGAGCTGATCATCTTGCCTGACATCTCTCGTCCTGTCGACAGAGAAGCTCAATGCTCTTTGTGGATCCAGTCGGTGGAGCCTCTTTTCCTCCTTGGATGGATGAGGCGGAGGGTAAAAGGAAGAGAGAGTAATAGACTGCCCCAAGTGAAAGGGTGTAACAACCTTCAGTAGGAAAGCCGCCTTGGTCCTTAACACCACTTTGTCTCTAAAGAAGGAAAGGTATGGAGACTATACACTAAGGGGGTGATTCCGAGACCGGCGGGCGGCGGAGGCCGCCCGCCAGTCTACCCCCGACAAAATACCGCTCCGCGGTCGCAAGACCGCAGACGGTATTTTGAGATTTGCCCTGGGCTGGCGGGCGGCCGCCAAAAGGCCACCCCCGCCAGCCCAGGGAAAATCTACCTTCCCACGAGGACGCCGGCTCCGAATGGAGCCGGCGTAGTGGGAAGGTGCGACGGGTGCTGTTGCACCCGTCGCGTATTTCAGTGTCTGCTTTGCAGACACTGAAATACTTTGTGGGGCCCTCTTACGGGGGCCCCTGCAGTGCCCATGCCATTGGCATGGGCACTGCAGGGGCCCCGCGGCACCCCCTACCGCCATCCTGTTCCTGGCGGGAGACCCGCCAGGAACAGGATGGCGGTAGGGGGTGTCAGAATCCCCATGGCTGCATGGAGGATTCACCCGAGCAGCGGAAAGTCGGCGGTCCGCCGACTTTCCGTTTCTGACCGCGGCTGAACCGCCGCGGTCAGAATGCTCGAGGGAGCACCGCCAGCCTGTTGGCGGTGCTCCCGTGGTCGGTGACCATGGCGGTCACCGGCCGCCAGGGTCAGAATGACCCCCTAAGAGCCTGAAGCTCACTGACTCTTCTGGCCGATGTAATGGCCACCAGAAATACAGTCTTAAGAACCAGCAAACGCAAAGCACAAGAATGCATTGGTTCAAATGGCGATCCCATTAGGAATGTTAATACCAAGGTAAGGTCCCACTGTGGCATAACAAACAGTGTGGGCGGAAACCTATTAGTGAGACCCTTAACAAACCTCAAAACAAGTGGAGATTTAAACAAGGAAGGTTGATCTGGGAGGCACAGAAAAGCCGACAGTGCTGATAAATAGCCCTTAACTGTGGCAACTGCACAACCCTTCTGTGCCAAGGAAAAAGCAAATAATAATATATCAGACAAATGAGCCTTTAAGGGATCAATTTGGTTCTCTCCACACCAATGTACAAATATAGCCCACCTACTTGCATAGATCGATTTGGTGGAGTGTCGCATGGCCGATAAAATAACATCCACCACTTCCGGTGGGAGAGGAAAAGCACTCAGATTGCCCCGTTCAATCTCCAGGCATGAACGTGCAGACTCTGGAGGTGGGGGTGTAGAATCTGCCCCTGCGACTGCAAGAGGAGGTCCATCCGGCAAGGGCGACGGAGCGGAGGGCACAGAGAGAGTTGGAGAAGGTCTGTGTACCACACCCTTCTTGGCCAATCTGGGGCCATCAAGATGACCTGGGCCCGGTCTTGGCGGATCTTCCTCAGAACTCGAGGAATCAGGGGTATGGGAGGAAACGCGTAAAGCAACTGACCCTTCCAGGACATCTGAAACGTGTCCCCCAAAGCTCCTTGCACCATATACTGGAGGTTGCAAAATAATGGGCACTGCACGTTCTCCTGAGTAGCAAACAGATCTATCTGCGGACACCCCCACATCTGGAAGATGTAAAGAACCAGATCCGGATGAAGACGCCACTTGTGGTCGACCGAGCTGCGTCGACTGAGAACATCCACACGTACCTTCAGAACTCCGGCCAAATGATTTGATACCAAGCAAATCTTGTGGTCCTGAAGCCAGGACCAGAGTCGAAGAGCTTCTCTGCAAAGAAGGTACGACCCCACTCCTCCCTGCTTGTTTATATACCACATCATGGTAGTGTTGTCCGTCAGGACCTGGACTGACTGACCGCGAATGGAAGGGAGAAAGGCCTTGAGAGCCAGACAGCAGATTGATGTGAAACCTCTGTTCTACTGGAGACCAAAGGCCTTTGACCTCCAGGTCCTCCAGATGAGCTCCCCACCCTAGAGTGGAAGCATCCGTTACAACTGTGGCCACCGGTGGAGGCAGCGAGAATGGCCTTCCTTGCCACAGGTTGCCGATCGCAGCCCACCACTCAAGATCCACCGCAGTGTCTCTGGAGATCGTGATCGAATCCTCAAGATCCCCTTTGTGCTGAAACCACTGCCTGCGGACGCACCATTGAAGAGCCCTCATGTGCCAGCGTGCATGAGTGACCAGCAGTATGCAAGCAGCAAACAGACCGAGCAGACGAAGGACCTTGAGGACTGGAACTACCGCTCCATTTCGAAACATCGGAATCAACGCCTGAATGTCCTGAACCCGCTGGGGCGGAGGAAAGGCCTGATTCAATGTTGTGTCCAGTACTCCCCCTATGAACAGGAGGCGTTGAGAGGGCTCCAGGTGAGATTTGGGCACATTGATAGAAAAACCCAGGTCTAACAACAACTGAGTTGTCGACTGCAGGTGACGCCGCACGAGCTCTGGAGTCTTGGCTCTGGAGTCTTGGCTTTGATCAACCAATCGTCCAGATAGGGAAACACCGCTATCCCTCTTCTTCTGAGCTCTGCCGCTACCACCGCCATCACCGTTGTGAAGACTCGAGGTGCTGAAGTAAGACCAAACGGTAGGACCGCAAACTGATAATGCTGCGACCCCACCACAAACCGGAGATACTTCCTGTGCGATTTGAGGATCGGACTATGGAAGTACGCATCCTTCAAATCGACAGACACCATCCAATCTCCTTCATTCAACGCCAAAAGAACCTGTCAAAGGGTCAGCATTTTGAACTTTTCCTGCGTGAGGAACCAATTCAAAATCCTTAAGTCCAGAATTGGTCTCAACCGACCATCCTTTTTGGAGATCAGGAAGTATCTTGAATAACAGCCCTGACCCCTCTCCTGATGCAGAACCAACTCCACTGCGCCTTTTGACAATAGAGATAACACCTCCTGTTGCAGTAACAGAAGATGGTCTTCCGAACAGAAGGATGGGCGGGGAGGGAAGGGAGGAGGGAACTCCCGAAAGGGAAGAGCGTACCCCTTCTTCACAATGTCGATGACCCAAGAGTCTGATGTTATAAACTCCCACGTTGGAAGAAATTGGGCAAGCCTCCCCCCTACCGGAGACATGTTCACGGGGAGTGGTGGAGGACTAGGGCTACTTTCCCTGCTGCACCACTCCAGAGGAAGAGGCAGAGTGCTGCTGGGTAGCTCCTCTTGTACTTACTCTGCCCCTGCCCCTGAAGGATCTGTAAGGCAGGGAGCCTGCATATTGTTGTGGTGCCTGGAACCTGCCACGAAAGGAGGGGCCACGTCCAAAACCCCTAAACTTCCTATATGACCTTAAGGCAGAGGAAGTGGCTGCCTGAAGTCCGAACGACCTCGCTGCGGCTCTGCTCTCTTTGAAAAGTTCAAGAGCAGAATCTGCTTTTGTCCCAAAGAGTTTTTCCTCGTCAAAAGGCAGGTCCAGAAGAGTTGCTTGTACATCCGAGGAGAAGCCTGATGAACGCAGCCAAGCCTGATGCCTCAACACTATGGATGTACCCATACCCCTTGCCACGGAGTTTGAGGTGTCCAACCCAGACTGAATCACCTGGGTCGCCGCCGCCTGATCGTCCGTTAACAAATGCAACACCTCTTGTGGCAAGTTAGGATGACCTTTCGCTTCCTCCATAAGGGCATGAATGTAATGCCCCAAAATGCAAGTTGCACTGGTCGACTTCAAGGCCATACTGCATGACGAAAAGGCCTTCTTTGCTGCGTGGTCCATTTTCTTAGACTCCCTGTCCGCAGGGGTCCCGGGGAACGAACCAGGGGCTGACCGGGAGGAGCACGATGCCTGAACAACCAAACTCTCCGGAGTTGGATGTTTAGAGAGGAAGTCCGGGTCACCTGGAGCCGCACGATAGCGCCTCGCTACCACCCTGTTGACAGCTGTAGAAGTCACTGGCTTTCTCCAAATGTCCTTGATGGGGTCCAGGAGAGCCTCATTGAGGGGCAAGAGAGGCTCCGCCACTACTGAAGCAGGATGCAGCACTTCAGTCAAAAGGTTCCTTTTCACCTCAGCAGCCGGAAGAGGAAGATCTAAAAAGTCTGCAGCCTTCCTTATTACTGCATGAAAACATGCAGCCTCTTTGGTATACTCCCCAGGGGAAGCCAAATCCCATTCAGGGGAAGTGTCAATGCCACTTGCAGTGTCCAGGCCCTGAAAATCACCTGAAGGCTCCAAGATTTCGCCTTCCTCCAGATGCTGTCTGCTATATTCCTCCTCCTCCAGGAGTCATAAAGCTAATCTTCTGGACATGAGCCTGGATTCGAGTCCTGGCGTCGGCTGACGCCGAAGATCTTCGCCGGCGCTGCTCTTCGGATCCATCCGACAGCGGACCCTCCGGCGCCACAGGCAACTTGACTGTGGACTGGATCCGTGGAGAATCGGCGCCGCAGCGGGTCCAGAAGGCAGAAATGGCATAAAGGGTGTCGGCTTGTAAGGTGCCGGAGCACCCAAATTAAAAGCCAAAGGGCCTGACGGACCCGTATGCCCTCCACCAGGCGCCATGGTGGAAAAGATATTGAACATAGCATTTAAAAATGCAGCAGGATCCGTACCCGGCGCCGGCATAGAAGCCGATGATGGACCAGGCATCTCCTGCCCCGGAGAAGCCGCTGGTTCTTGAAGAGACTCGACTTCTAACACCGACAAAGGTGAAGTCGGAGAAGCCGGAGTCGTAGGAGGCGGAGGAGTGATGGTCGGGCTAATCTCCCACATCGGCCGAGAGTTGTGACGACGCCGAGAGTCTCCATGGCAACGAGTTTTCGAAGATTTAGAAGAAGACTCTCTATGATGCCGCCTCTCTCTTTTAAGCGCCTTAGGGTTCATGCGCGGGCAGGAACCGCATGACTCGACCTCATGGTTGGAGCTAAGGCACCATAAACAATTTTCATGGGGGTCAGTGACCGACATCCGACCTCCACACTGGTTACAAGGTTTAAAACCAGATTTTCTTGGCTGCGACATAGTAACAACAGATGCGCAACTGTAGCTCCCCGTTAGCCTCGAAGAAAAAACGTTATTCGAAAGCTCGGAGAAAAGGGAACTGACGTCTGCACGTCGACGAGGGCTTCTTATTGCCCTGATGACGTCATACGGCGTCGTGTGGAGTCAGGCAATTGTGACATCATCGTCAACGTGCAGAGCTAGAAGAAATTTCTGTCGAAGCTGGCGCAAGGGGAGAATTCTTTAGGTGAGGAATCCACAGGTAGGTGTATCCATCAGAAATAGTGTTTTAAGCACTGCTTGACCAACATGTGGTTGCTGGTGAGACAACACATCTACACAATAGTGTTTTGTAAATGTGCGTGGTGTAGACCATGTGGCTTGCTTTGCATATGTCTGCCATTGGTGTATTTCCTAAAAATCCTAGTAGAATGTTCTTTCGGAGATACTAATAGTTGTCTTTCAGCTTAAGATAACAAGTTTGAACACACTTTATTATCCATCTGTCAAATCCTGGTTTGGAAAAGGAATTACCTTTATGAGGCTGTTGAAAAGCCATAAAAAGTTGTTTAGATTTTCAGAAATCTTTTCTTCTGTCTATATAATACATAAGAGCTCTTTTGAGATCAAGAGTGTGGAGAGCTTTTTCAACAACTGAATCTGCCTGTGGAAAGAAGACTGGCAATTCCACTGATTGACTGATGTGAAAAGGTGATACCACTTTGGGTAGGAATTTTGGATTTGTCCTAAGTACTATTTTGTGTTTGTGAATTTAGAAAAAGGGCTCTTCTAAAGTGAATGCTTGAATTTCACTTACTCTCCTTAAGGAAATATTTGCTACTAGGAAAGCAACTTTCCATGCGAGAAACTGAAGTGCGCAAAAATGCACAGGTTCAAATGGTGAACCCATAAGCCTTGTGAGCACAGTGTTAAGATTCCAGCCTGGAGCTGGTGGCGCTCTAGGTGGAATAACTCTTAAGGCCTTCCATAAAAGCTTTCATGACAGGAATTCTAAACAGAGCAATATGCTGTCTATTTTGAAGGTAGGCTGTTTTTGTTGTTAAATGAATTTTAATGGATGAATATGCAAGATTTGCGTTTTGTAAGTAAAACAAATAGCATACAATATCCTGTACGGACGCCTTAAGTGGATCAATGTTTTATTAGTTGACAGCAAGACACAAAATGTTTCCATTTAGCTGCATAGCACTGCCTAGTTGTGGGTTTACGTGCTTCCCTGAGAATATCCATACATTCTGATGGAAGCTGTAGATAGCCAAACTCTATGACCTCAGGAGCCAAATCGCCAGGTTGAGCATACTGGGACTGGAATGTCTGATTTGACCTTTGTTTTGAGTCAATAGGTCTGGTCTGTTTGGGAGCTTGTGATGTGGTACTACTGATAGGTCCAATAGCGTTGTGTACCAGTGTCGACGTGCCCACGTGGGAGCTATGAGTATCATAGTGAGGGAAGTGTGCCGGATCTTGTTGACCAGAAATGGAATTAGAGGGAGAGGGGGGAAAAGCGTAAGCAAATATCTCTGACCAATTGATCTATATAGCATTGCCCTTGGATCGAGGTCGTGGGTACCTGGATGCGAAGTTTGGGCATTTTGCGTTTTCGCTTCTTGCGAAAAGGTCTATGTTTGGTGTTCCCCACATGTGAAAGTAATGTTTGATCACTTGAGGGTGAATGTCCCATTCATGTATTTGCTGCTGCATCCTGCCTAAGAGGTCTCCTAGTTGGTTGTGTATCCCTGGAATGTACTCTGCGAGTAGGTGAATGCAATTGCGAACTGCCCACTTCTAAATTGTTTTTATTAGACGGGACAATTGGGATGAGTGTGTCACCACCTGTTTTTGCAGATAATACATTGTTCTCATGTTTTCTATTCTTATTAAGACTGTCTAGTGTGTGATCTGTGGTTGGAATGATTTGATTGCTAATAACACTGCTAGCAATTCCCAGTGGTTTATGTGGTAAGTCTGCTAGCCTGAGTTCTCCCTGTAGTGTAAGACTGTCGAGATGGGCTCCCCTACCTGTCATTGATGCATCTGTGGTGATTATCATCTGTGGCGATTATGGTCTGTGGCACAGGGTCTTGAAATGGCCGCCCCTTTGATAAGTTGGTGTGATTCCACCATTGCAGAGAGTTGTAATTTTGGCGGTCAAACAACATTATCTTGTGAAATTGACCCTGTGCCTGAGACCATTGCTGTGAGACAAAATGTTGCAGGGGTTTCATGTTTAGACGTGCATTGGGTACTATTGATATGCAGGATGCCATAATTCCCAAGAGTTTCATGATAAATCTTACAGTGTAAGTTTGACTGTATTGAAGTTGCGATATGAGAGTGTGGAACACTTGAATTATTTGTGGGCGTTCAGAATTGCTCCTAGATATGCTTGTATTTGGGCTGGCTGAAGGTGAGAATTATGGTAATTGATTGTGAACCTCTAGACTGTGTATGGTATTGAGTGTGTTGTAGACAAGTTTGAATGGTACTGGCTTTTAATAGTCGTCTAGATAAGGAAAAACGTGTATGCACTTTCTTCTGAGGTATGCTGCAACCACTGCTAGGCATTTGGTAAATACTCTTGGTGCTGTTCTTACTCCAAAGGGTAGCACTTTGAACTGGTAGTGCTTTCCTTCAATTACAAATCTCAGGTACTTGTGGTGTGTATAGAGACTATACTCCTATTCCTTGTTAACTGATGGGTACTACCTCTATTGTACCTTGGAGTAGAAGAGATTCCACACAATGTGTTTGAGAGAAAGCCTGTGCGAACGAGGGGGAATGTTTGGTAGAGTGGAATTGAGCTCTAGGCAATAACCATTGTGGATAATTGACCGTACCCTTTGATCTGATGTGATTTGTTGCCAATAACGGTGGAAATATTGCAGTCTTCCTCCCACAGGAGATGTGTGCTGCGGGGGGATGGATAGAAAGTCACTGCTTTGATGAGGTGAAGGCACCTCTTGTGGCAGTGGATTTGCCCCTACTTCTGAAGTTGTGTCCTCTATAGGAACCCCGGAAAGATCCCCTGGAATAATATTGTTGTCCCTTTTTTTGTTGGGACGTAGAGGCCTCTGCTGTTTGGGGTTTTAAAACCTCCTCTGAATTGAGGTTTACGAAAAAGAAGATACATGTTACACTCTTCTACATTGCATGACTTTGGCTTGCTGTGTCACCCCTGTGTGTGTTTTGCTGTGCTGTGTGTCACAAAACGTTAATTACGTTTCTGTTCCTTTAGGCCTACGCTAGGAAGTTCCTCGCTTCAGGTAGGCCACATTAATTCTCACTTTATTTTACCCACTCTCTTACTGAGTGTTGGATGTCTGTCTCTGCAATGAAAATGACTTTAAGGGATCCTAGGCCCTGAAGATTGCCCCCAGACCTTCCTTGGCTCATTGTAGAGGGCAGAAACATGTTGGCCATTTTTAGATAGGTGACCCAGTGTGTCCTAGTTCTCACAAAGGTGTCCCATCCTTGCTTTTAACACACCAGCAGACACCATTATTAAAAGTGTAGATTGCACACTAGTAACTGCCTAGGTGTTTTTATATTTTTCCCTAGCTTAGCTGGATCCCTCAATTTCCAGAAAATAAAAAATTTACGTTCTTTTAACGGTGAGGTTGAGTCCGCCCAGGTGGCACGGTCCTGCCTGGGTAGGACTAGGTGGTCAAATGATGAAGCATGACACTATATAGTGTGTGAAACCACATAGTCCGTAAAGGAAACACCACCCCCATCACCACTTCACAGCACTTACTCACCAGTCATAAACCCAGTGAGGTTAAGGAGCTCCAGGAAAATCTACCTTGGGTATAGCTCCTCATTATGAGTGAGCCCCGTACCTTTTTGTGTTTTTTATGAAACAGTGCCCCAAACAGGTGTTGTGTAAAGGGCACCCATGGCCTTTGCTGTATCGGAGTCCCTTTTAGGGTAGAGCGCAAAGTGCTCTGTTCCTGTTGGTATCTATCTACGGGCTTGTAACCGCGCCCATATCTTGCACATCAGTTTGGTTGGTTTGTGGGCTTACCTTTTACAATTTGCTTGATTTCATTAGTGAAAGGCATGCATATGTCATGCCTTTTCCGGTGTTTAGCCCTCCTCGAGCGCACGGCCAACTACTGAAAACAAAAGAGGCTCCATATTTTCTGTTTGGCTTCTGGATAACTTTTTCTCTATTTCATAGGCAGCGTAATCTCGCTGGGCAGTAGTCGAGCGCTTTATGCATGACATCGACTCTGTTATATGTATAATTGCACTGTTGCCAATATGTTTCACTGCAAGCGCACTTCTGTTTACTTTTGTGCGTTTAATTTGCATTCATGGCGGCCGTCGGCTCCCTTATGTGAAACTGTTTTACTGTTCAGTTTACGTGGAAGAAAAGTCCGGTTAGGAGTTTACAACGCTAATAGCTTTAACTTGAATAAACGCTAGACCCACTGCATTGCAAATGCATGTTTAATTTTTCAATGGTGATATCCACCTCAAGTCCAAATAGTTGCTTTTTATTAAAAGGCTTGCTAAGGACTGCTTGTTGTATTTCAGGTTTGAAACCTGATGACCTCAACCAAGCATGCCTTCTGATCATCACACTAGTATTAATTTCCCTAGCTGCGGTGTCAGCTGCACCTACTGCAGTTCTAATCTGATTGTTGGCAATAGCTTGCCCTTCTGCTCCTACCTGCTATGCCCTTTTTTGATTTTCTGTAGGGAGGTATTGAAGGAACACCTGCATTTCGTCCCAATGAGCCCTTTCATACATGGCTAAAAGAGCTTATGAGTTAGCAATCCTCCACTGATTTGCAGCTTGAGTTGCCACTCTTTTGTCTGCTTCATCAAATTTGCGGCTATCTTTACCAGGGGGAGTATCCCTTGTGGATTGACTGTTGGCCCTTTTCCTAGCTACACTTACCACAATGGAATCCGGTGGCAATTGTTGTGATATGAAAATTGGATCTAATGTTGCAGCTTTATATTTTTTATCCACCCTAGGTGTTAGTACCCTTGCCTTTGCAGGCTCTTTAAAAATATAATCAGGCTGTTTTAACATGCCTGGTAACATTGGCAAACATTGGTACTGCTAATGTGTAGAGGAAAGGGTTTCGAATAGGAATTCATCCTCTATGGACTCAGAGTGCATCTGCACATTATGGTATGTGGCTGCTCTGGCAATTACCTGATTATAAGCTGTGGTGTATTCAGGTTAAGATGGCCTTGTGGGATATAGATCAGGGTTGTTAGATGAGATTGGATCAGAATCGTACATATCTCATGGATCCATATTAGAAGGATTATCACCCATATAATCCCTGTGTGAGGAAAGAGGTGATTATGCAGAAAATTGTGTGGGTGGAGTGTGAGGTGGTGGTGAAGTGGAAAGGAAAGGCGAGTGTGGTGGAGAAGGCTGATGCACTGTCTTTGCCTTCTCAGATGTATTTTCGCCTGTGAAGGGCCAGGTTCCAAACATTTTGGAATGACAATTTCCTTTTGGTTATAGGAAGAGGAGAGCAAATAATTGTCCCTGTATCCTTTTGGGACTGTATTTTCCTCTGCTTATGGTCCATGACCTCAAGAATAGGTTGAATGTCCATTGACTCCTCCCTCTACAAACTCCAGCTCCATTTTACTGTACTTCATAAGTACGGGGTAGCCATTTTACCCATGTACTGGACACAGGAAACTACCTGTGCCCAGCTACATAATGGTAACTCCGAACCTGGGCATGTTTGGTATCAAACATGTAGGAATCATACCCCAATACTGTTGTCAGTATTTGTTGTACGATTCCATGCACTCTGGGGGCTCATTAGAGGACCCCCAGCTTTGCTTCTACCAGATTGCAGAGTTTTCATGGGCATCCCATGCTGCTGCCATCCTACAGACAGGTTTCTGCCCTCCGGCTGCTTGACCAGCTCAAGCCCAGGATGGCAGAAAAAACTTCTACCCTGCCCATCACTACCCCAGGTGTGGTGCCGAGCTCCTCCAGGTGGCCACTTAACTCTGCCATCTTGAAACCAAGATGGGCAGATGCCTCTGGAAGCATCTGAATGGCCTGGACAGGCAGGTGACATCACAGCCCCCCCTGATAGTTGGTCACCCTGCTAGGTGATCAATCCCCGTTTCTGGGCTATTTAGGGTCTACCTCCTGGGTGTGTCCTCGGATTCAACATGTAAGATTCCAGCATGATTCCTCCACAATCTTCACCTCCTGGCTACTGGAACTGCAAATGGACCCTTCAGGAACCGACAATTTGTATCCACAGCGACGACTCTGCTTTGCCGCATTATTTCCACGGCTCCTTTCATCAAGCGCTACATTTCCCCAGCTGTGCATCCTTTGAGGGCGTCAAATCTTCAGTCTGCACAAAAAGCATGAAGTAATATCCCTTGGAGTGAAGGAGTCACTCCCCTGCGTCTGCAGGCACCAACTGCAACGACGACCAGCTGTGTGGATCTCCTCTCCTCCAGAGCGGCTTTGATCCTGCACCACAGGTGGTTGTCTGGAGTGGTCCCCTTGGTCTTCTCCGGCAGTTCAACTTGGGAGACAGTAAGCCATTGACACTTCAAGCAGGACTGTACCCCGTGCACTGCATCTCTTGCAGCTATCAAGGCTTGTTGGCATCTCCTCCAAGGGATCTTTGGGGCTATGTGAAGCCCCAGGCCCCAGCACTCTTCCCTGCAAAGCACAGCCCTCTATGTGCTGCTCCTGCGACATGGGACTCCTTCCAAGGAGTCCATCCTTCCAAGGTGTGCTGCCTGGGCCTCACTGTGAGTCCTGTGCTTGCTCCCTGTGGGTTGCCTGTGGGGGCTGCCTCCTCTTCCTGTGACTCTACTCACTGCTGACGGTCACCCAGGACTCCCCTCCATGGGCTGAGTCCTCATGGACCTTGCGGGTCCCCGGCAGCTCTGCATTTCTTCTTCCATGGCATTTGCCTTTGCCAAGGCTTGTTGATGGTTTTTCCACACCACTGACCGACTGCAATCCTTCTTCTGGAATGGGACGTTGACTGCATCACTTCAGGAACTCTTCAGCTGCTCCAGTGGTGCACTGCTGACTGTCTTCGTCCACTGTCGACCTGGTCCTGCATCCACAGAGGTGGGTAGTGGCTCCTGCCACCACAGGACACTCCAAAATGAACTGGACTTGTCCCCTCCTTTTCCAGGTCTTTCTCTACCAGGATACACCTTTGGGTTCTTGTAGTCTTGTCCGAGTCTTCCATTATCCTTTTCTGAAGTCCTTTTGGTGGGTTTGGGGAGAACCAGGTATTTACTTCTTTTCTCCTGGTCACTAGGGGGCACTCTGGTACTTATCTTTTGGGGTTCCTAGTTCCTACAGCTCCCCTCTACCAATTCCACTTCCTTGGGTGGGTGCCCGAGTCTCGCATTCCACTTTCTTAGTATATGGTTTGTCCCACCCACCCCCACCCCCCAGGCCTTCGGTATTTATTATTGCTTTCACTGTTTTCTATTGCCTTTGATGCTAATGTGTTTACTTACCTCAGTTGGAGTATTGCCCCATATAGTATTTTGGTAATTGTGTTATCATAATAAAGCACCTTTATTTTTGTAACACTGTGTGATTCTTTCATGTGTGTAAGTGCTGTGTGACTACAGTGGTATTACATAAGCATTGCACGTCTCCTAGATAAGTCCTGGATGCTCATCCACAGCTACCTCTGGAGAGCCTGGCTTCTTAGACATTGACTACATCTCACTAATAGGGGATACCTGGAGTTCATATAAGGTAATAACACCAGGCCACGCACTTACCTTGACTCCAGAAGATTGGTCCTGTAAGTCGTTGCTAAGTACCAGTAAGCAGTATCTATTTTTCCACCTATATGATAAAATTACGATTCCAAAAACTGCAGTGTGTCAACTTTGGAAAAGTATAACAATTAATAACTCAGAAAAAACTCACCTGATTCCAGTGATCTTGGTATAAAGGTTTACATAAAAGTATGTGTTTTTTTTATAAATTGATCTTGGATTTCTTTACCAAGCAACTCACTTACTGCATGAGTGTGCGCCTTACATGCTTAGCACTGCCCTCTGATATGCTGTATTGCTACATGCACTACGTGCAAGGTGAACAATGGTGCAGGGTAAGGGCAATGAAATATACTATGGACCATTGGCCTGTGCTTCCATTTTACATTGGCTCACGACTCCATTTTGTCAAGTCTGGTACTGTGCGTAAAGCACTGTTCTGTGTTTTTCCACAAACTTCGGCAACCTGCAGAGTGGGGTGTTTTTCTGCTCAACTTCGCTCCATCTGCCTGGTACGGAGGGCGCTATTTACATTCCACAAGCTATCAGTTAGGACAACAGGGGGATGTGCCTGTACTCAAGGAGGAATGCAAGCTTCACCTTGGAACCCTCTTCTGGGAACCTGGCCCGTTCCGAGGAGACGTCTCGAAGGGTGAACAAGGTACCGCCGATTGCACAATTTGTAAAGGAGGGGGTCTTTTTCTAGAAAAGACTCATGGGCGTTAGTAAATACTATAAAGGTCAGGAGCCCTGATGGACTGGTTTAGAAATTCTCTTCTGGGTTGGACGCAACGCCAGGAGGACTGATTGTCTCGAATGAGACTCCCTGCGCCAGTCGATTTGGGTTCCCCGGCTTGGTGTGCGGCGGAGGGATGCAGAATCTCTTTTCAGTGAAGCCTTTCAATTTATAAGCATTTAAGCATATTGTGTGTGTGTGTAATATGCACTTATTCTCACAGTTATTCTCATGTTATTTTTCATGATATGTTAGTGTGGTCAGTTTTGCTATATAAGAACTTGCCTCATAAATAAACTTGATTATTCTACTTACTAAGGTGTATGAGAGTGTTTCACATTGTGCCCTAGACTATCCTGAAGTGCATAGTTCTGTTATTCGGAAGAGTGAAGCAACACATGCCTAAATGTTTTAACACACTACCCAAACAGAGAGCATTTGGGCCACTGTAATACCTCTGGGGATTGCTTGGACTCCTTGCACAGTGTACCTCAATTTGGTCCACTATATAAAGAGCTAGCTTCCTACACGTCATCTTTCAGAACTCCGTTGTGACTGTCTTGGAAGGTGCGAGGACTGACTTTCTCTGTCTGCTCGTTTTTAACTCCTGGCAGATGAATGGCCGTTGTCGTGAGATTCGTGGCTATTAGCCCCTTCCAGATAGTCTGAGCCTCTTGGGAGAGAGGTCCAGAATGACTACCTCCCTGCTTGTTAAGATAATTCATAGTTGTCGACCTGTATGAGAATGCAGTTGGCCGTGAGTGCTGGAAAGAAAGACGTCAAAGCCAGGTGGACTGCTGTCTGCTCCAGAATGTTGATGTGATACATTTTCTCTCTGTCTGACTACACACCCAGAGTGTGAAAGGAACCCAAGTGGGCTCCCCATCCCTGAAGGGATGCGTCTGTAATCAGTGTTTGAGTGGGTGGTTCCTGGTTAAGTGGTACCCCTTCCCCCCCTCCACCATGAGATTGTTTTGCTGACACCACCATGGGAGAGATTGGTGTGCAGCTTGTGATAACCTGAGTTTGTCCTCCCACAGGCTGGAAGTCTGGTTCCACTGATGAACAAGTTACTTACCTTCAGTAACGACTTATCTGGTAGAGACATATTCTATTTGCAAATTCATTACCTTAGAATTTTCTCCAGGCATCAGATTGGATCAGGAGATTTTTCTTCAAGCAGTACCCTTGCGCGCCATCAGATGGCCTCGGTTGACTCTGCGTCCGTCGTCGTCGCTGTTATGACATCATGGTCGTACATAGAGCGGAGCCATTAAGAACACTAAAAATGGTGTGCCAGAGCGAAGACCCTGAAAGCAAAAGCAGGCAGCGGCACAGGGGCGGCAGGGTGCAGAGTGCAAACAGGCATTGGGTTTTGTATTGAAAGCAATGGGGACACCAGGGGCTCTCTTCAACAATGCAGGCAGGCACGGGGGGTCTTCAGGGAAGCCACCACCTGGGCTAGGCAGAGGGTCGCCTGGGGGTCGCTCCTGCACTGGAGTTCGGTTCCTTCCGGTCCTGGGGGCTGCGGGTGCAGTGTTGGTTCCAGGCGTCGGGTCCCTTGTTACAGGCAGTCGCGGTAAGGGGGAGCCTCTGGATTTCCTCTGCAAGCATCGCTGTGGGTTTCGGGGGGGGGGGGTAAACTTTGGCTACTCACGGGCTCGCAGTCGCCGGGGAGTCCTCCCTGTAGTGTTGGTTTTCTGCAGGTCGAGCAGGGGGCATTGGTCGCAGAGTAGAAAGTCTCATGCTTCCGGCGGGAAACGTGAAGTCCTTAAGTTATTTCTTTGTTGCAAGAAAGTTGCAGATGGTTGAACAGAACTGCTGTTCACTGGAGTTTCTTGGTCCTTGAATGTAGGGCAGTCCTCTGAGGCTTCAGAGGTCACTGGTCGCTGTTGGATGCGTCGCTGTTGAAGTTTTCTTCGAAGTTGGGAGACAGGCCGGTAGGGCTGGTTCCAAAGCAGTTGTCGTCTCCGTCTTCACTGCAGGGCTTCAGGTCAGCAGTCTTCCTTCTTCTTTAGGTTGCAGGAATCTAGTTTCCTAGGTTCTGCGGGAGTCCCAATGGCTACTGTTGGGGGAATCCTCCATCCACAAGATGGAGGATTTCTAGAAGTAAGAGTCACCTCAGCGGCTGTCCTGACTGGGGGTGACTCCTCCTTGTTTTTCTCATTATCTCCTCCGGCCTTGCTGCCGAAAGTGGGGGCAGTGGCCGGAGGGGCGGGCATCTCCACTAGCTGGGATGCCCTGGGGCGCTGTAACAAAAGGGGTGAGCCTTTGAGGCTCACCACCAGGTTTTACAGTTCCTGCAGGGGGAGGTGCTTCTCACCTCCACCCAGTACAGGCTTTGTTCCTGGCTGCAGAGTGACAAAGGCACTCTCCCCATGTGGCCAGCAACATGTCTGGTGTGTGGCAGGCTGGCAAAAACTAGTCAGCCCACACTGGAAGTCAGGTATGTTTTCAGGGGTCATCTCTAAGATACCCTCTGGGTGTATTTTACAATAAATTGCACACTGGCATCAGTGTGCATTTATTGTGCTGAGAAGTTTGATACCAAACTTCACAGTTTTCAGTGTAGCAATTATGGTACTGTGGAGTTCGTGTTTGACAGCCTCCCAGACCATATACTCTTATGGCTACCCTGCACGTACAATGTCTAAGGTTTTGTTTAGACACTGTAGGGGCATAGTGCTCATGCACCTATGCCCTCACCTGTGGTATAGTGCACCCTACCTTAGGGCTGTAAGCCCTGCTAGAGGGGTGACTTACCTATGCCACAGGCAGTGTGAGGTTGGCATGGCACTCTGAGGGGAGTGCCATGTCGACTTAGTCATTTTCTCCCCACCAGCACACACAAGCTGTGAAGCAGTGTGCATGTGCTGAGTGAGGGGTCCCCAGGGTGGCATAACACACGTTGCAGCCCTTAGATACCTTCCCTGGCATCAGGGCCCTTGGTACCAGGGGTACCAGTGACAAGGGACTTACCTGAGTGCCAGGGTTGTGCCAACTGTGAAGACAAAGTACAGTTTAGGGAAAGAACACTGGTGCTGGGGCCTGGTTAGCAGGGTCCGAGCACACTTTCAGATCATAACTTAGGATCAGCAAAGGCAAAAAGTCAGGGAGTAACCATGCCAAGGAGGCATTTCCTTACACAAAGTGTAGCACATTTTGACGCAAAGCAGAACCCATCCAGAGATGGCACCCTTCTGAACCACCTTCCCTTTCTTCACACCCACATATCCAGCAAAGAGTTGATCATCCACTCAGAAAGCTTTACTACGATTGAGGTAGAACGCCAATGATCTTTTGGGTTCCAGACGATGGAGTTTCTCCTTTTCACGACAAGGATGTGGGGGTGCATAAAAAGCAGATAAAGTGATGGATTGGCTTAAATGAAAAGGTGTAACAACCTTAGGAAGGAAGGAGGCTCTTGCACGAAGCACCACTTTGTCAGGGTGGACAGACATAAATGGGAGATTGGAAGACAAGAGCTTCAAGTTCACTCAACCTGGGAGCAGAGGTGATGGCAATAAGAAAAGCAGTATTGATTGTGAGGAGCAGCAAGGGACAATTGTGCAGCGGCTCAAAAGAGGCACAGACAAGTTAAGTCAGGAGCAGGTTCAATTCCCACTGGGGAATAACGAATGGGGTCGGAGGAAACCCTGGGTGAGTCCCTTAAGGAACCTTCCAACAATGGGAGACTTGAATAAGGAAGGTTGGTCTGGCAATCTAAGAAAGGATGAGATAGCCGACAAGTAACATTTATAAGTGCCCAAAGCAGAATCCTGCTGGGCCAAAGAAAGGATAACAAGAGGACCTCAGAGAGAGGTGCAGAAAGGGGATCAACAGACTTGATGCCACAAATTTATGCCAAAGACCGGGTTATACTGTTTTGGTGGAGGGATGCCTAGCTGCCAAAATAACATCACAGACTTCGGGCAGAAGGTTGAAAGCTGTCAACTGCTGCCACTCAATCTCCACGCATGAAGGTGAAGATTGGACAGGTTCGGGTGGAGAACCGTCCCCTGCTTCTGCAATAGAAGATGCTCCCGAAGCAGCAGACTGATTGGAGGATCCATAGCCACGCTGAGTAGCTCTGACTACCATACTCTTCGTGCCAGTCTGGAGCCACAAGCATTACTTGGGCCTGGTCGCTCTTGATGATCTTCAGAACTCTAGACAGAAGTGGTACTGACAAGAAGGCATAAAGGTGGCCTGAGTTCTACTGAGACGAAAAGCGTCACCAAGCGAGTGCCACCTTGGAAAGTAAAACATGCAAAACAGCCGACATTGCACGTTCTCTGTGGACTAAGGTTCTCCCCACTGTTAAAAGAGGCTTTGCGCCACCTCCTGATGGAGAAGCCATTCGTAGCTGACTATGCATCAACGGCCGAGGTTTGTCTGCTCTGGTGTTCAGAGAGCCTGCCAGATGTTGAACCACTAGGATTATGTCCTGATGTGCCAGTGTAGAGCCTCTTGACAAAGGGTCCACAACCCCACTCCACCCTGCTTATTGCAGTACCTCACGGTGGTAGTGTTGTCCGTAAACACCTGCACTAGAAAGGGGAGGAATGCTTTCAATGCAAGTCGTATCTCCCGGAGCTCTAAAAGACCGATGTAGAGTTCCGACTCTGCCAGAGACCAGAGACTTCTGATCTCCGCCTCATCCCAGGAGTGAAGCATCTGTTACTACTGTAAGATCTAGTTGAGGAAGGGAGAGGGATTGGAGGTTGGCCCAATGCCAATTCTAAAGCCACCGGTCTTCGTGGAAATCCTCGACACACCAAATTTCACACAAAAACTCGACAAAACGTCGAATTTGGTGAAAAATAGACCATGGTAGCTCTTCTCCGGATCAGCGCTTAGTGCGGAAAGAAAAGAACTGATGTCACTGCGCAAGGGTGGCGTCTATATACTACTCCCGACGTCATCACGGCAACTACGATGCCAACGACGCCTGTGGAGTCGACCGACGCCACCTACTGACGTGCAAGGGTATTGCTCGAAGAAAAATCTCCGGATCCAGGCTCACGCCTGGGGGAAATTCTAAGGTGAGGAATCTGCAACGCTTTTCATTTTGTGGGGGGTCGAGGTGGTATGACATTCCTTGCACACTGCAGAAATTTATTTTGACAATCGAGGTAAATGTCTCAGAGAGAATAGAGGGAGCTCTGGATTCACATCTGGAGGCACGGAAAGAAAAACTGACAATTGCGTACAGGAGTGGTGCCTATATAGACCCACACGTCATTTCGGGAGCTAAATGGCATCAGTGCTGAGCTGCAAGGTGCCACCTTCTGGCATGCAAAGGTCCCGCTGAAAAGTTTCCGGATCCATTCGGACACCTGGGAATCTTCCAAAAAGGAGGAATCTGCAGCTAGAAGTCTATCAGATAGCTGAGTTACTTATAAACAGTGGAAGACGACTTGTAAACTACAAGTAGATAATGTTCCTCATGCACACTCATCATTCAAAACTGATTAATTTAGGAGGAGACAATCTGGGACCTTTTCCATTTATCAACTTTGGTGACAGTATTTTTTAAAACACATTGCTTTTTACAGCATCCACAGACTCGCACAGCTATAAACAATATTTTTCAGCTAACTCAATTAAAGTACCTCAAAAGATCACAGCAACGTAGAATTCCTACTAGGATTGAAAGCTGCAGGATGTACAGGAATGTCTGCAACAGGTTCATGACCTAGAGAGCCACTAGCTTACGAAAACACTGTGGTTTTATTTATGCACGAGAAATAGTACCACAATAAAATAAATAAAAAAATGTAGTCAGAAGATACCTTTGGGTTTGATTTGGCTAGAGTTTCTATTTTAACCCAAGCTTCTTCTCGTTCTTTCAATTTTAGTTTTTCCCTGTAAGACAGTAAATCCTTACTTAAACAGGGGTAAATGGCATAAAATAGACAAAAACCTTAGATTTTCCCAAACAAATCATGCTAATATCACAGAACACAAATGATTTAAAAATGCCACACTGTCAATGCATTTGTAATAAACACCCCAAATAAACAGAAAACACAACTGAAAATGCAGACCAAATTAAACATTTTTGTCATTTAACACATGAATTGTCACACTTGTGTCCAACTGATTTATTCACTACTTAAACGTTATGAACACTGGTGTACTGGCAGATATGCAAGTGACTTAGAGGCACTAACAAGGAAGGAGCACAGACAAGTGAAGAATAGGTTATTCCAGGTGCTGATAGTAATTTAGAGATGCAATTTACACCTCAATCAAAAAGCTCGAAGGGGGTGTAAACAGATTAACTATATTTCTCATCTACATATCTGTGATTAGGCTTCCTCAGTTAGAGCTTAAGAATTTTTTTTTGCCAGTGGGATTCCCATAAGCGAGTCAGTGGAGAAGTCAGAAATACTGAGTATATAGTAACACCCACTCTTTACGTAGCGCTAATTCACAAAGATTTGCCAAGTCATTTCCAATCCTTTTCAGCACACCTAAGTGGCACCTGAAAAATACACGTTTACAAACAGCTGAAAGGGTAGAAATTTCCACCAATTATTTTACCCCAGTATTTACTCAGTATTCATCTATAGAGTTTGGGGGACGGGGGCGTTGGGAGGGGAGGGCTGGGGGAAGGTTGCTGTCGGAAGGAAAGACTTGTTTGAGAAATATATTTTCATTGTGAAAAGTAATAAAAGAAAAAAAATACTAATTACTTCATAAATGTTTCAAACTGCATAAATTTCCACAACAGTGATTTTCACAAGGCATACTACAATAACGTAGTTCAGTGAACACCTGGTACAAGCGAGCCTTTTCATGAAACCAATCTCTTGAACTTGATTCTTCCTAAATATTTAAGTTGCTCATTTGTTAATTGACATTTTTGGACATGACGTTCCATATGGCATTCATTGCAATTGTGTGAAATATGTTACATGAAACCATCCACACAACACTCTTAGTCATACCCCTGCCGGTGTAGGAAAGTACCCTCTTTTTGGTATGGTTACCCCCATGTTTTGCCTATCATCAGTGTGCATGGACTGTTTTCACTAGGATTCTGTTAAAAAGGACCCCAGTGATAGTGCTCTATCCCTCCAAATTTGGTTGCCTAGGACCTTTCTGCACTCCACAATTGGCACACTAGTGCCCCTTATAGGTCCCTAATATGTCATGAAAGGTACCCACGGCATTGGGACACCATGAGTCCCTCATGGGCTACACCAGGTATCATGCCACCCATGGAAGCCCATGCAAAATGTGTCTGCAGGCCTGCCTTTGCAGCTTAAGTGAAAAGGTGCATGCACCCTTTCACCACAGGTCACTACACCAGGTCACAGTAAGTCACCCCTATGGAAGGTCCTTCCAGCCCAAAGGGCAGGGTGCAGGTCTGTGTGTGTGAGGGCACTCCTGCATGAGCAGAGGTGCCCCTAGGAACTCCAGTTTCTTTGCACTGGAGTGTTTAAGTGCGGGGAAGCCATTTTACCCGTGTACTGGACACAGGTCACTCACTACCTGTGTCCAGCTAAACAATGGTAACTCCCTACCTGGGCATGTTTGGTATATTAAACATGTTGGAATCATACCCCAATACTGTTGCCAGTACTGGTTGCGTGAATCCATGCTCTCTGGGGGCAATTTAGAGGACCCCCAGCATTGCTCCTATCAATCTGGATTGCTCCTACCAATCTTCTAGGGGTTTTCTGGGCAGCCTGTGCTGCTGCCACCCCTCAGGCGGGTTTCTGACCTCCTGCTGCTTGACCAACTCAAGCAGGGGAAGGCAGAACAAAGGACTGTCTGTGGGAGAGGGTGGCAGTAACCCCCCCTTGGAAATAGGTGTTATAAGGCTTGGGAGGGCTAGCCTCCCCAAGTCACCAGTTTGTTTTGAACAGCACATTTGGTGCCCTTCTTGCATAAACCGGTTTGCACCAGTCAAGGGACCCCCGGCCACTGCTCTGGCGTGAAACTGGACAAAGAAAAGAGGAGTGAACACTCCCCTGTCCATCACCACCCCAGGGGTGATGCCCAGTGCTCCTCCAGATGGCCATTTGATTCTGCCAACTTGAAAACAAGATGTGCAGAGGCCCCTGGGAGCATCTGAGTGGCCAGGTCAGGCAGGTGGGATTAGAGACCCCTCTCCATAGGTGGTCACCTTGCAAGGTGACCAAACCCCCTTTTAGGGCTATTTAAGGACTCCCTTGAGAGTGGAACACCAGATTCGACATGCAGGACTCCTCTGCATAGTTTACTTCTGCTCCTGGCCACTGGAACTGAAACTGGACACTTCAGGGAGCGACAAGACTGCAACTCCCGAGATGACCTTGGATTGCAACATTGTTTCTCTGGCTCCTTCCACCAACTGCAACATTTCCTTGGCTGTGCATCCTCTGGGGTCGTCAAGACTTCAGCTGCACTAGGAAACAAGAAGGAATCTTCCTTGGAGTGAATGAGTTAAAGGAGTTACTCCCTGCATCTGCAGGCACCTACAGCAACGGAAACCAGCTGCGTGGATCTGCTCTACTATGGAACAGCGTGGATCCTGCATCACAGGAGGTGGTCTGGAGTGGTCCTCCCTGCCCGCTGTCCAACTTGGGAAACTGTGAGCCCTTGCTTCTCCTTGTAGGACAGTACCCCTGGGCACCAAGACTCTTGCAGCAGCCAAGGATTGTTGACTCCTGCTCCAAGGAATCTTCAGGCTCCGAGTAGCCACAGCCTCCAGCACTTCATCCTGCCAAGAACAGTCTCCTCTCTGCTGCTCCATCGACACGGGACTCCTCTCCAGGTGTGCTGATTGAGCCTCAATGCAACTTACTCTGCCTGCTGCCAGAGGATGGCCTGTGGGGGCTGCGACTGCTTCTGCTGGCTCTGCCGCCTGCCGAGTGTCAGCCCAGGATCCCCTCCAAGGGTCGAGTCCCCTGGACCTTGCTGGTCCTCTTCAGCCTTGCAACTCTTCTTTTGCGTCTTCAGCCAAGGCTTGTTGGTGGTTCTCCTAAACCACTGACTATCTGCGACCCAACGACCGACGTGAGACACCATCTGCCTCCTGGACTCCACAGCTGATCTTCTTCCCCCGTCCACGTGGCTTCTTCATCCACGAAAGGGTGGGTAGTGGCTCCCGCCCGACTGGACACGCCATTGTGGATTGGACTCTGCCCACTCCTTTTACAGGTCCTCTTCTTCCAGAATCCACTTTTGGTTTACTCTGGCCTTGTCCTGTTCTTGCACAAACCATTTTCTAAGTCCTCTTGTTCTTGGGAAGAACAAGTACTTACCTCTGCTCTCCTGGTTTCTGGGGGTCACTGAGGTACTTACCTCTTGCAGTCCCTAGTTCTTCCAACTACTCCATATCCTTGGGTGATGGATTTCACTTCGCACTCCACCATTTTAGTATATGGGTTGGTCCTCCCCTAGGGCCCAAACTATTTTTCACAAATTTGTACCAATGCTTGTTGTTTCTTGGGCCAAGGTGTGTGTGTGTGTGTGTGTGTGTGTGTGTGTGTGTGTGTGTGTGTGTGTGTGTGTGTGTGTGTGTGTGTGTGTGTGTGTGTGTGTGTGTGTGTGTGTGTGTGTGTGTGTGTGTGTGTGTGTGTGTGTGTGTGTGTGTGTGTGTGTGTGTGTGTGTGTGTGTGTTATATATCCAAGAACAAACAGTTGGGGAACAACACTCCATATATAGGATACCCCTTATTGGATCACACCAACATATACTGTGTATATTTACATGGGCACAAAATAGACAATCCTTCCAGTTGTATTCTTATTATAAACTGCCTATCATTCCCCCAGAGCAAATCCACTGTACCAAAATTATTCAACAATGATGGTAATTTCAAACATTAATCCTCAATTTATCTTTAATTTTGACTGCATTAAAAATAAATAATTTCCTCCTGGAGTGCGGTGGTGAAGTTGCTTGCAACTGTTTGTTCTTGGATTTATGAGAAGAAATGGTCCATTCCTCACACCTGCACCAGCATGAAAGAGCACGCCAGAAGCAGGACCAGTTTGTTTGCTTATATATATATATATATATATATATATATATATATATATATAGACCTACACACACACACACACATACATACTCACTACACGATGGAATGTGGAATCAATGCAGTCCTGAGTACTCTTCAGAAATCAAGTGATATTGTCAGTGTTGTTCAGTCCATCTGGATGCAGTGATTTTAAACAGTACATCCAGACGTTTTCTCTGACGTCCAGTTGTTTTTCCTTTAAAACATGTTCCACAGGAAAAACCTTCAAATCTGATAGTAAATGGTCCACAAGGTTAAAATGATTGGCTACAGGCTGGTCAAGTTTCTTGTTAATTATTGCTGATTTGTGGTTCCTGAATCGTGTACAGAGGTCATTCACTGGCCTACATATTGTTTTTTTTACAGCTTTGGCGTTGGTACTGAATCACATAAATAATGCATGTTGAGCGACATGTAAGATGCTGTCTTATTCCATAGGTCCTTCTTATAACAGAGCTAGTTACTGATGTTTGTAAAAGGTATTCACATGTGATGCACTTTTTAGAACCACAGCAATGAACACCTGCATTTATTACAGCTTCCTTAAGTTCAGCTCTCACAAAAAGTGATCGAAAATTGGGAGCAATGACTGGAGGTTTTGGAAAAAGCTTTTGCAATTTTTCACAAGTGGATAGTAAGGGAAAAGTTGTTTGTATTATATTTTTGTAGTTGGGAGCTGATGGATGATAGTCAACCACAAATGGGATTCTGTCACGTTTGTTTCTTCTGTTGGTATTTCAAATAAGTGCTTCCCTGGATAACTGCAATGACTTGTCAATTTGTTGCAGAATGATATGCAGAGGATATCCTCGCTTTTTAAATAACGTAACAAGCTCGTGTAGATGGTCTTTACAAGTGGTTTCATTGCTGCAGATGCATCTTATTGTGAGTGCTGGGCCGTAGATGATGCTGAGTTTAGTGTGGCGTGGGTGACATGAAGTCCAGTTTAGATACAAATGAGCATCTGTAGGCTTGTGGTACAGATCAGTTATATTTTTTGTTCATGAATGGTGAGTACGCATCCAGAAAAGGGAGATGACTCTTCTGTTTAGTATTGCTGCCAGTGAATTTGATGGTAGGATGGATACTGTTGATAAAAGCTGTACATTTGCTCCAGTGTTCTGCTTCCTGCATTCCATATTATAAAAATGTAATCAATGTGTCGTAGCCATACCAGTGATTTGATTTTAGAACTCGGAAGGATATAGTTCTCCAGTTTGCCCATGTTTTTTCAGATAATACATTTTTGTCATGTTGTCTGTCCTTATTAACATGGTCTTGTGTTTGATCTGTGGCTGGAATGCTTTGAGTGCTAAGAACACTGCCAGCAATTCCAAGTGGTTTATGTGGTAAGTCTGCTGTAAGACTGTGTAGGGTATTGATTGTGTATTGAGTGTGTTAACAGGTTTGAATGGTGCTGGCTTTTATGAGCTAGTCGTCCAGATAGGGAAAGGCATGTGTATACTGTCTTCTGAGTTATGCTGCAACCACTGCTAGGCATTTGGTAAATACCCTTGGATCTGTTGTTACTCCAAAGGGTAGCACTTTGAATTGGTAGTGCTTGCCTGCTATCACAAACCTTAAGTATTTGTGGTGTGCTGGATGTATGGGAATATGGAAGTAAGCATCTTTTAAATCTAATACGGTCATATAGACTTGTTTTTGTAGTAAAGGAATGACATCCTGAAGAGTAACCATGCGGAAATGCTCTGAGAGAATGTATTGATTGAGGGGTCTGAGACTGAGGATTGGTCTGAGAGTGCCATCCTTCTTTGGTATGAGGAAGTATAGAGAATATACTCCTGTCCCTAGTTGAGTTATAGGTACTACCTCTATTGCACCCTTGAGTAGAAGTAATTGTACCTCTTGTTTTAGCAGAACAAGGTGGAGAAAGCCTGAGTGAGTGAGGGGTAATATTTGGTGGAATGGAGATGAGTTCTAGGCAATAACCATTGTGGATAATTGCCAGCACCCATTGATCTGATGTAATGTTGTGCCTTTGATGGTAGAAATGTTGCAGTCTTCCTCCAACAGGCGTTGTGTGCTGTGTGTGGATGCTGAGAAAGTCACTGCTTTGATGAGAAGGAGGCATCTCTTGTGGCAGTAGATTTCCCCTTACCTCTAAAGTTGTGTCCTCTATAGGATTCTTTTAAAGAGTAATATTATTGTCCCTGCTTTTGCTGGGATGTGGAGGCGTCTGATGTTTGGGGTTTAAAACCCCCTCTGAATTTGGGCTTGCAAACAGTACCCTGAACAGGTGTTGCATAAAGCTCACCCATGGCCTTAGCTGTGTCAGAGTCCTTTTTTAAATTTTTCAATGGTGGTATCCACCTCTGGTTCAAATAACTGCTGTTTGTTAAACAGCATATTAAAGACCGCTTGTTGTATCGTAGGTCTGAATCCTGAGGATCGCAACCAAGCATGCCTCCTGATTATTTGCACTAATGTTTATACTCCTTGCTGAGGTGTCTGTTGCATCTAGGGCGGATCTAATCTGGTTATTGGAGATAGACTTTCCTTCTGCAACTACCTGCTGTGTCCCCTTTTTTGGTGTTCCGATGAGAGATATTGCAGGAACTCCTGCATCTCATCCCAGTGGGCCCTATCGTACCTGGCTAAAAGAGCCTGAGAGCTGGCAATTCTCCATTGGTTTGCAGCTTGACTTGCCACTATTTTGCCTGCTGCACTGGATTTCTGGCTTTCCTTATCGGGGAGGAGCATCCGCAGTGGACTGACTATTTGCCTTCTTTCTTGTTGCACTCACAACAATGGAATCAGGTGGCAATTCTTGAGTGATAGAGAAGATCTGATGGTGCAGCATCATATTTTTTGTTCACTCTTGTCTGAGTACCCTAGCCTTTACTGGCTCTTTAAAAATGTCATCAGCTGGAAGCATTGGTAAACATTGGTACTCTTTCTGTGTAGAGGATAGCGTGTTGAATAAAAAATCATCCTCTATGGGATCTGAGTGCAGCTGCACATTGTGGTATGCGGCTGCTCTAGCAATAACCTGATTATAGGCTGTGGTGTTTTCAGGTGGAGATGGTCTAGTGGGATATAGATCAGGGTCACTAGATGGATAGGGGCTGGGCCATACAAATCCCATGGATCTACAGTAGAGGTATTGGCACCCATGTAACCCCTATGTGAGGAGGCAGGGGATTGCATAGAAAACTGTAGGTGAAGGTGGTGGAGTATGAGGTGGTGGAGAAGTGGGAAGCAAATGAGAATGCGGTGATGTAAGGCTGATGTACTGCCTTTGGTTTCTCCTTGTGTGAGTATTTTGGCAGGTGAAGGCTCAGCTTTCAAACGCTCTTGGAAAGAAAGTTTCCTTTTGGTCATAGAAGGAGAGGCAATTTTTCCAGTATCCTTATGATTCGGATCTTTCGTTGTTTATGGTCCATCACTTAAAATATGGGCTTAACGTCTGCTGATTCTTCTACAGATGGAGCATATTTATTTCCCCAGTTTGAGCTCCGAAAGCTTGGTGACTGACTGCTTTAACCGGGCTGAAAATGTCTACTCCGAAGCAGATGGAAGTTTATTGGGCTCTCAAGAGGAGCATGGATGCTTCGGCTCCGAGGTGGTAGACAAATGCTTTGGTTCCGAAGTGGAAGTCTCCAATTTCTGACTTGATCCCAAAACAGGCATGGCAGTCTGTTCAGTCGAATGCATTTTGGTCTTTTCGTACGCCGAACCCAAGGGCCGGTCGTCGGGATGTAACTTTCGGGTCGACCAGGGTTGGCAATCAGTGGGGGACCGAAGACCAATTGTGATGACTTTTTGGAATGTTTTTGTTGATGGGAAGGGGGTGTCGGACTCGCAGGAATCAGGAGTCTGCGATGGAAACTGCAGTGTGCGCTTGTACGGAAATGCCTCCTTGACATGGTTACCCCCTAACATTTTGCCTTTGCTGATGCTAAGTTATGATTTGAAAGTGTGCTGGGACCCTGCTAACCAGGCCCCAGCACCAGTGTTCTTTCCCTAAATTGTACCTTTGTGTCCACAATTGGCACAACCCTGGCACTCAGGTAAGTCCCTTGTAACTGGTACCCCTGGTAACAAGGGCCCTGATGGCAGGGAAGGTCTCTAACGGCTGCAGCATTTATTATGCCACCCTGGGGACCCCTCACTCTCAGCTTGTGTGTGCTGGTGGGGAGAAAATTACTAAGTTGACATGGCACTCCCCTCAGAGTGCCATGCCAACCTCACACTGCCTGTGGCATAGGTAAGTCACCCCTCTAGCAGGCCTTACAGCCCTAAGGCAGGGTGCACTATACCACAGGTGAGGGCATGTGTGCATGAGCAATATGCCCCTGCAGTGTCTAAGCAAAACCTTAGACATTGTAAGTGCAGGGTAGCCATAAAGAGTATATGGTCTAGGAGTTTGTCAAACACGAACTCCCCATGTCCATAATGGCTACACTGAAATCTGGGAAGTTTGGTATTAAACTTCTCAGCACAATAAATGCACACTGATGCCAGTGTGCAATTTATTGTAACATACACCCAGAGGGCACCTTAGAAATGCCCCCTGAATACCAACCGAGAGTAGGCTGACCAGTTTCTGCCAGCCTGTCACACACCAGACATGTTGCTGGCCACATGGGGAGAGTTCCTTTGTCACTCGGTGGCCAGGAACAAAGTCTGTACTGGGTGGAGGTGCTTCTCCCCTCCCCCGGCAGGAACTAACACCTGGCGGTGAGCCTCAAAGGCTCACCCCTTTTGTTACAGCGCCCCAGGGCATCCCAGCTACTGGAGATGCCCGCCCTTCCGGCCACTGCCCCCACTTTTGGCAGCAAGGCTGGAGGAGATAATGAGAAAAACAAGGAGGAGTCACCCACCAGTCAGAACAACCCCTAAGGTGTCCTCAGCTGAGGTGACCCCTGCCTTAAGAAATCCTCCATCTTGAGTTTGGAGGATTCGCCCAATAGGATTAGGGATGTGCCCCCATCCCCACAGTGAGGAGGCACAAAGAGGGTGTAGCCACCCTCAAGGACAGTAGCCATTGGCTACTGCCCTCCCAGACCTAAACACACCCCTAAATTCAGTATTTAGGGGCTCCCCAGATCCCAGGAAATCAGATTCCTGCAACCTGAAGAAACAAGAAGGACTGTTGACCTACAAGCCTGCAGAGAAGGAGGAAGAGGACAACTGCTTTGGCCCCAGCCCTACCGACCTGTCTCCGACTTCGAAAACCTGTTCCAGCGACGCATCCGAGAGGGACCAGTGACCTCTGAAGCCTCAGAGGACTGCCCTGGACTGAGGGACCAAGAAACTCCCGTGATAGCGGCTCTGTTCATACCAGCTACTACTTTGCAACAAAGAAGCAACTTTCAAAGACTGCACGTTTCCCGCAAGAAGTGTGAGACTTTATACTCTGCACCTGATGCCCCCGGCTCGAGATTCAGAGAACCAACACCTCAGGGAGGACTCCCAGGCGACTGCGAACCCGTGAGTAACCAGGGACGACCCTCCTGAGTCCCCACAGCGACACCTGCAGAGAGAATCCAGAGGCTCCCCCTGACCGGGACTGCCTGTAACAAGGGACCCGACACCTGGAACCAACACTGCACCCACAGCCCCCAGGACCTGAAGGAACCAAACTTCAACGCAGGAGTGACCCCCAGGCAACCCTCTGCCTAGCCCAGGTGGTGGCTGTCCCGAGAAGCCCCCGAGCCTGCCTGCAACACTAGAATGACCCCCCGGTCTCTCCATTGTTTCCTACCTAAAACCAGACGCCTGCTTTGCACACTGCACCCGGCCGACCCTGTGCCGCTGAGGGTGTGTTTTGTGTGCCTACTTGTGTCCCCTCCAGTGCTCTACAAAAACCCCCTGGTCTGCCCCAGAGGAGGCAGGTACTTACCTGCTGGCAGACTGGAACCGGAGCACTGCTGTTCTCTATAGGTGTCTGTGTTTTGGGCACCTCTTTGACCTCTGCACCTGACCGGCCCTGAGCTGCTGGTGTGGTAAATTTGGGTTTGCCTTGAACCCTCAACGGTGGGCTGCCTATGCCCCAGAACTGAGACTTGTAAGTGTTTTACCTACCTCCTAAACTAACCTTTACTTACCTCCCCCAGGAACTGTTGATTTTTGCACTGTGTCCACTTTGAAAATAGCTCATTGCCATTTTTACAAAGACTGTATATGATATTGCTTTTATTCAAAGTTCCTAAAGTATCTAAGTGAAGTAAATATATTTTTCAATATAAACACCTATTGGCCTGGAGTAAATCTGAGTGTGTGTTCCTCATTTATTGCCTGTGTGTGTACAACAAATGCTTAACACTACCTTCTGATAAGCCTACTGCTCGACCACAATACCACAAAATAGAGCATTACAATTATCTAATTTTGCCACTATCTTACCTCTACGGGAACCTTTGTACTCGGGGCACACTATCTCTTACTTTGAGATAGTATATACAGAGCCAAATTCCTACAGCGCTTTTTCCTAACCGAAAATGTTGGGCGTTTGTTCAGTTGACTTTGATGCTATCTCTAGCCGACACGCTCTCCTATCCCTCAGTGTATTCTTGGAGCGGAAGGATCAGCACGCCTCACAGGTTTCTTTCTTGTGATCGGGAGCGAGGCAGAGGTTGCACACCGATTGTTGGTCGGTGTAGGGTAACTTGGCGTAGCACTGAGGGCAGAATCGAAATGGAGTCTGGTCCATGAGCCTGTGACACAGTAGGCCCGAGAAGGGTGCGGTCGCCCGAAAGGGCGTTTAATCTCTCTCACGAAACAATCAGATCAAGTGTAGAGAGAAAAATGCATTAAAAAACAATACCGACGTTTAAAGGAAAGATAGAAAAGTTCAGATAGTATCGCACCGAGATCTACCGGAGCGAGCAGAAACACGTCCGAACCAGACGGCGGAAAGAAATCAATCTAACAAAGGACTCGATGCCCATGCGCACTATTACCGAGAGGAGTCACGCGATCACGTGACTCAAAAAAGCTTTGTCAAAGAAGGACCACTTGTAACACTCCGAGCCCAATACTAGATGGCAGACTTATGCAAAGCATGTGTATCTGCAGCTACACATGCCATCAAAATATATATATATATATATATATATATATATATATATATATATATATATATATATATATATATATATATATATATATATATATATATTTATCTATAGTGTGTACTCCCCTCCCGTTTAGGGACTGCCTATAAGTAATCTCGTTTGGTGTTACTATAATAAAGTACCTTTATTTTTGTAACACTGTGTGGTTCCTTTCATGTGTGATAAGTTACTGTGTGACTACTGTGGTATTGCATAAGCTTTGCATGTCTCCAAGTTAAGTCTTGGCTGCTCATCCACTGCTAGCTTCCTAGACACTGCCTACATACACTAAGAGGGGTTGCCTGGGCCTGGAATAAGATGCCAACACCATAGGTGTCCATCACTCACCAGGCCAGCTTCCTACAGCCAGTACTTAATTTCAGCTGGTGGTTGCAGATGGAGCCCACCAGCAATTATTTTTCCTTATACTGACCTAGAGCAAGAGAAAGAAAACACAAAAGGGATTAAGAAGAAAGAAAAAAATGGTACAAGGGGAGAAATCAGGGAGAAAAATAACCTGTGCGAAAGAGATGAAGTGGTGAGTGTGAAAGGGTTGGAGGTGTATGACAGAGGCATGAAGTGGGATCAAGACTGGGCAGTTTTGGTAATTGGCATCTGTCTCCGACATATTCTATAGCACTAGCCGCAGGCGTTCTGGGAAAATCTCTGGACCCAGACACTTATTCTTTAACAAATGAAACATTGCCCTGAATAAAATAACACAATATTTGCCTGTAGCTGAGAAGGTGAGAGGAAGAGGATAATTAAGAGGAGGCTGAGCAAGAAGTGTAGAGAATAAACAGAAGGCGATGAAATACAATGAGGGGAAGATGCCAGTCCACCGCCAGAAAAGGATCAGGATTTGCTTTATTAAAAAGAGACCATTACTCAACAGGACCGACCTAGCTCGGGTGTCTGTAACCAGTCCACTGCGAGCTAACATTAGCTTCCAGACACCTTAATAGTAGCTCACAGCTTCTTTTCATTCTTAAATTTCATTCTTAAATAAGCATAGGGTCAGAAATTCTTTTTAAAGTTAAGGGAAGGCTATGTTTATTTTTACATGGTGCAGATAGCAGGGCCTGCTAATGACCAGTGCTCAGTCATTTATGACCCAGTGTCGGACTGGGGCACAGAGGTGAAGAACTGGGAGCTGATGTATTTAACTCTTAAAAATCCCAGTCAACTCAATACTTGAGCTGTGAGGAAAATGTCACTTACCCAGTGTACATCTGTTCGTGGCATTAGTCGCTGCAGATTCACATGCTGTGCATAGTCCGCCGTCTGGTGTTGGGTCGGAGTGTTACAAGTTGTTTTTCTTCGAAGAAGTCTTTTCGAGTCACGAGACCGAGGGACTCCTCCTCTTTGTTTCCATTGCGCATGGGCGTCGACTCCATCTTCGATTGTTTTCCCCGCAGAGGGTGAGGTAGGAGTTGTGTATGTTAGTAATAGTGCCCATGCAATGGAATGAATAAGTATGTACAGAATAAAGGTTAAGGTAATATATTTACAAATGTACAAATGTTGAATACTACTTCCAAACGGCTACAGGCTCCCGGGGAGGCGGGTGGGCGCATGTGAATCTGCAGCGACTAATGCCACGAACAGATGTACACTGGGTAAGTGACATTTTCCGTTCGGTGGCATGTGTAGCTGCAGATACACATGCTGTGCATAGACTAGTAAGCAGTTATCTCCCCAAAAGCGGTGGTTCAGCCTGTAGGAGTGGAAGTAGTTTGAAATAAAGTTCTTAGTACAGCTTGACCTACTGTGGCTTGTTGTGCAGATAGCACGTCTACACAGTAGTGCTTAGTAAATGTGTGAGGCGTAGACCATGTTGCTGCCTTACATATTTCGTTCATTGGAATATTTCCTAAGAAGGCCATGGTAGCGCCTTTCTTCCTGGTTGAGTGTGCCTTTGGTGTAATGGGCAGCTCTCTTTTTGCTTTAAGGTAGCAGGTTTGGATGCACTTAACTATCCATCTGGCTATACCTTGTTTTGATATTGGGTTTCCTGTATGAGGTTTTTGGAATGCAATAAATAGTTGTTTTGTTTTCCTAATTAGTTTTGTTCTGTCAATGTAGTACATTAGTGCTCTTCTGATGTCTAATGTATGTAGTGCCCTTTCAGCTACTGAGTCTGGCTGTGGAAAGAACACTGGTAGTTCTACTGTTTGATTTAAGTGGAACGGTGAAATAACTTTTGGTAAAAATGTAGGATTGGTTCTTAGAACTACTTTATTTTTGTGTATTTGAATAAAAGGTTCCTGTATAGTAAACGCCTGAATTTCGCTTACTCTTCTTAAAGATGTAATGGCAATGAGAAACGCAACCTTCCACGTTAAGAATTGCATTTCACAAGAATGCATGGGTTCGAAAGGTGGACCCATGAGTCTTGTTAAGACGATGTTGGGGTTCCATGAAGGAACAGGTGGTGTTCTTGGTGGTATAATCCTTTTTAGGCGTTCCATAAACGCTTTAATGACAGGTATCCTAAATAGTGAGGTTGAATGGGTAATCTGCAGGTATGCAGATATTGCTGCGAGGTGTATCTTTATGGAAGAGAAGGCCAGATTTGATTTCAGCAAATGTAGTAAGTATCCTACTACATCCTTTGGAGATGCATGTAATGGTTGAACTTGATTATTATGGCAGTAGCAAACAAATCTTTTCCATTTACTTGCATAGCAGTGTCTAGTGGATGGCCTTCTAGCCTGTTTTATGACCTCCATACATTCTTGGGTGAGGTTTAAATGTCCGAATTCTAGGATTTCAGGAGCCAGATTGCTAGATTCAGCGATGCTGGGTTTGGATGCCTGATCTGTTGTTTGTGTTGTGTTAGCAGATCTGGCCTGTTGGGTAGCTTGACATGGGGTACTACTGACAGATCTAGTAGTGTTGTGTACCAGGGTTGTCTTGCCCATGTTGGTGCTATCAGTATGAGTTTGAGTTTGTTTTGACTCAATTTGTTTACTAGATATGGAAGAAGAGGGAGAGGGGGAAAAGCGTATGCAAATATCCCTGACCAATTCATCCATAGAGCATTGCCTTGAGACTGCCTGTGTGGGTACCTGGATGCGAAGTTATGGCATTTTGCGTTCTCCTTTGTTGCAAATAGGTCTATTTGAGGTGTTCCCCAAATTTGGAAGTAAATGTTTAGAATTTGGGGGTGAATCTCCCATTCGTGGACTTGTTGGTGATCTCGAGAGAGGTTGTCTGCTAGTTGATTCTGGATCCCTGGAATAAACTGTGCTATTAGGCGAATGTGGTTGTGAATTGCCCATTGCCATATCTTTTGTGCCAGGAGGCACAGCTGTGTCGAGTGTGTTCCCCCCTGTTTGTTTAGATAATACATTGTTGTCATGTTGTCTGTTTTGACAAGAATGTATTTGTGGGTTATGATCGGTTGAAATGCTTTCAACGCTAGGAATACTGCTAACAATTCGAGGTGATTTATATGCAGCTTCGTTTGATGTTCGTCCCATTGTCCTTGGATGCTGTGTTGATTGAGGTGTGCTCCCCACCCTGTCATGGAAGCATCTGTTGTTATCACGTATTGTGGCACTGGGTCTTGGAAAGGCCGCCCTTTGTTTAAATTGATACTGTTCCACCATAGAAGCGAGATGTATGTTTGGCGGTCTATCAACACCAGATCTAGAAGGTGACCCTGTGCCTGTGACCATTGCGATGCTAGGCACTGTTGTAAGGGCCTCATGTGCAGTCTTGCGTTTGGGACAATGGCTATGCATGAAGACATCATGCCTAAGAGTTTTAATACCATCTTTGCATGTATTTTTTGTGTCGGATACATGGCTTGTATAACCTTGTAAAAATTTTGAACCCTTTGTGGACTTGGAGTGGCTATCCCCTTTGTTGTGTTGATTGTCGCTCCTAAGTATTGCTGTTTTTGCACGGCCGAATGTGTGATTTTGGATAGTTGATGGAGAAACCGAGTTTGTAGAGGGTTTGTATGACATACTCTGTGTGGTGTGAACATTTTGTTAGGGAGTTGGTCTTGATTAGCCAATCGTCTAGGTGGGGGAACACGTGTATTTGCTGCCTTCTGATATGTGCGGCTACTACTGCTAGGCATTTTGTAAATACTCTTGGTGCGGTCGTTATACCGAACGGCAATACTTTGAATTGGTAATGTATTCCCTCGAATACGAACCTTAGATATTTCCTGTGCGAGGGATGTATCGGTATGTGGAAATACGCGTCCTTTAGGTCTAAGGTTGTCATGTAGTCTTGTTGTTTTAGCAGTGGTAACACGTATTGTAGCGTGACCACGTGAAAGTGTTCCGATTTGATGTAGATGTTTAGTGTTCTGAGATCTAAGATTGGTCTCAGTGTTTTGTCTTTTTTTGGTATTAGAAAGTACAGTGAGTAGACTCCTGTGTACTTTTGTGTACGTGGTACAAATTCTATTGCGTCCTTTTGCAGTAATGCCTGAACTTCTAATTCCAGAAGGTCTAAATGCTGTTTTGACATATTTTGTGTTTTTGGTGGGACATTTGGAGGGAGTTGGAGAAATTCTATGCAATAACCATGTTGGATAATTGCTAAGACCCAAGTGTCTGTTGTTATCTCCTCCCAAGCTTTGTAAAATTGGCTTAGTCTTCCCCCCACTGGTGTTGTGTGAAGGGGTTGAGTGACTTGTGAGTCACTGTTTGGTTGTAGGGGTTTTGGGACCTTGAAATTTTCCCCTGTTTCTAGGGAATTGTCCCCCTCTGTACTGGCCCCGAAAGCCTCCCCTTTGGTACTGTCCCTGGTAGGTAGACAGTGTTGATTGTGAGGTGCTGGCTTGTGTGGCTTGACCCCGAAACCCCCCTCTGAAGGTTGTCCTGCGAAATGTGCCAAAAGTGCCTCTGCCCTGCGGGGAATAGAGTGCGCCCATGGCCTTGGCTGTGTCAGTGTCCTTTTTCAATTTCTCAATTGCCGTGTCCACTTCGGGTCCAAACAATTGCTGTTCGTTGAACGGCATATTGAGCACTGCCTGTTGTATCTCGGGTTTAAACCCGGATGTGCGCAACCATGCGTGCCTTCTTATGGTTACCGCAGTATTTATTGTTCTTGCAGCTGTATCCGCTGCATCCATAGAGGAGCGTATTAGATTATTAGAGATATTTTGCCCCTCCTCAACCACTTGTTTTGCCCGTTTCTGTAAGTCTTTGGGTAGATGCTCGATGAGATGCTGCATCTCGTCCCAATGGGCTCTGTCATATCGCGCTAGGAGCGCCTGAGAGTTCGCGATGCGCCACTGGTTTGCAGCTTGTACAGCAACTCTTTTTCCAGCCGCGTCGAATTTGCGGCTCTCTTTGTCCGGAGGTGGTGCGTCGCTGGAAGTGTGCGAGTTGGCTCTCTTGCGAGCTGCCCCTACTACAACTGAATCTGGTGGCAGTTGTGATGTGATAAAAGCAGGGTCCGTGGGTGGTGCTTTATATTTTTTCTCCACCCTTGGAGTTATCGCTCTGCTTTTGACAGGTTCTTTAAAGATCTGTTTTGCGTGCCTTAGCATTCCCGGGAGCATAGGCAGGCTTTGATAGGTGCTATGGGTGGAGGAGAGGGTGTTGAAAAGGAAGTCATCCTCGACAGGTTCTGAGTGTAACGACACGTTATGGAACTCTGCTGCCCTAGCTACCACCTGTGTATACGCTGTGCTGTCCTCAGGTGGTGAGGGCTTGGTAGGGTACGAATCAGGACTATTGTCTGATACTGGGGCGTCATACAGGTCCCAAGCGTCCTGGTCATCTTGGCTCATGGTGGTATGAGCTGGTGAATGTGACGGAGTCTGTGCCGGTGATGTATGAGTTACAGGTGGAGGAGAGGGTGGTGGAGTTACTTTCTTCACCACTTTTGGCTGTGGTGTTTGTTCTTGTGTTTGGAACTCGAGTCTCCTTTTCCTCCTAATTGGGGGAAGAGTGCTGATCTTCCCTGTCCCAATCTGTATGAAGATTCGCTTCTGGGTGTGGTCTACGTCAGTGGTTTGTAACTCTTCTTCAAATCTTGCGCATTTGAGAGGACATTGATTGTTCCTCTGAATACGAGCTGGCAGTCGGTTCGGTTGCTGGGCGTTTTGGCACCGAAACTGTGTCTTTGCTTGTTTTCGGCTCCGAGGAGAATGTTCTCTTTTTTGGAATCGAGCCTTCTAGGCGTCGATCATCCTCTGTGCCGCTGTATCAGCTTCGGTTCCGCTGTCTCGGCGTCGACCCTTTTCGGCAGCACTTTCTCGGTCCCGAGATTGCTGCGTGCCTGTGTCTCGACCCGAGTCGGACGATTTCGGCACCATTTCGCCCTTTTTCGGTGCCGATGGACGGTCACCTATTTTATGGGTTGAGCCATGGCCTGTTGGCAGTGGCGTCCCCTGGGCCTTGTCCGTTTTTCCGTGTGGTGTTTGTTTCGACGTCTTACTCACGGTTTGTTCGACGTCGAATTCCTCCGAGTCCGATTCATGGATGGAGAAGGCTTCCTCTTCTTCTCCTTGTTCCTCGAACCCTCGGTGTCCTGTTGGCGTGGATGTCATCTGCAACCTTCTAGCTCTTCGGTCACGGAGCGTCTTTCGGGATCGAAACGCACGACAGGCCTCACACGTTTCTTCCTTGTGCTCGGGCGACAGGCACAAGTTACAGACCAAATGCTGGTCTGTATAGGGGTATTTACTGTGGCATTTAGGACAGAATCGGAACGGGGTCCGTTCCATCGGTGTCGATGTTACACGCGGTCGGGCCGACCAGGCCCCGACGGGGGATCGAAGTTACCCCGAAGGGCTACCGGAGCTCTTCACGATTCGGTGTCTAATTTATCTAACCCGATACCGAACGAAACAATACCGACGTAGTTTTCCGAAGTTATGACTATCTTTCCGTCCCGAAACCCGGAGCGAAAAGGAATACGTCCGAACCCGATGGCGGAAAAAAAAACAATCGAAGATGGAGTCGACGCCCATGCGCAATGGAAACAAAGAGGAGGAGTCCCTCGGTCTTGTGACTCGAAAAGACTTCTTCGAAGAAAAACAACTTGTAACACTCCGACCCAACACCAGACGGCGGACTATGCACAGCATGTGTATCTGCAGCTACACATGCCACCGAACACACAATTATGTTTCTGAATGCTTTTAAATAGGAGAACATAAAAATGGAAAGCTACCTTAATGTTTAGGTTAACTCTTCATTCTAATTTTCCCCCATTTCAAAGTTTTACAAGCAGGCCTCTGGCCCCCAGTGGCCAGCAGGCACTGTGCCATATGTATAACTGAAAAATACAACCATTTTTGTTTTTAGATGAGAGAAATATAAAGTGCAAATGTTCCATATTATGAATATTTTTGCAGAACATTTTTCTGCATTTAAAATGTCTCCTATTTAATAAAATTATTGTATGTTTGTGTTATTCATAAAATGGTGCGACACATGGTGACAGGTATGACGTGCTACACGTACATATGACACAGGTTCTCAGTCACCCATAGAAATATAGCCATTCATAAACACACATTCACATATCCACAAAACCCACGCTCTCATTCACACATATGGCAGCCCTGTCACCCTGTCATAGTGCCCCAAGTCAAAGCATTTTGTTCAAACCATAATATCTGGCTCTCTGGATATTAGGCTTACAGTCAATAAAGCTGGGCACGAGTGCTTTAGCCTTAAGTAGCTCACAATGATTTTCAGTGATCATAAGTAGCTCTCGCTACAGAAAAGGTTGGGGACTCCTGACCTAACAACTACTTTATTGGTCTTAGAACTCTGTGGTGCTCTGACATTTGCGAGTGTTAGCAAATTCAAGGAACTCCTTTCCCCAAACCCTCACATTCACCACCCAAAACTTATAGATAGACAGGCTGAATCAGTCATTTAGAGTATCAACACTTTTTCCTGCAGAAGCGAGGGGAAAAATCTCAAATGTGAATGCAAAAAGAAACCTAAAAAATATACATTTGCCTTCTAAACTTCAGCTCCTCCCTAAATCTAAGCTATTTGATACAGAGGGAGAGAAAAGACTAGTTCAAATATGCTGCAGACATCTGCTTCTTCAGAAGCTCAAGAATAAGCAACTCAATTAAGTCCCTCAACTTTCCTAGCCTGACAAGGCTGCCTCAGCTGTCCTCTCTTAATACCATGACTGCTCTATCCGGGGAGTTGCTTATGCGGAGGAGGGAGGGCACTCCTATTGTTAAGGATTTGGAAGTGGGCAAAGCAGACAGGGACAAGACACAAGGTGGGCTTGGTAGAGTTCGGATAGAAGAAAGTAGAGATGAACAGAGGAATGGGACAGCTAAGAGTCATATAGGATCAAGTGTCAAGAAAGGATCACTCTAGATAAGGGTAATAAAGGTAATTACCTGTGAAATGGATGGCGAGGACAACAGTGGTGTGTGTGTGTTGGGGGGGGAGGAGGGGGAGTGGGTGGATTGGGTTTTTGAACAAAGGGTAGTGAAGAAGCAAAAAAGACAATGAAGAGATTGCAGTGCCAGGTGGAAATTAATAGGAAGACATCATTTACCTGTATCTATAATTCTCCAGTAGTGGCATTTCTTTTATGATTCACACACTTAGGACACTCCCAGTCGTTATGCTGGGTACCCATTATATTTTGTAATAGCAGCAAACAATATTAATATACCTAAAAGGCACCAAATAGTGCGCATTTAGTAGCAAGGCAATTTCATTGAAAAGCAAACACAAATCACTCAATGAGGTGAATTTGGGCCGATCATTCCATAGAAGCCACCAGAGCTCAGATTTTGAGGAACAAATGTGAAAGGACATAATGAAAGTAGGCCTCTGAAACAGGCAGGGGGATCATATGAAAATATCGAAGATACCAACACTAGAAAATAGTAATTACAGTGCAACATGTTTCTTCTCAATCATTGGATCTTTCATAGTTTCACATGCTTGAATCAGAATAGCAAGCACTACGTTAAAGTGGTTATCAATATGAATGTAACAGAGTGGAATTTGGTAAATCTGGCAAATGACACTCCCAACTGCAATAGGTTGAGCAGGACTGTCTGCCCCACTCCAGTGATTGTGTTCTCTCCCTCCAAATTTGGTTGCCTAGGACCTTTCTGCACTCCACAATTGGCCTACTGGTGTCCCCTTTCAAGTCCCTAGTTTATAGTACTTAGGTACCCAGGGTATTTGGACTCCAAGGGTCCCCCATTGGCTCCAGTATGTATTATGCCACCCATGGGAGCACATGCAAAATGTGTCTGCAGTCCTGCCATTGCAGCCTGTGTGAAAAGGTGCATGCACCTCAGGTTGAAGACGGCAGAATCAAGGGATCCTCTGTAGGAGCTCTGGATACCACCCCTGGGGTGGTGATGGACAGGGGAGTGGTCACTCCCCTTTCCATTGTCTAGTTTCGCGCCAGAGCAGGGACTGGGGGGGGTCTATTAACTGGTGCAAACCAGTGTTTGCAAGGATGGCACCAAATGTGCCCTTCACAGCATAACAGTAGCTTGGGGAGGCTACCGCTCTCAAGCCATATAACACCTATATAACATATAACACTTAACCCCCCCCCGAGGAAATCCTTTGTACTGCCTTCATAGGATTGAGCTGAACAAGCAGCAGGAGGGCAGAACCCTGTCTAAGGGGTGGCAGCAGCTTTAGCTGGCCGGAAAACCCCAGAAAGCTGGTAGGAGCAATGCTGGAAGTCCTCTAAGGATCCCCAGGGTGCAAGGAATCATACTTCCAATACTGGCAACAGTATTGGCAAAGGATTCCGACATGCTTGATACTAAACATGCCTAGGTTGGGAGTTACCATTATGTAGCTGGACACAGGTAATGACCTATGTCCAGTACACATGTAAAATGGCATCCCCGCACCCACGAAGTCCATGAGAATGGAGCTGGAGTTTGTGGTGGCACCTCTACTCATGCAGGGGTGCCCACACACACAGGTAACTGCACCCTGCCCTCTGGGCTAGGAGGGCCTACTATAGGGGTCACTTGCAGTGACATGTAGTAAAAAAAGGGTGCATGCACCTTTTCACGCAGGCTGCAATGGCAGGCCTGCAGATACACTTTGGGCTCACATGGGTGGCATAATACCTGCTGCAGCCCATGGGTAACCACTGGTACCCCAATGCCCTGGGTACTATATACTAGGAACTTACAAGAGGGCATCAGTATGCCAAAAGTGGTGTGTGTGTGCGTGTGTGTGGTCCAGCAGCCAAGTTTAAAGGGAGAGAGCATAGTAACTGGGGTCCTGGTCAGCAGGATCCCAATGAACACAGTCAAATAATACTGACAACAGGCAAAAAGAACAAGTTACTTACCTTCGGTAACGAGGTATCTGGTAGAGACTATCTAGCTGCAGATTCCTTACCTTCGAATTCCCTGGCGTCAGCTTCGAATCCGGAGTTTTTTTTTAACAGTACCCTGCGCGCGCGCCGTCCGACGGCGTCGTTCGGGTCCGCGTGCGACCAGCTCCTCGTGTGTCGTCAGCGTCGTTGGAGCCGTCTATGACATCACGGTTGTCTATATAGACACCGTCTCGGCGCGCGTACGTCAGTTCTTTTCCACAACTTCCCGCGCCAGAAGCACAGAGTCATGGAAGAACCAACCAATACACTTTTAACCTCTTTGACTGTTTGGAGTAAAAACACTTTCATGCCTATAATTAAGGCAAAAGTTGCCAAAATAAAAACAAATAAAAAATGTACACATAGAAACATATATACATATATATACACATATCCACATGAGAAAAAATGTCCCCAGAGCGGGAAGGCTTGGGCGGGTGTAAGGAATCTGCAGCTAGATAGAGTCTCTACCAGATACCTCGTTACCGAAGGTAAGTAACTTGTTCATCTGATAGAGACTTCAAGCTGCAGCTTCCTTACCTTAGAATAGATACCCAAGCTATAACCCATGGTGGTGGGACTGAAGGAGATTTTTTTTTTTTTTTTTTTAAATATAAGGAAGTCCTGCAAGACAGAACAGGCAAAATGCCCCTCTCTTCTCACCTGGCCATCCAGGCAGTAGTGTTTCGCAAACGTGTGTAAAGAAGCCCACGTTGCAGCCTGACATATGTCCACCACCGGTACGTCACGTGCTAACGCAGTGGTAGCAGCTTTCCCCCTAGTGGAATGAGCTCTCAAGCCCTCAGGAGGCTGTTTCTTCGCCAAAGCGTAGCATATTTTTATACAGAGAACGACCCAGCGCGAAATGGATAGTTTCTGTACTGCCCGACCCTTCTTTGCACCAACTTACCCCACAATGAGTTGGTTGTCCACCCGGAACTCTTTAGTGCGGTCAAGGTAGAACGATAATGCTCTTTTTGGGTCCAGTCGATGGAGATGCTCCTCTTCCTTAGAGGGATACGGTGGTGCAAAGAAGGTGGGCAGTGTGATATTTTGACCCAGATGGAAAGGGGTCACCACCTTGGGGAGGAAAGAGGCACGAGTTCTTAACACCACCTTGTCAGGATATATCATGAGATAAGGAGGTTTAGAAGATAAAACTTGCAGCTCACTCACTCTCCTGGCAGATGTAATTGCCACCAAAAAGGCTGTCTTAATAGTGAGCAGCTGGAGAGGACAGTTATGCAAGGGCTCGAAAGGAGCACACATAAGGAAGGTAAGAACCAGATTAAGATCCCACTGGGGCATAACGAAAGGCACAGGCGGGAACAGATGTACAGGCCATTTCAAAAACCTCTGTACTATAGGTGATTTAAACAGAGATGGTTGATCGGGCAACTGAAGAAAAGCCGATAAGGCTGCAAGATAGCCCTTAAGAGTCCCCAAGGAGGAACCCTGCTGTGCGAGAGACAAAATAAACAAAAGGATGTTAGACAGAGAAGAAGTAAGAGGATCAATAGACCTCTCTGAACAATATGAAACAAAACATTTCCAACGGCAGGCGTAGATCGACTTAGTAGAGGGACGCCTGGCTCCCAGAATGACATCACAGACCTCGGGAGGGAGGTCATAAACCATCAACTGTCACCACTCAATCTCCACGCATGAAGGCGCAAAGTTGACAGGTTCTAGTGGAGAACCATCCCCGGCTGCTGCGACAGAAGATCCTCCCGAAGAGGCAGCCTGATTGGAGGACCGATGCTCATTTTGAGAAGCTCTGGATACCAAACTCTCCGTGCCCAATCCGGAGCCACAAGGATTACTTGGGCCCGTTCGTTCTTGATTTTCTTGAGAACTCTGGGCAGAAGTGGTATAGGCGGAAAACCATACAGGAGGCCTGAACTCCACTCGTGACGAAAAGCGTCGCCTAGCGATAGCCCCCTTGGAAACTCCAACGCGCAAAACTGCTGACATTGCACGTTCTCTGTGGAGGCAAACAGATCTAACCAAGGTGTGCACCACCTTCCCTTTCACAACAGGAAGAAATGCTTTTAATGCTAGCCGGATCGCCCGAAGCTCCAACAAGTTGATGTGGAGCCCAGATTCCGCCAGAGACCAGTGACCTCTGTTCTCCACCTCCCCAAATGGCAGCCCCATCCCAGAAGTGATGCATCTGTCACTACCGTTCGATCTGGTTGAGGAAGGGAGAGGGGTCTACCCTTGACCCATTCGCAGTTCACTAACCACCACTGCAGATCTTCCGCAGTCCTCTCCGAGATCTGAACCACGTCGGTAAGATTTCCCTGATGCTGTGCCCATTGGAACTTCAGGTCCCACTGCAGAGCCCTCGTGCGCCATCTGGCATGCTTGACCAACAGGATGCAGGAAGCCATGAGTCCCAGCAGCCTCAAAGTCTGTCTCACTGAGATCCAGGATAGAGGCTGAAACATCGTAATCATAACCTGAATATCCTGAACCCGCTGATCGGGAGGATAAGCCCGATACTGCACTGTGTCCAGAACTACTCCGATGAAAGAGAGCTTCTGAGAGGGAGTCAGGTGTGACTTCGGCACATTTATAGTGAACCCCAGCGAATGCAAGAGGTCCGCAGTCATCTGGAGGTTGGTGACGAGAGCCTGGGGTGTAGGAGCCTTCAACAGCCAATCGTCCAGGTACGGGAAGATTGAAATCCCTGACCTGCGCAAATAAGCTGCCACCACCGCCATCACCTTTGTGAACACCCGATGGGCACTGGTGAGACCGAAAGGAAGCACGGTAAACTGAAAGTGCTCGTGGCCCACCTTGAACCGCAGGTAACGCCTGTGGCTTGGCAGGATAGGAATATGGAAATACGCATTCTGCAAATCCAACGCTACCATCCAGTCTCCTTGGTCTAGGGCAGACAAAACCTGAGCAAGAGTGAGCATCTTGAATTTCTCCTTCTTGAGGAAGAGATTGACGTCCCTTAAACCAAAAATAGTGCGAAGGCCTTTGTTCTTTTTGGGAATCAGAAAGTAGCGGGAATAACAACCACTGCCTACTTCTGATATCGGGACTCTTTCTATGGCTCCCTTGGCCAAGAGAGCCGTAACTTCCTCGCGGAGCAAAACTAGATGGTCCTCCATCAGCCATTTCTTTGTCGGAGGGATAGAAGGAGAGAAAGACTGGAAGGGAAGGGAGTAGCCCTTCCGTATGATCTGCAGGACCCACTTGTCCGTGGTGATGGAAAGCCAATGAGGGAGATGAAAACGAATCCTCCCTCCAACTGGACGGATGTGATCCCACAGAACCACACTAGGAGGGCTTGGGCGCAGTGGAGGGGGGCTGTGTGGCGGCCGACCTCTGGCCAGACCCTCTGGGTCTGATGGTACCACAACCACGTCCTCTTCTGGGATGCTGTGAAGCCTGAGGACGGTGGCTAAACTGTGGCTGGCGTGGTACCACGCCCCTCCCAAAGCCTCAAAAGGGACGATAGACAGACTACTGTCGTGCCGGCGCTGAAAGGCCCAAAGATCTGGCCCGTGGCTCGAGAATCCTTGAACCTCTCAAGCGCGGAGTTTGCCTTTTCGCCAAAAAGGCGAGAGCCATCAAAGGGCATGTCCATCAAGCTGGATTGGACATCCCCTGAAAAACCAGTAGAACGTAGCCAGGCGTGGCGACATAGGGCCACTGACGATGAAATCGCTCTGCCCAGCGAGTCGGTCGTGTCCAAGCCACACCGGATTGTAAACTTGGCTGCATCTCTCCCATCCTTTACAGCCTGGGTGGAGTGTCCCGTACGCCCTCCGGGACCTGGGGCAGCACTTGCGCCACCGTATCCTATAAAGTATGGGAATAACGGCCCAATAGGCAAGAGGTGTTTACAGACACTCAATGCCAGGCTGGAGGAAGAAAACATCTTCTTCCCAAGCTGATCCAGCCTCTTGGATTCCCTATCCGGGGGAGCGGAAGGGAAGGCACCACGGGAAGTAGAGGCTTGGACAACCAAGCTCTCAGGAGTGGGGTGTTGTGTCAGGAAACTAGGGTCGCTGGGAGCGGGTCTATGGCGGCGGCCGACCGTCCTATTCACAGGAGCCCCTGTGCTGGGTTTGGACCACGTACCCAGAAGGACGTCTATAAGAGCCTCATTGAAGGGCAACAACGGCTCCGATGTTGAAACCCCTGGCTAAAGCACTTCTGTCAGGATATTCGTCCTGACTGGCACCGTAGGCAAATCTAGGTCCAAGACCTCAGCTGCCCTACGCACCACCATAGTGAAAGAAGCCCCCTCCTCTGTAGCCACATTAGGAGGAGAGAGCATACCAGTATCTGGAGATGTGTCCAGTCCACTGGCCTCCCCAAGATCCTCATACCAGTCCTGCTGCAATCCTGATTCTAAAGGGTCCTCAGACCCCTCCCATTCTTCTCCTGCGTCTGGCTGTTCCAAATAATACTCAGACAATGATCTGGGCCGAATCGGCTTTGTTGAAGTCGACGTTGCTCCGGATCATCCGGAATAAGGATGGGGCTGCCACCGGTGGGGGCCGGTGGCGGAATCGTCGACGTCGGACCCGGCGCCGAAGGAGGTCAACTGTGAGAGACCGGCACCGGTCCAGATCTGTTATCGGATCCTGAGGTCCCCAACGGCGCCGAGGCCGAAGATGCCGGCGTCGAATCCGAAGGGGCCCCTGCTGACCCCGCAGGGCCCAAAGACCCACCCGAGAATACAGCCCGCTCAAAGACGAGACACATGGCCACGTAGAATTATTTTATTTGAGCGGGGGTCGATCCGGTCCCCAGAAAGGGGGGAAGACGCGGATTCAACCCTGACGACGGCTCCGCAGAACCACGCTAAGAACGTCGACGTTCCCTAGACGCCTCGTCGGTCGACGGAGGTGGTGAAGACGAAGTCCGCTTGGACGACTTCTTCTTGTGCATCTTACCTTCCGATGACCTCGAATGCGAGGAAGAGGACTTGGGGCTCCGGGAGCGGTGCTGCGACCTCCTCCTACTGCGAGACCGTGACCTCCGCGGAGTCTCGCCGACCGAAGACGAATGTCGGGCCGCAAGAAGCTTAAGGGATCTCTCCCTCAAGGCCTTTGGCGCCATGGCCCGACAATCCGAGCACGAGGAGGAATTGTGGTCCTTGTCCAGGCACCAAAGACAAACTCGGTGCGGATCCATCACCGACATGGTGCGATGACACGCACCACACGGCTTGAATCCTGTCTTTCTCGAAGACATGACTCTAAACAGCCCAAAAAACGTCGACAAACCGTAGATGCAGGGTAGCTCTTTCCAAAACTGCGCTTAACCGGCACGGAAGGAAAAGAACTGACGTACGCGCGCCGAGACGTCGTCTATATAGACAACGTGACATCATAGACGGCTCCAACGACGCTGACTACGCACGCGGATCTGGTCGACGCACGCAGATCCGAACGACACCGTCCAACAGCGCGCAGACAGGGTACTGCTCAGAAAAAACTCCGGATTCGAAGCGGACGCCAGGGAATTCTAAGGTAAGGAAGCTGCAGCTAGAAATCTCTATCAGATTTGGGGTAAACATGTTAAAAAGAAAAGAGGCTACTTTTTTTTTTTTTTTTTTTTACAGCTCCTGCCTCGTCTGGACACTTCATCAGGACTGGATTATGTCCCCTTCTTTTGCAGATCCACTTTTGGTTTCCTCTGGTCTGGTCGTGTTCTTGCACAATCCATTCCCTAAGTCCTCTTGTTAGTTCTAGGGAAGACTAGGTAATTACTTCCCCTTTCGTAGTCGCTCAGGGTCACTCAGGTACTCACCCCTTAGTGTCTCCAGTTATTCCAGCTCCCCTCCAACTACTCCATATCCTTGGGTGGCGGACTTCACTTCACATTCCACTATTTTAGTATATCGTTTGGTTCTCCCCTAGGGCCCTAACTACTTTTCATTAATTCTTACCAATGCTTGTTGTTTCTTGTGGAAAATCCTAATTATTACTGTGTGTATAGATTTAGTGTGCATTGACATCCAGTTGAGAGACTGCCTATAAGTAATCTAGAGTGGTGTTACTATAATAAAGTACCTTTATTTTTGTAACGCTGTGTGGTTCCTTTCATGTGTGTATGTGCTGTGTGACTATATTGGTATTGCATAAGCTTTGCATGCCTCCTAGATAAGTCTTGGCTGCTCATCCACAGCTACCTCTAGAGATCCCTGGCTTCTTAGACACTGCCTACACTTCAATAATAGGGTATCGCTGGACCAGGTATAAGGTGATAACACCATAGATGCTCACCACATACCAGACCAGCTTCCTACATTGGTGGTGCAGTGGTGGTATAAAACACTTGTAATTGCCTTACCACTTTGTCACTAGTAACTTTCCACAGCAAAGTCCACTACTAGTCTTTAGGACACATTTCACTTAGTGATTAGGATCACTAGCCTGTAAGTTTGGGTAAATTGGGAGTCTGGCCCTTTCTCCAAACTCTTAGGGATTCTAGTTGCTTAGAGTAGAAGGGTGAACCCACACCACACTAGCAACATGTCTTCAGTGAAAAACACAACTCAGGTCCCAGTCTCTCAATATGAGAGCTGTACTTTTCAGGAATTGAGTGAGATGTGTGCTTCCAGGAAACTGAAGACAGGGAGGAATCCCAACAAGAGAGTCTACTTCTGGGATTACTAATCCTGGCTGACGAGGAAACCTCAGGCAGCCAGGATGAGGAAATAGAGACTGACCCTCCAATCTTAGACAAGGTAGACTTAGGCAACAATGAGGAGGGTCAGGAGGAATCTGCAGGAAGTGAAAAAGGGGGTCACTCAAGTAAGCCCACTTTTACTCCTAGAGGGTTGGTACAGAGGGTCCTCGGGAGGTGGGATAGGTCCTCTTCATCTGTCAACATCCATGTCTCTTCAGTGTCTGATGGGACCCACCACTCCAACTCAGGGGAAGATTCTCTAGACTGAAAACTCAGAAAGATGAGGTTGGAGGAGGCCAACCTGAGACTGCAGCAGTAGCAGTTAGCTTTGGATAGGGAGGACTTACCAGTGGAGAGGGAGATACAGGATTTGGGGCTAGCTCCCCATAATGGCAGCTACAATACCTACAGGGACACCAAGGTCAGGGAGGACTCCTATGACTCTAGGAAGCGGATTAAGATAGCCCACCTTACTAGGTGGGAGATGACATCCACAAGTGGTTTACTGCCTTAGAGAGGGCCAGTAAAGTACAGAGGATCCCTCAGAGAGAGTGGGCAGCAATCTTGTGGCTCTCCTTCTCTGACAAAGGCAGAGACAAACACCTCACTGTTAGAGAGGAAGGTGTAGATGATTACCAAGCACTTAAGAATACACTCTTGGATGGGTTTGGGATGACCACAGAACAGTAAACAATTCAATTCAGGGAGACTAAAAAGGAGTCCTCCAAGGATTGTATATATTTTGTGGACTGCTCTGTTAAGGCTCTGGAAGGTTGGTTGCATGGAAGCAAAGTGAGTGACTATCAGGGCTTATACAATCTAATTTTGAGACAGCACTGTAGGAAGCTGGCCTGGTGAGCACCTATGGTGTTATCACCTTATACAAGGTACAAGTATCTGCTATTAGTGAGGTGTAGACAGTGTAGAGAAAGCCAGGGCTCTCTAGAGGTAGCTGTGGATGAGCAGCCAAGAATTATCTAGGAGACATGCAAAGCTTATGCAATACTACAATGGTCACACAGCAGCTTATCACACATGCAAGAACCACACCGTGTTTAAAAAATAAAGGTACGTTATTATGGTAACGCAAATACTAAAATACTGTGTAGGCAATACTCCACTAGGAGGTGAGTAAACACCCTATTATATACACATTAGAAGTCAGTGATTGGCATAAAAGTACAAGTTACTTACCTTCGGTGTAGGAAGTTGGCTCTGTATATACTATTTCAAAGTAAGAAATAGTGTGCACAGAGTCCAAGAGTTCCCCTTAGAGGTAAGATAGTGGCAAAAGTAGATAATTCTAATGCTCTATTTTGTGGTAGTGTGGTCGAGCACTAGGCTTATCAGAGGGTAGTGTTAAGCATTTGTTGGACACACACAGGCAATAAATGAGGAACACACACTCAAAGACTTACTCCAGGCCAATAGGTTTTTTTATTGAAAAATATATTTTCTTAGTTTATTTTAAGAACCACAGGTTCAAAGTTTACAGTTAATACTTTAAATGAAAGGTACTTCACTTAGATACTTTAGGAACTTTGAATGAAAGCAGTATTATGTACAGTCTTTGTAAAAATGTCAATAAGCTATTTTCAAAGTGGACACAGTGCACAAATCAACAGTTCCTGGAGAAGGTAAGTAGAGGTTAGTTTTGGAGGTAAGTAAAACACTTACAAGTCTCAGTTCTGGGGCATAGGCAGCCTACCATTGGGGGTTCACGGCAACCCCAAAGTTACCACACCAGCAGCTCAGGGCCGGTCAGGTGCAGAGGTCAAAGAGGTGCCCAAAACACAGAAGCCTATGGAGAACAGGGGTGCTCCGGTTCCAATCTGCCAGCAGGTAAGTACCTGCGTCCTCTGGGGCAGACCAGGGGGGATTTGTAGAGCACTGGGGGACACACAACTAGGCACACAAAACACACCCTGAGCGGCACAGGGGCAGCCGGGTGCAGTGTGCAAAGCAGGTGACGGGTTTCAGGTAGGAATCAATGGAGGGACCCGGGGGTCACTAGCGGTGCAGGCAGGCACAGGGGGGGCTTCTCGGGACAGCCACCACCGGAGCTAGGCAGAGGGTCGTATGGGGGTCACTCCTGCTTTGAAGTTCGGTTCCTTCAGGTTCTGGGGGCTGCGGGTGCAGTGTTGGTTCCAGGCGTCGGGTCCCTTGTTACAGACAGTCGCAGTCGGTGGGGGGGGGAGCCTCTGGATTCTCACGGCAGGTGTCGCTGTGGGGGCTCAGGGGGATCGTCTCTGGTTACTCACGGGCTGGCAGTCGCCGGGGAGTCCTCCCTAAGGTGTTGGTTTCTGCAGGTCAAGCCGTGGGTGTGTGGTGCAGAGTGTAGAGTCTCACGCTTCCGGCGGGAAACGTGAAGTCCTTGGAAGTTGTTTGTTTGTTGCAAAGAAGTAGCTGGTTTTTAACAGGGCCGCTGTTCACAGGAGTTTCTTGGTCCTGTAGTCCAGGGAAGTGCTCTGAGGCTTCAGAGGTCGCTTGTCCCTGTCAGATGCGTCGCTGGAGCAGGTTTTCGAAGTTGGAGACAGGCTGGTAGGGCTGGGGCCAAATCAGTTGTCGTCTTCCTCCTTCTCTGCAGGCTTGCAGGTCAGCAGTCCTTGTTTCTTCAGATTGCAGGAATCTAATTTCCTGGGATCTGGGAGGGCAGTAGCCAATGGCTACTGTCCTTAAGGGTGGCTACACCCTGTTTGCGCCTCCTCCCTGTGGGGAGGGGGGCACATCCCTAATCCTATTGGGGGAATCCTCCAAACTCAAGATGGAGGATTTCTTAAGGCAGGGGTCGCCTCAGCTGAGGACACCTTAGGGGTTGTTCTGACTGGTGGGTGACTCCTCCTTGTTTTTCTCATTATCTCCTCCAGCCTTGCCGCCAAAAGTGAGGGCGGGCATCTCCACTAGCTGGGATGCCCTGGGGCGCTGTAACAAAAGGGGTGAGCCTTTGAGCCTGAAGGGCATCGTCAACATGCTTGCCCAACAGGTCTTGGCCATCATACGGGAGATCCAGGATCTTTGTTTCGACATCTGGCCTGAAATTAGTGGCTTTGAGCCATCCCTGGCGCCTTAAGACGGCTGAACCAGCCAGAAGCTTAAACCCCATGGCCGCAATGTCCAGGGCACAGTCAATGACTTCTGCAGATGTTCACTGACCCTCTGCAATGATCTTTTTTGCGTCCGACTTGTTGGTATCCGAGAGGTCCTCTAAAGAGTGGGAGATGTGAGACCACAGCTGCCAGTCGTACCTGCCGCCCAGAAGTGCCAATTAATTTGCCGCACAGACCACAATTGCTGACATAGAAGAGAATCTGTTCCCGATATTGTCTAGGCGCCTTCCATCCTTATCAGGAGGGGCTGATAAAGGCGCTGAAGGGTTCTTGAAGCATCTCTGGGCAGCCTGGGAAACCACAGAGTCTGGTTTAGGGTGACCCACTGGGCACGCAGGAGCATCTTCTGTTGCCTTATACTTCTTGTCCAGCTTTGGTAACACTGCTGGTACTGTAGCCGGGTTTTTCATAATTTTTAGCCCTTGACTCCAGACATGGTCAATGATTGGGATAGCCCTAATGGATTTTCTGTGCAGCTCATTAAAATCATACAGAAAACAGTCCTACTGCATAGATGGTAATTGCAGCTCAAACCTCATTGCAGCCTTCTTTAAGAGGTTATGGAAAAAGCCAATATCCTCTGGAGGAGCTTTGACTGCCAGTGGCTCCGGAGAAGGAGTGCCGGGATCACATACGCATCCCATTCGTCCTGGTCCGATAGAACCTCTCCTTCCTCTGCGGAGCCTGAAGAGGAACTTGTGGTGTTGTAGGAAAAGCTGGCAGAGGTGCTGGAGTAGCTGGAGCAGAAACTGCTGGCATGGGATCTTTCCTCGGTTGAGGGTAGAAGCGTTCTCTGTAGTCCGCCAGCATAGCCTGGAGGTCGGCCACCAGACCGAGGGCAGAGATACTGTTTCCTGCTGTTGTGGAACTGGGTCATAATTCACTTGGCCATAATACGAATCGTCGGCGAGGATATCACAGAGCTAGGCTTCTTAAATTTGTGAAGCACTTTGGGAGGAGGAGTGGCAGGCTCTGAAGCAGTTTTCTTTACTTTTTTGAGGGATTCTGTACCCAGTCATTTCTTCTGTGGAAAGCCATGCTTTGATGTCTTTTTCCTAGGTGGCTCTTGCCCCTCAGAACTTTCTTGTTTTCTTTTAAGAGGTGTTTTGGGTGCAGAAATAGAAGAAGAGGCACTGTCCTCATTAGAGGCAGAGTGTCCAGTCTTACCTCTTTGCAGCCACAAAAGATGACCCTCCCTGTCCTTCAGGGTCTTGGTAGAAAACTTCCTGCAGATTTTGCAGGCCTTAGTCTTGTGTCTGGGGTACAGGCAGTAAATACACTCCTCAAGTGGATCCTCCACATATAATCTCTTTTTTAAGCATGAGACACAGGATCTGAAAAGGCCTTTCTTTGGTGTCTCTGACGTGGCAGCCGGTTTGAATCACCAGAGTAGATAGAAATATCCAAAGGCTGTAGAAACAGGTCTTCAGACAAACTTTTGAGCAGAGCTCAAAGGAGACTCCTCAGCACAACTTGCGGTGGAAAATATGAGGGAAGGCAGCTCCTCACAGGAGGTTCTAAAGGGGTGAGGCAATCTGATTGGCTCAAGTTTGAGTTTAGGACTATTTTACAAAATGACTAGGATGGGTTATTGTATTGGGGCCTACTTCATGTATTGTGTTCATACATCTTCAGGCCTGGTTTTATATTCCACCGGGGACTCCCATCTCTGCAACGGGGAAGTATTCAAGCATGTGAATCTATGAAAGTTCCAATACTGGAGTAAAAAACTGTTGTCAGCGCGCCAGGGTGGGACCTATATACGACCTGCTACATCATATCAGGCGACCACAACACCAATGACGGACGTGGAGTGGGCCACACCACATAACAGAGAGCAGATACTGCTCTAAGAAAAAAATCTCCAGACCCAGACTGGCGCCTGGGGGGAAATTCTTTGGTAAGGAATCTGCATCTAGTAGTCTCTATCAGATTGTAGGATACATTGAGTAGGCCATGATGGTCTTTGGCGGAAAAGTGGTGGTTTGATTGTGTGGCAGCAGGAAATCATAATGTTTGTAACTCCGGAAACTACAGTACCCAGGCAGGCTCTATTATCTGGTGATGTGTTATGTTGTTGTAATTTTCGGAAATATAACCCCCAGCAGGCTTAGTCTTCCATCAATAATGGTAGAAAATATGGAATAAAACTGTCAGGAGGATGTGGAACATTCTGGAAAAAGCAGCAGGATGTATAATATTCTGGGAAAAAATGCAGCAGTAATTTTTTTAAAAAGCACTGTGCCATTGTATCCTTACTAGCGTACTGGGCTCTGTGAGGTTTCTGTCACATTATGAAGAAATCCTGTTTTTTTGTTGATTAACAGATTTCTCATTGCTGCTGGGAAAGTCTTTTGACTGTATGGAATTTCCACTTTTATTTAATTAGTTGTAGGAAAGTAAGAGTAGCTATGCTCTGGAACTGTTATGATTTTCTACTGTTGGACAATATTCTGGACATTACTTTGATTTATTTCTTAAAAAGTCAGATCTTGTACCATTTTATAAACAAGTTATCTGGATGAGCAGAATATTCCCTGGATATGACATTAGAGAGTGTAGGTGACAGTTTTCTGCAGTTCACCTCTGGGCACAGACATATATTCCAAATATTTTTTATGCAACACTCTGGAATACAAATTGTGCAGATTATTTCATTCTTTTCTTATTCAGATTACTTGATTCTGCTGTTATAGACTACTGTGAAGCAGATGTGGCCCGCCTCTCTACCCTAGAGGGTTTCATAACCTTATCTACATACCCATTATTCTCTACCCCTTGTGGTAGTGTAGTAGTAATAGTGGAATTAACATAATCAGGACAGTTTGTCTGTTCTGCTAAAGTCAAGTTTATTATAAAATTCCGATAAAATCTGACACCACAGGACCATTCCAAAGTAAAACACTTGTAATTTGATGGTTGGATAAACTAAGAGAAAAAAAATACCTTAGGGAAATACAGCCACTGCCACAAGCTCTCTGGCACAGCATCCATTGTCATCATTCAAATCCAAAGGAACATTACAGCCATATACAAAACTCATGCAATCTTGCAAAGAGGTAGTCTGGCCTGGCCATACCTCATTAAAGTGAATGTGTTTCTCACAATTGTTAGCCCTCCCTTCTCCATTTTGTTTTCAAAGAATGCCAAGTTTGGGGTTATATCTCACTACGTTTTGCTGCTGTGGAGAACAGATTACTATGAGATTTAAAATGACAAATACTGTGTTACTTCGAGGTCATACACAATTTTGTTGCCCCTCTTAAACTCTAACCCCTAAATAATCAGAGCTGAGCATACCACATACCCATCAAATTTGGTATAGATTTAATCAAACTGTGCCATGTTTTTAGACCTGAAAAATACATTTCCTAAGATTGACTACAAGTCATGCAGAACTAAAGAATTACTATAAACAACTAGTCACTAGAGGATGTGCATTTTAAGAGTTTTAGAAACACATACAAAGACCATCAGTAAGTGCCTAGTGATATCAAAACTTACTTTTGCTTTTCGGCTTTAAACTGTTGAGTGCAATCATCAAATAATTTTTGGTTCATCTCCATAAAGAGTTTCAGGGCATTGTATATCAATCCGTGTATTGTTCTAAAAATAAAAATTACAATGTGAAAATTTGTTTATAAATTTATAGATTAATCAAAATTGGAGTAACCTGTTCTTAAAAGCACCCTAAAACCACTTAGTAGGAGACACTATGAAATTAAACAGAAAAGCATAAAGCAAAAAATAAACTTTAGTATTGGCTGAAGGAAGCTAACAGGGAAAAGCTACTTATCTTCAGTAACAATCTTTCTGGCTTATACTCTAACCCCATATTGCTCACCTTGTGAATGTTCCCCAGGTGTCAGAAAGAAACCGGAAACTTTAAAGCAGTACACCTCTGTACCTGGCAGGTGGTATCCGGGGCATGTCTGCACCAACGTCATGTGCATTCTTATAGCTGTTCACACCACCCAGGGCCTATAAGCAGAGTAGGATGACCAGTGTGCAGATCTCCAATTTGGAACCGTTTTATATAGAAAAAGAGCCAAGTTCACAGAATGAGAATGTGGAAGGATCGGTGAGCAATCCACAGTATCTACTAGAAAGATGGTTACCAAAAGTAAGCAACTTGTTCTTACAATGGCTACTTCTAACTACAGATTCCTCATCTTGCGTATAAATACCATAGCAGGACCTCACCAGGTAGTGGGTCTGAACTGGTTCAGACTAGTTGTGCAGGACTGAGTGTACAAAATGCGCCTGTCAACTTGTTCTGGCTGCTAAAGCAGTTATGTTTCAGAACTACTGACTCCCACGTAGAGGTCTGGCATACAGCCAGGACAGGCACTCTGAGTGCCAGGGCTGCAGCTATAGCTCTGGTGGAATGAGCCCGTAAACCTTCTGGAGGCTGTTTTTTTTTTTTAGCCATTGCACACCAGATCTTAACCCAGAATAATCCACTGGGAGAAAATGTGTGTGTGTGTGTGAGAGAGTGAGGGAGTGAGATATATATATATATATATATATATATATATATATCTAATGGTCCAAACGATCAGGCCTCTGCTGCCTCAGAGAGATGAGGTGCAGCAAATAATGCCGGAAGTATGACAGCCTCCCTGACATGAAATGAGTAACCACTTGTGGCAGAAAGGAAGCTGGAACCGTCAGAACCAAATTATCTGGAAAGCATGTAGTAGAGGGTGGGTGGTTTGAAACAGTTTGCTCATAGGCTTAGCCAATGTTATGGGAGATGACAAAGGCCATTTTCAATGTCAAAGTCTCATGGCACAACTCTGCAGCGGCTCAAAAGGCTGCATATCAAAAAAGAGGAGTACTAAATTCCCACTGTGGCATCACAAAGGGTGTTGGGGGAAATAAATGTTGCAAACCTTTCATCACAACTAGAAGTCTCTATCAGATGTTCAAGTTACTTACCTTCGGTAACGATATATCTGGTAGAGGCATATTCTAGTTGCAGATTCCTTACCGACTCACCCATCCTCCCGCACAGCAAAATGATTTCTAGGACAGGAAGTTCCCCTTAAGGGCCCTGGTTTTTGCGCACCACTCTGTGTTCTTCATGGCTCAGTGCTACTGGCGTGGAAAGTCATAAAAAAAAACTGATGTCAGCTCGCCGGGGTGGCGCCTAAATACGACGCAACGTCATCACGACGAACATGACACTGATGACACCTGCAGAGTCGACTGACGCCACCTAACAGCGTGCAGAGGTACTGCTCAAATAAAAATCTCCAGATCCAGTCTGACGCCTGGGGAAATTCAAAGGTAAGGAATCTGCAACTAGAATGTCTTTACCAGATACAGCGTTACCGAAGGTAAGTAACTTGTACTTTCCGTTGCCAGATCAGCCTTCTTTACTTAAATCACATGTTGTGACTTTGCTGATGCCAAGTTATGATTTGAAAGTGTGCTGAGGCCTGCTAATCAGGCCCCAGCACCAGTGTTCTTTCCCTAACCTGTACTTTTGTTTCCACAATTGGCACACCCTGGCATCCAGGTAAGTCACTTGTAACTGTTACCTCTGGTACCAAGGGCCCTGATGCCAGGGAAGGTCTCTAAGGGCTGCAGCATGTCTTATGCCACCCTGGGGACGCCTCACTCAGCACATACACACTGTTTGCCAGCTTGTGTGTGCTAGTGGGGATAAAACGACTAAGTCGACATGGCACTCCCCTCAGGGTGCCATGCCAACCTCACACTGCCTATAGGTATAGATAAGTCACCCCTCTAGCAGGCCTTACAGCCCTATGGCAGGGTGCACTATACCATAGGTGAGGGCATAAGTGCATGAGCACTGTGCCCCTACAGTGTCTAAGCCAAACCTTAGACATTGTAAGTGCAGGGTAGCCATAAGAGTATATGGTCTGGGAGTCTGTCATGCACGAACTCCACAGCACCATAATGGCTACACTGAAAACTGTGAAGTTTGGTATCAAACTTCTCAGCACAATAAATGCACACTGATGCTAGTGTACATTTTATTGTAACATACACCCCAGAGGGCACCTTAGAGGTGCCCCCTGAAACCATAACCGACTACCAGTGTGGGCTGACTAGTTTTAGCAGCCTGCCACACATCAGACATGTTGCTGGCCACATGGGGAGAGTGCCTTTGTCACTCTGTGGCTAGTAACAAAGCCTGTACTGGGTGGAGGTGCTTCTCACCTCCCCCTGCAGGAACTGTAACACCTGGTGGTGAGCCTCAAAGGCTTACCCCCTTTGTTACAGCACCCCAGGGCACTCCAGCTAGTGGAGTTGCCCGCCCCCTCTGGCCACGGACCCACTTTTGGCTGCAAGGCCGGAGGAGATAATGAGAAAAACAAGGAGGAGTCACTGACCAGTCAGGACAGCCCCTAAGGTGTCCTGTGCTGAGGTGACTCTGACTTTTAGAAATCCTCCATCTTGCAGATGGAGGATTCCCCCAATAGGATTAGGGATGTGCCCCCCTCCCCTCAGGGAGGAGGCACAAAGAGGGTGTAGCCACCCTCAGGGCTAGTAGCCATTGGCTACTAACCCCCCAGACCTAAACACACACCTAAATTGAGTATTTAGGGGCTCCCAGAACACAGCAAGATAGATTCCTGCAACCTAAGACGATGAAGGACTGCTGAGCTGAAAACCTGCAGAGAAGACGGAGACACCAACTGCTTTGGCCCCAGCTCTACCGGCCTGTCTCCCCACTTCTAAAGACACTGCTCCAGCGACCTCTGAAGCCTCACAGGACTACCCTGCATCTAGAAGGACCAAGAACTCCAGCAGACAGCGGCTCTGCTCCACAAAGACTTCAACTTTGCAACAAAGAAGCAACTTTGAAACAACACACGTTTCCCGCCGGAAGCGTGAGACTTTGCACTCTGCACCCGACGCCCCCGGCTCGGCTTGTGGAGAACAAACACCACAGGGAGGACTCCCCGACGACTACGAGACCGTGAGTAGCCAGAGTTGACCCCCCTGAGCCTCCACAGCGACGCCTGCAGAGGGAATCCCGAGGCTCCACCTGACCGCGACTGCCTGCTTCAAAGACCCGACGCCTGGTAAAGACACTGCACCCGCAGCCCCCAGGACCTGAAGGATCCGACCTCCAGTGCAGGAGCGACCCCCAGGTGGCCCTCTCCCTTGCCCAGGTGGTGGCTACCCAGAGGAGCCCCACCCCCTTGCCTGCATCGCTGAAGAGACCCCTTGGTCTCCCATTGAAACCTATTGCGAACCCGACGCCTGTTTGCACACTGCACCCGGCTGCCCCCGTGCCGCTGAGGGTGTACTTTCTGTGCTGACTTGTGTCCCCCCGGTGCCCTACAAAACCCCCCTGGTATACCCTCCGAAGACGCGGGTACTTACCTGCTGGCAGACTGGAAGCGGGGCACCCCCTTCTCCTTTGAAGCCTATGTGTTTTGGGCACCACTTTGACCTCTGCACCTGACTGGCCCTGAGCTGCTGGTGTGGTAACTTTGGGGTTGCTCTGAATCCCCAACGGTGGGCTACCTTGGACCCAACTTTGAACCCTGCAGGTGGTTTACTTACCTGCAAATCTAACAAATACTTACCTCCCCCAGGAACTGTTGAAAATTGCACTGTCTAGTTTTAAAATAGCTATTTGCCATTTGTGTGAAAACTGTATATGCTATTTTGTTAATTCAAATCCCCTAAAGTTCCTAAGTGAAATACCTTTCATTTAAAGTATAGTTTGTAAATCTTGAACCTGTGGTTCTTAAAATAAACTAAGAAAATATATTATTCTATACAAAAACCTATTGGCCTGGAATTGTCTCTGAGTGTGTGTTCCTCATTTATTGCCTGTGTGTGTACAACAAATGCTTAACACTACCCTCTGATAAGCCTACTGCTCGACCACACTACCACAAAATAGAGCATTAGAATTATCTCTTTTTGCCACTATCTTACCTCTAAGGGGAACCCTCACTTTGAAATAGTACATACAGAGCCAACTTCCTACATTGGTGGATCAGCGGTGGGGTACAAGACTTTGCATTTGCTGGACTACTCAGCCAATACCTGATCACATGACTAAATTCCAGAAATTGTCATTAGAAACTGATTTTTGAAATTTGAGCTATTTTTCCAAATTTTTTAAAGTCCTGCTAGGGCCTTGTGTTAGTCCCTGTTAGCATTTCTTTTAGAGTTTCAAAGTTTTGTAAAAGTTTGAATTAAGTTCTAGAGATAGTTTTAGATTCTTAAAAAGTATTCCAACTTTTAGAAACATAATGTCTAATGCAGAAGAGAATGTGATGGAACTCGACGTCACCCCTTACCTGAATCTTAGGATGTCAGAATTAAGGTCTCTCTGCAAAACAAAAAAGATAAGAACTGGTTCAAACCCTACCAAAGTACAGCTCCAGGAGCTTTTGGCAGAGTTTGCCAAGAACAACCCCTCTGAGGATGACCTCCCAGAGGGGGAAGCTAGTGAAGTGGAGGAATTCCCACCTCCAGTCCTAGTTAGGGAGGCCAGGGCTCCTCAAACCCTGACTCCAAATGTGATAGTCAGAGATGCTGCTTCTCTCACAGGAGAGTCCAGCACCTCTGGAATCACTGAGGATAGCCTCAGTGAAGATGACCTACTGTTAGCCAGGATGGTCAAAAGATTGGCTTTAGAGAGACAGCTCCTAGCCATAGAAAGGGAAAGATAAGAGATGGGTTTTGGTCCCATCCATGGTGGCAGCAACATAAATAGGGTCAGAGATTCTCCTGACATGTTGAAAATCCCAAAAGGGATTGTAACTAAATATGAAGATGGTGATGACATCACCAAATTGGGCTTGTGCAACCAGAAAAGTAAACAGATCTCACTGGGGTGCTCTCCTTTGGGAAATGTTCACTGGAAAGTGTAGGGATAGACTCCTCACACACTCTGGAAAAGATGCAGAATCCTATGACATCATGAAGGCTACCCTGATTGAGGGCTTTGGATTCTCCACTGAGGAGTATAGAATTAGGTTCAGGGGGCTCAAAAATCCTCGAGCCAGACCTGGGTTGATTTTGTAGACTACTCAGTGAAAACACTGGATGGATGGATTCATGGCAGTGGTGTAAATATTTATGATGGGCTGTACAATTTATTTGTGAAAGAACACCTGTTAAGTAATTGTTTCAATGATAAACTGCATCAGCATCTGGTAGACCTAGGACCAATTTCTCCCCAAGAATTGGGAAAGAAGGGGGACCATTGGGTCAAGACTAGGGTGACCAAGACTTCCACAGGGGGTGACCAAAAGAAAGGGGTCACAAAGACTCCCCAAGGGAAGAGTGTTGAGACATCCAAAGGGAAAAGTAAAGAGTCTTCTATAGGGCCTGACAAACCTGCTCAGGAGGGAGGGCCCAGAGCCTCTTCACAATCTAATTTTGGGTACAAGGGTAAAAACTTTGATCCCAAAAAGGCCTGGTGTCATAGCTGTAATCAGCCAGGACACCAAACTGGAGACAAGGCCTGTCCCAAGAAAGGTTCCACTTCTCACTCTACTCCAGCTAACACTGGAATGGCTAGTCTCCAAGTGGGATCAACAGTGTGCCCAGAGCAAATCAGGGTTCACACTGAAGCTACATTAGTCTCTGAGGGTGGGGTGGATTTAGCCACACTGGCTGCCTGGTCCCCCTAATATGCAAAAATACAGGCAGCAACTCTTAATTAATGGGACAAGTGTAGAAGGCCTGAGGGATACAGGTGCCAGTGTCACCATGGTGACAGCGAAATTAGTTTCCCCTGGTCAATATCTGGCTGGACAAACTTATCCAGTCACCAAGGCTGACAATCAGACTAAAGTACATCCCATGGTTATGGTAACTTTAGAATGGGGAGGGGTCAATGGCCTGAAACAGGTAGTGGTCTCCTCAAATATCCCTGTAGACTGTTTGCTTGGAATTGACCTGGAGTCCTCAGCATGGGCTGAGGTAGAACTCAAAACCCATGCAGCCATGCTGGGTATCCCTGAACTGGTGTGTGTCAAGACAAGGGCACAGTGCAAGGCTCAAGGTGAAAACGTGGTGTTGGAGCCTGGAAAAAGGGCCCAACCCTCCAAGAGAAAAGGAAAGAAAACTGGGGAACCAGCGTCCACACAACCAGAAAAAGAGAACCTCTCTTCTCAGGAAGAAGTTCTGCCCCCTGAGGGAACTGAGCCCATGGAGTTAGAACCTTATTAGGTTGAGCTCCTGGGCCCAGGGGGACCCTCAAGGGAACAGTTGCGTAAGGGGCAAGAAACCTGTCCCTCTCTTGAAGGCCTTAGGCAGCAAGCTGCTGAAGAGTCCAATGGAAAAATAACAGGAACACATAGAGTCTATTGGGAAGATGGACTCCTTTACACTGAGGCAGGAGATCCCAAACCTGGTGCCACGAGGAGAGTGGTAGTGCCTCAGGAGTTTAGGGAGTTCATTCTAACCTTAGCTCATGATATTCCTCTTGCTGGGCATTTGGGACAGACCAAGAGTGGGTCTACTTGAACCTCTCACAGCCTCAGGGAACCAATACATACTAGTAGTAGTGGATCATGCTACTAGATACCCTGAAGCAATTCCCCTTAGGTCGACTACTGCCCCTGCAGTAGCCAAAGCACTCATTCGTATTTTTACCAGAGTGGAATTTCCTAAGGAGGTGGTTTCTGACAGAGGTACCAACTTCATGTCAGCATACCTGAAACACATGTGGAATGAGTGTGGGGTGACTTACAAATTCACCACACCATACCATCCACAAACCAATGGTCTTGTTGAAAGATTTAACAAGACATTGAAAGGCATGATCATGGGGCTCCCTGAAAAACTCAAAAGGAGATGGGATGTCCTCTTGCCATGTCTGCTTTTCGCCTACAGAGAGGTGCCTCAGAAGGGAGTAGGGTTTTCCCCCTTTGAACTTCTGTTTGGCCATCCTGTAAGGGGATCACTAGCTCTTGTAAAAGAAGGCACACATATGAAAATTAATATTAAATGTATATTGGGACTTAATACAGACTAATCTGGATTTAATATATACAATAATATTGTGTTGTGGAAAATCAATTTTTGGTAAAATCCTATCTAACATAATTGTATATTGTTGCCTATTAATTTTCATACGTGTGCCTTCACACTTTGCATAATATTGGATAACTTTGTTACCATTCAGGGTAGTTTAGGGGGTGAAACCCTAATGTTGAGCACCATTAGCAATTTACATAAAGGCAGTTAGATTACAAAGTAGGGGCGCCAATTACTCAAATTTTCTCACCCTCCTTCAATATTTACAGCTCTTGTAAAAGAAGGCTGGGAGAGACCTCTTCATGAGCCTAAACAAGATATAGTGGACTACAGGGAGTGCAGAATTATTAGGCAAGTTGTATTTTTGAGGATTAATTTTATTATTGAACAACAACCATGTTCTCAATGAACCCAAAAAACTCATTAATATCAAAGCTGAATATTTTTGGAACTAGTTTTTAGTTTGTCTTTAGTTTTAGCTATGTTAGGGGGATATCTGTGTGTGCAGGTGACTATTACTGTGCATAATTATTAGGCAACTTAACAAAACAAATATATACCCATTTCAATTATTTATTATTACCAGTGAAACCAATATAACATCTCAACATTCACAAATATACATTTCTGACATTCAAAAACAAAACAAAAACAAATCAGTGACCAATATAGCCACCTTTCTTTGCAAGGACACTCAAAAGCCTGCCATCCATGGATTCTGTCAGTGTTTTGATCTGTTCACCATCAACATTGCGTGCAGCAGCAACCACAGCCTCCCAGACACTGTTCAGAGAGGTGTACTGTTTTCCCTCCTTGTAAATCTCACATTTGATGATGGACCACAGGTTCTCAATGGGGTTCAGATCAGGTGAACAAGGAGGCCATGTCATTAGATTTCCTTCTTTAATACCCTTTCTTGCCAGCCACGCTGTGGAGTACTTGGACGCGTGTGATGGAGCATTGTCCTGCATGAAAATCATGTTTTTCTTGAAGGATGCAGACTTCTTCCTGTACCACTGCTTGAAGAAGGTGTCTTCCAGGAACTGGCAGTAGGACTGGGAGTTGAGCTTGACTCCATCCTCAACCCGAAAAGGCCCCACAAGCTCATCTTTGATGATACCAGCCCAAACCAGTACTCCACCTCCACCTTGCTGGCGTCTGAGTCGGACTGGAGCTCTCTGCCCTTTACCAATCCAGCCACGGGCCCATCCATCTGGCCCATCAAGACTCACTCTCATTTCATCAGTCCATAAAACCTTAGAAAAATCAGTCTTGAGATATTTCTTGGCCCAGTCTTGACGTTTCAGCTTGTGTGTCTTGTTCAGTGGTGGTCGTCTTTCAGCCTTTCTTACCTTGGCCATGTCTCTGAGTATTGCACACCTTGTGCTTTTGGGCACTCCAGTGATGTTGCAGCTCTGAAATATGGCCAAACTGATGGCAAGTGGCATCGTGGCAGCTGCACGCTTGACTTTTCTCAGTTCATGGGCAGTTATTTTGCGCCTTGGTTTTTCCACACGCTTCTTGCAACCCTGTTGACTATTTTGAATAAAACGCTTGATTGTTCGATGATCACGCTTCAGAAGCTTTGCAATTTTATGAGTGCTGCATCCCTCTGCAAGATATCTCACTATTTTTGACTTTTCTGAGCCTGTCAAGTCCTTCTTTTGACCCATTTTGCCAAAGGAAAGGAAGTTGCCTAATAATTATGCACACCTGATATAGGGTGTTGATGTCATTAGACCACACCCCTTCTCATCACAGAGATGCACATCACCTAATATGCTTAATTGGTAGTAGGCTTTCGAGCCTATACAGCTTGGAGTAAGACAACATGCATAAAGAGGATGATGTGGTCAAAATACTCATTTGCCTAATAATTCTGCACTCCCTGTATGTACTAGGCCTACATTCAAGGATGGCAGAGTATATGGAAAAGGCAAGTAAAAACCTTGAGGCCAGCCAACAACTCCAGAAGTTTTGGTATGACCAAAAGGCTGCTATGGTTGAATTTCAGCCAGGGCAGAAAGTCTGGGTTCTGGAGCCTGTGGCTCCCAGGGCACTTCAGGACAGATGGAGTGGCCCTTACCCAGTGCTAGAAAGGAAGAGTCAGGTCACCTACCTGGTAGACCTAGGCACTAGCAGGACCCCCAAAAGGGTGATCCATGTGAACCGCCTCAAACTCTTCCATGACAGGGCAGATGTGAATCTGTTGATGGTAACAGATGAGGACCAGGAAGCTGAGAGTGAACCTCTCCCTGATCTCCTCTCCACAGACCCTGAAGATGGCTCAGTAGATGGAGTGACCTATTCAGACACCCTCTCTGGCCAACAGCAATCTGACTGTAGGAAGGTCCTGCAACAGTTTGCTGAGATCTTTTCACTAACCCCTGGTCAGACACACCTGTGTACCCATGATGTGGACACAGGACACAGCATGCCTGTCAAAAACAAATTGTTCAGACAGTCTGACCAAGTTAAGGAAAGCATCAAGGTGGAAGTCCACAAGATGCTGGAATTGGGAGTCATTGAGCACTCTGACAGCCCCTGGGCTAGCCCAGTGGTCTTAGTCCCCAAACCTCACACCAAAGATGGAAAAAGAGAGATGAGGTTTTATGTGGACTACAGAGGACTTAATTCTGTCACCAAGACAGATGTCCATCCCATTCCAAGGGCAGATGAATTGATAGACAAACTAGGTGCTGTCAGATACTTAAGTACCTTTGACTTGAAAGCAGGGTACTGGCAAATCCAAATGGCACCAGGAGCAAAAGAAAAGACAGCATTCTCCACACCTGATGGGCATTATCAGTTTACTGTTATGCCCTTTGGTTTAAACAATGTCCCTGCTGGCTTGGAGTCCTTTAGTGCAGCGTATCTTGACGATATTGCTGTCTTTAGCTCCAGCTGGCAGGATCACCTGGTCCACCTGAAGAAGGTTTTGAAGGCTCTTCAAGCAGCAGGCCTCTCTATCAAGGCATCCAAATGCCAGATAGGGCAGGGAACTGTGGTTTACTTGGGACAACTTGTAGGTGGAGGCCAAGTTCAGCCACTCAAGCTTAAGATCCAGACTATTCTGGACTGGGCAGCTCCAAAAACCCAGACTCAAGTCAGGGCATTCCTTGGCTTGACTGGGTACTACAGGTGGTTTGTGAAGGGATATGGATCTATAGTGACACCCCTCACAGAACTTACCTCCAAGAAAATGCCCAAGAAGGTAAACTGGACTGTGGAATGCCAACAGGCCTTTGCCACCCTGAAACAAGCAATGTGCACAGCACCAGTTCTCAAAGCTCCAGATTACTCCAAGCAGTTCATTGTGCAGACTGATGCCTCTCAACATTGGTAAGGGGCAGTTTTGTCCCAAACAAATGATGATGGCCATGACCAGCCTGTTGCTTTCATTAGCAGGAGGTTACTCCCCAGGGACCAGCGTTGGAGTGCCATTGAGAGGGAGGCCTTTGCTGTGGTTTGGTCCCTGAAGAAGCTGAGACCCTACCTCTTTGGTACTCACTTTGTAGTTCAGACTGACCACAGACCTCTCAGATGGCTAATTAATGCAAATGAAAGGTGAAAATCCAAAACTGTTGAGGTGGTCCATCTCCCTACAGGGAATATGGACTTTATAGTGGAACACAGAGCTGGGACTGCCCATGCCAATGCAGATGGCCTTTCCAGGTTCTTCCACTTAGAAAATGAAGACTCTCTTGGGAAAGGTTAGTCTCATCCTCTTTTGTTGGGGGGGGGGGGGGGGGGGGGGGGGGGGGGGGGGAGTGGAGGCGGGTTGTGTAAGAAAATGCCTCCTTGGCATGGTTACCCCCTGACTTTTTTCCTTTGCTGATGCCAAGTTATGATTTGAAAGTGTGCTGAGGCCTGCTAATCAGGCCCCAGCACCAGTGTTCTTTCCCTAACCTGTACTTGTTTCCACAATTGGCACACCCTAGCATCCAGGTAAGTCCCTTGTAACTGGTACCTCTGGTACCAAGGGCCCTCATGCCAGGGAAGGTCTCTAAGGGCTGCAGCATGTCTTATGCCACCCTGGGGACCCCTCACTCAGCACAGACACACTGCTTGCTAGCTTGTGTGCGCTAGTGGGGATAAAACGACCAAGTCGACATGGCACTCCCCTCAGGGTGCCATGCCAACCTCACACTACCTATAGGTATAGATAAGTCACCCCTCTAGCAGGCCTTACAGCCCCAAGGCAGGGTGCACTATACCATAGGTGAGGGCATAAGTGCATGAGCACTATGCCCCTACAGTGTCTAAGCAAAACCTTAGACATTGTAAGTGCAGGGTAGCCATAAGAGTATATGGTCTGGGAGTCTGTCATGCACGAACTCCACAGCACCTTAATGGCTACACTGAAAACTGTGAAGTTTGGTAAACTTCTCAGCATAATAAATGCACACTGATGCCAGTGTACATTGTATTGTAAAATACAACCCAGAGGGCACCTTAGAGGTGCCCCCTGAAACCTTAACTGACTACCGGTGTGGGCTGACTAGTTTTAGCAGCCTGCCACACACCAGACATGTTGCTGGCCACATTGGGAGAGTGCCTTTGTCACTCTGTGGCTAGTAACAAAGCCTGTACTGGGTGGAGGTGCTTCTCACCTCCCCCTGCAGGAACTGTAACACCTGGCGGTGAGACTCAAAGGCTCACCCCCTTTGTTACAGCACCCCAGGGCACTCCAGCTACTGGAGTTGCCCTCCCCCTCCGGCGCCCCTTTGGCGGCAAGGCCGGAGGAGATAATGAGAAAAACAAGGAGGAGTCACTGACCAGTCAGGACAGCCCCTAAGGTGTCCTGAGCTGAGGTGACTCTGACTTTTAGAAATCCTCCATCTTGCAGATGGAGGATTCCCCCAATAGGATTTGGGATGTGCCCCCCCCCCCCCTCTCCCCCTCAGGGAGGAGGCACAAAGAGGGTGTAGCCACCCTCAGGGCTAGTAGCCATTGGCTACAAACCCCCAGACCTAAACACACCCCTAAATTGAGTATTTAGGGGCTCCCAGAACACAGCAAGATAGATTCCTGCAACCTAAGACGAAGAAGGACTGCTGAGCTGAAAAACCTGCAGAGAAGACGGAGACACCAACTGCTTTGGCCCCAGCTCTACCGGCCTGTCTCCCCACTTCTAAAGAACTGCTCCAGTGACGCGTTCCACAGGATCCAGCGACCTCTGAATCCTCAGAGGACTACCCAGCATCTAGAAGAACCAAGAACTCCCGCGGACAGCGGCTCTGCTCCACAAAGACTGCAACTTTGCAACAAAAAAGCAACTTTGAAACAACACACGTTTCCCGCCGGAAGCGTGAGACTTTGCACTCTGCACCCGACGCCCCCGGCTCGACTTGTGGAGAACAAACACCACAGGGAGGACTCCCCAGCGACTACGAGACCTTGAGTAGCCAGAGTTGACCCCCCTTAGCCCCCACAGCGACGCCTGCAGAGGGAATCCCGAGGCTCCCCCTGACCGCGACTGCCTACTTCAAAGACCCGACGCCTGGTAAAGACACTGCACCCGCAGCCCCCAGGACCTGAAGGATCCGACCTCCAGTGCAGGAGCGACCCCCAGGTGGCCCTCTCCCTTGCCCAGGTGGTGGCTACCCAGAGGAGCCCCCCCACCCCCTTGCCTGCATCGCTGAAGAGACCCCTTGGTCTCCCATTGAAACCTATTGCGAACCCGACACCTGTTTGCACACTGCACCCGGCCGCCCCCGTGCCGCTGAGGGTGTACCCCCCCCCAGTGCCCTACAAAACCCCCCTAGTCTGCACTCCGATGACGCGGGTACTTACCTGCTGGCCGACTGGAACCGGGGCACCCCCTTCTCCATTGAAGCCTATGCGTTTTGGGCACCACTTTGACCTCTGCACCTGACTGGCCCTGAGCAGCTGGTGTGGTAACTTTGGGGTTGCTCTGAACACCCAACGGTGGGCTACCTTGGACCCAACTTTGAACACTGTAGGTGGTTTACTTACCTGCAAACTTAACAAACAGTTAGCTCCCCCAGGAACTGTTGAAAATTGCACTGTCTAGTTTTAAAATAGCTATTTGCCATTTGTGTGAAAACTGTATATGCTATTGTGCTAATTCAAAGTTCCTAAGTGAAATACCTTTCATTTAAAGCATATTTTGTAAATCTTGAACCTGTGGTTCTTAAAATAAACTAAGAAAATATATTTTTCTATACAAAAACCTATTGGCCTGGAATTGTCTCTGAGTGTATGTTCCTCATTTATGGCCTGTGTGTGTACAACAAATGCTTAACACTACCCTCTGACAAGCCTACTGCTCGACCACACTACGACAAAATAGAGCATTAGTATTACCTATTATTGCCACTATCAACCTCTAGGGGGAACCCTTGGACTCTGTGCACACGATCTTTCACTTTGAGATAGTACATACAGAGTCAACTCCCTACAGGAACCCTCTCTATAGCTACCTGGGCCAAAAAGGCTTAGACTTCATCGCAAAGGAGCGCCATATGATCCTCCAATATCCGATTGTATGAAGGTGGCATGTCTGGAGGAGACGTCTCGAAGAGTAGGGAGTAGCGCCTTCTGACAATTTGGAGGACCCACCTGTCTGAGGTAATGGATTGCCATTGAGGCAGGTGATGGGGTATCCTGCCACCTGATGTACCTGCGGACTAGGAAGGCTTGGAGGCTGGAAAGGGGGCAGGGTGGACTGGGTGACCCACTGGCTCCCTGATACCCAGGGGCGTGGGATCCCGCATCCGCGCAGGGGCTGTACAGGATGCACAGATCGGTGGCCGGGGGGAAAGGATGCGGTTGGGTGCCCGTTCCATAGCCACAAAAGGGGAGAAAGGCAGACCGCTGGGATCTAGGAGCGGGCGCGAGGCCAAGGTACCGGGCCGTGGCTTTGGAATCCTGAAAGTGCTAGAGTGCTGAGTCCGCTTTGTCTCCGAGGAGACGTGTGTCATCAAAGGGCATGTCCATCAAGGATTGCTTGACATCCCCTGAAATGCCAGATGTTCTCAGCCAGGCATGGCGTCTCAATGCCACCGTCGATGCAACCTATCTACCCAGAGAGTCGGTCGTATCCAGTCCACAACGAATCATTAACTTCGCTGCATCCCCTCCATCTGTTACGGCTTTGGAAAGGACAGCCCGGGCCTCCTCTGGAACTGCAGGCAGCACTTGCACAACCATATCCCAGAGAGTATGGGAATATCAGCCCAAAAGGCATGAAGTGTTCACAGACCACAACGTTAGACTGTTAGAAGAAAACAACTCTGTCCCCAAATTATCCAGTCTTTTTGATTCCCTATCCGGGGGTGCGGCAGGGAATGCCCCAGATGAAGCAGAAGCCTGGATGACAACGCTCTCAGGCGTGGGGTGTTGGGTGAGGAATTTCGGGTCTGACGGCGCAGGCTGATGGAGGCGGGCAATCGTACTATTCACAGGAGCCCCTGTGCTGGGTCTGGACCAAGTACCCAAAGGGACGTATGTCAGTGCACATTAAAGGGAAGAAGAGGCATGGAAGAGGAAGACCCTGGCTAAAGCACACCTGTTAGGATATTAGGCCTTACCTCCACAGAAGGTAGCTCGAGGTCCAGGACCTCAGCCGCTCTTCTCACCACCATGGAATAAGAAGCACCCTCCTCCGTAGCCACGCTAGGAGGAGAGAACATACTGGTGCCAGGGGAGGTGTCTAGACCACTGGCATCACCCAAATCCTGCACCTAGTCCATTTGGGGGTCAAGCTGGTATTCTAAAGGGTCCAGCGTCCCCTCCATACTCTCCCGGTATCCATACCCACAAGAATAAGGGTCTGGATCAACCCTGGGCCCAGGAGAGCCCATAGAGAACGGAATCGGCATCGGGTGACGTTGTTCTGGCTCCGAGTCGTCTGGTATGAGGATGAGATTGATGTTGATTGTGGGCTCAACCGACGTCGGGGGCATTGACTTCTGACCCAACGCCAGGGAAGGTCGGTGTGGCACTACCAGCGTCTGTAATTGGATCCCGAGGGGCCCTCCAGAGCCGTGGCCTAAGCTGACAACTTTGAACCAGAGGGAGCCCCCACTGACTCACCTGTGCCTGAAGGAGGGTCGCACTGCCCAAAAATGAGGCGCATTGCCTCATAAAATTCTTTGAGCTGGGCAGAGGTGGCTCCCGGGAAGTCGGGGAAACGCAGCGCCGACCCAGATGAAAGCTCCGATGACGGACGCCTAGAGTGTTGTAACTCCTCCCGCGTCACATCGTCCATTCGACGGAGGAGGGGAAGTCGAAGAACGTTTGTATATCTCCAACATCTTCTTTTTTGTGACCCGAATGTCCCGATGACTTGGAGGACGAGGAGTGGTTGTGACTCCACGGCCGGTCTCGAGACCTTCCTCTCGCACAAAACTGAGCGCCACGGAGTTGTGTCACGCCACCATGAACTTTAGGGACCGCTCTCTCAAAGCTCTCTGGTTCATGGCACGACACTCAGAGCACGGCTTCGAGTCATGATCGTGCTCTAGGCACCACAGACACACGATGTGCGGATCTGTCACCAACATAGTTCAGTGACAGGAGTCGCAGGGATTGAATCCGGTCTTGCACACATCCCTCGACGCATCCAGGAACTTGTCAAAAAGCTTCAACAAAAGTGTTGACGTAGTAAAAAATTGACTCCGGTAGCTCTCCCCGGATCTGTGAGTAGGCTGGCGCCGACACCACCTGACGGCGCGCAGAGGTACTGCTCGAAGAAAAATCTCTGGATCCAGTCTGACGCCTGAGAAAATTCAAAGGTAAGGAATCTGCAACTAGAAGTCTATCAGATGTAACCCTAAAAGGGGGTCTGAAGAGACCCACCTATGAGAGGGGGTCAGGGACGTCATCTACCTGGCCTAACCATTCAGATGATCCCAGGGGCCTCCGCCTACCTTGTTCCCAAGATGGCACAGTCAACTTGCTACCTGGCAGAGCTCTGTGTACCTCTCTAGGGGAGAAGAATGACAGGGGGTGGGGTTTTTGGGGAGGGGGGAGTTGGCAATCACTCTCCAGTCCTCTGTGCGGTTTCGTGCCAGAGCAGGACTTGGGGGTTCCTGAACTGGTGTAAACTGGATTATTGAAGGAGGGCACCAAATATGCCCTTCAAAGCAGTCTGGTGGCTCTCAGAGGTCACCCCAGCCCATAGACACCTAATACAAAGGGGAAGGTGGTCACACCTCTCCCTTGCAGGAAACCCTTTGTTCTGCCTTCTGTTGCTCGAGTCCGGCTCACTAGCAGGAGGGCAGAGCAGTGTCTGGGTTCAGCAGCAGCCTGGGCTGGAAGTCAGACACTAAGGCTGTTCAGGCAGAACTGGGGATCCTCTAAGGAAACCCCAGAGTACAGGGGATCATTCAACTAGCACTGGAATCTGTGTAGTTGCATGATTCCAACATGTTTCATACAAAACATGCCTAGGTTCAAAGAAACCTCTATGTAGTTGGACCACTCGTGTTGACCATTGGCCCCTACATACCTTAAGATGTCTTCCCCACGCTCACAAAGCACAGGGAACGGAGTCTTGGGTTTGTAGGGGTACTGTGCTTATGAAAGAATACCCTCACACTTAGGGTCATGCACCCTGCCCTTGGGCTGAAAAGCCTACCAGAGGGGTGACTTATACTGTCTAATTGCAGTGACTAGGATATAAGGTAAGCCGCATATCGGTGGTGAAAGGGTGCATACACCATTCACCAAGGCTGAAATGGCAGGTCTGCAGACAGTTTGCAGGGGCTCCCATAGGTGGCACAATACATGCTGCAGCTCATGGGTGATCCCAGGTGTACCAATACCTTGGGTACCTTAGTACAATATACTAGGAACTTACACAGGTGCACCAGTGTGCCAATTGTGGGTGTAAAATGTTTACTAGTAACCAAATTTTGCGCAGAGAGCACAGACATTGGGGTCTTGGTTAGCAGGACCCCAGTGTACTACAGTCAAAACACACTGACACCAGGCAAAAAGTGGGGGTAACAATGTCAGAAAAATGCTTCTTTCCTACAGCACAGCAGAGCCTACATATGCCATCTGGCCTGTTTCACCAGCAGAATGCAGGATGCCAACAATCACAGCAGCCTCAGACTCATCTGTACAGAGATCCATGACAGAGGCTGAAACTTCATGATTATAGCCCAAATGTCCTAGACTCTCCTCTCCGGGGGGAAAGGCATACAATCAAGCTATACCATAATTAGGATATGGTAGCTCTAATGAAAGGGAGCATCAATAAAAGGAGTCAGGTGTGACTTCTGCATGTTGACTGGGAACAAAAACTAGAACATGCAATATGCCGTAGTTTGGAGATGGATGTGAACTGCATGGCACTAGTCCCCCTTCAACAATAAAATCGAGGGAGGGGAAGAATGGCTCCTAAAACATCCGAACATGTGCTGCAACCACTTTTGTGAACACTAGAGAGACTTTTGAGGCCAAAGAGAGCTGCAAACCGAAAATGCTCCTGGATTGCTATGGAACCACAGGTAGCACTTGTGAGCCTGTAGGACAGAGATATGGAAATAAGCGTACTGCAGGCCCAATGCCACCATCCAGTCCTCGGTGTCCGGGGTAGACAGGACGTGGGGTAGCATAAGTAACTTGAATTTATCCTTCTGCAGGAAGCCGTTGAGACAGCATATATCTAAAATAGGATGAAGGCTTCCATATTTCTTCAGCACCAGGGACAGCTGGTGACATTTGAAAGTGGTAGGGGGTAAAATCTGGGCACAACTTATGTAGTGACCCAGGGGTGGCTTCCCTGAGCCGAAGGACTACTTTAACATCATGCAACAATGACAAGTTCAGGGTGCAGCAACTGAACTAGAATATTTAACATAACGTTTGGACTAATCTGCCAGACTCAGTTAATAAATGTAAATACTGGGTAACAGTTCTTTATGCCAATTATGTACCGTTTCAGTATGCATTACAGCAGCTCTTACCAGACATGAAATGGTGAAAGGAGTAACACAATTTAACACTTAGCAATGCCAAGTCGTAAATGTAGATTTTCGGAAAGTTTCACATTTAAGTTTAGCAAAATGTAAGAATCAGAATTTATTTCACAGCAGCGCCGTTGTGCGATAGCTTTATTTGGCAGGTATTGCATGCCTGTCTTATCCAAAACTGCTTAATCATAGAAAATGAAAGCAATATATTTTGTTTGCATTTTTTTTATAGAGCAAACCCGACCCAAAGGTATCGCAGTGCTTTACAACTCAGGGACCTGGACTTATTTTTCATCATAAGACTTTGGCCCAGAGCAATATGCTCAGCTCTCCTTATGAATTTGTTGGCTCGCCATATCTAGAAGTGGAAGAAAGAGGTATGAGGTAGACTTGGTATTGGGCTCATCAAGAAATACTTTGGATCCCTGTAGTTATTGATTTCACAAATTAAGGACTGCTTATGCTTCCAAGTTGAAGTGGCACTTATGTATAGGGGCAATTTCAGCACTTGGATACTGCTGAGGTGTTTCATCAGCACTATATCTAAAACTAACTGACATCAACTCAACTTAAGGTCAAGATGCATTCTGTCACAACAAAAGGGCTGCAGCATGTATCGTGCCACTAATGGGAGCCCATGCAAAATGTGTTTGCAGGCCTGCTATTGCAGCCTGCGTGAAAAGGTGTATGAACCCTTTCACTTCCGGTCACAGCACCAGGTCACTATAAATCACCCCTATAGTAGGCCCTCTCAGCGCTGAGGGCAGGGTGCAGGTACCTGTGTTTGAGGGCACCCCTTCATGAGTAGAGGTGCCCACACATACTTCAGCTCTTTTTCTGGACTACGTTAGTGCGAGGAAGCCATTTTATCAGTGTACTGGACACAGGTCACTACCTATGTCCACCTACATTATAGTAACTCTAAACCTGGGCAAGTTTGGTATGTTGGGGAGGGGAGGGTGTAATTACTTGTTGAACTGCCTGGTGGGGGCAGAAAGACCCAAGGAATGTGGTGTGGCTGCCTTCTCCTTTATTAGCTCATCGAAATCCACTTTGTTGCCAAAAAGACGACATCCACTGGAAGGCATGTCCCTTAAGGATACCTGGACATACCCAGAAAAGCCATTAGACCTCATCCAGGCATGGAGCCGGAGTGACACAACTGTACCCATCTCCCAGGCTAAGCAGTTGGTTGTGTCCAAGCGATAGAAAATTACAAATTTAGCTGCATCACAGTCATCCTGTATAGCTAGGATCAGGGAAGTCCTAAGGTCATCAGGAACTGAAGGTAAAACATTACCACCAAGTCCCATAGGGTATGGGAGTAAGAGACCAGAAAACGGATAAGGTTTACTGATCACAGTGCAAGGCTCGCAGATGAAAAGATGTGCTTGCCAAATGTCTTCATTCACGTCAGGTGGGGTGGTGGGGAATGTGTTGGGATTTACCTTAATAGTAGATACCTGCACCACCAAGTTCAGTTGTGGGATCTGAGAAAAAGTCTGGGTTACGTGGTGCTAGGTGTAGGAAGGTAGCATTTTTCTGTCATAATTACCCCCAATTTTTGCCTGGGTTCAGTTTGTTTAGACTGCAGTGCACTGGGACCCTGCTAACCAGGACCCCAGTCTCTGCTCTCTCCTCTAAATTTGTTTTTTGGTAACATTAACGCCCCACAATTGGCATACTGGTGCACCTATGGAAGCCTATAGTATATGGTACTTAGGGATCCAGGGCATTAGTACACCAGGGGTCTCCCATGGGGTACAGCATGTATTATGCCTCCCATGGGAGCCCATGCAAACTGTGTTTACCGGCCTGACATTGCAGCCTGCGTGAAATGGTGCATGCATCTTTCACTTTAGATATAAAGCTTGCCTCATATTGTGGTCACTGCACTTGGGCACTGTAAGTCACCCCTGTGGTAGGCCCTTCAGCCCAAGGGCAGGGTGCATGTCCCTAGGTGTGAGGGCACCCCTGCATGAGCAGAGGTGCCCCTACAAACCCCAGACTCCATTCCCTGGGCTTTGTAAGTGTGGGGAAGCCATCTTAAGGTTTGTAGTGGACACTGGTCAACACGACCAGCCCAACTACATAATGGCTTCTCTGAACCTAGGCATGTTTAGTATCAAACATGATGGAATCATGCAACTACACCAATTCCAGTGCTAGTTGCACGAACTCCCGTGTACTCAGAGGGTTCCTTAGAGGATCCTCAATTCTGCCTGTACAGCCTTGCAGGCTCTGCCTGCCAGCCCGCCTGCTGCTAAGCCTAACTCTAGCAGGAGAAGGCAGAACAAAGGACTTCCGTAGGAGGGGGTGTAACTATCTCTCCTTTAGAACTAGGTGTCTCTGGGCTGTGGTGGCCTCCCGGCGCCACTAGAAAGCTTTGAAGGGCACGTTTAGTGCCCTCCTTGCATAAATTGGTTTGCACCATTGCAGGAACCCCGATGTCCCACTCTGGCACGAAACCACACAAAGTACAGGGGAGTGACCAAACTCTGTCCAGCTCCTCACATAGGGAAGAGAAGGGAGCTCTGCCAGGTTGATTCTGCCATCTTGGAAACAAGATGTGCAGAGACCCTGTGGAGCATCTAACTGGTTAGGCCAGGTAGATGACGCCCCTGACACCGTATGATAGGAGGGGCACTGCAGACAGTGACCAACCTTCTTTTAGGTTTACTTAAGATCTCCCCAAGGGTGGGTCCTCCGATTTGGCGAGCCTGACTCAATAAAGGAAATATCAGCAAGACTCTTGTGCTACTATCCTCCGGAACCGCTGCTGGTCTGATTTTGGAACTGAAACAAGACACTCCAATTGGGAGGGTCCCCACTGCAATTTTGTTTCCCCCAGCCACTGCAAGATTTCTGCAACTTCTGTGGCATCCAAGAAGCAAGAAGGAATCTCCCTTGGAGTGAAAGTCACTCCCCTGCATCCGCAGGCACCTTAATAAGACGACCGGCTGGTAGATACTGCTCTCTGACGGACATCAAAAGTTTCTGCAACACATGCGGTGGTTGTCTTCTGACCAACTTGGCAGACGGTGGGCCTTTGCTGCAGCCACCGAATTGGAGCTCCTGTGCATGGCGACTGTTGCTCTTACCAAGGCTAGTTGACTTTTCCTCCAGTAGATCCTCAGGTTCCAAGAAACCACAGCCTCCAGCAACTCCAAGTTCAGCTTCCACTCGGCAGCTCCTGTGGCAAGGGACTCATGTTTAGTTGTGCTGCTGAGGCCTCCCTGTGACTGCTGCCAGTGGATCACTTGTGGGGGCTCCAACGATTCCTGCTGGCTTTCCTTCCCACTGAGGGCCAGCCCTGACTCCATTCCAAGGGTTGAATGGACCTGCAGGAACTTTACCTCTAGGAGGGTGGGCATTGCCTACCTGCAAATCTCCGAGTGGTCTGGACACTGTCCCCTTCTTTTTCAGGTTCTTCACACCTGGAATCCACCTTTTTGTTTCACTGACCTGGTCTATGCGTTGTGACAGCAGCTGGACAACCGAGGCTCCCACTGACTCCAACAAGGGTTTCTGACATCACTTTACCCCTAAGCAACTGGGCTTCGTTGTGTAGGTACTCCAATCTATTGGGTATCCACGGGTGTGGGTACTATCCAACCTTCTTTGTGTCAACTGGTGTCCTCTGGGAAGGGTCCTGAATCCTAACAATTTCAACCGCAACAGTCCTGTGTTAGCCTATGGGACACCCAGCTCGATAACTCAGCACCCGGGCACCTGTAGGATTCCCAATACTTACATCCAGTAAATCCTTACTTCCCCAGACCTTGGTTGGACACCTCCATTCTTATACCACTTTCTTAGTATATGGTTTGGCCCCCTCGTATGGTCCCATGTATTTCTATGCTTTTAGTGCTTGTTGCCAAGTGTATATTTTGTGTGTAGACATCTGCATGTGGAGATATACCAACCTTAGTATAGCAGTAGTGTTGCAATAAAGAATACTTTATTTTTGCAATACCTGGAGCTGTTCTTTCGTGTGTGACAATCACTGACTGACTACTGTGGTATTCTAAGTGCTTTACACTCCTCCATGATAAGCCTGAGCTGCTCTCCACAGCAACCCCTAGGGAGCTTTGGTTATCTAGGTAGCAAAACACTATCACTAAGGATTGCCTGGACTCAGTATAGGGTGCTACACCATAGGTGTACACTATAAAGTCAGTCGACCTCCTACATTGGTGGTGCAGCAGTGAGATAAAAGACTTGCATTGCTTTACCACTTGGTCATCAGTGACTTTCCATAAGAAAGATCACTACTTTCAGTTGGTTACATACTGTACTAGTAACTTCAGGTACTTCTAAACTTTTAGCTTCGGTAGTCAGGGTCTAGCACAGCCTTTTCTCTAAACTTTCTAAAAGTTTAGAACTTTAATGTAGGAAGGTGCACCACACATACTACTCTAACGCCATGTTTTTAGTTGAGGGAGCTGACCAGACCCAGGAGTCTAGCTATGGGATTCTTAAGGTCCAGGAACTTAGAACCCTGTGTACAGCTAGGAAACTTAAGACAGGTAGAAACCCTACCAAATCCTCACTTTTACATATGCTCATTCAGAACTATGATATGGAGAGGGGGGGGGGGGGGTGTGAACCACTAGTGCTGGAAAAGGAGGTACCAGGTACACCCTATGGCCACAATGGACCGGAGGGTGAGAAGTCAGAAGAGACCTTTGGATCTGTAGGGGGCAGTACTGATAGTACAAAGGGGGGTTGAAGAAGTAGGCCCATTCCCCCCATCCCCCAGTGTGGTTAAAAGTGTTTCTAAGAGGAATAGAAAGTGTTTCTAAGAGGAATAGATCCTCCTCATTCTCATCTTCCATTGCCTCAGCATCTTCTGCTGGGTCCATCCACTCTAGCTCAGAAGAGGGATCCTTAGGGGATTCAGCTTGTTGAAACAAGAGAAAGCAAAACTCAAGTTGAAAAAGCATAAGCTAGCTCTTGAGAGAGAGGCCTTAGAGATAGAAAGGGAAAGAGAGAACTTGGGGTTAGAAACGTTGGCAGCGTTAGAGAGTCCAAAGCCATGTAAGACACCTTTAATTCCAGGAATCTCAGAAAGTTGGCCCCCATACGAGTCTGGGGATGACATCCATAAGTGGATTACTGCTTTTGAGAAGGTCCCTCAGAGGCAGTTATCCTGTGGCTCTCCTTTGCAGACACAATGCAGAGGCAAACTAAGCAGTTCTAGAAGAGGATGCAGACCACTACCAAGTCTTGAAGGAGGCTCCGATAGAGGGGTTTGGGCTCACAACTGAGTATGGGATTAAGTTCATGGAAGCTCAGAAGGAGTCCTCTCAATACTGGGTAGACTTTGCAGACTGTGCAGTTAAGGCTCTGGAAGGCTGGTTACATGGTAGTAAAGTACATGCCTATGAAGGGCTGTACAATTTCATCATGAGAGCGCATATCCTTATCAACTGTGTGCCTGACAAACTGCACCACTACCTGGTGGATTATGATCTGACCTCTCCCAAGAATTGGGAAAGAAGGCAGATAAATGTGTTCGCACTAGAGTGGGTAAGGAAATCCAATAGTGGGGGTGACCAGAAGAAATATAATGCTTCTCAATCCCACACGAAGGATGGGGAAAAACTTAAGAATAGGAAGAAAGTCTTCTCAAGGTCCACAAAATTCTTCTCAGGGTAGGTTTAAGTAGTCGTCCTCCTCTTCTAAGAAGAAACCCTATTGTTTTTTCTTTAAGGAAAAAGACCATCGGACAGGTGATAGCACCTGTCCTAAGAAAAACACCAAGAGTACTACTACTACTACTAAACCTCCTCCCAGGGCCCCTGGCAACATCCCTGGTAGTAGCACCACCACGGCAAAGGGTGTAGCTGGGTTCACCTTGGGTACTGCAGTGAACTCTGGCCTAGTCAGAGGAACCACTGAGGCTGTCCTGATACCAGAGGGTGGCACTGACCATGCCACTCCAGTGCCTGGCTCCCTATTATGAGGAACTACAGGCAGTACCTCCTCATAAATGGTACTAAGGCAGAAGCTTACAGGGTCACAGGTTCAAGTGCCACCATGGTGATTGAAAAACTTGTGTCATCTGGGGAAATTCTACTTGGCCAAAATTACCAAATAACCAATGGTGGTAACAACACTACGTGCTACCCCAAGGCAGTTGTTAACTTTAGTAGGAAGGAGGGGGCAGTTACTGGCCCTAAAAAAGTGGTAGTGTCCTCTTCTATTCCTGTAGAATGTCTTAAGGACAATGATTTGGAGAGCTCAGCCTGTGCTGAAGTGGAGTTACATGCCCATGCAAAAATTCTGGCCATCCCTGAAAGCATCTTTGCAGCTACAGCTTTGAAAAGAGAGAACAAGGAGCCCTGGACCCAGGAATAATGGCAGAAGAAGCTCCCAAGAAGAAAGGCAAGAAGGGTAAAAAGCTACCCTCTAACCAGACCTCAGGTGAGGATCAGTCTCCTCAGGGAGATGATCTTGCCCATTATTGTGAGAAAGTAGCCTCTTTCTAATATGGTTATCTCCATTTCTGGCCTGTTTGTCAGTGTGACTCCTGTGCACTCTGCCTGGGTCTTCTGAGGGCTCTCCAAGTTGCTGAGAGCGCCCTCTGTCTCCCTCTCCTGGGGAGAGTCCACCAGGGCAGCGCCATTTTCCACTAACCGCAAGTTTTGCACGTGCCAAGGCTTGTTGGCAGAATCCAGCAACGCAAACTAGACAGCATTCATCCATTTGGCGTGGGACATCTGCACCAACCAGGAACCCCCATCTGTCTTCTTTGGTGCAATACTGGCTTTGTCTTCTCACTGGTGGTTTTTCATTTGCACCTTCATCCGGGTTAGCAGGGGCTCCTGTTCTCCTTGGAATCTTCAGTGCTTCTTGGACTTGGTCCCCTTTTTCCACAGGTCTTCAGGTTCAGGAATCCATTGTTGGTGTCTTGCAGTCTCTTCTGGTTCTTGCATAATCTTCTATCACGACTTCTTGTGTGTTTTAGGAAACTTACTGTGATTTACTCCTGTTTTCCAGGGCTCTGGGGTGGGGGTCTATTACTTACCTTTGGTGTTTTCTTACACTCCCAGCACCCCTCTACAGACTACACTTGCCTAGGTGGGAAACCGACTTCCGCATTCCACTATTTTAGGATATGGTTTGTGTCCCCCCCCCAGGCCCACTGTATCCTATTGTGATTTTCACTGTTTGCACTGTTTTCAGGCTATTTACTTACCTGTTTTTGGCGATTAGTGTATATACTGTGTATATTACTTACCTCCTAAGGGAGTATAGTCTCAAAGGTAATTTTTAAAAGTACATTTATTTTTGTAACACTGAGTATTGTCTTTTATGTGTGTGAGTACTGTGTGACTACAGTGGTATTGGAAGAGCTTTGCATGTCTCCTAGTTCAGCCTTGGCTGCTCTCCCTACAGCTACTTCTACACAGCCTGGCTTCTAGACACTGACTACATTTCACTAATAAGGGATAACTGGGCCTACGTACCTTTAGTACCCACTACAAACAAGACCAGCCTCGTACATTGGTGGTGCAGCGGTGGGATACGTGCTTGCAACTGCCTTATCACTCTGTAACCAGTGCTTTCCTCAGGATAGCGATAGGGAAGGACCGTAGAAGGAGTTCCTTTGAGGATGAGCAGGAGCAGTCTGGTAAATTGGAAGAGGGGAGAGAGGAGGATTCTAAACCATTGGAACCAGGGGAGCAGCCTGAGGATTTAGGGGAGGGTCCTTCACAAAATCTTCCCCCAAGCAAACCATCTAGTGTAGTTGGCAAAGGGAGGCGTTCACACAACTAGAGGACAGGGTTTCCTAGGTTACCAAGGCTAGAGAAAGACCTGGCGCTGCTCATTCCCATGTCACCTCAGTGTGTGAGGTGTCCCACAAATCCAATCCAGGGGATAACTCCCTAGACAGGGAATTCAGAAAGCTGAGATTGGAGGAGGCTAGTCTGAGGCTGCAACATCAACAGTTGGCCCTTGATAGGAAAGCCTTAGCTGTGGAAAGGGCAGGGGTTGGGGTTAGTTCTCCATGGTGGCAGCAGCAACAGTAGTTTCAGAAGTTATGGGGTCAGGGAGGACACCACTGACTCAAGAAACATATACAAAATTGTTCCCCCCCTACTAATTGGGGATAATTTCCAAAAGTGGTTTGTTGCACTTGAGAGGGCCTGCAAAGTTCAGAGGGTCCCTCGTAGGCAGTGGGCTGCTGTTCTTTGATTGTCCTTCTCTGATAAAGGGAGGGACAGACTCCTCACTGTTAGGGAGAAGGATTCAGACAATTATGACATTCGGAAAAATGCACTCATTGATGGTTTTGGGCTCACCATAGAGGAATACAGAATTAAGTTCAGGGAAACCAAGAAAGAATCTTCACAAGATTGGGTTGACTTCGTGGACTGTTCTGTCAAAGCTTTAGAAGGCTGGTTACATGGCAGCAAAGTGTCGGACAGTGAGGGTCTATATCATCTTACTTTGAGAGAGCATATTTTGAATATCTGTGTGTCTGACTTGTTGCATCAGTACTTGGTAGACTCAGATCTGACCTCTCCCCAAGAATTGGGAAAGAAGGCAGATAAATGGGTCAGAACAAGAGTGAGCAGAAATGCTCATACAGGAGGTGGCAAATTAAAGAAGAAAGATGGGGACAAACAAACAACGATTCCTCTTCAGGTCCAAACCACTCTTCAGGGGGTGGGGATAAAACAACATCTTTCTCTTCTACACACAATAAAAAGCCTTGGTGCTATGTGTGCAGAGGTAAAGGCCATAGGCCAGGGGATAAGGCCTGTCCAGGTAAAGCCCCTGAGCCTACCACCACTAATACATCCACTTCAATTTCTCGTGCCCCTAGTAGTAGAAGTAATAGTGGTGGGACTACTGGCAATAGTCAAACTAAAGGTGTAGCTGGGTTCACGTTTCGGTCCATTACAGAAAATGAGGTAAGTGCAGAAACCCCAAGACAGTTTGTCTCAGCTGGTGGCATTGGCCTTGCCACCTTGGCTGCTTGTCCCTTTAACATGGGTGGTAGTATCACGTTGGTGACTGAAAACCTGGCGTCACCTGCACAACACCTCCTTGGACAGACATATCAGGCTACTGATGTCAACAACTCCACTCAGTCTCTCCCCTTAGCTGTAGAGCAACTTAGTTGAGGTGGAGTTACTGGCCCAAAGCAGGTGGTGTTGTCACCTAGTTTGCCTGTAGATTGCTTCTTATGTAATGACCTAGAGGCCTCAGGTTGGGTTGAGGTAGAGTTTAGGATCCATGCTGGGTATCCCTGAGGAATTGCTTCCTCTCATTTCAAGCAAAATGAAAAAGCAAAGAAGAGAAGGAGCCCTGAAGCCTCAGGATACTCCTCGCCCCACAAGCAAAAAGGGTATCAAAGTATCCCTTCCCTGCCCTACCACTAAGGATACCATTCGTGTGGTGGGAGATAACTCTCCTAGGAGGGGAACCTGTACCAAGGGAGTCCACAGCTAAACTCCCAGACGTAAAAGTCCCTCTCCGTGAAAACACTGAAACATATAGTCATAACTACACTGCTACACTGTTTTGGTAAATTTGGAGCAACCCTCCCAGAGAAACTTTAGTGCAGCACCCCTGCACTACCTCTACAAACATAGGACAGCAGCCCTGTCCTTATGCAGATCTTTTGGACAGCCGCCCTGTCCTTATGCGGAGCCTTTAGACAGCAGCCCTGTCCTACTCCAACCCAAGAGGGACAGCAACCCTGTCCTCTTAGAGCCATGGGGATAAACTTTTCACCCCCTGCTCTGGCCTTGCTGAGACAGCATCCCTGTCTAGCATTGCAATGCTTAGGACAGCAGCCCTGTCTTGACATAGGATCCCAGGGACAGTCACACTGCTCCACTTTAAAACTTTTTAATAACCTTACAAATAGGGAAAATCAGAGTACGCACTTGCACTGCCTCTAGCTAAAAAAATCTCCAAACAAGGCAGTTCACCTCCCCACAGGGAAGGGGCCATACAGTGGATGATAAAGGGAGTAACCACTCTATTACAGATCTACTCTCCACTTATCACCACTAAGAAAATAAAGTCTCAACTGGCCAAGGTTAGCCTTATTGTACTTCGTTGGAAGTGGAGTGGGCAGGGGTTGTGTGAGAAAGCCTCTTTCTAGCATGGTTACCCTCATTTTAGGCCTGTTTAGCAGGATCCCAGTGACAGTCAAAACACACTGACAGTCAGGACCCCAGGGCTTACGGTTTGTGTCCTGCTTGTCTGTGTGTTTCGCAGTTTTCTAAATTGTCACTGGAATCCTGCTATTCAGGTCCACAGTGCTCATGCTCTCTCTGTTTTTAAATTTGTCCTTGCATACTGATGACTCAGTATTTCAATACACATTGGCATACTGGTACCCCCTTATAAGTCCCTAGTATATGATACCTAGGTACCCAGGGCACTGGGGTTCCAGGGGATCCCTATGGGCTGCAAAATTTCTTTTGCCACCCCCAGGGAGCCCATGCAAAGGCTTCTATAGGACTGCCATTGCAGCCTGTGTGAAATAGTGCATGCACTATTTCACAGCTATTTTCACTGCACCATGTCACTTATAAGTCACCTATACATCAGGTCTTCCAACCCTGAAGGCTGGGTGCAAACTACCTGTGTGTGAGGGCACCCCTACACTAGCAGAGGTGCCCCCACGTCATCCAGGCCCATTCCCCAGACTTCGTGAGTACGGTGATGCCATTTTACACGGGCACTGGATATAGGTCAATACCTATGTCAAGCTTTACAAAGGTAACCCCAAATATGGTCATGTAAGGTGCCTAACAACTGGGAATTTTACCCCAATACTAATTCCAGTATTGGTTGCACAATCATATGCACCTCTGGGGGCTCCACAGTGGACCCCCAGTACTGCCAGACCAGCCGTCTGAGGTTTTCTGGGCAGCCCCAGCTGCTGCCAACTCACAGACAGGCTTCTACTCTCCTGGGGCTTGAGCAGCTCAATACCAGGAATGCAGAAAAAGGTATTTCCTTTGGGAAAGGGTGGTTACACCCTCTCCCTTTGGAAATAGGTATTACAGGCATAGGAGGGGTATCCAGCCCGAGCCTCTGGAAATGCTTTGAAGGGCACAGACGGTGCCCTCCTTGCATAATCCAGTCTACACCGGTTCAGGGACCCCAGTCCCTGCTCTGGCACAAAACTGAACAAAGGAAGGGGAGTGACCACTTCCCTGTACATCACCACCCCAGTGGTGGTGCCCAGAGCTCCCCCAGAGTGTCCAGTGCCAGCAGGTGACGTCAGGGACACTCCTGATAGGTGCTATTTAGGGTCCCTCCTCTTGGTGTTTCTTCAGATTCGGACTGCAAGACTCCAACAAGAATCGTCTACATCCTTTACTTCATCTTCTACCGATGGAACAGCCGCTGACAGCTCCAGGAACTCCTCAAACCTGCAACAAAGAAGCAAAGACGACTTCTGCAACCTTGTAACTTCAGCTACTGCCAGCAAATACAACAGTTTCTAGTTTGTGCATCCGTCGAGGACTGCCTGTCTTCAGCCTGCACCAGAAGACCTGAAGGAATCTCCCGTGGAATGACGGAGTCACTTCCCTGATTCAGCAGGCACCTCTCTGCAGCGATGAACGGTGGCTTGGGTCCCCTCTCCAGACGACAGGTGTGGATACAGCAACATGGGTGGTGGACTAATTTGATTAAGACAGTCCCAACATCCAGCTATCCAACTTTGGTGGAGGTAAGAGCTTGCCTCCCCACGCAAGACAGTACCCTTGTGCACCGCATAACTTGCAGTTGCCAAGGCTTGTGGGCGACCATCCAAGAAGTACTTTGTGCACAGCACAGCTTAGGCCCCCAGCACTCAATCCTGCGACGCACAGCTTTATGAGTGGTTCTCTGGCGGCGTGGGATCCCTTTATGTCGTGCTGCGTGGGCCTCCATTTGCACCTTCTTTGTCCCTGTGCTGTGGGACTCTCTGTTTGCACTGTTTTATGACTATTTACTTACCTGTTTTTGGTTACTAGCTTATATATTGTGTATATCACTTACCTCCTAAGGAAGTATAGCCTATATGGTATTTCTGGCATTGTGCCACTAAAATAAAGTACCTTTATTTTTGTAACACTGAGTATTGTCTTTCATGTGTGTGAGTACTGTGTGACTACAGTGGCACTGCAAGAGCTTTGAAATGTCTCCTATTTCAGCCTTGGCTGCTCTGCTTACAGCTACCTCTAGACAGTCTGGCTTCTAGACATTGACTACATTTCACTAATAAGGGATAACCGGCCCTGGTATAAGGCGTAAGTACTTTTGGTACCCACTACAAACAAGGCCACCCTCCTACACTTTGGAGGAACCTAAACCAGAGGAGCATGGGCCTCATACGACAGAGCTCTTGGGTGCAGGATGTCCCCACAGGGAGGAACAGAGTCTGGAGCAGAAGTCCTGACCCTTTCTTAAAGGCCTTATACAGCAAGTTGCTGCACAAGAGGCCGGGGAACTCAGTGGGTCATACAGGATCTACTGGGACAAAAGGGGCTCATTTACCCTGAGGCTGGGGACCCCAAACCTGGTGCTACCAGGAGGTTGCTCATACCTTGAAGTTAAGGAAGTTCTTTTTGATTCTAGCTCATGAAATTGCCCTTGCAGGTCATCATGCGCACGGTAAGACTTGGGACAGGCTTGTTCCACACTTTCACTGGCCCCACATGTCTGAAGACAACAAGGAGTTTTGTCGCTCCTGTGTCACCTGCCAAGCCAGTGGCAAGTCAGGTGGCTGTATAAAAGCCCCCTTAATCCCACTACTTGGGGTTGGAGTTCCCTTAGCCTCTGGGAACAGATTTATTCTGGTGGTGGTGGACCATGCCATCAGGCACCCAGAAGCCATTCCCCTTAGGACCACTACACCATCTGCAGTGGCCATGGCCCTCCTGGGAATCTTTTCCTGGGTGGGCTTTCCTAAGGCGGCTGTATCCAACAGACGTGCAAACTTCATGTCTGGATTCCTCAAAGCTATATGGAAGGAATGTGGTGTGACATACACATTCACCCATTCCCTCTCATCCACAGGGAAATGGGTTGTTTGAAAGATTCAACAAACCCTTTAAGGTATGACCTTGGGACTCTCAGAAAAACTCAGACTGAGATGGGATGTTCTTTTACCTTGCCTTCTTTTTGCATACAGAGAGGTTTGACAGAAGGAAGTGGGTTAAAGCCCATTTGAGCTTCTGTTTGGGCATCCATTTAGGGGTCCTCTGTGTCTTGTGAGGGAGGGATGGGAGCAGCCTCTCAAACCCCCAAAACAAGACACTGCTGACTACGTATTAGGCCTGCGTTCTCGCATGGCAGAATACATGAAGGCCACTGAAAACCTTAAGGCTAGCCAAGACCAGCAACAGAAACGGCATGATCAAAAGACTGTAATGACTGTTTACCAGCCAGGACAAAGTGTGGGTCCTGGAGCCCTCTGAGACAGGTGGAGTGGCCCCCACACAACAGTGGAGAAAAAAGGTGTTCATTTATTTGGTTTACCTGGGCACTCCAAGGAGCCCCCACAGGATCCTTAATGTGAACCGCCTCAAACCTAATTTTGACAGGGCTGATATGAGCTTGCTCGTGGCCCCTGATAAAGGGCAGGAAGCAGAGAATCACCCTCTCCAACAACCCTGCTGATGGTTCAGAGGATGGGGTAGTCTTTGCAGATTGCCTCTCTAAACATAAACAAGCTGACTGCAGACACATTCTCAGTGAGTTTTCTTAACTCTTTTCCCAGACACCCAGTCAGACAACCTAATGTGCACATCATGTGGACACAGGTGATAGTCTGCCTGTTAAGAATAAAATCTACAGGCAGTCAGACCATGTCAGAGGTTGCATCATGGCAGATGTCCCAAAGATGCTTGAGGTGGAGGTTCTCGAGTCTTCAGAAAGCCCTAGGGCCAGTCCTGCACTACTTGTGCCAAAACCTCATTCCCAGGGCGGTAAGAGAGGTAGACTACAGATGTCTCAATGCAGTCACTAAGACTGATGTCCATTCTATCCCCAGGGTAGATGAGCTGATTGATACTTTGGCTGCAGCCAAGTATTTCAGCACTTTTGATTTAAATGCAGGCTATTGTCCGATCAGATTGACCGATGCTGTGAAGTCTAAAACAGCATTTTCCACTCCTGGTGGGCATTATCACTTCACAGTGATGCCCTTTGGTTTGAAAAATGCACCTGCCACATTCCAGAGATTGGTGAATCAAGTTCTGGCAGGCCTGGAAGATTTTAGTTCAGGATATCTTGATGATATTGCTGTCTTTAGTTTCTCCTGGCAGGATCACCTAATCCACCTCAAGAGTGTACTAGAGGCCTTGAAAAAGGTAGGCCTCACTATCAAGGCTACCAAATGCCAGATAGGACAGAGCAAAGAGGTTTACCTGGGCCACCTGGTAGATGGATGCCAAGTTCAACCTTTACAGAGCAAAGTCCAAACCATTATGGATTGGGTTGCTTCAACTACCCAGACTCGGGTCAGATCCTTGCTGGGCCTGACTTGGTATTACAGGAGATTTGTAAAAGGGTATGGCTCCATTGTGACCCCCTTGAATGATCTCACTTCCAAAAAAATGCCTTAAAAAGGTACAATGGACGGTTAGCTGTCAAGAAGTCTTTGTTGCCCTGAAAAAAGCCATTTGATCAGCTCCAGTTCCCAATAGCCCTGACTATTCAAAACAATTCATTACCCAGGCAGATGCTTCAGAAATAGGAATGGGGGCAGTACTATCTCAACTTAATGAAGAGGGCCAGGATCAATCTGCAGATTTTATCAGCAGAAGATTCATCCCCAGAGAGAAGCTTTGGCCAGCTCTTGCAAGGGAGGCCTTTGCTGAAATTTGGGCCATGAAGAAGTTGAGGCCATAGCTGTTTGGCACTCACTTCATTGTTCAGACTGACCACAAGACTCTCTTATGGCTTAAACAGATGAAGGGATGATCCAAAACTTTTGAAGTGATCCAGATATTGCCACTTAGAAAATGAAGACTCACCTGGGTAAGGCTAGTTGTATCCTCTTTAGTTTGAGAAGGGGTTACGTAGGAAATAGCACATTTTTGACATAGCTACCCCCACTTTTTGCCTGGTGTCAGTGTTTTTAGACTGTAGTGCTCTGGGATCTAGCTAACCAGGACCCCAGTGTCTGTGCTCTCTCCTCTATATTTGGTTGTTTAGTAACTTTCACACCCCACAATTGGCATACTGGTGGACCTATGTAACTCCCAGTAAATGGTACTTAGGTACCCAGGGCATTGGTAGACAAAGTCTCATCCCTTAGCCTGCAGCTTGTATTATGCCACCAATGGGAGTCCATGGAAACTGTGGCTACAGGCCTGCCATTGCAGCTTGCGTGCAAAGGTGCATGCACCTTTCACTTTAGTAATATGGCTTGCCTTATATCGCGGTCACCACACTTAGACACTGTTTAAGTCACTTCTCTGGAAGCCCCTTCAGCCCAAGGGCAGGGTGCATGTTTGTAAGTGTGAGGGCACCTCTGCTCAAGCAGACTCCATTCCCTGGGGTTTGTAAGTGCGAGGAAACCATCTTAAAGTATGTAGTGGACAATGGTCAACATGAAGAGTCTACATAATGGCTTCTCTGAACCTAGGAATGTTTGGTATCAAACATGTTGGAATCACGCAACTACACCAATTCCAGTACTAGCTGCGAGATCCCATGTACTCTGGGGGTTCCTAAGAGGATCCCCCAGTTCTGCCTGTACAGCACTGCAGGGTCTGCCTGTCAGCCAGCGCTGCTGCAGATCCCAGACACTGTTCTACCCTCCTGGTGCTGAGCCTAACTCGAACAGGGGAAGGCGGAACAAAGTACTTCCTGTGGGAGGGAGGTGTGACCCACTCCTTTAGAAGTGAGCGTCGCTGAGCTGGGATGGGGTGGCCTCCCAGTACTACCAGACTGCTTTGAAGGGCACATTTGGTGCCCTCCTTGCATAAATCGATTTGCACCAGTTGAGGAACCCCTGGTTCCCGCTCTGGTGTGAAACCACACAAAGGACAGGGGTGTGACCACGCCCCTGTCCAGCTCCTCCCCTGCGGACATGCACAGAGCTCTCCCAGGTGGAAGCTTGCTTCTGCCATCTTGGAAACAAGATGTGCAGAGGCACCTGGGAGCACCAGACTGGATGTCTGTGATAGGTGGGTCACTGCAGACAGTGACCAACCACCTTTTAGAGTTACTTAAGGGCTCCCCCAAGGGTGTGTCCTCAAATTCGTTGAGTAAGACTCAAAGGAACTATCTGCTAGACTTCTGCTCCTGGACTCCGGAACCACTGCTGGGCTGCTTTTGGAACTGAAGCAAGACAGTATACAGTTGGGAGGGTTCTCACTGAAACATTGTTCCCCCAGCTCCTGCAAGATTTCTGCAAGCTCTATGGCTGTGCATCCTCCAGGGTCACAAGGACACTGCTTGCATCCAAGAAGCAAGAAGGAATCCCCCTTAAAGTGAAGGAGTCACTCCACTGCATCCACAGGCATCTTAAGACGACTGGCTGGAGTACCCTGCTGTTCCACGGATATCGAAAGGCTCTGCAACACAGGTGGTGGTTCTGTGATCCTCCATAGGTCCTACTTGTTTTCAGACCAACTTAGGAGATGGTTGGCATTTGCTGCAGCCACTGTAACAGAACCCCTGTGCACAGCAACTGTTACTGTTACCAAGGTTTGTTGGCTCTTTCTCCAGGAGATCCTCAAGCTCCTAGAAGTGCTAGCCTCCAGCACGCACTCTGCAAGTCCAAGTTCAGTTTCCATTCTGCAGCTCCTGTGGCGTGGGACTACTTTGTTGTGCTGCTGGGGCCTCCCTGCGACTCCCTGTGCCTGCTGCCAGTGGGTCAATGGATTCCTGCTGGCTTTCATTCCTTCTTAGGGCAAGACCTGACTCCCTCTCCAAGGGTCGAGCCGTGTGGACCATACTTGTCCCCCCAAAAACCTGCAATCTTCTCTGCAACACCTTTTGCATTTGCCAATGTTTGTTGGTGGTCCTGCTAACCACTGACCCTCCTGCAATCCGTCAGCCAATGTGGGACAGCTCGTAGGCGACTCCAAGGAGCTTCCTGCATCCCTGTACCCCGCAGCTGGACTTCATCCTTCACCGACCTGCAGGAACTTCACCTCTAGGAGGAGTAGGCATTGCTTACCTGCACCGCCTGGACATCTGAGTGGTCTGGACACTGTCCCATTCTTTTTCTGGTTCTTCACATCCGGAATCCACCTTTAGGTTCCACCGACCTGGTCCACGGGTTGCGACAGCAGCTGGACAACCGGGGCTCCCATTGACTCAAACAAAGGTTTCTGACGTCACTTCGCCCCTATGCACCTGGGCTTCTAGGTGTAGGTACTTCAGTCTTCTGGGTATCCACATGTGGGGGGTACTATCCAACCTTCTTTGTGCCAACTGGTGTCCTTGGGGTCCTCTGGGAAGGCTCCAGAATCTTAAAAGTTCCAACTGCAATGGTTCTGTGATAGCCTATGGCACACCCGGTTTGATAACATCTGCACCCGGGCACCTGTGGGATTTCAGATACTTACCTTTGGTAAATCCTTACTCAGACTCCCTTTGGATCTAACACACTGACTTTGATTGGGCACCTCCACTCTTACGCCACTTTCCCCAATAGGGTCCCATGTATTTCTATGATTTTCCTGCTTGGTGCTAAGTGTATATTTTGTGTGGAGATATACCAACCTTAGTATAGTAGTAGTCGTGTTATAAAGAATACTTTTTTTTTTTTTGCAACACCTGGTGTGGGTCTTTCTTGTATGACGATCCTGGACTACTGTGGTATTTTAAGTTCTTGTAAGGAGTTCTTTACAAGGTCCTCCTTGATAGGCCTGAGCTGCTCTCCACAGCTACCCCTACAGAGCTTTGGTTATCTTTGCACCAAAACACTATCACTAAGGGTTGCCTGGACTCAGTATAGGGTGCCACACCATAGGTGTACACCATAAACTAAGTCAGCCTCCTACACTGTGCAGTGGTTTTCAGCAACCTACCTCTAAACTGGAGGCCCTAAAATTGTTTCACTCACTTGGGTGAAAATTGTTTCACCCAAGTGGGTATTGATGAAGGCCTCATTAAATGGCTAAAGAGCTTCTGCTGGGGCTTGACCAGACTTAAGAACAACTGACAGAGCATTAGTCTTCACCGTCATATTAGGGAGTTGTTGATCTAGTATTGTTGTCGGCCTCTGCAAAATAGTCAAAAAGGTGCTTCATTTGGTGCCTGGGAGAAGAAAGAAGGCAAGTGTCTGAAGACTTGTGCAGACCACTGGCACCTTGTAGGTCCTTATACCAATTTTCCTTATTTTGTGGGAGAAAAATATCCCCTTCATCAAAGTGGTCATTATTCGAGTCAGTGGAGAAACATCTGGGCCCTACTGCAGGGTTACGGCAAAGTATCTTGAAGGGTGCCAGCTGGCCAAGCTCCAGTGGGATTAGGGAGTGGCCTTGTTGAGGTGGATTCTGCTCAGGGTCAGAGTGAGCAGCAGACTGAGAATCTTCCTCTGGCGCTGATGTGAAAGTAACCAGCATACTAGGTGGGACTGGAATTGAGGTAGGCACTGGAGCCAGTGCCAAACCTGAAGCGGGGTCAAGGGGTACAAACTGTGCTGAGGGTGGACCCATTGGCTGAAGACTGACTGGAGGATTTTTTGGTGCCCGAAAACCAGCCAGAGGTAACCAGTAAAGTGCAAAAAAATGTACAGCATGACTTCCCTAAAGGCCTCCATTTGCAAAGGTGTTGTCAACTAACCCATAAATTCTGGGTGCATCGAGATTAGACTCTTGATCGGTTCCAATGGAGATCAGGAGTAAGACGGGGAATATTCTAATTCTCAATGAATTTGGATGACCAGTTTAAGGATTGGTGAAGGCTACTGTGAGTGGTACATTATACCCTTATTTTTCTTTTTAGAAAAATGTGTACGTATTTGTGTTCAAAGTGCCCAATGAAAGGATGATTATAATATTCACTAAAACATTTTGAATGAATGAGATAAAGTGGGATCACCTAAAGCCCACTCAACATATCCTATAAACAATAGGCCGTACAGTCAGCTGTGTTATCAAGTCAGACTTATAAAACAATTTTCGGTCTCAATGTTTCCTGGCTCGAAATGTTTCAGATTACAATAAGACACTTTTCTACTAAGAAACTGTAGCAAAAGTAAGAGCGTGCTTTATTTTTCAACAGTAACTTTATTAGTGAAATCCCTTAACTTAAGTAAAAGTAACAGCTTATATCTGTGATGTTACTCTAAGTAGATAAAACCTAGTTCAAGTGTCCAATATATATCACCACTGGTGTTAAATGTTCAACTTGCCAATGGTACAACTAATTTTTGCTTGAGGTGAAACATGAAATATGATGCCAAAGAAATACTTCATTCTAGTTTCTTGATATCTGAATTAATCTGAAACATTTAGGGATGTAAGTGAGTACTTAAAGTTTACCATTTCTATCACATTAGAATAATCTGGGCAGTGCTGTTCCGGTAAAACGCTACCCAAATGATTTGCCACTGTGCTTGGATGACTCAGAAGCACCCAATGCTTATCTATTTCACATTCACTAGACATTTTGCTGTATGGGCATGCTGGACAAAAAGCAAATCAAACTGGACCCCATCTCGAAAGCTAGGAGACTCTAAATGGCAGCAGACGTGAATGACTGAAAATCCTGTGTACCTTCAAGGCAAGCACTAAAATATGTTTGAGAGTAACTAAAATGCAGAACATGCATACAGTAAAGACAGTAAAGGCAGCAAAGAAGTTACTTACCTTTTGTAACTGCTTAATCTAGTCACAGATTGCTTACCTTAGAATATTTCCCAGGCGTCAGACTAAATCTGGAAACTTCTTTTTCTGACCAGTCCAATGGGTGCCAGTAGTGGTGATGTTCACTCTGGAAGTGACATGAACAATTTCTATACAGGCACCATGCTGACCTCAGTTCCATGACTATTTTTCAATGCGAGAAGCACATACTCATACGGAGGTGCTGAACCTGTGTGCCAGAGTGAAGCCCTGAATGATCTTCTAAGATGGAAATCACAGTTCGCACAACAAGAAGACTGGGAAGATCAGTAAGGAGTCTGCAGCTGGATAAGAGTCTATACCAAATAAAGAGTTACCAAAGGTAAGTAACTTGTTCATCTAATAGAGACTTCTAGCCGTAGATTTCTTACCTTAAAATATATACCAAAGCAAATACTCCACCGAGGGGGGTCAGTGGACTGTTCATACTAAAGTCCTGTAGGACCGAACAGGCGAAATGCCCATCATACCAGACCAGACTGTATCGTTGTGTTTGGCAAATGTGTGCAGCGATGCCCACACAGCTGCCTGATAGATGTCCAAGCCTAGGACTCTCCAAGCTAACACAAAGGGTCGCATACTTGGCTCTGATGGGATGTGCCCTCAAACCCTTAGGAGATTGGCTTATTGGCCAGTGCACAGGTGTTATGCCATTAATTGTGTTTGACCAATGACTTTGTGTTTCACCACTGCGCATATTAGTTGTTCAATGTTCATCATGAGCACATTACATTCTGTATTCAGTTTAGCTGCCTACTGGCTTTAACGTGGCATTAGACATTACATTTGTTATTTAGGTTAGCTGCCTATTGGCTTTAACGTGGCATTAGACATTACATTCTGTAGTCAGTTTAGCTGCCAATTGGCTTTAACGTGGAGTTCGACATTGCAGATGAGCTGTGTTTTTCCACATGATAGACCAAGCTGTGTTTAACGTGATAAGAGAGCGTATATTTTGTGTTTACCTCTCTATCCAGCCTGGGAACGAGCGAAGTTTGGAGACTTGGCCACTCTCCAGACTCTTGTTCAGTTCCCCCACTGAGCCAGCATGTTTTGACTAAGGGGCCTGTTAGCAGGCTTTTTACGGTGTGTCCCTTGGCAGCAGGGATGGGGAATTTTCAGGGACTTCAGTCAGGAGCGGACGTCAGCTGTCTGACCTCCTGTGTGGGTGGAAAATCTCTTTCTCGCAGTTAAACAGGAGTCATCAACTTTCAGGCATGAGAAAGATGACAAGCAGTGATAGGCCCTACGGTGATGAATTTTGACTTTTATTGTTTGCTTTGAAGTTATGCTATAATATAATCACATGTATTTGCTGTGTACCTTGCAATTGAGAATCACTTTGATATATTTTGCTTCCATTGCTGTGACTACTTTTAAACGTGTGCTTCCAACCTACTAATCTCGTCTCTCAGGAACCTCGTGGTGAAGTAATAATAATAAATGCCTTCTTTAAACTAGAAGTGCATTCCAGAAGAGTTTTGTCAGCTCGGTCATAAGATAAGGAAAGAACAAACAGGAGATTTTATTGCAGATGACAGTCCATCTACAGATGGTTCTTTTTTGCACTGCTTTGCCTTCCTTTGCTCCAGCAAATCCTAGAAAAAAAGTTGATGGTCCACCAGGATGTCTTTAGCATGATTAATGTAGAACCATAATGCACTTTTGGGATCCAGATGGTGGGGAGACTCCTCTTCATTGGAAGGATGAGGTGGAGTAAAGAAAGTCGGCAGCATGACATTCTTTCAGATGTAAAAAGGTATCGCAGCCCTGGGGATAAAAAAAAAAAGCATGGGTTTAAAGGGCCAGTCTGTTGGGGGGGAGGGGGGGGATGGGGGGAAGAGAGGAGAAGGCAGAGTATGGAGGGCTGACAGAGCGATTGCAACACACTAACCCTGCAAGAAGATTTAACAGCCAAGAGGAAGACTTTTTGATGGTGAGCAATCAAAGAGGGCAGTTTTGCATGGGCTCATGAGGTGAGCACCTCAGAAATGTAGGAACTGAATTAAGGTCTAAATGGGGAATAATACAAAGGTGTGGGAGGAACTGTGTTGCACACCTTTGAGGAAACATGTCACAACGGGTGACCAGCAACCACAAGAACGGTGAGATGGCCGAAAGGTACCATTAACTATGCTAACTTTGGCTGCACACCAACACACAATTTTGTCCCATCGGCAGTCTATAGAGTATTGATGGAGGGACGGCTGGCTGCTAAGATGATGTCACATGCTTTAGGAGGCAGATCGAAAATGCAGCTATCCCATGAAGCTATCAATCTTCATGCATGCAGATGGAAAGCACGCAGGCTCAGGTTAAGAACCCTGTCCTGTTGCTGCGACAGGAGATCATACCATAGGGACAGCCTGAGGACCAATGCTTATGCTCAGGAAACCAAAATACCATACTCTCCATGCTCAATCCAGAGCCCCTAAAATGACTTGAGCCCAGTTGTTCCTGATCTTCTTGAGAATCCCCACTATGTCCTGTTTGTTAGCAGTATCACATAGCGGTGTTGTTGTCCATGAACACCTGAACCAGCACTCCTTTGATGAATGGAAGGAAGACTTTGAATGCCAAGCACATCGCTCTCAACTCCAACAGACTGATGTGGAACTGAGACTCTGCCAGAGACCAGAGTCCTCTGGACTCCACCTCTTCCAGAAGGCCACCCCAAACCAGGAGTGACACATCCATGACCATTGTGTATTCTAGGTGGGGAAGGGAGAGGGATCTGCCTCTGACCCAATTCCTATACACCAGCCATCACTGCAGATCTTTTTGCAGTTCCCTCTGATATCTGGCCAAGGTCTAAGAGATTCCCCTGATGGTGCGCCCACTGGGCCTTCATATATCAGCAGGCATGTTTCACCTGCAGGAGGCCCAGACATCTTACCCAGGGTTTTTAATGTTTTCAAGGAATAAAACAATTACTAGATGTGTTTCCAACTTACCGGACAACATTATCTTAAATTCATTCATGGTGTTGAGGCATTATATGGGTTAGTTATACGGGACTCAATGTGGGTTTAAAATTAAAGTTAATTTTGTTTTGAGGAGTTATTCCAGATAATGGTTGTTTGAGCCTAAAAATGTTATCACACAATGGACAGCCAGAGACATGCACTCCATCTGAGTTGTTTGGGTACTGCTAATTATACTAGTGTATGCTGGGTCTTTTACCATGCCCCAAAATTCTCTATACAGTTCTAATGATTCCTATCTATGCTGTGTGCTCTAGGAGGATGAAAACAAACAAGGAGGCATAGAATAACAGGTGTTATTTTTATGATTTCTAATCTACCCTACCATAAATTGTTTAACTTGGCAGTTTCGTTGTACACATATCTCACGCATCAGTCTCTAAACTGCACCAACTCACTGAAGGTGTGTGTAAATAGATATAATGTCAGTTTACCTGGCTAAATCTCTGGTTTGAAGTACTGATGGGCAAGCTTTACAGTTCAAGAAGAGCTTTTAGTCTTCAATCTATAACTGCTGAGTTCCGAGACTACTCCCTCTCATGGGCACCAACATCACCCTATTTTTTTGTACCTTTAGTTGGATTATGGTTATCTGCTCTAAACCAACAAGATGTAGACACCTGGTGTAGGAAGCTGGCTCTTTATATAGTGCACTAAATTGAAGTGCACTGTGCAGAGAGTCCAGAAGATCCCCAAAGGCTTGCGGGGGCAGAAATAGATAGGTCTAGTGCTCTTTTCGTGGTAGTATGGGCGAGCAGTTAGGCTTATCAAGGAATCATGTTAAGCATTTGTTGTGCTCACAAAGCCATTAAATGAGAGATACCCAAAGAATAAATCTGAGACCAAGTTAGAAACATAACAGCTGCTTTTATATATGCTTTGAACCAAAGAACTTCATTATAATATAAGCAGGTTTTAAATTAAAATACTATGCAGTTTCAAAAAACTGATACTACAATTTTCAGAGTCTTCAATGTTAATCGATGGGAGGAAAACAAGAATGCAATTTCACAGGAAGTTAAATGACTTACAATCCCAGTCGTCAGGGTTTTAGACTAGCACCAGCAAGGTTCGGGTTGGTACCATGAATGCACACACAGCGGCACGGTGGCAGCTGGGAGCAGAGGCCAAAGTCTGAGGCGGTGCCAAATGTTAAACAATGGAGACTTTTTTTTTTGGGGGGGGGGGGGGGGGGGGAACAGACAACACCAAACTTACACCCTCAGTGGCACAAGGGCAGATGGGTACAGAGTGCCAACACAGTGTTGATCGCCCAATGCTATCCAATAGAGAGATGGGGTATTCCCTGAGTGCTGCTTACAGGTGAGTGAAGAAGGGTCAAGGGTCGATCTCCTGGATTTGACATAAGTACAAGAGGGTCAGCCAATGGTGGACTTTTGGTCAGAACCTCCACTGGACTGGTGGGCCACTTTTACTCTGCCCGGGAGCATTGGAAGCGGAGGTGGTTCCAGGCGGCATTTTTGAAGATCTTAAAGCAGAGTTCTTTAGAGATGGTTTCTTTTGGACAGGTCCACTGTCCATGGGAGTTCTTGTTCTTTATTGAAGGCAGGCAGTCCTCCCAAGGAGGTCGCTTGACTGCAGGACAAGTTGTCTTCTTGTGCAGGTTCTTTGAAGGCTGCAGACAGGCCGGTAGGGGTGGGGCCAGGTCAGTGGGTGTCTCAGTCTTTTCTACTAATGCGACTTTGCAGTGTTCAGCTTCTTAGGGCGAAAGGAATCTGATTATAGGGTTCAGGGGTGCCACCTAAATACTGAATTTAAGGGCCTTTAGGGTGACTACAATCTTCCTATGACAACTCCCTATGGGAAGTGGGCACAGCTGCACCCTACTGGCCTAATTCCTTTCATGTAAGATGAAGGTATTTAAATAGTGTCCACTTCAGCTCGCCCACCCTAGGAGTGGGACTGGCATGAAGTGGGCACTCCTCAATTTACTGGGATTAGGCCCTGCCAGTCAGCCTCCTCCACCATTTGGAGAGGCCTGGGTCACATTTCAAAGGCAGCAAGGCCTTTGAAGCTCCCTGACCTGGAATGTCCATCCTGTCTGCGAGAGGAGGTCACACCTCTGCCCAAAGAAGGCCTTTGTTCTGAGCCCTCAAGAGCACTGGCTCTCACTTTACGGGGTTAGAATTCTGTCTTAAGGTGGTGGTACTGGTTGTGACTAGTCAGTGCCCAAACTAGCAATTGGTAGGTTTTTCAGGGGGCACCTCTAAAGTTAAAGAAGGTTAATAAATCCATCACTGGATTCAGTGAGGGTTTATTAATATGAGATGTTTGATAATAAAAATCATTACTGTCAGTGAAGCCACCATGTAGCTGGGGAACTCGTAATGTCCAGCTCATGTACCTTGTAGGAAGTTGGCTCTGTATATATTATCTCAAAGTAAAAGACATTGTGCACAGAGTCCAAGGGTTCCCCCTAGAGGTAAGATAGTGGCAAAATTAGATAATTCTAATGCTCTATTTTGTGGCAGTGTGATCGAGCAGTAGGCTTATCAGAGGGTAGTGTTAAGCATTTGTTGTACACACACAGGCAATAAATGAGGAAAACACACTGAGACTTAACTCCAGGCCAATAGTTTTTATGTAGAAAAGTATGTAGAAAAATATATTTTCTTAATTTTTAGAACCACAAGTTCAAGATTTGAAATAAATACATAAAATGCAAGGTACTCCACACAGGTATGTTAGGAACTTTGAATTAGAGCAATAGCATACACAGTTTTCGTAAAAATGGCAATAAGCTATTTTAAAAGTGGACACAGTGCAAAAATCAACAGTTCCTGAGGGAGGTAAGTAATGGTTAGTTTGTCAGGTAAGTAAGACACTTACAAGTTTAAGTTCATGGGCATAGGCAGCCCGCCGTTGGGGGTTCAAGGCAACCCCAAAGTTACCACACAAGCAGCACAGGGCCGGTCAGGTGCAGAGGTCAGAGAGGTGCCCAAAACACATAGGAGCCTATGAAGAACAGGGCTGCTCCGGTTCCAGTCTGTCAGCAGGTAAGTAACTGGGTCCTCGGAGGGCAGACTGGGCAGGGGGAGAGGGGGTGTTTGTACAGCACTGGGGAGGACACAAGTAGGCACACAAAAAACACACCCTCAGCAGCACGGGGGGACCCAGGGGGTCACTCCAGCAGTGCAGGCAGGACACTGGGGGGCTTCTCGGGCCGGCCACCAACTGGGATAGGCATAGGGTCGCCTGATGGTCACTCCTGCACTGAAGTTAAGTTCCTTCTGATCCTGGGGGCTGCGGGTGCAGTGCTTGGTCCAGTCGTCGGGTCCCTTGTTACAGGTAGTCGCGGTCAGGGGGAGCCTCTGGATTCCCTCAACATGCGTCACTGTGGGGATCCAGGGGGGTCGTTTCATGTAAACCACGACTGGGAGTCCTCCCTGTAGTGTTGGTTCTCTGGAGCTCGAGCCGGGGGCGTCGGGTGCAGAGGGTGAAGTCTCATGCTTCTGGCGGTAAGAGTGAGTTCTTGGAAAGTTGTTAGAAAGTTGCAAAAATGTTGTGGTAGGTCAACAGTGCCGCTGTTCTCTCAAGTTTCTTGGTCCTTTGGTTCAGGGCAGTCCTCTGAGGCTTCCGAGGTCGCTGGTCCCTGTTGGATGCGTCGCTGTTGCAGTTTTCTTCGAGTCAGGAGACACGCCGGTAGGGCTGGGGCCAAAGCAGTTGTCGTCTGCATCGTCTCTGCAGGGCTTTTAGGTCAGCAGTCTTTCTTCTTGTTTCAGGTTGCAGGAATCTGATTTCCTGAGTTCTAGGGTGCCCCTAAATACTAAATTTAGGGGTGTGTTTAGGTCTGGGGGGCAGTAGCCAATGGCTACTGTCCTGGAGGGTGGCTACACCCTCTTTGTGCCTCCTCCCTGAGGGGAGGGGGGCACATCCCTAATCCTATTGGGGGAATCTTCCAATCTCAAGATGGAGGATTTCTAAAGGCAGGGGTCACCTCAGCTCAGGGCACCTTAGGGGCTGTCCTGACTGGTAGGTGGACTCCTCCTTGTTTTTCTCATTATCTCCTCCAGCCTTGCCGCCAAAAGTGGGGGCAGTGGTCGGAGGGGCGGGCATCTCCACTAGCTGTGATGCCCTGGGGTGCTGTAACAAAAGGCATGAGACTTTGAGGCTCTCCATCAGGTGTTACAGTTCCTGCAGGGGGAGGTGAGAAGCACCGCCACCCAGTGCAGGCTTGTTCCTTGCCACAGAGTGACAAAGGCATGCTCCTCATGTGGCCAGAAACTCGTCTGGATGTGGCAGGCTGGCAGAAACTGGTCAGTCTAGCACTAGGAGTATGACTGGTATTCAGTGGGCATCTCTAAAATGCCCTCCGGGTGCATTTTACAATAATTTCCACACTGCCATCAGTGTGCATTTATTGTGATGAGAAGTTTGATACCAAAGTTCCCAGATTTCAGTGTATCAATTATGGAACTGTGGAGTTTGTGTCTGACAAACTCCCAGACCATATACTCTTTATGGCTACCCTGCATTTACAATGTCTAAGGTTTTGCTGAGACACTGTAGGGGCATAGTGCACACCTGTGGTATAGTGCACCCTGCCTTAGGGCTGTAAGGTCTGCTAGAAGGGTGACTTACCTATGCCACAGGCAGTGAGAGGTGGGCACGGCACCCTGAGGGGAGAGCCATATTGACTTAGTCATTTTCTTCCCACCAGCACACACAAGCTGTGAGGCAGTGTTCATGTGCTGAGTGAGGGTTCCCCAGGGTGGCATAAGACATGCTGCAGCCCTTTAAGACCTTCCCTGGCATCAGGGCCCATGGTACCAGGGGTACCATTAACAAGGGACTTATCTGGGTGCCAGGGCTGTGCCAATTGTGGAAGCAAAGGTACAGTTTAGGGAAAGAACACTGGTGTTGGGGCCTGGTTAGCAGGGTCCCAGCACACTTTCAATCATAACTGGCATCAGCATAAGGCAAAAGGTCAGGGGGTAACCATGCCAAGGAGGCATTTCCTTACATACTTAAAATGGCTTCACTGTTCATTCACTACGTCTGAGAATCAACGAAGACATAACAGGGGCACGTCTGCTCTTGCGGTATGCTCTCACATTTAATATAATGCACCCTGCCTTTAGGGCTAGAAGGCCTGCTGGAGGGGTGACTTGCACATATTGCATGCAGTGCAAAAGGGACAGGGCACACAGACTGTGGGCCGTGTTATGTTTTCATTTTGGTTCCGCACCAAGACACGCAGCCTGGGAAAGCAGCACTGTGTGCACTCGATGCACACCAATCAGTCAGTATTTATCCCAGGCAGGTCTACTAACCACAATTTGCATACCCACTTTATACTCTTACAATGTCTAGATCTTCACGCTAATGCAGTGGCAGTCTTTCTAAGATGCCACGCAGGCATTTGATTCTTCAGAGCGGACTTATACCTTCACTATCTTACAAAGGATTAGAACTGCCTGCAGATTTTATATACTGAATCTAACTGTTCTATTCCTTCCTGATGGAACATGTAGCTATTAATAATAGGACATCCCCTACTGCTGCCATGTCAAGTGAGACCAGACAGGGATCACTCTTATCGCCCACTTTGTCAGCGATGGCATTGACGCCTCTTGTAGCTAAGCTATGCCAACATTACTCTTGCCACACTCAAAGATTTCTGAGCTGATAGCCAATAAGATCTCTATTTACAAACAATATGACTGTGCACTTAAAAGCCCCTGAAGAAGAATCCCTTAGCTCAATACTGAGAAAATATATGAGCTTTGGTGAACTATCAGGCGTCACCATCGACTGCAAAAAATAGCATATTTTTACCCTTATGCCAAGTGTCTCGATTCACACCAGGCTTTCTGTTGCCATGGTGTGAGGGCTCGGTTAAATACCTGGGGTTCTGGATTAATTGTGACATTGATTCTCATGGTCATAGAGGACTATAGGTAGCTATGAGGCAAGTTAAAGAGCTGATTATTTTATGGCTTTCTCTCCCACTGTCACTGGTTAGTTAATTGCCCCTTATGAGGCTCCTCTTGCTTTTACCCCCCCTCCCCCACCCCCCCTCCAGCAACTGCGGGTGACACATGAGGCTATAACAGCTACACAGTTATGCAAATTGGGCCTTGTGCGTTGGGAGTAGTACATATAAACAGGGAACCCTTATTTAATTTGAAGAGCCTGGGCAGTTGTTGCCTTGTTCCTCCCTGAATGTGTTTCTGTATTACTGGATAAGTGATGTGTGCAAGGCAGAGCTTCCGTCTTTCCCACTACAGCCTAAGACGCTGGAAATCATCTTCTTGATACATCCACAAAGTACTTCATATCTACTTTGTATTACAAATAACTGAGCAAAATGCCGGTAGACAAACTCTCAGCTTAGATTGGGTGGGAGATGGAGAAGGAAATCACAAACAAGTGTTGGAGGTTCTGCTGTATATAGACAAGGATGCTCTTTTATAGCAGTTAGTTTCACATTAGTTGCTTCAAGTGTTTTATTGTGGGTATACTACACCCCACTGAAACGATGGATATATGGTCTGAAAAATGACCTGCTGTGTATTTGTGTGGAACGCAAGATGCATACTTCATGCACCTAGCCTCGTAATGTCCCCCTGCCTGGACATGCTGGAGCAAAGTCCTATGAGTTATTTCTATTATGACTGAATATATAATGCAGATGGACCCAAGAATTGCCCTGTTGGGCTAGGTAAGGGAGATTCAAACAAGTTACTTACCTTCGGTAACGCATTATCTGGTAGTGACAGGATCTAGCCACAGATTCCTCACTTTAGAATCTTCCCCAGGAGCGAGCCTGGATCCAGAAACGTTTTTCTCCATAGTACGTCTGCACGTCAGTAGAGAGCCTTGAGCAACTCCGTTTTGACGTCATCCACTGGATGTGACAGCAGCAGAGTCCATATGACCCCCTTTGCATACACGCCAAAGGCAATTTCTTCTGTGCAATTTTCCACGCACAAAACGTGGAGCCACACATAGAAACTGCCTATCGAAACAGTGTGCTTTAAACAAGAGACACCCTTGTGTCAAATAATCACCGAATTCTAAATTCAATGTGTTGATTTCCATAATGAAATCACGGAGACCAAAGTTTACTCAGTTTGCAGAGCGGGGAGGATTGTTATGGATTCTGCGTCTAGATCCGGTCTCTACCATATAATGTGTTACCAAATTTAATTAACTTGTTCATCTGACAGAAACAACTGGCCGCTGATTCCTTAATTTAGAATAAAATATCAAAGCACAGTAACCTCGAGGAGGGACTGCAAACTCAGACCTTTGAAAAAGTAACCGAGTATCCCAAAACCAGTCCAGAACAAGAGAAAAATACCAGACAATCATAATAATTAAAGTGAGTAATAATATACTCTACAATATTAAAACCTGTGGAATGAAACACAGGTTATTACAATTTTAAGACATGGAAACATGGGATAATCTCATCCATGTTTGTAAGTCAATTGTGCTCTATAGGCGACCAACAATAATGAGTTTCTTACCAGAAGAAAACCTGTCTATTACAAGAGGAGTAGACCATGTATTTATAAGTATACTTATAAGGAAACACATACTCTTTACTAAAAGATCTATGTAAAGGATCACAGTAAGAAATTTGAAAAAAACTGTAAGAACATGGAGAAATCACCACCTACGATTGACAGCATTAAAATCTGTCCTAGAACAAAACTGGTCTAGAGCAAAGCAAAAAGACCGGCATTGTAATAATGTAGGTGAGCCCTAACATACTTCACGACATAAAACTTGTGGAAGGAACCACTTAAGAAGTCATAAGCATTCAAAAACATGGAATAAGGAAAAACCGTGTTAACATCACCAATCTGTGATAGAAGCGAACTAACTGAATGAAAATTAAGCTACTCACTCTAAGGGGATGCGAGCCCATGCATGAACACCTCATCAATACTGTGGAAAAGACATCAGCAATGATATCACAAAGATAAAGAAAATATGAGTAAAACCTCTACCCTTGACCATAAGACAGTATTATCAAATGTTAAATGAATATAAATGTATTTGTTATTATATGTTGACCACAACTGCATATACTTCTCTATCGGAACACAGAGTAGCCAAGCATGCCACTGAACAATACCTCTTACCATGTAAAGGTATATCCTACCAGACCTACACTATAAGACACAGACAGAAAGCTTATCTCTTGCAAAGAAAACATACAAGTTCAAGTTTAAGTTTATTATGTTACGGATCTCCGATGGAGATCCACATAAAATAATACATAAATATACAAAAAGAAGAAATATAAAAGTAGCGAATGGATTAAACTTTGATAAACAAATTAATTAAGCTTATAACAAAGTTAAAAAACATTTAAAATAGTTAAAAAAAACTCTAGCACAAAACATTTAATTAGGCGGAATAAATAAGGCTTGTAATAGATTAGAAGCAGAACTAAGCGAAAGGGGTAGGCAAATAGGGCGCAGCCACTTACGACGATAAGGCAATAGGACCAGGCAAATAAAAACATGTTTCAAATCTTGAACGCCATTATGGCATAGATTACAAATAGCGGAAGAGCCAAACCATTTTGCTTGTAATGTGCTCAAGGGGAGCCGCCCCCTGTCGTAGCAGGAGCCAAAATCTTCTCACCCCATGAGGCAAGTTCCAGATGAGGTAGGGCTGTGTGATCCTTGGCCTTAAGGAATCAGATATTATATGAAAACTCTGTCTAAGGGCATAGGCCTGACTGTCCTGGCGGAAACTCACTGCCCAAGTTGCTTTCCTGAGTGTGGATTGAAGCTGTGCTGGCGAGAGAGTAAAAATTTCAGAGGGGTCTAATTGTAAATGATCCATGGCATATAAAAAGTTCCTGCAGATGGTATATTTTACTTTTTGACCAGCTAATATTTCTTTTTTTAGCAGTGGCCGGAAAGAGTTGTCACTGCACGTCATCTTTTAAACAACCAATGAATTACCGCAGCCAGGCCTTGAATAAAAGAGCTATGCAGGCCCAACTCAAGTCTTAATAACGGTACAGAAAAGGCGGAGTTTATAGTTAAAATACTTCTTAAGATGTGTCCCTCAAGTTTATCGAGAAAGATCCACTTTGATACCGCAATATGCTCTATACCATACAGTAAAGATGGAGGTATCTTCACCCGATATACCTCTAAGAGATGTTTAAAATGCTTTTCGCCCGTTGCCCTATATAAAGTGTTCAGACCATTGGCTTGGAATAAAGCCTTCCTTTGATTATGCTCAATATGCTCTATCTTTGAGGTTCCCAGACCATTTTACCCAAAAATGCTTAAGAGGTTACTCCTTCGAGGTATGAGCTCCCAAGGTCCAGCTAAAATTGCTGTACTTTAATCTTTTGTTCCCATGAAAGCACAAGATTTTGAGCAATTTATCTTTAAAAAGTGAGCTTCGGTGTATAGTTCGAGGGCTTTTAGTCTGTTATTAAGCCCCGTTGGGGTACGATCTGAAATAATTATGTCATCTGCATAAAGTAGACAGAATTGAGATCTACCGCCTATTTTGGGAGCAAAGCCCTCACATAGAGTTAAATTTGCTGGTAAATCCGAAAGATACAGGGAAAATAACAGTGGAGCCAACATACATCATTGTTTTAGGCCGTTTTTGTTTGAAATGGCATGATAGACCTTGTTCACCCCCTAGCAAAACTTTGCACCAGGTGGAGGAGTGAAGACCTACCACAAGGTCAAAGAGAATGCCGGGCATGCCTAGTCTTAGGAGCTTCTTCCATAACAGGACACGGTCTACATTATCAATGCTGTGGAGAAATCTCTGAAGGCTGCATAGATCACTTCCCCTTTCAGTGAGACATATTTTTCATTAATTACTTGCAAAACAGAGATATTGTCAATTGTGCCATGATTTCTTCTAAAGCCTTACTGCTCTAAGGGGATAGTTTTGTAACTTTCTGGCCAATCATTAGTCTGTGAGAACAAGAATTTAGCAAAGATTTTTCCTACCGCATTCAAAAGTGCAATCTGGCAGTAATTCCTAGGATAATTTTGATCCCCTTTTTTATACAGATGGGCAATGACGTTACCCTTCAAGGATTGAGGGACATTCCTGGCTTCATAGCAATACTGAAACACCAGGAATAAAATCTTACACCAGGAGGATATATCATGTTTTATTAGCAATATTGGGATTTCATCTGGTCCCACTGAGGCGGAACTACGTATTCCTCTTATTGCAGCCTCAATTTTAGAGTTGGATAGGAGTATGAGGAATAGAATCTGGTTTGAGGGATTTCCATTGTAGTCCGATGAGAAGCATAAAGGTAAGATAAAAAAGTCAACCAGCTTAATTCACTAATGGATATTGGGAGGGGCCTGGTTCTTGTACCACACCCCTCTGTGCTCAAGTTCCAAAACCGCCTAGTATGGCCAGAAGAGGCTGCTTCTCTTATTGAAACCCACAATCTATCTGTGGCATCCTTTTTTAGGTGCAGTCTTAATATCCTTCTCCTTCTTTTTAAGACATCTAGCTGGGATTGCCTCATAGACGTATGATCCCAATACTGTTTACGAATAAGAGCATTAATTTCTCTCTTCACTAATAAAAGGGAGCAGAGTTTTGCTATATATTTGTTCTGAGGCTTTTGACTGGGGATTGAAACAACCAGTTGCATGAAACTAGTGAAACTCTCCATTACCTTTCCTACCCAGCTACCAAGGTACTTTTCAGAATTCCTTTGAGCCCCTTAAAACTACTCGAGAACCAATATGTTCTACCATTTTTTACATTTTGCTGGGAGTGCTGCCCTGCTAGACTCCATGAATCAATGAGTTGCACCTTCAGATCAAGCGATACTACCAGAACATTATGATCACTAAGGGTAGTCTGTACTACTATTATGTCCTTTAATAGAGAAAATAACAGTTTTTTACCATGTAGTGCAGGATTGCAGCACCCCTAGGAGATTTATGGGTCGAATGGGCTGGGGAGTCATTCTCTCTCAAGTACTCGAGAAAAAGCATCCCATGCTTATCAAGCTTTATTTTGTGAGGAAAAGTACAAGGCGGTAATCTGAATGCTTCTTCCTTTTCCTCATCCCAGAAGGATGCACACCCGGGTTAGTAATTTTACAATTTAGAACTCCTACGATGATGATTTGGGTTCCTGGGTCCCTGTCAAAGTTCCTTAATGTAAAGAAATACCTTAAATAAGAGATTATTAAAGGAGACACCAGGAGAGACATAAGAGTTAATCAAAGTAAGGGAGATTACCTTGTCTCTGTCTCCAATACAGTGTAAAGTTACTGCTAAAATCAAATTACTGGGATCCCTAAAGCATTCATGCTGCCAAAGCAGTCTATTCGACAGCAAACATGCAACTCTTCCCTTTGCGTGACCCCTCGTTGAGGGGGAAGTCTTACAGCAGAAGGAATAATAATTTTGAAACTGCAACTCCCCAATAGACCAGGTTTCTTGGAGACAAATTGTATCAGGATTGAGGGAGTTCAGCAAATCAATTTTTTCCCCTTTAGACTTTATAGCTGCCACATTCCAAGATATGATGGTAAGCTCATTGCTACATTGATGGTGCTGTTAGTCTGGAGGTTTTGGTAGAACTACTTAATACTGCTGGTAGCCAATTCCAAGAGTGGGGACTGATGCTCAAATCAGGAGGCGGACAAACAGGAGGGTCCCTAAATAATACTTTTCGGTCATAAGCCCACAGGTGAATTTTTGAATCCTGATAAGTGTGAGAGTTAGTGTCATGTTTAACCAAAGGGATACCTGCAAGAAAAAGGTTTCTCCAACTCATCAGGAGATTGGAGATCCCACTTGGTTAACCTTAAACCCATCTCACTAAAGACGGGAACTACATAAATATCTTTAAATTGTAAAGACTCTAAATTACTTAAGATTTTGTTAACAGTCAATTTAGAGAAATACGATACACGAGACAGCGGACCAAGGTCAGCAACCCTCGAAGAGACCAAATGTATATCCTTACTTTCAATCATTCTAAGAGGTTCAATATCAGAAAAACATTTTAACAATTAAGATCTGTTAAAAAAGAGATCATTGTCAAATAAAAGCATAAAATCTAAAGTCAAGGTATCCTCAGGGTAGTGACCCTGTCCTCTTCTAATTGGTTGCAGCCAAGTCTGAGCGGGTGTAAGTCCTGTGGACGGCTTCAAAAGATTGTGCAGAGGGATTTAAGGATGACCTACTTGGTTGAGAAGTAGTTGGCTCACAAGCTGGCATTAGGTTGACTATTTCAGAATTGCTGATGGGTGGATGGAATTCTCATGTTGACAAAGAGGCAGTAGGTGCAAGGCAAACATGAAAGGCTAGAGCCTCTTGGTTTAAGGAATCTTGCAGGCCAGATTGGTCTTTGGAGAATCATTTCTTTCTCTGACCTTTTTTGGGATGTCTCTGGGTAGATTTTTGGGAACTTTTGACTTTTTTCCTTTTAGATATTGGCGGCTGTACAGGAGTACCCAAGGTGCTAGTTAAGATATTTGCCTTTGGTCGAGGTTTGAAAATTGGAAACATAACCGTCTTAGAGTTTTGGCAGACTGGTTCCAAGTTTGTCTCTGTTGTAAAGTCTCTTAATACAAATCTAATGGAATTGACTGAGCACTCAATTGGCGTAAGATTCGGAGGGGATAGTCCCACCTGTGGTGCTCCCGCCTGGGAGCAAAAATCAGTACCAAGGGGTGTTTTGTTCTTTACGATGATATGATTCCGTGCTAAGAGATCATTGTGATACTGTGTGTGAAATCCAGGATATACTCCATTGCCAGTTGTCAATCCTTTTAAAATGGTCATTACGGAGTCAAGAATACAATCAGACCCACCAACCAATTTTTATAAAAGGTTCAAAATGGAGGATAAGAGAGGCTATACGCTTGAGAGCGAAGAGGAGACCAAAGCATTTTGACCAGGATTATTGCTTAAAGGTTTAATATTTAGGCTCAGGTTGGGTGTTGTTGAAAGATGAGAACAAAGAGAGGAATGGTTGGAGGGTGTGCTACTAAAGAGCTGTAGTCCCGTGGATGGAGGTAGAAGCGATGGCAAGGGAGATTTTGCTTCCTGGTGTGATTCATATCTTTGGATAAGTTCTAAGTCGAGATCAGGGAGAGTGAAGTCCCCAGGAAGATTCTCCAGGTCGGTGCATGGAAAAAGAGCATCAATGCCAGGTTTGTGAGATGAGGTTTCCTTTACAGAGGCCAATTCGGTTACATCATGATTTGATGATGGAATTATAGGTGGAGCAGGCAAAGAAGCTTTACAAAAAGTCAAAGGCTCAAGAATAAAGGAAGATGTGTGAAACAAGGCTAGACTCCTATTTAGATCTGTGAAGGCGTGAGGAGGGGCTGATTCCTTGGAATAAAGACAAGTGGAAAGGGGTTCTTCCGGTAAAGGAAAACCCTTACGGTCTGAAGAGCCTGGCTTTGAAGAAATAGCGGGAGCCTTCTCTTTGTCCCATAGGGGAAAAAGAATCCGATTTTGGCACTTTAGGCCTAAAGTATTTGTGACTTTATTAAGCAAGGGATTCGATTTACAAAGTCCATTCCCTGTAGGGGTATGGACCACCTCAACAGTTTAGGGATCTCTCCTTTCATCTGCTTAAGCCATCTGAGAGGTCTGTGGTCAGTTTGAACTGTGAAGTGAGTACCAAACAGGTATGGTCTCAACTTCGTCAGGGAACAAACCACAGCAAAGGCCTCCCTCTCAATGGCACCCAAACGCTGCTCCCTGGGGAGTAACCGCCTGCTAATAAAAGCAACAGGCTGGTCAAGGCCATCATCATTGGTTTGGGATAGGACTGTTCCTAAACCATGTTCAGAGGCATCAGTCTGCACAATGAATTGCTTAGAATAATCTGGAGCTTTCAAAACTGGTGCTGATCACATTGCTTCTTTCAGGGTGTCAATGGCCTTTTGACAGTCCAAGGTCCAGTTCAACTTTCTGGGCATTTTCTTGGACCTAAGTTTTGTGAGGGGAGTCACTATAGATCCATATCCCTTCACAAACCTCCTATAGTAGCCAGTCAAACCAAGGAATGCCCTGACCTGAGTGAGTTTTTGAAGTTTCCCAGTCTAGAATAGTCTGGATCTTGGGTTTTAATGCCTGCATTTGGCCTCCACCTACAAGGTGTCCCAAGTAAACCACTTTGCCCTGCCCTATCTGACATTTAGATGCCTTGATAGAGAGGCCTGCTGCTTGCAGGGCCTGCAAAACCTTCTTCAGGTGGACCAGGTGATCCTGCCAGTTTGGAGCTAAAGACAGCAATATCATCACAATATGCTGCACTAAAGGACTCCAAGCCAGCAAGGACTTGATTTACCAACCTTTGGAGGGTGGCAGGGGCATTCTTTAAGCCAAAGGGCATAACAATAAACTGATAATGCCCATCAGGTGTAGAGAATGCTGTCTTATTTTGCTCCAGGTGCCATTTTGATGTGTCAGTACCCTGCTGTCAAGCCAAAGGTACTTTAGAATTTGGCTGCTCCTAATTTGTCAATGAATTCATCTGCCCTTGTGGTATGTGGTGAGCATTTGTCTTGGTGACAGAGTTGAGCCCGCTGTAATCCACACAAAACCTCATCTCTTTTTTTACATCCTTGGTGTGAGGTTTGGGGACCAAGACCACTGGGCTAGCCCAGGGACGGTCAGCGTGCCTTATCACTCGCAATTCCAGCACCTTGTGGACTTCCACTTTGATGCTTTCATTGACATGGTCGGACTGTCTGAATATTTCATTCTCGAAAGGTAAACTGTCTCCTGTTTACACATCGTGGGTACACAGGTGTGTCTGACCAGGGGTCAAAGAAAAGAGCTCAGAAAACTGTTGGAAGACTTGCCTGCAGTCAGCTTGCTGTTGGCCAGAGAGGGTGTCTGAGTAGACAACTCCATCTACTGAGCCATCTTTAGGGTCAGTTGAGAGGAGGTCAGGGAGAGGTTCACTCTCTGCTTCCTGATCCTCATCAGTAACCGTCAGCATGGTTAGGTCTGCCCTATCATTGTAGAATTTAAGGCAGTTAACATGGATCACCCTCTTTGGGGTCCTGGTAGTGCCCAGGTCCACTAAGTGACCTGACTCTTCTTTTCTAGCACTGGGTAAGGGGCACTCCATCTGTCCTGTAGTGCCCTGAGAGCCACAGGCTCCAGAACCCAGACGTTCTGCCCTGGCTGAAACTCAACCACTGCAGCTATTTGGTCATACCACAACCTCTGGAGTTGTTGGCTGGCCTCAAGGTTTTTGCTTGCCTTTTTCATGTACTCTGCCATCCTGGAGCAGAGGCCTAGTACATAGTCTACTACATCTTGTTTAGGCTCATGGAGCGATCTCTCCCAGCCTTCTTTTACAAGTGCCAGTGGTCCCCTTACAGGATGGCCAAACAGAAGCTCAAAGTGGGAAAACCCTACTCCCTTCTGTGGCACCTCTCTGTAGGCGAAAAGCAGACATGGCAAGAGGACATCCGATATCCTTTTAAGTTTTTTATGGATCCCCATGATCATGCCCTTCAGTGTCTTGTTAAATCTCTCCACAAGACCATTGGTTTGTGGGTGGTATGGAGTAGTGGATTTGTAAGTCACTCAACACTCATTTCATATAGGTTTTAGGTAAGCTGACATGAAGTTAGTACCTCTGTCAGAAACCACCTCCTTAGGAAATCCCACTCTGGTAAAGATACCTATGAGTGCTTTAGCTACTGCAGGGGCAGTAGTGGACCTAAGGGGAATTGCCTCAGGGTACCCGGTAGCATGATCCACTACTAACAGTATATATTGGTTACCTGATGCTGTGGGAGGTTCAAGTGGACACACTATGTCCACTCTCACTCTCTCAAAGGGGGCCCCACCACTGGGAGTGGGATGAGGGGGGCCTTTCGGATGGCCACCTGTCTTGCCACTTGCTTGACAGGTGACACAGGAGCTGCAAAACTCCCTTACCTTCTGGGACATATTGGGCCAATAGAAATGGTTGACTAATCTCTCCCAAGTCTTGGTTTGTCCCAAATGCCCAGCAAGGGGAATGTCATGGGCTAAGGTCAGAATGAACTCCCTAAACTCCTGAGGCACTACCCACTCTCCTAGTGGCACCAGGTTTGGGATCTCTTGCCTCAGTGTAAAGGAGTCCATCTTCCCAATAGACCCTGTGGGTTTCACTGACATTTCCATTTTCTTGCTCAGCTGCTTGCTGTCTTAGGCCTTCAAGAGTGGGACAAGTCCTTTGTCCCTGGCACAGCTGTTCCCTTGAGGATCCCCCTGGGCCCGAGAGCTCTACCTGATAAGGTTCCAGCTTCATGGACTCAGTTCCCTCAGGGCATAGGACATCTTCCTGAGAAGAGAGGTCCTGTTTCTTGTGCTGTGAAAAAGCTGGTATCCCCTGAGTCTTCTTTCCTTTTCTCTTGGAAGGTTGGGCCACTATTCCAGACTCCAACACTTCTTTTTCACTTTGTGCTCTAGTCTTGACACACACCAGTTCAGGGATACCCAGCATGGCTGCATGGGTCTTGAGCTCTATCTCAGCCCATGCTGAGGACTCCAGATCATTCCCTAGCAAACACTCTACTGGGATTGCAGAGAAAACTACCACCTGTTTCAGGCCAGTGACCCCTCCACATTCTCAAGTTACCATTGCCATGGGATGGACTTTATTTTCATTGTCAGCACTGGTGACTGGATATGTCTGTCCAGCCAGATACTGTCCTTGGGAAACCAGTTTGTCTGTCACCATGGTGACACTGGCACCTGTATCCCTCAGGGCCTCTACCTGCTGCCTGTATTTTTGCATGATAGGCGGCCAGGCAGCAAGTGTGGCTAAGTCCACTCCACCCTCAGACACTAATGTAGCTTCAGTGTGAACCCTGATTTGCTCTGGGCACACTGTTGATCCCACCTGGAGACTGGCTATTCCAGTGCTATCTGGAGTAGTAGTTGTGGGACTTTTCTTGGGACAGGCCCTGCCTCCAGTTTGGTGTCCATGCTATCTACAGTTGTGACACCAGGCCTTCTTGGGATCAAAGTTTTTACCCTTATACCCATTTGTGGACTGTGAAGAGGCTCGGGCCCACCCTCCTGAGCAGGTTTATGGGGCCCTGTAGAAGACTCTGTTTTTGTCCTTGGATGTCTCACCACCCTTCCCCTGGGGAGGCTTTATGACCCTTTTCTTTTGGTCACCCCCTGTGGAAGTCTTGGTCACCATTTTCTTGACCCAGTGGTGTGTCTTCTTCCCCAATTCTTGGGGAGAAATTGGACCTAGGTTTACCAGGTGTTGATGCAGTTTGTCATTTAAGCAATTACTTAACAGATGTTCTTTCATAAATAAATTATACAGCCCATCATAATCACTTACACCACTGCCAGTTATCCAACCACCCAGTATTTTGACTGAGAAGTCTACAAAATCAACCCAGGTCTGGCTCGAGGTTTTGTGAGCCCCCCTGAACCTAATCCTCTACTTCACAGTAGAGAATTCAAAGCCCTCATTCAGGGTAGCTTTCATGAGGTGATAGGATTCTGCATCCTTACCAGAGAGTGTGAGGAGTCTATCCCTACACCTTCCAGTGAACATTTCCCAAAGGAGAGCTCCCCAGTGAGAATTGCTTACTTGCCGGGTTGCACACACCCTTTCAAAAGTTGTGAACCATTTGGAGATGTCAACACTGTCTTCATATTTAGTTACAATCCCTTTGGGGATTTTTAGGATGCCAGTATTTTCTCTGATCCTATTTAAGTTGCTGCCACCATTTATGGATGTTAAACCCATTTATATTGTTTTCCCTTTCTACAGCTAGGAGCTGCTTCTCCAAAGCCATCCTTGCTAAAAGGATGTCCTCTTCATTGAGGCTGCCCTCCATGCTTACGGAGGTACTGGTACTGTGGAAGAACCAGGCTCTCTGACTATGATTTGTGGAGACACGATTTTAGGAGCCCTGTTCTCCCTAATTAGGACAGGAGGGGTGAGTTCATCCACCTGTTCACTAATTTCCCCATCTGAGGAAGGATCCTCCATCTCAGTGGGGTGGACCCCAAAACTCTGCCAAGAGCTCCTGGAGCTTGGCCTTGGTAGGGTTGGACCCAGTTTTTATATTTTTTGTCTTACAGAGACACCTTAACTCTGACATCCCTAGATGCAGGTAAGGGGTGAGGCTGAGTTCCATCACCATCTCATCTGTGTGACTCATTATGACTCTAAAAGTTGTGATTACTTTTTAGGAAACTAAAAAATAATTCTAGAACTTAAATCCTAACTTTTACCAACTTTTAAACTTAAAAAAAATGCTGACAGGGACTTATACAAGGCCCTAGCATGACTTTTTAAAAATTTAGAAAAATAGTCAAATTGCAAAAATCTATTTCTAATGGTAATTTTTGGAATTTTGTGGTGGGCTGAGTAGTCAAGCAAATGCAAAGTCTTAGACCCCACCGCTGATCCACCAATTTAGGAAGTTGGCTCTGTGTATATTATCTCAAAGTGAGAGATAGTGTGCACAGAGTCCAAGGTTTCCATCCTTAGCGGTTAACAGTGGCAAAATTAGATAATACTAATGCTCTAGTTTGTAGTAGTGTGGTCGAGCAGTAGGCTTATCAGAGGGTAGTGTTGAGCATTTGTTGTACACACACAGGCAATAAATGGGAACACACACCCAAAGACTTAACTCCAGGCCAATAGGTTTTTATATAGAAAAATATTATTTTCTTTATTTATTTTAGAACCACAAGATGCAGAATTCACGTAAATACATAAATTGTAAGGTACTTGGCATAGCTAAGAATAGAACTTTGAATCAAAACAGTAATGTACACATTTTAGCAGAAAATGGCAATGTAGAAGTTACTTACCTTCGGTAAAAAAATAGCTAGTTGAGACATTCTAGTTGCAGATTCCTTACCTTTGAATTTCCCCAGGCATTAGATCAGGAGATTTTTCTTCAAGCAGTACCTCTGTGCGCCGTCAGGTGGTGGTGTTCGACTCCGCGGGCATCTTGGCATTGTGCTTGCCGTGATGACATTTTGGTTGTATATAGGCACCACCCCGGCACGCTGACACCAGTTTCTTTTCACTACTTTCCACGCCAGTAGCGCAGGGCCATGAAGAACACAGAGTGGAGCACCCAAAACTGGGGCCCTCTGGGAAAGTTCCTGTACCTAGAAATCAGTTTGCAGTGTGGGGAGGATGGGCAGGTCGGTAAGGAATCTGCAACTAGAATATGTCTCTAGCAGATATTTTGTTACCGAAGGTAAGAAACTTGTACATCTGATAGAGACTTCTAGTTGCAGATTTCTTACGTTTGAATAGATACCCGAGAACTACCATCCCCGGTGGTGGGCCTGCGAACTAAGATCACACCAAAAAGTCCTGCAGGACCGAACAGCCAAAGCAGTCTTCCCTTCGGACCGGATTGTCCAGGCAGTAGTGCTTGGTAAAAGTGTGCAGAGATGGCCACGTAGCTGCCTGACAAATATCAAGGACTGGAACGCCCCATGCTAGCGCTGTGGTAGCAGTGTAGCCCTGGTGGAGTGAGCTCGCAAACCTTCAGGAGGTTGCTTTTTAGCCAGAGAGTAGCACATTTTGATGCATAAGAGTACCTATCTTGAAATGGATCTCTTCTGCACCGCCTTCCCCTTCTTTGCACCTACCTATCCCACAAAGAGTTGATCGTCCACCAGGAAGCCTTTGGTACGATCAAGATAGAATGCTAACACTCTGTTTGGGTCCAGACGGTGAAGTCTCTACTCTTCATGAGAGGGATGTGGGGGTGCATAAAAGATAGGCAAGGTGATGGACTGTGCAACATGGAAGGGTGTCACTACCTTAGGTAGAAAAGAAGCCTGCGTGCGAAGCACCACTTTGTCAGGATGTATGGCAAGTTAGGGTGGCTTAGATGACAGAACCTGGAGTTCACTAACTGTGAGGGCAGAAGTAATGCCAACTAGAAAGACAGTCTTTATAGTTAAGAGCCTTAGAGGACAGTTGTAAAGCGGTTCAAACGGGGTACACATAAGGTAAGTTAAGACCAGGTTGAGATCCCATTGGGGCATGATGAATGAGATAGGAGGAAAGTGATGCGTGAGGCCTTTAAGAAACCTCCCAACTATTTAAATAAGGGAGGCTGATCAGGTTACCTTAAGAAAGCAGAGATAGCAAAGAGAGATCCCTTAAGAGTGTCTAAGGTGGAACCCTGCCGGGCAAGGGAAAGAATAAAGAGAAGAACTTGAGAAAGAGGAGCAGATAGAGGATCAACAGAATTGTCTATGCACCATGCCGCAAATTTCTTCCAACGAAATGCGTATACAGTTTTGATTGAGGGATGCTTGGCTGCCAAGATAACGTCACAGACTTCGGGTGGCAAGTCGAAAGACGTCAATTGTCGACGCACAGTCTCCACGCAAGAAGTCACAGAGTTGACCAGTGCGGGTGGAGGACCTTCCCCTGCTGCTGCGACAGAAGATCCTCCCGAAGAGGCAGTCTGATCGGAGGAGCGATGGCCATGTTCAAAAGCCTGGGATACCAGACTCTTCGTGCCAAGTCCGGAGCCACCAGTATTACTTCGGCCTGGTCTTGCCTGATCTTCTTCAGAACTCTGGGCAGAAGTGGTATTGGCGGGAAGGCGTACAGGAGGCCCGAGTTCCACTTGTGATGAAAAGCGTCGCCGAGCGAGTGCCGCCTTGGAAACTCCAACGCGCAAAACAGCTGACATTGAGCGTTCTCTATAGAGGCGAACAAGTCTAACCAAGGTTGTCCCCACTGCAGGAAGAGACCTTGCACCACCTCCGGATGGAGACGCCATTCGTGGTCGACCATGCATCGTCAGCTGAGTTAGTCTGCTCTGGCATTTAAGGAGCCTGCCAGGTGTTGAACCACCAGTTAAATGCCCTGATGTTCTAGCCAAGTCCAGAGACGAAGGGCCTCTTGAACATGAGTCCACGACCCCACTCCGCCTTATTTGTTGCAATACCACATGGCGGAGGTGTTGTCTGTGAACACCTGCACTGCTGTCCCCTTGAGGGAGGGAAGAAACACTTTCAATGCTAGTCGAATCGCTTGCAGCTCCAGATGATTAATATGGAGTCCGGTTTCCGCTGGAGACCAGATGCCTCTGATCTCTGCCTCTCCCATGTGCCCACCCCATCCCAGGAGTGACGTATCTGTCATGACCGTAAGATCTGGTTGGGGAAAGGAGAGGAATCTGCCCTTGACCCAATCCTGATTTGTTAACCACCACTGCAGATCTTTCGCAGTCCGTTCCGAGATCTGGACCTTGTAGAAGATATTCCACTAATGCTGCACCCACTGGAACTTCAGGTCCCATTGCAGAGCCCGCAAATGCCACCTGCCATTTTGAACCAGCAGGATGCAGGAGGCCAAGAGGCCCAGCAGCCTCAGAGTCATTCTCACTGAAATCCAGGACAGAGGCTGAAACATTGGTATCATAGCCTGAATATCCAGGACTCGCATTTCCGGAGGATATGCTTGAAACTGCACTGTATCCATAACAGCTCCAATCAAAGGGAGGGTCTGAGAAGGAGTCAGGTGTGAATTCAGCAGATTGATAGTGAACCCCAGCGAATGCAAAAGGTTTGCCGTAGTCTGGGAGGTGGGAGATGACTGTCTGGGGCGATTTCGCCTTCAACAGCCAACCGTCGAGGTAGGGGAAGACTGGAACTCCTAACCTGCACAGATGAGCTGCCACCACTACCATCTACCATCACCTTTATGAACTCCCCAGGGGAACTGGTAAGGCCAAAGGGGAGCACGGTAAACTGAAAGTGATCGTGACCTACCACGAATTGTAGGTACCGCCAGTGGGCCGGCAAGACGGGAATGTGTAAGTATGGGTCTTGTAAGTTAAACACTACCATCCAGTCTCCGGGATCCAGGGCAGATAGGACCTGAGCCAATGTCAACATTTTGAATGTCTCCTTTTTTGAGAATAGAGTGAGGGTCTGAAGATCTAACATAAGTTGAAGACCTTTGTCCTCCTTCGGAACCAGAAAGTACCGGGAATAGCAACCACCACCTACTTCTGGCAACAAAACCCGCTCTATAGCTCTTTTGGCCAAAAGGGCTTGGACTTCCTCGCAGATAAGTGCCATATAATCCTCCGATATCTGAATCTATGAAGGTGGCATGGCTGGAGGAGATGTCTTGAAGGAGTAGCCCCTTCAGACAATTTGGAGGACGCAACTGTCTGAGGTAATGGCTTGTCATTGGGGCAGGTGATGGTGTATCCTGCCACCTACTGGCTCCTGATGTACCTGAGGACTTGTAAGGAGGGGGCGGGGGTGAACTGGGTGACCCGCTGGCTCCCTGATAACGTGGGATCCCGCATCCACGCAGCGGCAGTACAGCGTGCGCGATTCTGTGTCCAGATGGAAAAGGACGCGGGTGGGTGCCCCTTCCGTAGCCACGACAGGGGCGAAAGGCGGACTGCTGGGGTCTAGGTGCAGGCACAAGGCCAAGGGACCGGGCCATGGCTCAGGAATCCTTAAAGCGTTTGAGCGCCGAATCTGCCATGTCTCCGAAGGGACATGTGCCATCAAAGGCATGTCTATCAAGGATTGCTGGACATCCCCCGAAAAGCCAGACATTCTCAGCCAGGTGTGATGTCTCAATGCCACTGTCGATGCAACGATCTGCCCAGAGAGTCAGTCATATCCAGTCCACAATGAATCATGAACTTAGCTGCATCCCTCCCTTCTGTTACGGCTTGGGAAAGGACAGTCCAGGCCTCCTCTGGAACTGAAGGCAGCACTTGCGCGACCATATCCCAGAGAGTATGGGAATAGTGGCCCAAAAGACATGCGGTGTTCATGGACAGCAGCGCTAGACTGCAGGAAGAAAAAAACTTCTTCCCCAAATTATCCAGTCTTTTTAATTACCTATCCGGGGGTGAGCAGGGAATGTGCAAGATGAAGAATTTCGGGTCTGATGGCGCAGGCAGATGGAGGCGGACAATCGTCCTATTCACAGGAGCCCCTGTGCTGGGTCTGGACCAAGTACCCAAAAAGGACGTCTGTCAGTGCTTCATTAAAGGGTAAAAGGGGCTCGAGAGATGAAGACCCCTGCTGAAGCACATCGGTTAGGATGTTAGGCCTAACCTCCACCGAAGGAAGCTTGAGGTCCAGGACCTCAGCCGCCGTTCTCACCACCATAGAATAAGAAGCACCCTCCTCCGTAGCCACACTAGGAGGAGAGAACATACCAGTGTCAGGGGAGGTGTCTAGTCCACTGGTGTAAGGAAATGCCTCCTTGGCATGGTTACCCACTGACCTTTTGCCGATGCCAGTTATGATCGAACGTGTGCTGGGACCCTGCTAACCAGGCCCCAGCACCAGTGCTCTTTACCTAAATTGGACCTTTGTTTCCACAATTGGCACAGCCCTTGCACCCAGATAAGTCCCTTGTAAATGGTACCCCTGGTACCAAAGGCCCTGTGGCCAGGGAAGGTCTCTAAGGGCTGTAGCATGTCTTATGCCACCCTGGGGACCCCTCACTCAGCACATACAGACTGCTTGCCAGCTTGTGTGTGCTGGTGGGGAGAAAATGACTAAGTCGACATGGCACTCCCCTCAGGGTGCCATGCCAAACTCACACTGCCTGTGGCATAAGTAAGTCAACCCTCTAGCAGGCCTTACAGCCCTAAGGCAGGGTGCACTATACCACAGGTGAGGGCATATGTGCATGAGCACTATGCCCCTACAGTGTCTAAGCAAAACCTTAGACATTGTATGTGCAGGGTAGCCGTAAATAGTATATGGTCTGGGAGTTTGTCAAACACAAACTCCACAGTTCCATAATGGCTCCACTGAAAACTGGGAAGTTTGGCATCAAACTTAGCACAATAAATGCACAATGATGCCAGTGTGGAATTTATTGTAAAATGCACCCAGAGGGCATCTTAGAGATGCCCCCTGAATACCAGTCCGACTCCTAGTGCTAGGCTGACCAGTTTCTTTGTGCCTTTGTCACTCTGTGTCCAGGAACAAAGCCTGTACTGGGTCGAGGTGCTTCTCACTCCCCGCAGGAACTGTAACATCTGGTGGTGAGCTTCAAAGGCTCACGCCTTTTGTTACAGCACCCCACGGCATCCCAGCTAGTGGAGATTCACGCCCCTCCGGCCACTGCCCCCACTTTTGGCGGCAATGCTGGATGAGATAATGAGAAAAACAAGGAGGAGTCACCCACCAGTCAGGACAGCCCCTAAGGTGTCCTGAGCTGAGGTGACCCCTGCCTTTAGAAATCCTCAATCTTGAGATTGGAGGACTCCCCCAATAGGATTAGGGATGTGCCCCACTGCCCTCAGGGAGGAGACACAAAGAGGATGTAGCCACCCTCCAGGACAGTAGCCATTGGTTACTGCCACCCGACCTATAACACACCCCTAAAGTTAGTATTTAGGGGCACCCTGTAACCCAGGAAATCAGATTCCTGCAACCTGAAACAAGAAGGACTGCTGATCTGAAAGCCCTGCAGAGTCGACGGAGACGACAACTGCTTTGGCCCCAGTCCTACCGGCCTGTCTCCTGACTCAAAGAAAACTGCAACAGCGACGCATCCGACAGGGTTCAGCGACCTCTGAAGCCTCAGGTGACTGCCCTGAAACCCAAAGGACCAAGAAACTATAGAGAACAGCGGCACTGTTCACCCACAGCAACATCTTTGCAACAAAGAATCAACTTTTAAAGAACTCACTCTTCCCGCCAGAAGTGTGAGATTTCACCCTCTGCACCAGACGCCCCTGGCTCGAGCTCCAGAGAACCAACAGGACTCCCAGGCGACTGCAACCTCATGAGTAACCCAGATGACACTCCCAGACGCCCACAGAGACGCATTCAGATAAAATCCAGAGGCTCCCCCTGACCGTGACTGCCTGTAAGAAGGAACCCGATGCCTGGACCAAGCACTGCACCCGCAGCCCCCAAGACCAGAAGGAACCAAACTTCAGTGCAGGAGTGACCATCAGGCGACCCTCTACCTAGCCCAGTCAGTGGCTGGCCCGAGAAGCCCCCCTGTATCCTGACTCCACCGCTAGAATGACCCCGGGTCCCTCCATTGTTTGTAACACAAAACCTGACGCCTGCTTTGCACACTGCACCCGGCCGCCCCTGTGCCGCTGAGGGTGTGTTTTATGGGCCTACTTGTGTCCTCCCCCACCCCCCAGTGCTCTACAAACCCCCCTGGTCTGCCCTCCGAGGACGCGGGTACTTACCTGCCGGAAGACTGGAACTGCAGCACCCCTGTTCTCCACAGGCGCCTATGTCTTTTGGTCACCTCTTTGACCTGTGCATCTGACCGGCCCTGAGCTGCTGGTGTGGTAACTGAGGTTGCCTTGAACCCCCAATGGTGGGCTGCCACGCCCAGGAACTTAGACTTGTAAGTGTCTTACTTACCTGACAAACTAACCATTACTTACCTCCCCCAGGAACTGTGTGCACTGTGTCCACTTTTAAAATAGCTTATTGCCATTTTTACTATAACTGTGTATGCTATTGCTCTAATTTAAAGTTCCCAACTTACCTGTGTAGAGTAACTTGCATTTTATGTATTTACTTCAAATCTTGAACTGGTGGTTCTAAAAATAAATTAGGAAAATATATTTTTCTATATAAAAACTATTGGCCTGGAGTAAGTCTTTTAGTGTGTGTTCCTCTGATAAGCCTACTGCTCGACCACACTACCACAAAATAGAGCATTAAAATTATCTAATTTTGCTACTATCTTACCTCTGAGGGGAACCCCCTGGACCACACTATCTCTTACTTTGAAATAGTATATACAGAGCCAACTTCCTACAACTGGCATCACCCAAATCCTGTACCCAGTACATTTGTGGGCCAAGCTGGTATTCTAAAGGGTCCAGCGACCCCTCCATACTCTTCCCCTTATCCATACGCACAAGAATAAGGGTCTGGATCAACCCTGGGCCCAGGAGAGCCCATAGAGAACAGAATCGGCATTGATCGACATCGTTTCGGCTCCGGGTCGTCGGGTAGGAGGACGGGATGGACGTCGATTGTGGCCCAACCGGCGTCTGGACGGATCCACGATGCCATAAAAATGAGGCAAGTGGCCTCATAAAATTCTTTAAGTTGGGTGGGGGTGGCTCCGGCTCCCGGGAAGTCGGGGAAGCGCAAATCCGACCCAGAAGAAGGCTCCATTGATTGAGGCATAGAGCGTTGATGCTCTTCCAGCGGCATATCATCCGATCGACAGGGTGAAGTCGAATAACGCTTGTCTTTCTTCGACTTCTTTTGTGACCCGAATGTCCCGACGACTTGGAGGACGAAGAGTGGTGCTGACTCCGCAGCCAGTCTCGAGACCTTACTCTCGAACAGGACCGTGAGTGCCGTGGAGTCGAGTGTAGTGCTGCCAGGAGCATTAGGGACCGCTCCCTCAAAGCCTTCGGGTTCACGGCCCGACACTGGGAGCACGACTTCGGGTCGTGATCGCACTCCAGAAACCATTAGCACACGAGGTGCGGATCCATCACCGACAGTTTGGTGACAGGAGTTGCAGGGCTTGAATCCAGTCATGCAGGACATCCCTCAACGCATCCATGAACTCGTCAAAAATACAAGAAAAATTTCAACAGTCAAAAAAGGACTGAGGTAGCTCTTTTTTCGGATCTGCGCGTAGGCTGGGGCGGAAAGAAAAGAACTGACGTCAGTGCGCCAGGTGGCGTGTATATATGACGTCGTCATGACGAGCACGACGCCACCTGACGACACGCAGAGGTACTGCTCAAAGAAAAATGTCGGGATCCAACGCCTGGGGAAATTCAAATGTAAGGAATCTGCAAGTAGGAGCCTCTATCAGATAAGCTATTTTAAAAGTAAACACAATGCAAAATTCAACAGGTTCCTGGGGGAGGTAAGTACAAGTTAGTTTAGCAGGTAAGTAAAGCACTTACAAGTTCACTCTCCAGGGCATAGGCCTCAAACACCCAGCAACACAGGGCCGGTCAGGTGAAGAGGTCAAAGGGGGGCCCAAATAAAATAGGCGCAGATGGAGACTAGGGGTGCTCCGGTTCCAGTCTGCTTCCAGGTAAGTACCTGCATCCTCAGGGAGCAGACCGGGGGGGTTTTGTAGAGTACTGGGGGGGCTGGTTTGGGGTGCTCCCAAACAGGGACACAAAATATACCCTCAGTGGCACAGGGGCAGCTGGCTGCAGTGTGCAAAGTAGGTGTCGGGTTTTGTATTGGTTTCAATGGAGGAACCTGGGGGTCACTCTTGTGATACAGGCATGGCATGGGGGCTTCTCGGGCCAGCCACCAACTGGGCAAGAATGAGGGCTGCCTGCTGGTCACTCCTGCACCTGACGTTGGTTCCTCTCGGGCCTGGGGGTTGTAGGTGCAGTGCTTCTTCCAGGCGTCGGGTTCTTTGTTACCGGCCAGTCACTGTCAGGGGGGAGCCTTTGGATTCTCTCTGCATGCATTGCCGTGGAGGTGCAAGGAGATCGTCTCAGGGTGGCCACGTCTTTGGAATTGCCTGGGGGTCCTCTCTGCAGTATTAGTTCCTCTGGACACAAGCCGGGGGACGTCAGGTGCAGAGTGTTGGGTACTCCCACTTCAGGAGTGAGGTGGGAGTCCCTTTACAGATGGTTTCTTCTTTGTTGCTTGGATAGGGCCGCTGTCCACTGGAGTTTCTTGGCCCTTTGGGTTGCAGTGCAGTCCTCTGAGTTGGCAGAGGGCTCTAGTCCCGCTGGATGCATTGCTGTGCAGATTCTGGAGACAGGCCGGTAGGGCTGGGGCCAAGTCAGTTGTCGTCTCCGTCTTCTCTGCGGCTTTCAGGTCAGCAGTCGTCCTTCTGGTTTAGGCCGTCAGGAAATCTCTTTTCCTGAGTTCAGGGTCACCCCTAAATACTCAATTTAGGGGTGTGTTTAGAGCTGGAGGGCAGTACCCAATGGCTACTGTCCTTGAGGGTGGCTACAGCCTCCTTGCGCTCCCTCCCTTTGGGGAGGGGAGCACATCCCTATCCCTATTGGGCTAGATCCTCCAACTGAAGATGGAGAATTTTCCAAGGAGGGGGTCACTTAATCTCTGATCACCTTAGGGGTGGACCTGGCTGAGGGGGTTGACTCCTCCTTGTTTTTCCTCATTATTTCCCCGGACTTGCCGCCGAAAGTGGGGGCCATGTCCGGGGGCCGGACATCTCCACTAGGTGGAGTGCCCTGGGGCATTGTAAAACGAAGCCTGAGCCTTTGAGGTTCACTGCTAGGTGTTACAGTTCCTGCAAGGGGAGGTGTGAAGCACCCCCACCCAGTGCAGGCTTTGTTTCTGGCCTCGGAGAACACAGTGGCTTTCACCCCAGGGGGTCACAGACCAGTCAGTCTTGCACTGAAGGATAGGGTAAATTACACAGGGCATCTCTAAAATGCCCTCTGTGTGCATTTTGTAATAAATCCAGCACTGGTATCAGTGTGGGTTTATTATTCTGAGTAGTTTGATACCAAACTTCCCAGTATTCAGTGTAGCCATTATGGAGCTGTGGAGTTCGTTTTGACAACCTCCCAGACCATATACTTAATATGGCCACACTGCACCTACAATGTCTAAGCATGGACTTCAACACTGTAGGGACATATTGCTCATGCAGCTATGCCCTCACCTGTGGTATAGTGCACCCTGCCTAAGGGCTTTAAGGCCTGCTAGAGGGGTGCCTTATCTATGCCACAGGCAGTGTTTTGTGGGCATGGCACCCGGAGGGGGATGCCATGGCAACGTTTCCTTTTTCTCCCCACCAACACACACAATCTGCAATGGCAGTCTGCATGTGTTAGGTGAGGGGTCCCCTAGGATGGCACAACTCATGCTGTAGCCCTTAGGGACCTTCCCTGGTCACAGGGCCCTTGGTTCCACTGGTACCTTTTATAAGGGACTTACCTGTGTGCCAGGGGTGTGCCAATTGTGGAAGCAATGGCAAATTGTTAGTGAAATAACACTGGTGCTGGGGCCTGATTAGCAGGGTCCCAGCACCGTTCTCAGTCAAGTCAGCATCAATATCAGGTAAAAAGTGTGGGTGTGTGTGTGTTGGGAGGAGAGGGGGGTGTAACTGCACCAAGGAGCCATTTTCCTACACACACTATTATATACACATTAGCAATCAGTAAAGAGCATAAAAAGCAATAGGCATTCGCAAAAGCAATAGAAAACACTGAGGGCCAAACCATATACTAAGAAAATGGAATGTAAGATACAGACCCCCCCAACCAAGGATGTGGAATCGTTAGAAGGGAGCTGGAGGAACTATGAAACCCAAGAGGTAAGTACCACAGTGACTGCCAGCAACCGAAGGCAAGCACCTGCTTTTCCCCACAACTAACACGAGGACTTTGGAAAAGGATTGTGCAAGACAGAGAAGACTCGACGAACCCAAAGGTCGATTCTGGCAGAAGAGTACCTGCAATGAAAAGGGACTGTAGGAAAGTGCCACTGTTGGCATGGCTCCCCACCCAAACACACACACACACACATTTTGCCTAATGTTGATGCCAACTTTGATTGAAAGTGGGCTGGAACCCTACTAACCAGGCCCCAGCACCAGTGTTCTTTCCCTAAAACTGTACCTTTTTTCCCACAATTGGCACCACCCTGGCACACAGTTAAGTTCCTTGTAAAAGGGTACCCATGGTATCAAGGGATCTGTGGCCAGGGAAGGTCTCTACGGGCTCTAGCATGTATTATGCCACCCTAGGGGACCCCTCACCAAGCACATACACACTGCCTTGCAGCTTGTGTGTGCTGGTGAGGAGACAAATAATGTCAACATGGCACCCCTCTTGGGTTGCACTGCCCACAAATCACTGCCTGTGGCATAGATAAGTCACCCCTCCAGCAGGCCTTACAGCCCCAAGGCAGGGTGCACTATACCACAGGTGAGGGCATAGCTGCATGAGCAATATGCCCCTACAGTGTGTATAAGTCCATTCTTAGTACAGTGTGGCCATATTAAGTATATGGTCTGGGAGTTTGTCATTGCGAACTCCACAGCTCCATAATGGCTTCACTGAATACTAGGAAGTTTGATATCAGACTTCTCAGCACAATAAACCCACACGGATGCCATGCCAGTTGGGATTTATTGAAAAATGCACACAGAGGGCATCTTGGAGATGCCCCCTGTATTGTATCCAAACTACTAGTGCAGGATTGACCGCTCTGTGCTAGCCTGACACTTTCAGACAAGTTTCTGACCACATGGGGTGAGTGCCTTTGGGCATTCTGTGGTCAGAAAAAGTCTCAACTGGGTGGAGGTGCTTCACACCTCTCCCCTACAGGAACTGTAACACCTGCTGGTGAGATTCAAAGGATCAAGCCTCAGATTACAGTGCCCCAGGGCACTCCAGCTAGTGGAGATGGACTCCCCCACAGACAAAGCCCCACTTTTGGCAGGAAAATTAGGGAAAACAGGGAGGAGTGACCATCCTTAAGGTGTCCAGAGCTGAAGTGACCCCGTCCCTGCAGAATCCTCCATCTTGGTTTGGAAGACAGGGACCAACAGGATTAGGTTTGTGCCCCCCGCTCCCCAAAGGGAGTGGGCACAAGGAGGGTGTAGCCACCCTCAGGAACAGTCGCCATTGACTACTGCCCTCTGACCCCTAAAAAGCCCCTAAATCTAGGATTTAAGGGCCTCCCTGAACCCAGCGCACCAGATTCCTGGTAACCTAACAAGAAGGACTGCTAAGCTGAAACCCCCAGCAGAGAAGGAAGACAACAACTACTTTGGCCCCAGCCCTACCGGCCTGTCTCCAGCTTCAACTGACTTGCAAAAGACCAGAAACGCATCCAGCGACCTCTGCTGACCCCAGAGGACTGCCCTGCACCCAAAAGGACCAAGAACTTGAGGGCAGCGGCTATGTCTAAGAAAATCTACAACCAAGGACTCCCACCTCAATCCGAATGCCTGAGTCTTGACCCCTGTGCTCCCAACGCCCACAGCCCATGTCCAGGTGGTCCAACCAGCAAGAGAGGGTCCCCAGGAGATTGCGAGCAAGTGGCAACCCTGGGTTGACCTCTCCACCCCTCCACAACGCCTCCTGCAGAGGGAATCCTGAGAACCCCCCTGACCGCGAAGCTCCAGACGAAGTTATTCGACACCCAAAGACACACTGCACCAGCAGTCTTCAGGCCTTTGAGAACCTGACCCCGGTGCCTCTACGTTCAGCAGGTGGCCCTTCCTCCCTCTCCGACCGATGTTGTGCCCGAGACACCCTCCACCCCCGGACCTCGCCTGCAGCCGCTGAGTGACCCCCGAGGTCTCCTCATGGACCAGCATTGAAAACCAGACATCCTGTTTGCACCCGTCTGCCCTGTGACGCTGAGGGTGTGTGTTTGGTGACTAATTGTGGCCCCTTTGGTGCTCTTCTAATCCCCCTTGGTCTTTCCTCCGAGCCGCGGGTACTTACCTGCAGGCAGGCCTGATTCCGAGTACCCCCTGTCGTCATAGGAGCCCATGTTAAATTTGCTCAACTTTGACCGCTACACCCGATCGGCTCAGTGTTGCTGGTGGTGGGTGTTTGGGGTTAACCCGAACCCCAACTGGTGGACTTCCTAAAACTTGGAGACTGAAACTAAGTATTGTACTTACCTGTGAAACCACCAAACATTTCTTCCAGCAGGAACTGTTTCTGAAAACTGCACTGGGTCCATTTTTAAAACCGATTATTGCCAATATTTCAAAAACTGTATTACTTACCTATTTCAAACAAAGTACTGTTGATACCTGTGTGAAACACGAAACGTTTAAGGTACTTACCTGCAACTTGAATCTTGTGGTTCTAAACAAAAAGAAAATATATTTTTGCTATATAAAAACCACTGGTCTGGAGTTAAGTCATTGAGTGTGTGCTTCTTCTATTGTCTGTGTGTGTGTGTAAAACAAATGCTTTGCACTACCATCTGATAAGCCTAACTGCTTGACCACACTACCACAAAAGAGAGCATTAGTATTCTCTACTTTAGCCTCTGTTAAGTCTCTTTAGAACCCCTGGACTCTGTGCACACTATATCTCACTTTGATATAGTATATACAGAGCCAGCTTCTTACAGGAAACAAGTAGTTTGTGATTGAATGTCTGGTTGTGGCAGGAGCCACTACACCCACCCTTCTGTGGATACAGGGCCAGGTCGACGGTGGACGAAGGAGGCCAGTAGTGCAGCACCAGTGATTAAGTAGTCCCAGGAGTGATGCAAGTGGTGTCCCACGTTGGCGGTCGCGATGCTGTCAGTTGGTGGTGCTGGAAAACCAGCAACATGGCTTGGCAAATGCAAGAGACTGAGAAGTAGTTTTGCAAGGCTGAAAAGGACCAGCAAAGCCCTGGGGACTCGACCCAAGGAGCGGAGTCCGGGTGACCCTCAGCAGTCGTGAGAGTCACAAGAAGAGGAGACAGCCCCCCCTGGCAGCACGCACAGCAATTGCAATGAAGCCCACTCAACACACCTGAAAAGGAATTCCTTTCGGTGGAGCAGCAGAGAGGAGACTGTGCTTGGCAGGAAGAAGTGATGGGGGATGGGGCTACACAAAGCCAGACGATCCCTTGGAGGGGGAGCAAAAAAGCCTTGGTAGCTGCAAGAGTTGTGGTGCACAGGGGTACAGTCCTGCAAGGAGAGGCAAGGGCTTACTGTCTCCGAAGTTGGATTGCTGGCAGAGAGGACCAAGAGGACTACTCCAGACCACCACCTGTGATGCAAGATAAACGCAGCTCCGGAGGAGAGAAGATCCACGCAGCCAGTTGTCGTTGCAGTTGGTGATTGCAGATGCAGGTGAGTGACTCCTTCACTCCAAGGGAGATTCCTTCTTATTTCTTGGTGCAGGCTGGAGTCTTGTCGACCTAAGAGGATGCACTGTCGGGGAAATGTTGGAGTTGCTGGAAGGAGCTGGAGAAACAATGTTGGAAAGTGGAGAAGTCGCTGAAGTTGCAGACTTTTGGTTCCTGAAGAGTCCATTTGCAGTTCCGGTGGCCAGAAGATGAAGTAAACGTTGCAGAGGAATCTTGCAGGAATCTTGCACGTCGAATCTGAGGACCCCACCCAACAGGGAGACCCTAAGCAGCTAGCAAAGGTGACTGGTCACCTAGCAGGGTGACCATCTATCAGGAGGGGGGGCTGTCTCGTCACCTACCTGACCTGGCCACTGCTCCCAGGGGCCTCTGCCCACATTGAATTCAAGATGGCAAAGTCAAGTGACCACCTGAAAGAGCTCGGGACTACCCCTGGAGTGGTGATGGACAGGGGAGTGGTCACTCCCCTTTCCTTTGTCCAGTTCTGCACCAAAGCCGGGACCGGGGGTCCCTGGACAGGTGTAAACCTGTTTATGCAAGGAGGGCACAAAATGTGCCCTTGAGAGAATACTGGTGGCTTGGGTAGGCTATCCCTCCCAAGGCATATAGCACCTACTTCCAAGAGAGTCGGTGTTACATCCCTCTCCCACAGGAAATCCTTTGTTCTGCCTTCCCCTGCCTAAGCAGGTCAAGCAGCAGGAGGGCAGAAACCTGTCTGAGGGGTGGCAGCAGTGCGGGCTGCCCAGAAAACCCCAGAAGACTGGTAGGAGCAAAGCTGGAGGTCCTTTAAGGAGCCCCGAGAGTGCATAGAATCATACAACCAATACTGGAAACAGTATTTGGGTATGATTCCAACATGTTTGATACAAAACATGCCCAGGTTCGGAGTTACCATTATGTAGCTGGACACCTGTGTCCAGTACAGGGGTAAAATGGCTTCCCTGCACTTACGGAGTCCAGTGTAATGAGCTGGAGTTTGTAGGGGCACCTCTGCTCATGAAGGGGTGCCCACACATACAGGGACCTACACCATGCCCTCTGGCCTAGGAAGGCCTACCATATGGGTGACTTACAGTGACCTGGTGCAGTGACCTGTAGTGAAAGGGTGCATGCACCTTTTCACGCAGGCTGCAATGGCAGCCCTGCAAACACATTTTGCATGGGCTCCCCTGAGGGGCATAATACATGCTGCAGCCCATGGGGAACCCCAGGTGCCACACTGCCCTGGGTACCTAAGTGCTAAATACTAGAGACTTATATGGAGGCACCAGTATGCCAATTGTGGGGTATGCAAACTCCTAGGCAACGGAATTTAGAGGGAGAGAGAAAATACATGGAGCTCTAAGGGGCGGGCCGAATCATATCCTAAGAAAATGGTACAAGAATGGAGGTGTCCAACCAAGATAAGTGTGCAGTTGGAATTTTTAGGATTCTGGACCCTTCCCAGATGACCCTGAAGAAATCAGGTGGCAGACATTCCTGCAGCTGGGTGAAGGAAGGAGTACAGCTATGGAGTCCTGGGGATGCAGCAAGATCCTTGGAGTGACTCACAAGTGGTCCCTCGTCAGTTGCCGGACTGTAGAGGGTCAGTGGTCAGCAGAATCATCAACAAGCATTGGGAAAAGTAGGAAGAAGCTTCAGGGAAGGTAGCAGGATTTTGGGGATTGGCAAGGTCCAAACGACTCAACCCTTGGGGTGGTGTCAGGGGTGGCCCTCAGCAAGCAGGAGAGCCAGCAGGAATTGTTGGAGCCCCCCAGAGGACCCACTGCCAGAAGGCACAGGGAGTCCTCAGCAGCACAACAAAGAAGGGGTCCCATGCCGCAGGAGTTGCAGGAAGGCCGCTGTTCTTTGAGTTGCAAGGTGCTGGAGGCCAGTGCTTCTTGGAGCTCAATGATTTTCAGGAGGAAGGGTGTAGGAAGTTGGCTCTGTATGTACTATTTCAAAGTAAGAAATAGCATGCACAGAGTCAAAGGGTTCCCCTTAGAGGCAAGATAGTGGCAAAAAGAGATAATTCTAATGCTCTATTTTGTGGTAGTTTGGTCGAGCAGTAGGCTTATCAGAGGGTAGTGTTAAGCATTTGTTGTACACACACAGGCAATAAATAAGAAACACACACTCAAAGACAATTCCAGGCCAATAGGTTTTTATATAGAAAAATATATTTTCTTAGTTTATTTTAAGAACCACAGGTTCAAGATTTACAATCAGTACTTTAAATGAAAGGTATTTCACTCAGGTATCATAGGAACTTTGAATCAGCAAAATAGCATATACAGTTTTCACAAAAATGGCAATAAGCTATTTTAAAACTAGACAGTGCAAATTTCAACAGTTCCTGGGGGAGGTAAGTATTTGTTAGTTTTGCAGGTAAGTAAACCACCTACAGGGTTCAAAGTTGGGTCCAAGGTAGCCCACCGTTGGGGGCTCAGGGCAACCCCACAGTTACCACACCAGCAGCTCAGGGCCGGTCAGGTGCAGAGGTCAAAGTGGTGACCAAAACACATAGGCTTCAATGGAGAAGGGGGTGCCCCGGTTCCAGTCTGCCAGCAGGTAGGTACCCATGACTTCGGAGGGCAGATCAGGGAGGGTTTGTAGGGCACCGGGGGGAGGGGGGGCAGGCAGGCAAACCTCGAAGTAGCCGCCACCTGGGCAAGGGAGAGGGCCACCTGGGGGTCGCTTCCGCACTGGAGGTCGGATCCTTCAGGTCCTGGGGGCTGCGGGTGCAGTGTCTTTACCAGGCGTCGGGTTCTTAGAAGCAGGCAGTCACGGTCAGGGGGAGCCTCTGGATTCCCTCTGCAGGCGTCGCTGGCGGGGACACAGGGGGGTCAACTCTGGCTACTCACAGGGTCGTAGTCGGCGGGGAGTCCTCCCTGTAGTGTTGTTTCTCTGCAGGTCGAGCCGGGGGCGTCAGGTGTAGAGTGCAAAGTCTCACGCTTCCGGCGGGAAACGTGTTCTCTTTAAAAGTTGCTTCTTTGTTGCAAAGCTGTTTCTTCTTTGGAGCAGAGCCGCTGTCCTCGGGAGTTCTTGGTCCTTTTAGATGCAGGGTAGTCCTCTGAGGTTTCAGAGGTCGCTGGACCCTGTGGAACGCGTCGCTATTGCAGTTTTTCTTGAAGTGGGGAGACTGGCCGGTAAGGCTGGGGCCAAAGCAGTTGGTGTGTCTGTCTTCTCTGCAGGGCTTCAGGTCAGCAGTCCTTCTTTGTCTTCAGGTTGCAGGAATCTATCTTGCTAGGTTCTGGGAGCCCCTAAATACTCAAATCAGGGGTGTGTTTAGGTCTGGGGGGGGGGTTAGTAGCCAATGGCTACTAGCCCTGAGGGTGGCTACACCCTCTTTGTGCCTCCTCCCTGAGGGGAGGGGGGCACATCCCTAATCCTACTGGGGGAATCCTCCATCTGCAAGATGGAGGATTTCTAAAAGTCAGAGCCACCTCAGCTCAGGACACCTTAGAGGCTGTCCTGACTGGCCAGTGACGACTCCTTGTTTTTCTCATTATCTCCTCCGGCCTTGCCGCCAAAAGTGGAGCCGTGGCCGGAGGGGGCGGGCATCTCCACTAGCTGGAGTACCCTGGGGCGCTGTAACAAAGGGGGTGAGCCTTTGAGGCTCACCGCCAGGTGTTACTGTTCCTGCAGGGGGAGGTGAGAAGCACCTTCACCCAGTACAGGCTTTGTTACTAGCCACAGAGTGACAAAGGCACTCTCCCCATGTGGCCAGCAACATGTCTGGTGTGTGGCAGGCTGGTAGTCAGCCCACACTGGAAGTCGAGTATGTTTTCAGGGTGCATCTCTAAGATGCCCTCTGGGGTGTATTTCACAATAAAATGTACACTGGTATCAGTGTGCATTTATTGTGCTGAGAAGTTTGATACCAAACTTCCCAGTTTTCAGTGGAGCCATTATGGTGGTGTGGAGTTCGTGTATGACAGACTCCCAGACCATATACTGTTATGGCTACCCTGCCCTTACAATGTCTAAGGTTTTGCTTAGACACTGTAGGGGCATAGTGCTCATGCACCTATGCTCGCACCTATGGTATAGTGCACCCTGCCTTAGGGCTGTAAGGCCTGCTAGAGGGGTGACTTATCTATGCCATAGGCAGTGTGAGGTTGGCATGGCACCCTGAAGGAAGTGCCATGTCGACTTAGTCATTTTCTCCCACCAGCACACACAAGCTGGCAAGCAGTGTGTCTGTGCTGAGTGAGGGGTCCCCAGGGTGGCATAAGACATGCTGCAGCCCTTAGAGACCTTCCCTGGCATCAGGGCCCTTGGTACCAGGGGTACCAGTTACAAGGGACTTACCTGGATGCCAGGGTGTGCCAATTGTGGAAACAAAGGTACAGGTTAGGGAAAAAACACTGGTGCTGGGGCCTGGTTAGCAGGTCTCAGCACTTTCAAATCACTTACACCAGGCAAAAAGTGGGGGTAACTATGCCAGAAAGATGCTACTTTTCTACACAGAACCTCCATGTCCAATCTGAGGTGATCAAATTGTGTTTGATCCTCTGAAATATTAAAGAGAAGTGGAATTGGGGGGTATATGTTGAGTAGGTAGACCCCATGAAAAGCACGTACCAGGGAACCAATACAGAGTTAAGAACACAGCACAATATTGAGGACATTTGCAGCTTAGGACAGTGGAAGAAAGATGCACGCATGGCAATCCCTTTCTGGAAAAGCTCATGTCAGTCACAACTGAAAGAAGTTTGCACTCGTAATCTTTCAGTGAAAGTCTGAGTCCATCTACCCTAACTAAGGGTACCCGCACGGTATGCAGTTACTGTACAAACAACCCAATGCAGCACCTAATGCCACAGGCGAAAAGTCTCACTGACCTAAAAGCCAAACCCCACATGACCTTCTCTGTAAATATAATGGATGTTGGTCGTACTGTCTAACAAAACATATATTGTGCTCTTTAGACATACAAGAGAAATGTCTTCAAGGCAAGTGGAGCTTTTTGCAACTTGTGTACATTTTATGTACAGCTGTTGTTTTGATGCACACCAAAGATCTTGGTCAATCACCCTGCTTGGATAAGCGACACAGCCATAGAAAGACGCATTTGAAAAGACAGTGGACTGCAAGCGCATAGGACTGGAGGCACAACTCGTCGTGAGGTTGGAGGCCCATCTCCACCAATGGATGGTTTAAGAAGAGTTAAAAAATTGCATGAGTCAAATGTCCCTCCTGATGTTGGAATCACTGCCTTCTCAAGTGCTTCTAGAGGGCTCTCATCACGGACCTCATTTGCCATCTGTAGTACTGCACCAATAGGATTCACGAGGCCTCATAACCCAATACCTGCATTACCAAATGTTAAAGTTTATTTAGAAATAGAGTAATATCCAGATTGTCTGCAATCCTTTGAGGTGGAAAAGCCTTTATTTAAGTAGTGTACAAAACCGCAAGGATGAAGGTCAACCTCTGCATGGGGCCTTTGGGCATTGATGGATAAGCCAAGTCGCACAGAAGGGTTATGGTACACCAAAAACATTTTGAGACTAGCACAGGGAACACTGCTTTCTCCAGTCAGTGGTGAGAGTGCAGGCATACATGGATGCCTACCCTCTTAAGTAAAATCACCACCATGGCCACATCTTAGCAAACACTTGAGAAGCCACTGTTCAGCCAAGCACATCAGGTAGTGTTGAGAACCAACTGTGAATCAAACTACAAAAAATCTGGGACAGAACGCACAAGGGTATAGTAATGTGAATTTATCAGGAAAATGATTCCTTGGAAGCCACACAGTGATCAGTGTCTGTGGAGGTGAAGAATGGAGTGGCTTCAAGGCTGTAGCCTACATGATCACCATACTCACAGGATGGAGCTCGCCCCTTGAGAGTGGGGGGAAGTGTTGTAGCGGTGTCTTGAAAGTTTCCAAAATGGCCTACTACAGGCCTCGGCCTGGGAAAGGTCAGCAGATGGAGCAAGAAACTCTAGCTTCATCTTTTTTCAGAACTAGAGTCAGCTCTGGGGACAAGTAAAAGACAGAGGAGAGGGAACAGCGCTGCCAAGTCTCCAAACGGTCCTGGCAGTGGAACAAAAGAGCAAGTTACTTACCTTTGGTAATAGTCTTTCAATTCTGGCGGATACTACAACGCAGATTGCTCACCTTTAGAATATCCCCAAGCACCAGACTGCATGGAGAATATTTTTCAGCATAGCCCCTGTGTGTCAATAGGTGGTGTCATGCAGCTCGGCATTGATTCTGCTCCTGCATGGAATTGTGTAGAGAAGCCACACAAGCGCACTGATGGCAGTTTTTTTCTGAACTCTGTCCCTACACAAGGAGCCCAAAAGTGATCAGTTATGTTAGTGTGCAGATTGCAAACTAGGTAGCATTTTAAATGGAAAAGAGTCCACAGAGTTCCACAGAGCATTACCGAAGGTAAGGAACTTATTTTTCTGATGGATACTCTTAACCGCTGAATCCTCAGCTTTAGAATACGTATAAAAGCCGTAGGCACACAGGTGGTGGGTCTGTGGAATTACTCAGACTAAAAGGACTTGCACGATCGGACTTCCACAAAACCTCTCCCTTTTGGACTGGATTGTCAAGGCAGTCATGCTTTGTGAACACATGCTGTGATGCCAACGTTGCAGCCTCAGAAAGGTGAAAAACAGGCGCTCTGCATGCCAAGGCAGTTTTAACAGCCCTGGACCTGGTGGAATGGGCACTCAACCCTTCAGGAGATTTCTTAGTCACCAATGAGTAGCACGTCTTGAAGCAGAGTACTATCCACCCGGCAAAGGTCCTCTTTCGCACTGACTTGTTGCCTTTCTTTTCCCAAGAGACCCCCAGTTAGAGCTGATCGTCTAGGTTATGGTTCTTAGTAAGATGTTATATAAAAACAGAGTGGTCTTTTGAGCTCAAAAGAATCAAGTCTCTCCTTTCTCAAGAAAGAGGAGTGGAAAAGAGCATAGGAACACTGAAGGATTGGCCGACATTAAAAGAGGTCACAATCTTCAGGAGAAAAGCAACTCTGGTACTCCGCACCAGCTGGACCAAGGCAGCAGAACTGACAGAGGTTGAAGCTCATCCACAAAACATGGTGAATGTATTTGTGATGAGAAAAAACGTCAGCTGTAGGGGCAGCTCTATGGCACAGTTAACATATGGAAAATATTTTTTTGCGTTCCATTGTGGCACCACAAAGTGCTTTGGTAGGGGCCGGGGAAGCCCGTGGACCAAAACTTTGATAACATGCATCACAACAGGTAATTTCAACACAGGCATTTGGTTTGATATATAAGAAGGCCGAAAGGGCCAGCAAGCAACCTTTAACAGTGCCCACTGAAAGTCCTAGCTGAGCCAAAGACAGAACAAACAGCAACACATCAACAGTTTGGCTTGCAAAGGCTCATTATTACAGATGCTACTCCGAGCCACAAACTTGTTCAAGAGTACTGTGCAAATGGATTTCATATAAGAACGCATGGCTACCAGGATGAAATCCACTGCTTCAGGAGGTAGATCTAAGGCAGTCAGTCACTTATTCTCCACGATTGCCCACACCCATTTGCAAAACCCTGCTGTATTTCAACAACAAAAGATCCTACCAAAGAGGCAGGCTGAGCTTAGGACTGATGCTAATGCCCAAAACCTCCAGGTATCACACTTTCCTGAAACATTCCAGGTATACTCGTACGTCCACTAATAGATGATTTATAAAACTTGGTTAGGAGAGGCTGCAGAGGGAATGCATATAAATATATATAGGGACCCCCTAAAATACTCCCTGGGGCAGGGGAAATAAACAATATACAAAACAGAAAACCCCACAGGCAACCATATATAAATATATATGGAAAATGTCACTTACCCAGTGTACATCTGTTCGTGGCATGAGACGCTGCAGATTCACATGCTTTGCACATCCCGCCATCTAGTGTTGGGCTCGGAGTGTTATAAGTTGTTTTTCTTCGAAGAAGTCTTTCGAGTCACAAGATCGAGGGACTCCTCCCCTTTCGGCTCCATTGCGCATGGGCGTCGACTCCATCTTAGATTGTTTTCCCCGCAGAGGGTGAGGTAGGAGTTGTGTATTAGAGTAATAGTGCCCATGCAATGGAGTAAACATGTATGTACATAATGTAGTTAAAAGTGATATATTTAAAAATTTACAAAAGTTTAGGATCAACTTCGAAACGGCTACAGGCTCCCAGGGAGGCGGGTGGGCGCATGTGAATCTGAAGCGTCTCATGCCACGAACAGATGTACACTGGGTAAGTGACATTTTCCGTTCGATGGCATGTGTAGCTGCAGATACACATGCTTTGCATAGACTAGTAAGCAGTTATCCCCCCAAAAGCAGTGGTTCAGCCTGTAGGAGTTGAAGTTGTCTGAAACAAAGTTCGTAGTACTGCTTGTCCTACTGTGGCTTGTTGTGCTGTTAACACATCCACGCAGTAGTGCTTGGTAAACGTATGAGGCGTAGACCATGTGGCTGCCTTACATATTTCAGTCATTGGAATGTTTCCTAGAAAGGCCATGGGAGCACCTTTCTTTCTAGTTGAGTGTGCCCTCGGTGTAATAGGCAGTTCTCTTTTTGCTTTGAGATAACAGGTTTGAATGCATTTAACTATCCATCTAGCAATGCCTTGTTTTGAAATTGGATTACCTGTATGAGGTTTTTGGAAAGCAACAAATAATTGTTTTGTTTTCCAAATTTGTTTTGTTCTGTCAAAGTAGTACATTAACGCTCTTTTGATGTCTAATGTATGTAGTGCTCTCTCAGCTACAGAATCTGGCTGTGGGAAGAACACTGGTAGTTCTACTGTTTGATTCAAGTGGAACGGTGATATGACTTTTGGTAAAAATTTTGGATTTGTCCGTAGAACTACTTCATGTTTGTGTATTTGAATAAATGGTTCTTGTATGGTAAATGCTTGGATTTCACTGACTCTTCTTAAAGATGTGATGGCAATTAGAAATGCAACTTTCCATGTTAAATATTGCATTTCACATGAGTGCATGGGTTCAAATGGTGGCCCCATGAGTCGTGTTCAGACAATGTTGAGGTTCCACGAAGGAACTGGTGGTGTTCTTGGTGGTATAATTCTTTTTAGGCCTTCCATACAGGCTTTTATGACTGGTATCCTAAACAGTGAAGTTGAGTGGGTAATTTGCAGGTAAGCCGAAATTGCGGTAAGATGCATCTTAATGGATGAAAAAGCTAGTTTTGACTTTTGCAAATGTAGCAAAAAGCTTACGATGTCTGTAGCAGATGCGTGTAAGGGTTGAATTTGATTATTATGGAAATAATAAACAAACCTTTTCCACTTATTTGCATAGCAATGTCTAGTGGTTGGTTTTCTAGCTTGTTTTATGACTTCCATGCATTCCTGTGAAAGGTCTAAGTGTCCGAACTCTAAGACTTCAGGAGCCAAATTGCTAGATTCAGCAATGCTGGATTGGGGTGTCTGATCTGTTGATTGTGTTGAGTTAACAGATCTGGTCTGTTTGGTAGTTTGATATGAGGCACTACTGAGAGGTCTAGTAGGGTTGTGTACCAAGGTTGTCTTGCCCAAGTTAGTGCTATGAGTATGAGTTTGAGTTTGTTTTGACTCAACTTGTTTACTAGATATGGAAGGAGTGGGAGAGGGGGAAAAGCGTATGCAAATATCCCTGACCAACTCATCCATAACGCATTGCCCAGAGACTGATGTTGTGGGTACCTGGATGCGAAGTTTTGGCACTTTGCGTTTTCTTTTGTTGCAAACAGGTCTATTTGTGGTGTTCCCCAATTTTGGAAGTAAGTGTGTAGTACTTGGGGGTGAATCTCCCATTCGTGGATCTGTTGGTGATCCCGAGAGAGACTGTCTGCTTATTGATTCTGTATCCCTGGAATGAACTGTGCTATCAGGCGAATGTGGTTGTGTATCGCCCAATGCTATATTTTCTGTGTTAGGAGACACAACTGTGTTGAGTGTGTTCCTCCCTGTTTGTTTAGGTAATACATTGTTGTCATGTTGTCTGTTTTGACAAGAATGTGTTTGTGGCTTATTATTGGTTGAAATGCTTTTAACGCAAAAAATACTGCCAATAGTTCTAAGTGATTTATGTGAAACTGTTTTTGCCGAGAGTCCCATTGTCCCTGGATGCTGTGTTGATTGAGGTGTGCTCCCCACCCTATCATGGAGGCATCTGTAGTTATTACGTATTGAGGCACTGGGTCTTGAAAAGGCCGCCCTTGGTTTAAATTGATATTGTTCCACCATTGAAGCGAGGTGTATGTTTGGCGGTCTATCAACACTAGATCTAGAAGTTGACCCTCTGCCTGAGACCATTGTGATGCTAGGCACTGCTGTAAGGGCCGCATGTGCAATCTGGCGTTTGGGACAATGGCTATGCATGAGGACACCATGCCTAGTAGTTTCATTACTATTTTGACTTGTATTCTGTGGTTTGTATTACATTGTGAAATGCTTGTACTCTTTGTGGACTTCGCGTGGCAATCGCTTTTGCTGTGTCGATTGTTTCCCCTAAGTATTGCTGTGTCTGACACGGCTGAAGGTGTGACTTTGTGTAGTTGATTGAGAAACCTAGTTTGTGTAGGGTTTTTATGACATACTTGTGTGTTGTAAACACCGTTCTAGTGTGTTGGTTTTGATTAAGCAATCGTCTAGGTACGGGAACACATGTATTTGCTGCCTTCTGATATGCGCAGCTACTACTGCCAGGCATTTTGTAAAAACTCTTGGCGCAGTTGTTATTCCGAATGGCAACACCTTGAATTGGTAATGTACCCCTTGGAATACAAATCTTAGGTACTTTCTGTGTGAAGGATGTATCGGTATATGGAAATATGCATCCTTTAGGTCTAGTGTTGTCATGTAGTCTTGTTGTTTGAGCAGTGGGATTACGTCTTGTAATGTCACCATGTGAAAGTGGTCTGATTTGATGTAGGTATTTAATGTTCTGAGATCTAATATAGGTCTCAGTGTTTTGTCCTTTTTGGGTATGAGAAAGTACAGAGAGTAAACTCCTGTTCCTTTTTGTTGCATTGATACTAATTGTATTGCTCCTTTTTGTAGCAATGCCTGGACCTCTAGTCCTAGAAGATCCATGTGTTGTTTTGACATTGTGTGTTTTCGGTGCAACATCTGGAGGGAATCTGAGAAATTCTATGCAATAACCATGCTGGATAATTGCCAGTACCCAAGTGTCTGTTGTTATCTCTTCCCAATGTTTGTAAAAATTGCTTAGTCTTCCCCCCACAGGTGTTATGTGTTGGGGATTTGTGACTTGGAAGTCACTGCTTGTTTTGAGGAGCTTTGGGGCTTTGGAACTTCCCTCTATTTTTTTGGGAATTGTCCCCCTCTATATTGTCCCCGAAAACGTCCCCGTTGGTATTGACTTTGATAAGTGGGCCTTGTTTGTGAGGTTGTGGGTTCTGTAGCTTGTCCTCGAAACCCCCCTCTAAACTGTGTTTTGCGCAATGTGCCTCTGCTATGTGGGGAGTAGAGTGCGCCCATGGCTTTGGCCGTATCAGTGTCTTTTTTAAGTTTTTCTATAGCAGTGTCCACCTCCGGCCCAAACAACTGCTGTCCATTAAACGGCATATTCAGCACGGCTTGTTGTATTTCCGGCTTGAATCCTGATGTACGCAACCATGCGTGTCTCCTTATTGGTACTGCAGTATTTACTGTCCTTGCAGCTGTATCTGCTGCATCCATTGCTGACCGTATCTGATTATTTGAGATACTTTGTCCTTCCCTCCACCACTTGTTGTACCCTTTTCTGGCACTCTTTGGGTAAGTGTTCTATGAAATGCTGCATTTCGTCCCAATGAGCCCTATCATATCTTGCCAGAAGTGCTTGTGAGTTGGCAATGCGCCATTGGTTTGCTGCAACCCTTTTTCCTGCAGCGTCAAATTTGCGACTCTCCTTGTCTGGAGGTGGTGCGTCTCCCGAGGTGTGAGAGTTTGCTCTCTTGCGAGCTGCCCCTACTACCACAGAGTCTGGTGCTAATTGCTGCGTGATATACACAGGATCTGTAGGTGATGGCTTGTACTTTTTCTACACCCTTGGAGTTATGGCCCTGCCCTTCACAGGCTCATGAAACACCTGTTTGGAGTGTTTTAGCATTCCCGGTAGCATAGGTAAGCTCTGGTATTGGCTATGAGTGGAGGATAGTGTATTAAACAAAAAGTCATCCTCAATCGGTTCTGCATGCAAGGTGACATTATGAAAAGCCACTGCCCTTGAGACCACCTGCGTGTAGGATGTACTGTCCTCAGGTGGGGACGGTCTCGCTGGGTAACAGTATGGGCTGTTATCCGATACTGGCGCATCATAAAGGTCCCATGCGTCGGGATTGACTTGACTCATTGCAGTATGCGTTGGGGATTGCATCAGTGGTGGAGTGTCTACCGGTGATGTGTGCATTGATGGTGGTGGAGATGGTGGCGGAGTTGTCTGTCTTGCCACCTTTGCCTGTGGCTGCTTGTCCTTTTCCTGAAAGGCAAGTCTCCTTTTCATCTTAATTGGGGGAAGAGTGCTTACCTTCCCTGTGTCCTTTTGAATGTGGAGCCTCCTTTGAGTGTAGTCTGGCTCCATTGATTCTAGTTCTTGTCCAAACTTATGTCCTTGCATTTGGGAGGACAATCCCTGTTCCTCTGTGTAGGAACCTGATTTCGGTTCCGAGGCTGGATGTTTCGGGATGGGAACCTTTTCGGTAGCCTTTTTCGGCTCCGACGACACTTTATTTTCGGCGTTGTGATCTCTCAGTGCCGACCCATTTTGGTGCCGCTGTCTCGGTGCCGAACTTGCTCTGAGCCGCTGTCTCGGGCTTGAGATTGCTGTGTGCCGGTATCTCGACCGAAGTCGGATGCCTTCGATACAAGCGTGCCCTTTTTCGGTGCCGATGACCGGTCACCTATTTTACGGGTTAAGCCATGGCCTGTTGGCGGTGGCATCCCCTGGGCTTTTGTGGTCTTCTCGTGAGTTTTATGTTTCAACGTCTTACTCACGGTTTTAGGCGTTTCTTCTGGATCGAGCTCGTCCGAGTCCGACTCCTGGATGGAGAAGCTTTCCTCTTCCTCCTCCAAATGCCTTTGTCCTGTCGGCGCCGACGCCATTTGCAGCCTTCTCGCCCTTCGGTCTCTTAATGTCTTCCTCGACCGAAACGCTCGACAGGCTTCACACGTATCTTCTTTGTGTTCTGGAGACAAACACAAGTTACAGACCAGGTGCTGATCTGTATACGGATACTTGTTGTGACATTTTGGGCAGAAGCGGAATGGGGTCCGTTTCATCAGCCTTGAAGAGACACATGGCCGGGCCGACCAGGCCCCGATGGGCGATCGAAAAAACCCCAAAGGGCCACCGGAGCTCTTCAAAAATCGGTGTCGATCTGTAGTAACTAACCCGATACCGAACGCAAACAATACCGTCGATTTTTCCGAGATTCGAACTAACTTTCCAAACCGAAACACGGAGCGAAAAGGAACACGTCCGAACCCGATGGCGGAAAAAAAACAATCTAAGATGGAGTCGACGCCGACGCGCAATGGAGCCGAAAGGGGAGGAGTCCCTCGATCTCGTGACTGGAAAGACTTCTTCGAAGAAAAACAACTTGTAACACTCCGAGCCCAACACTAGATGGCAGGATGTGCAAAGCATATGTATCTGCAGCTACACATGCCATCGAACATATATATATATATATATATATATATATATATATATATATATATGGAAAATGTCACTTACCCAGTGTACATCTGTTCGTGGCATGAGACACTGCAGATTCACATGCTGTGCATTATCCTGCGATCTAGTGTTGGGCTCGGAGTGTTACAAGTTGTTTTTCTTCGAAGAAGCCATTTCGAGTCACAAGACCAAGGGACTCCTCCCTTTCGGCTCCATTGCACATGGGCGTCGACTCCATCTTAGATTGTTTTCCCCGCAGAGGGTGAGGAAGGAGTTGTGTATATAGTAAAGGTGCTCATGCAATGGAGTATGTATGTACATAATGTATATAAAAATAGTCTATATTTACAAATTTAAAAATGTTAAGTTCCATCAACTTATAACGGCTACAGGCTCCCGGGGAGGCGGGAGGGCGCATGTGAATCTGCAGCGTCTCATGCCACGAACAGATGTACACTGGTTAAGTGACATTTTCCGTTCGATAGCATATGTAGCTGCAGATACACATGCTGTGCATAGACTGGTAAGCAGTTATCTCCCCAAAAGCGGTGGTTTAGCCTGTAGGAGTTGAAGTTGTCTGAAATAATGTTCGTAATACAGCCTGTCCTACTGTGGCTTGTTGTGTTGTTAACACATCTACGCAGTAATGTTTTGTGAATATATGAGGCGTAGACCATGTGGTTGCCTTACAGATTTCTGCCATAGGTGTATTTCCTAGAAAAGGCATTGTGGCGCCTTTCTTTCTAGTGGAGTGTGCCTTTGGCGTTAGGTAGGTCTCTTTTTGCTTTAATATAGCAGGTCTGAATACATTTCACTATCCATCTGGCTTTGCCTTGTTTGGATATTGGATTTCCTGCATGAGAGGTTTTTGGAAGGCTACAAACAATTGCTTTGTTTTGCAAAACTGTTTTATTCTATCAATGTAATACATTAGTGCTTTTTTAATGTCTAACGTATTTAAGGCTCTTTCAGCTACTGAGTCTGGTTGTGGAAAAAAGACTGGGAGTTCCACTGTTTGGTTTAGGTGGAATGGTGATATAACTTTTGGTAAGAATTTGGGATTTGTACAGAGAACCACCTTATGTTTATGTATTTGTATAAAGGGTTCGTGTATAGTAAATGCTTGTATTTCACTTACTCTTCTAAGAGATGTGATAGCTATTAGGAAGGCTACTTTCCAGGTTAAGTATTGCATCTCACAAGAGTGCATGGGTTCAAATGGTGGTCCCATGAGTCGTGTTAATACAATATTGAGGTTCCACGAGGGAACAGGTGGTGTTCTTGGGGGTATGATTCTTTTTAAACCCTCCATAAATGCTTTGATGACTGGGATTCTAAAGAGTGATGTTGAATGTGTAATCTGCAGGTAGGCAGATATTGCTGTGAGATGTATTTTAATAAAAGAGAATGCTAGTTTAGATTTTTGTAAGTGTAATAAGTAGCTTACAAAGTTTTGGGCGGAAGCATGTAGTGGTTGAATTTGATTATTATGGCAGTAATAAACAAATCTTTTCCATTTGTTTGCGTATCAATGTCTTGTAGTAGGTTTCCTAGCTTGTTTAATGGCCTCCATACATTCCTGTGTAAGGTCTAAGTGTCCAAACTCTAAGACTTCAGGAGCCAGATTGCTAGATTGAGCGATGCTGGATTCGGGTGTCTGATCTGTTGTTTGTGTTGAGTTAACAGATGTGGTTTGTTTGGTAGTTTGATATGAGGTACTACTGACAGGTCCAGTAGTGTTGTATACCATGGCTGGCGGGCCCAGGTTGGTGCTATTAGTATTAGTTTGAGTTTGTTTTGACTCAATTTGTTTATTAGATAAGGAAGGAGTGGGAGGGGGGAAAAGCGTAAGCAAATATCCCTGACCAGCTCATCCATAACGCATTGCCCTGAGACTGATCTTGTGGGTACCTGGATGCGAAGTTTCGGCATTTTGCGTTTTGTTTTGTTGCAAATAGATCTATTTGTGGGGTTCCCTGGAATCTGGAAGTAAGAGTTTAGTATTTGGGGATGAATCTCCCATTCGTGGATTTGTTTGTGATCCCGAGACAGATTGTCTGCTAACTGGTTCTGAATTCCTGGAATGAATTGTGCTATTAGGCGAATGTGGTTGTGAATCGCCCAATGCCATATTTTTTGTGAAGGGGAGGCACAACTGTGTCGAGTGTGTCCCTCCATGTTTGTTTAGGTAATACATTGTTGTCATGTTGTCTGTTTTGACAAGAATGTATTTGTGGGTTATTATGGGTTGAAATGCTTTTAGCGTTAGAAATACTGCTAACAGTTCTAAGTGGTTTATGTGAAACCGTCTTTGCTGTATGTCCCATTGTCCTTAGATGCTGTGTTGATTGAGGTGTGCCCCCAACCCTGTCATGGAAGCATCTGTTGTTATCACGTATTGTGGCACTGGGTCTTGAAAAGGCCGCCCTTGGTTTAAATTTATACTGTTCCACCATTGAAGCGAGATGTATGTTTGGCGGTCTATCAACACCAGATCTAGAAGTTGACCCTGTGCTTGTGACCATTGTGATGCTAGGCACTGTTGTAAGGGCCGCATGTGCAGCTTTGCATTTGGGACAATGGCTATGCATGAAGACATCATGCCTAGCAGTTTCATTACCATTTTGACCTGTATCTTTTGTTTTGGATACATGGCTTGTATTACAATGTGAAATGTTTGAACTCTTTGTGGACTTGGAGTGGCAATCCCTTTTGCAGTGTTGATTGTCGCCCCTAGGTATTGCTGTGTTTGACACGGCAAAAGGTGTGACTTTGGGTAGTTGATCGAGAAACCTAGTTTGTGTAGGGTTTCTATGACATATTTTGTGTGTTGTGAACACTGTATTTGCGTGTTGGTTTTGATTAACCAATCATCTAGGTACGGGAACACATGTATTTGCTGCCTTCTGATATGTGCAGCAACTACTGCCAGGCATTTTGTAAAAACTCTTGGCGCAGTTGTTATTCCGAATGGCAACACTTTGAATTGGTAATGTATCCCTTGGAATACAAACCTTAGGTACTTTCTGTGTGAAGGATGTATTGGTATATGGAAATATGCATCCTTTAGATCCAGTGTTGTCATGTAGTCTTGTTGTTTGAGCAGTGGGATTACGTTTTGTAATGTAACCATGTGAAAGTGGTCTGATTTGATGTATGTATTTAATGTTCTGAGATCTAGTATAGGCCTTAGACTTTTGTCTTTTTTGGGTATTAAAAAGTACAGTGAGTAAACTCCTGTGTTTAACTGTTCTTTTGGCACTAATTCTATTGCTTCTTTTTGTAGCAATGCTTGAACTTCTAATCCTAGAAGATCTATATGTTGTTTTGACATATTGTGTGTTTTCGGTGGGACATTTGGAGGGAATTTGAGAAATTCTATGCAATAACCATGCTGGATAATTGCCAGTACCCAAGTATCTGTTGTTATCTCCTCCCAATGTTTGTAAAATTGGCTTAGTCTCCCCCCCACAGGTGTTATGTGATGGGGGTGTGTGACTTGTAAGTCACTGCTTATTTTGAGGAGTTTTGGGGCTTTGGAACTTACCTCTATTTTTCTGGAATTGTCCCCCTCTATATTGCCCCCGAAAACCTCCCCGCTGATATTGGCTTTGGTAAGTGGGCCTTGTTTGTGATGTTGTGGTTTCTGTAGGTTGCCCTCGAAACCCTCCCCTAAAAGGTGTTTTGCGAAATGTGCCTCTGCTCTGCGGGGAGTAGAGTGCACCCATGTCTTTTGCTGTATCAGTGTCTTTCTTGAGTTTATCACTAGCAGTGTCTACTTCCGGCCCAAACAACTGCTGTTCATTAAATGGCATATTTAGCACGGCTTGTTGAATTTCCGGCTTGAATCCTGACATACGCAGCCATGCGTGCCTTCTTATTGTTATTGCAGTATTTACTGTCCTTGCAGCCGTATCTGCTGCATCGATTGAAGACCGTATCTGATTATTAGAGATACTTTGTCCTTCTTCCACCACTTGTTGTGCTCTTTTTTGGAAATCTTTGGGTAAGTGTTCTATGAAATGTTGCATTTCATCCCAGTGAGCTCTATCGTATCTTGCCAAAAGTGCTTGTGAATTGGCAATGCGCCATTGGTTTGCTGCTTGTGCTGCAACCCTTTTGCCCGCAGCATCAAATTTGCGACTCTCCTTGTCTGGAGGTGGTGCGTCCCCTGAGGTATGAGAGTTCGCTCTCTTACGAGCTGCCCCGACAACTACTGAGTCTGGTGTTAACTGTGTTGTAATATAAACTGGATCTGTTGGTGGTGGCTTGTACTTTTTCTCCACCCTTGGAGTTATGGCTCGGCCTTTAACAGGATCCTGAAAGATTTGTTTTGAATGTTTTAGCATTCCTGGGAGCATAGGTAGGCTTTGGTATTGGCTATGAGTGGAGGATAGCGTGTTAAACAAAAAATCATCCTCAATTGGTTCGGAATGCAAGGTGACGTTATGGAAAGCAGCTGCCCTTGCGACCACCTGTGTATAAGATGTACTGTCCTCCGGTGGTGATGGCCTCGCAGGGTATGAGTCTGGGCTGTTGTCCGATACTGGAGCATCGTAAAGGTCCAATGCATCAGGATCATCTTGACTCATAGTAGTATGAGTCGGGGAGTGCATCAGTGGAGGAGTTGTTACCGGTGATGTGTGCATTGATGGTGGTGGAGTTGTTTTTCTTGCTACCTTTGCCTGTGGCTGCTTGTCCTTTTCTTGAAAGGCAAGTCTTCTTTTTATTTTAATTGGGGGAAGAGTGGTTATCTTCCCCGTGTCTTCTTGAATGTGGAGCCTTCTTTGAGTATAGTCTGGCTCTACTGCTTCAAGTTCCTCTCCGAATTTATGCTTTTGCATTTGGGAGGACAATCCTTGTTCCTCTGTATAGGAACCTGTTTTCGGCTCCGAGGATAGATGTTTCGGAACCAAAATATTTCAGTTGTCTTTTTAGGCTCCGAAGAAACCTTTTTTATTTTCGGCGTGGTGGTGTCTCGGTGCCGAACTTCTTCGGTGCCGCTGTCCCGGTGCCGAAATTTCTCGGAGCCGATGTCTCGGGTCCGAGATTGCTGTGTGGCGGTATCTCGACCAGAGTCGAATGACTTCGACACAAGCGTGCCCTTTTTCGGTGCCTTGGGTCGGTCACCTATTTTTTGGGTTAAGCCATGGCCTGTTGGCGGTGGCGTCCCCTGGGCTTTTGTTGTCTTCTCGTGAGTCTTATGTTTCGACGTCTTACTCACGGTTTTCGGCATTTCTTCGGCCTCGAACTCTTCCGAGTCCGACTCGTGGATGGAGAAAGCTTCTTCTTCCTCCTCGAAACGCTCTTGTCCTGTCGGCGTCGACGCCATCTGCAGTCTTCTGGCTCTTCGGTCTCTTAATGTCTTCCTCGACCAAAACGCTCGACAGGCTTCACAAGTATCTTCCTTGTGCTCTGGAGACAAGCACAAGTTACAGACCAGATGCTGATCCGCATACGGATACTTGTTATGGCATTTTGGACAGAAGCGGAATGGGGTCCGTTCCATCAGCCTTGAAGTCACACGTGGCCGGGCCGACCAGGCCCCGACGGGGGATCGAAAAAAAAAACCCTAAGGGCCACCGGAGCTCTTCAAAATTCGGTGTTGATCTGTTGTAACTAACCCGATACCGAACGCAAACAATACCGACGTTTTTCCCGAGATTCTAACTAACTTTCCGACCCGAAACACAGAGCGAAAAGGAACACGTCCGAACCCGATGGCGGAAAAAAAACAATCTAAGATGGAGTCGACGCCCATGCGCAATGGAGTCGAAATTGGAGGAGTCCCTCGGTCTCGTGACTCGAAAAGACTTCTTCGAAGAAAAACAACTTGTAACACTCCGAGCCCAACACCAGATGGCGGGATGTGCACAGCATGTGTATCTGCAGCTACACATGCCATCGAACATATAAATATATATATAATGGAAAATGTCACTTACCTTGTGTACATCTGGTGTAGGATACCTGGAGGCGAAGCTTGGGCATTTTCTGCTGTGGCAAAAAGGTCTACCTGAGGAGTTCCCTACTTTGTGAAGAATGCTTGAAGAACTTGTGGGTGAAGTTCCCATTCATGGACTTGTTGCTGCATCCTGCTGAGCAAGTCTGCAAATTTGTTGTCCCTTCCTGAGAGATACTCTGCCACCAGGTGAATGTGGTGGTGGAAAGCCCACCTCCATATCATCGGAGTTGTGACAATTGGGATGATAGTGTTCTCTCCTTACTTCTGTAGATAATACATGGCTGTTATGTTGCCCGTGTGGACTAAGACAGCCTTGTGAGACAAGTGATGAAGAAATGCTTTCAGGGCTAGAAATACGGCCTGAAGCTCGAGGTAATTGATATGTAGGGATGACTGGTGACTGAGATCCCAAAGACCCAGTACTGTGAGGTCTTGCAAGTGAACGCCCCAACCCGTCAGAGATGTATCTGTGGTCAGAATTACCTGAGGCACAGGGTCCAGAAAAGGCTGCCCTTTCAAGAGGTTGGTGGTGTTTCACCATTTCAGAGCAGTGAGTATGGCGGTCTAACACTACTAGATCTTCCAGGTGACCTAGTGACTGAGACCACTGACGAGACAGATACTGCTGTATGGGGACGCATGTGGAGTTGGGCATGGGGAACGATGGCAACACAGGACGCCATCATCCCCAACAGGCACATGATAGCCCTGACTGTGTGTGTGTGCAATTCCCCTGAAACTGGGGGAGCAGAGACAGAAAACTCTGAACTTGGGCCGAGTTGGGATATGCTAGCCCCAACTCCGCATTGAGAATAGCTCCTAGGTAGGGCTGGACCTGAACGGGTTGAAGGTGGGATTTGGAAAAACTGATTGTGAAGCCCAGACTATGAAGGAGACTGTAGGAATCTGGTTCTCTGTACAGTCCACTAGAAGGAAGTATACTGCGCAGAGAGTCCAGTGTATCCCGATTTGGTATTGCAGAGGTAAAAGCAGATAGGACTAATGCTCTATTTGTGGTCGTGTGGGCAGTAGTTAGGCTTATCAGAGTAGTGTTAAGCATTTGCTGTTCTCAAAGAGGCAATAAATGAGACATTCAAAGAATAAATCTGAGGCCAATTTAGAAAAATAACTCTTACTATAAATGTTTCAAACCCAAGAACTTTGTAATCAGGTAAGTGGACCTTTGGCATAAATACTTTGCAGTTTCAAAAATAGATACTTATCCTATGGAGGAAAACAATGTTCAGCAAACACAGGTTTACATTGACTTGCAAAGCTAATCTCAGGGATTTAAGGGAAGTACTGGGCACTGATCAGAACCACACCAACAGTACACACCGGGCCCCTAGGGTGGCCAGGTGCAATAAGGCGCCAGGAGCCCAGTTGTTCCCAATGGGAGTTTGCTCCTCGTAAAGACAGGCTGCAGGCTCTGGCTAGGAAGCCAGTCAGGGACAACAAGCAGATAGGTAGTAGGCTTGGGGTGCTGGGGGACGTAGGTGTACCTTTGGTCCTCTTTTCCTGTGCCCAGGGGCGACGGATGCAGGGGTGTCTTTAGGTGTTGGATTTTCACAGCCAGGAGCACTCTCAGTCACGGGCTCCTGGGTGTTGATACTGCAGCCATCATGGGGGAGTCCAGCAGGGATGGACCCAGGGTGAACTCGAGCTCTTTGAAGCCAGGTGACATTGTTGCACCGGTGACCCACCTCAGCTGGGGTCAGGGGTCATGGGTGCAGTGGTTGCTGGAGATGTCAGAGTTTCTCTCTCCACAAGCCTGTGGAAAGGGAACCTATGTGCAGAGGCTGCCGGCATCCTGGGTGAGTCCATGATGGGTGAGACCACACTGGACTGTCTCTGGGCAGCTGGGCACCGTTGGTTGGCTTCATCTCGGATTGTAGATGTTGGGTGCAGAGGTCTCTTCTGGTATTGGTTTCTGGGGTTCCAGCAGCTGCAGAGTCTTTTCTTTGGAGCTTCTTTTTGCAGGGCAAGTCGGCTGCCCACAGGAGACTTGAGGCTTAATTGAAGGCTGGATGATTTGGCTTCTTGTGCAGGATCCTTCGAGGTCAGCAGGCAGGCCAGAGGGGCTGGTTCCAGGTTTTCCTCTTTTGCGGGTGCAACTCTTTTTTGTCCAGGTATTCTTAGGTTTTTGAAATCTGAGTTCTAAGGTTCAGGGGTGCCACCTAAATACTCGATCTAGGGGCGATACAGGGAGTGCCAGGCAGTTGCTAATAGGCTGACCACCTTTAGGGTGACTACTTCCTTCTTATGACCACTTCTGCTGGAAGTGGGCATGAAACTAACTCTAGTGGCCTAATTCCTTCTAAGCAAGATGAGGAATTGGAAAAGTAGTGCCCACTTCAGCTCATCCACTTTAAAGGTGGGAATGGCATGAAGTGGGCAGTACTAATTTAACTAATTTTCTTGCCTGTTCTACTGCCAAAAGTGGGGTCAGGACGAGGGATTGGTCATCTCCAGCATTTGGAGAGACCTGGGTCACATTACAAAGGCGGCAAGGCCTTTGAAGCTTACCACACTGGAATGTTCATCCTGCATGGGAGAGGTCACAGGTCTGCCCAGAGCAGGCCTTTGTCTCATACCCTCGAGAGCACTGGCTCTTACTTTGGTGGGCCAGAAACGTAACTGTGGTGTCTGAACTGGTCAGGACCGGTCTGTCAGCACACTAGTAGCTAGTAGGTTTTCAGGGTCCACCTCTAAGGTGCCCTCTGTGTGCATTTTGTCATAAATCCAGCAATGGGGCCAGAAAGGGTTTATTATTCTGAGATGTTTGATACCAAATATCCCAGGATACACACAAGCTCTCATGTGACTGGGGAACTCGTATTGACCAGCGTCCAGCACATGCATTTAAAATGGCTTACCTGTGCCCTTACTATGTCTCCAAATCGACAGACATAGCAGGGGCAAATCTGCTCATGAATATATGCCCTCACATGTGCCTGGATGCACCTTGCCCTAGGAGTGATTTACACCTGGCACATGCTGTAATAGGGGACCTAGCACACAGGAGCATGCAACAGATTGAGTTTTCAATTTAGCCTCACGAAAACAAGCAGCCTGCAATGGCAGCACTTGTGTGAGGTTGGTGAGGGGACTTTGTGGGTTGGCACAACTGGTGCTGCAGTCCTCAAACTTTCCTTAGTAACCCAGGCCCTAGGTACCAAGGGTACCATTTACTACGGACCTACAGTGGTAGCTAAAGATTTTGCCAATTCTGCAAAACTACTGTGCAGTTTTGAGGAAGAGATCTGGCACTTGGGACCTGGTTAGCAGGGACCCAGAGCACTAAGCCAAAGCAACATCAGAAACCAGGCATAAAGTGGGGGCTAACCATGTCAGAAAGGGTGCTTTCCTACAGAGATCTACTGTCAACTGAGTGTGATATTGGCTCTGTGGCAATGTGCTGGCTTTGATGAGCGAGTCGTCTAGGTAAGGGAACACGTGTATGTTCTGTCTTCTGAGGTGTGCCTCAACTACACCTAAGCACTTTATGAAGACTCTGGGAGCTGTTGGGGCTCCGAAAGGCAGGACTGGTAATGTTTGCCTGCAACCACAAATCTTAGGTATTTTCGGTGTGCAGGTTGGACAGGAATATGAAAGTAGGCATCCTTTAGATCTAGAGCCGTCAAAGTTGATTTGTTGCAGAAGTGGAATAGCATCTTGAAGAGTAACCATGTAAAAGTGTTCAGAGAGAATGTATTGGTTTAATGGTCTGAGGGTCATAATAGGCATGAGAGTGTCGTCTTTTTGGGAATAAGAAAATATAGGGAGTATACCCCTGATTCCTGGTGTTGTAAGTAAACAGGCTCGATGGCCTCTTTGAGAAGAAAAGATTGAACGTATTTTTTGAGAAGGGTGAGGTGCTTGTGGGATAGACTGAGTGTGAGGGGGAATGTTAGGAAGAGTGCTAATGAGCTCCAGACAATACCCATGTTAGATAATGGAAAGGACCCATTGGTCCGTGGTGATGTTGACCCATTCTGGATGAAAATCTTAAAACTGTCCCCTGACAGTTGTGGAGTTAGTGGGGGAAGACAGAGGTAGTCACTGCTTTGCAGTGGAGGAAGAGCCTCGAGAGGCAGTGCTCTTACTTCTGCCCATATTGTTGCTGCGTTTGTAGGACCCCCCCCCCCCATAGAAACCTCTACAACAGGAGGGTGGAGGCTGTCTGGTTTGGTAAGTAGACGCCTCAGAGGATGTAGCTTTGTAAGCACCTCTGAAGGTGGGGGTGACAAAAGTGCTCCTTTGTGCCTTAGCCGGATCTCTCTTTTTTCAGCTTCAAGGGCACTTGAGGTGCAAAAAGATGATTCTTATCAAAGGGCGTGGTAAGGACCGCTTGCTGTACCTCTGCGGCTCCTAGACCACAGAGTATAGAATTATTAGTTATTGTTTGCCCCTCTGCAACAATTTGATGCCCTCTCTTGCAGTGCTCCTCTGGAAGAAATTGGATGAGCTCCTCCATTTCATCCCAGTGAGCTCAGTCAAATCAAGCCAGTAAACCCTGTGAATTGGAGATACTCCAATAATTAGCTGCCAGTGCAGCCACTCTAGTCGGCAACATCTATTTTCTTACCCTCCCTCTCAGGAGGAGGAGGTCCCCTGTGGCCTGGATATTTGGCATGCTTAATGCAGAGGGGGCTTCTATGGAACCTTGAGGGACCAGTGACCTATTGTATAATGGATCTGAGGGAGCAGGCTTATATCTCTTGGCTACTCTTGAGGAGATAACCCTTCAGCGGACAGGTTCTTTGAAAACTTCCTCAGCACGAGGAAGCATGCCAGGGAGCATAGGGAGAAATTGGATATCCCTGTAGGGAGAAATTGGATGTCCCTGTGGGTAGATGTAAGCGTATTGAGCAGGAAGTCCTGTTCAATAGGGTCCCTGTGTAGCTCTGCATTCTGGAAAGCGGCTATCCTGGCCACAACCTGTTGGTAGGATGTACTATCCTCTAGTAGTGAGGGGCGTGCGGGGTACAAGTCTGGATCACTGGGGAGGATGAGGTCAGGGTCATAAGCTCCCATGGATATGGGTCATGCTGTGTCCCACCCAAACCTTACCCAACATATAAAGGGGACCCCCTGAGGGGTATAATCTCCTGCAGTAGGTGAGGCAGGTGAAAGAGGAGGTGAGGGAGGGGGTGGAGAAGGTGGATCAGGAGGAGGCAGTGAAGGGTTGTGAGGTGTGCTGGTAGCCTTTTTCATACTAGTCTTCTTTGGAGGTGGAGAAGTGTCCAAAACTTCTTGGACAGACAGCTTCCTTTTGAAGAGTGCACATGAAGAAGCAATAATGTGTCCTGTAATCTCCTGGATATGGAGGACGCGCTGATGAGCATCCATAGTCCTCAGAATGGGTTCCACGGGAGAAGGTGTAGATTAAGATTGACTGGAGTCTTTCTGTTCTGATGTTTTTGGATCCATGGATTTCCACACCAAAGTTTTAGGTCTGTGCAATTTCAGGACGCTTAGATGGAGGCCGTAGCCTGCCAGGTCTGAGCCGAAGTTCGGACCGAGATGGAAGCGGTGTCTCAGACTGAGGTGCTGGTGGTTGAAGACGACATCTTGGTCTTGGCTATTTTTGAAGCTGAGCCAGAGGGAGGGCCAGATGAAATGGATTTTCGGATCCGGCCTTTGCCTGGTGGCAGTGGCAGTCCGGCGACCTCTACAAAGGACCTTTATACATTTTTTGGGTGGGGAGAAGGGGCACGGTACTCACAGGTTGAGTAGATGTTACCTTGTGGCTTTTAATGGCCAACTGCACGTCGAAGCCGGGATTGAGAAGGTTGCATCTTGTTGCTCAGGTTCCTCCTGGGATTGTTCCTCCCAAAAGATGTCCACGGTGTTGTCCTGAGTCTTGTGCGCCATTTCCAGTTGACAACTCTGGGGTCCCGAAACATCTTCTTCGACCAGAAGGATCTGCAGGCGTCACAGGTAGTTTTCTGGTGATTGGGAAGAGGCAGAAGTTTCACACCAGATGTTGATCATTGTGGGGAAATTTAATGTGGCATCGAGGACAGAAATGAAATGGCATTCTTTGTATCAGCTCAGCATAATGGTCTGGGCTGCGTGGCGAGGTAGGCCGGAGACAGGTGAGGAAGCCCTAGAAGGCTAACGGTCGGTGCCTGGACCGACAATTCAAGATTAACTCTTAGTTAGGAATGTGCTATCGAGATACAACACCATCGTAAAACAGAAGACAGAAAGAAAGGTTTTGAACCGGAGCCTGTCAAAAGACAGAGCAAATACATACACGTCCGAACCCAACGCTGAAGAAGAAAAAATCTAGCAAATGAGTCTATGCCCATGCGCAGTATCACCGAGAGGAGCAGCCGCTCGAACCAGTGACTTGAAACGCTCTTTCGAAGAAAAACAACATACAACACTCCGGCCCAACACTAGATGACAAGAGTATGCAGAGCATGTGTATCCGCAGCCACTGAACATGTAGTTTCAGGATCCAATCTGGCACTAAGAAGGATTCCACCAAGGAAGCTGCTGCGGAAGCGGGTATCCATTAGGAATAAGTTAACTTTTACACAAAACTGTCTGGTTTCATTAACGTAACAACATCAGCTGTTGGTTTCCCCAAGTTTATAGCAACCATTTAAATTATATTTTTAGAAGAAATCTCTCCTCAGAGGAACAACAAGAAAATACAATAACATTCACAACACTGAAAATCTAAATTTTGTTTAAGTCCAACTGACCAATTTGATGACATCTACAAAATATATAAGACTCTTATAATTCACACTAATCCTATTCCAAACTATGGCCAAGCTTTCCTCAATTTACAAAGAAAACCACTGGAAGCTGTACTTTGGAAATCCTCAAGATTTATATTTTTAGATTCAGGTGTGCTTTTTCAACACAACACTATAGAAATGAACAAATTCATATTGTTATAATAAACAAATTAATATTGTTTTAATGACAGAATATTAGCAGGTTATTAAAATAGATTTATCTTGCTTAAAGTGGTTATATTGAACCTAAAAAAGTTAATTCCCTATTTGAAGCGCTTTTCATATACTCAATCAAGAAATTTGATACATTCAAAAGAAATGAAAAATACTTGTAATGATTTTAATTTTTGCCAAACAATTTTCTCTTACTTGTTCCAATGTGTCTTTGAGTTGCGATACAAGGATGGAAACATAATGGGTAAAATTTTTGCTGCATTGTCACTGATCAGACTCATAATATATTCATTGTTCCAATAGTACAATGCTCTCTCCGCCACCTAAAGATAGAAAAAGGCAATATCAAAACCTATTCTGAAAATCACGGACATTGACAAATAAGGAATAGGTTCTAACCTGTACCTCCCGTTCGCTCGTAAGGGAATTTCCATTAGAGTCATAAGCACTGAATAGTTCTGCCCACGTGCAAGGACCCCGGAGCACTTCTTCATAATATATCCTCTTAAGTGGAAATGTTCTCCTTTCTTCGGGAAGGCCTGCAGAATCACTTGAGAGAACAAAAATTATGCAACCTATAGGGATAGGCTACAATGACCTCAATACTCAATCTTTAGTTCAAAAAAAGGGGGCCAAGAGATTACATCTGTATATAATTTGATGCTTTGGAAAAAAAACTGCATAAATGTCTTTCACAAACCCTTTTTTGGAGTAACAGAGAGATGAAGCAGCCTAGGACAGAGTAGCCGCATGGGATGCCATTATAGGAGTCTGTGCCTTTAAGAAGCCAGAGATTACGAGTACCCCATCATGCTAAGCAGGTGACAATTGCTTCAGTTCTTTTTTAAGGCGATGTGTGTGTGAGGACACTTTTAGAGTAATGATGAACTCTGTCCAATCCATCTGGGAGGAGGGAGAGTTGCTTATGGATAGAATGGAAATTCCCCTATGAAGGAATGAAAATGTCACTTACCCAGTGTACATCTGTTCGTGGCATCAGTCGCTGAGATTCACATGGGCTGCATAGCTCGCCATCTGGTGTTGGGTCGGAGTGTTACAAGTTGTTTTTCTTCGAAGAAGTGTTTGAGTCACTGGACCGAGTGGCTCCTCCTTCTGTGCTCATTGCGCATGGGCGTCGACTCCATATTCGATTGTTTTCCCCGCAGAGGGTGAGGTAGGAGTTGTACTATAGTAATAGTGCCCGCGCAATGAAATGTGTAAGTATGTACCTATTAAAGGTTTAAATAATATATATACAAATGTACAAAATTGAAGGTAACTTCTGAACTGCTACAGGCTTCCGGGGAGGTGGGTGGGCCCATGTGAATCTCAGCGACTGATGCCACGAACAGATCTACACTGGGTAAGTGACATTTTCAGTTCGATGGCATCTGTCGCTGTAGATACACATGGTCTGCATAGACTAGTAAGTAGTTATTTCCCCATAAGCGGTGGTTTAGCCTGTAGGAGTAGAAGTTGTCTGAAATAGAGTTCTTAATACAGCTTGACCTACTGCAGCTTGTTGTGCGGATAGCACATCTATACAGTAGTGTTTGGTGAATGTGTGAGGCGTAGACCATGTGGCTGCCTTACATATTTCATGCATTGGGATGTTTCCTAAAAAGGCCATTGAAGCACCTTTTTTCCTTGTTGAATGTGCCCTGGGAGTAATGGGCAGTTGTCTTTTTGCTTTAAGGTAGCAGATTTGGATGCATTTAACAATCCATCTGGCTATACCTTGTTTTGATATTGGGTTACCTGCATGAGGTTTTTGGAATGCAATAAATAGCTGTTTAGTCTTTCTGATGTTCTTTGTTCTGTCAATGTAGTACATTAATGCTCTTTTGACATCTAGTGTATGTAGTGCTCTTTCAGCCACAGAATCTGGCTGTGGGAAAAAAACTGGTAGTTCTACCGTTTGATTTAGATGGAACGGTGAAATAACTTTTGGTAAAAATTTTGGATTAGGTCGTAGGACTACCTTATTTTTATGTATTTGTATAAAAGGTTCCTGTGTTGTGAACGCTTGAATTTCACTTACTCTTCTCAGAGATGTAATGGCGATGAGAAAGGCAACTTTCCAGGTTAGGAATTGTATTCCGCAAGAGTGCATGGGTTCGAAAGGTGGGCCCATGAGTCTTGTTAGGACCACGTTTAGGTTCCATGAAGGAACAGGTGGTGTTCTTGGTGGTATAATTCTTTTAAGACCTTCTATGAATGCTTTGATGACTGGTATCCTATACAAGGAAGTTGAATAGGTAGTCTGCAAGTATGCAGATATTGCTGCAAGGTGTATTTTAATAGAAGAGAAGACTAGCTTTGCTTTTTGTAAATGGAGCAAGTAATTTACTATATGTTTTGGAGTTGCGTCTAGTGGTTGTATCTGATTATGATGGCAGTAACAAACAAATCTTTTCCACTTACTTGCGTAGCAGTGTCTAGTGGATGGCCTTCTGGCCTGCTTTATGACCTCCATACACTCTTGGCTAAGTTGTAAGTGTCCGAATTCTAGGATTTCAGGAGCCAGATTGCTAGATTCAGCGATGCTGGATCTGGGTGTCTGATCTGTTGGTTGTGTTGCGTTAACAGATCTGGTTTGTTCGGCAGTTTGATGTGGGGTACTACAGAAAGATCTAGCAGTGTTGTGTACCAGGGTTGTCTTGCCCACGTTGGTGCTATTAAAATGAGTTTGAGTTTGTTTTGACTCAATTTGTTTACTAGATAAGGGAGGAGAGGGAGAGGAGGAAAAGCGTAAGCAAATATTCCTGACCAGTTCATCCATAGGGCATTGCCTTGGGATTGCTTGTGTGGGTATCTGGACGCGAAGTTTTGGCACTTTGCGTTCTCTTTTGTTGCAAATAAGTCTATTTGAGGTGTTCCCCAGAGTGTGAAGTAGGTGTTCAGAATTTGTGGGTGGATTTCCCATTCGTGGACTTGCTGGTGATCTCGAGAGAGATTGTCTGCCAGTTGATTCTGGATCCCTGGAATAAACTGTGCTATGAGGCGAATTTGATGGTGGATTGCCCACTTCCATATGTTTTGAGCTAATAAGCTTAACTGCGTTGAATGTGTTCCTCCTTGTTTGTTTAGATAATACATCGTTGTCATGTTGTCTGTTTTGACAAGGATGTATTTGTGGGTTATGATTGGTTGGAAAGCTTTTAGTGCTTGAAAAACTGCTAATAATTCTAGATGATTTATATGCAGTTTTGTTTGATGTATGTTCCATTGTCCTCTTATGTTGTGTTGATTGAGATGTGCTCCCCACCCTGTCATGGAAGCATCTGTTGTTATTACGTACTGTGGCACTGGGTCTTGGAAAGGCCGCCCTTTGTTTAAATTTATACTGTTCCACCATAGAAGCGAGAGGTAAGTTTGGCGGTCTATTAACACCAGATCTAGAAGGTGACCCTGTGCTTGAGACCACTGTGAGGCTAGGCACTGTTGTAAGGGCCTCATGTGCAGTCTTGCGTTTGGGACAATGGCTATGCATGAGGACATCATGCCTAGGAGCTGTAGTATTGTTCTTGCTTGTATTGTTTGATTTGGAGACATGTGTTGAATGACTCTGTTGAAATTGTGAATTCTTTGTGGAGTTGGCGTTGCTACTCCTTTTGTCGTGTCTATTATGGCTCCTAGATATTGCTGTACTTTGCTTGGCTGAACGTTGGATTTTGCAAAGTTGACGGTGAACCCTAGTTTGTAGAGGGTTTGTATGACTTGATTTGTGTGGTTTGAGCATTGTGTGAGCGAACTGGTTTTGATTAGCCAGTCGTCTAGATACGGGAATACATGTATTTGCTGCCTTCTGATGTGTGCAGCGACTACTGCTAGGCATTTTGTGAATACCCTTGGAGCGGTTGTTAAACCGAAAGGCAATACTTTGAATTGGTAATGTATTCCTTTGAATACAAACCTTAGATATTTTCTGTGTGATTGATGTATTGGTATATGGAAATATGCGTCTTTGAGGTCTAGGGTTGTCATGTAGTTGTGTTTTTTGAGCAATGGTAAAACTTCTTGTAGTGTGACCATGTGAAAGTGGTCTGATTTGATGAATGTGTTTACTACTCTGAGGTCTAGAATTGGTCTCAGTGTTTTGTCCTTTTTTGGTATCAAGAAGTACAGTGAATAAACTCCTGTGTTTATTTGTGTACTTGGTACTAATTCTATTGCATTTTTTTGCAGTAGTGCTTGAACTTCTATCTCTAGAAGCTGTGAATGGTGTTTTGATAAATTTTGTGATTTTGGTGGTATGTCTGGAGGGAATTGCAGGAATTCTATGCAATAACCATGTTGGATAATTGCTAGAACCCATGTGTCTGTAGTTATTTCCTCCCATGCTTCGTAATATTGACCTATCCTTCCCCCCACTGGTGTTGTGTGGGGGGGGTGAGTGACGTGTGAGTCACAGCTTGTTGGTAGTGGTTTTGGGGCTTTGAAATCTTCCTCTATTCCTAGGGAATTGCCCTCCTCTATACTGGCCCCGAAAACCTCCCCTGTACTGTCCCTGGTAGGTGGACGGTGCGGACTGTGAGGTACTGGCTTGTGTGGCCTGACCCCGAACCCTCCTCTAAAAGGTGTTTTGCGGAAGGTGGTATAAGATCCTCTGCTCTGCGGGGAGTAGAGTGCGCCCATGGCCTTGGCAGTGTCAGTGTCCTTTTTGAGCTTTTCTATGGCTGTGTCGACCTCCGGACCGAACAGAAGTTTTTCGTTTACTGGCATGTTAAGTACTGCCTGCTGAATTTCTGGCTTGAATCCAGACGTTCTGAGCCATGCGTGCCTACGGATGGTAACCGACGTATTAATGGTCCTTGCGGCTGTGTCTGCTGCATCCATAGAGGAGCGTATTTGATTGTTGGAAATGTTTTGACCCTCTTCAACAACCTGTTTTGCTCTTTTTTGTAGATCTTTTGGGAGATGTTCAATGAGATGCTGCATCTCATCCCAGTGGGCTCTGTCGTATCGCGCTAGCAGCGCTTGTGAGTTTGCGATGCGCCACTGGTTTGCTGCCTGGACAGCGACCCTCTTCCCGGCTGCATCGAACTTTCTGCTTTCTTTATCTGGGGGAGGTGCATCCCCAGAAGTGTGTGAATTTGCCCGTTTTCTGGCAGCCCCTACCACCACAGAATCTGGTGGCAGCTGAGAGGTGATGAATACAGGGTCCGTAGGAGGCGCCTTATACTTTTTGTCCACTCTAGGCGTTACTGCCCTACTTTTAACTGGCTCCTTGAAGATCTCCTTTGCATGGCGTAGCATGCCTGGGAGCATAGGCAGGCTTTGGTAGGAGCCGTGGGTGGAGGAGAGGGTGTTAAATAAAAAGTCATCCTCTACTTGTTCAGAGTGTAGTTCCACATTATGGAACTGAGCTGCTCTAGCCACCACTTGTGAATAGGCTGTGCTGTCCTCAGGTGGTGATGGCCTAGTTGGGTATGTGTCTGGGCTGTTATCAGACACTGGTGCATCGTACAAGTCCCACGCGTCATTATCTTGGTCGTCGTGGCTCATGGCGGTGTGAGCTGCCGAATGTGACGGGGTGTAAGTTGGCGAAGCCGGAGTTACAGGTGGAGGCGAGGGAGGAGGTGTTACCGTCTTTGCTGTTTGTTGCTGAGGAGCCTCTCGTGCTACAAACTGAAGTGTTCTCTTTCTTTTGACAGGTGGAAGGGTACTGATCTTCCCTGTCCCCTGCTGAATAAAGATACGCTTTTGCGTGTGATCCACTTCAGTGGATTGCAGTTCCTGTTCGAATCTGTGTCTTTTCATTTGTGAAGACATAGAAAGTTCTTCAGTATAGGAGCCTGAAACTGGGTCTGTTGGTGCTTTTTTCGGCTCCGAAAACCCTGTTGTTTGTTTTTTCGGCTCCGAGGTAACCTTCCTCTTCTTTTGTGCCGAAAAATCTTGGCCTCTATGGTCTTCGGCGCCACTGTCTCGGCGTCGATCCGTGTCGACACCGAACTCTCGGTGTCGATGCTTCTGTTTAGCACTCTCTCGGTCCCGAGGAGGCTGCGTGCCGGTGTCTCGACCGGAGTCGGACGATCTCGACACTGAATGGGCCTTTTTCGGTGCCGATTGTTGGTCACCGTGAAGTTGGGTGGAGCCATGGCCGGTTGGCAGTGGCGTCCCCTGGGCCTTTTTGCCTTTTTTAATTTCTGATCTCGACGTCTTACTCACAGTTTTTGTATTGTCGAGTTCGTCGGAGTCTGAATCCTGGATGGAAAAGGATTCCTCCTGTTCCTCTTCTGTCTCGAACTGTCGATGCTCCTTTGGCGTGGACGCCATATGCAGTCTTCTCGCTCGACGGTCACGCAGAGTTTTTCAGGACCGGAACGCCCGACAGGCCTCACAGGATTCTTCGCTGTGCTCGGGTGACAGGCACAGGTTACAGACCGAGTGTTGGTCCGTATAGGGATATTTGTTGTGGCATTCAGGGCAGAATCAAAACGGGGTCCGTTCCATCGGCGTTGTTCTCCACGCGGTCGGGCCGACTAGGCCCCGACAGTGTGCCGAAATCTACCCCGAAGGGCACCGAAGCGCTTCGATGTTCAATGCGTTGTCGTCTGTGTTTATCTCGAACCGGATCGCAACGATACCGTCGAAAATCTTCCGTTTTCAGCTATCTCTCCGTTCCGAAACTCGGAGCGACAGGAACACGTCTGAACCCGATGGCGGAAAGAAAACAATCGAATATGGAGTCGACGCCCATGCGCAATGAGCACAGAAGGAGGAGCCACTCGGTCCAGTGAGTCGAAAACACTTCTTCGAAGAAAAACAACTTGTAACACTCCGACCCAACACCAGATGGCGAGCTATGCAGACCATGTGTATCTACAGCGACAGATGCCATCGAACCTGTAGTTACAGGGAAGAAACTATTCCTCATCTCATAGCGGATTTCCATTTTTAGTCCATCCCTGCCTGAGACAGTGGAGTGGACAATAAACAATGCCCTTTCAAGCAAACAGATTCCTAAGGGAGGCCTGCCCTATTTAAGCATCTGCTCTGGCATCTGACTCCAAGCAGCAGACCGTGGTTAATGTGCAGACAGATCTCTAGGTGGCTGCTTTGCAAATCTCTTTGATAGGGATATTTTGTTTTAATAAAGCAGTTGTAGCTGCTTTACGCCTAAAGGAGTGTGCTTTAGGCTTAGCTGATAGTGTTTTATTAGCCATTTGATAACATAAGAGAATACAAGAAACAATCCAACGGAAGATGGACTGTTTAGAAGAGGCCAAACCTGTACAGACTGGACCACAGTTGATAAACAGCTGGTCTGATCTTCGAATGTCATGTCTTGTCTAGACAGAATTTTAAAACTCTTCCTACATCCAGGGAATGGAGAGATCTTTCTGCTGGAGTAGAGGGATTCTGGAAAAAAGTTGGGAGCGATATAGTCTGATTAACATGAAAATCTGAAATAACCTTGGGAAGACATTTCAGATTAGTTCAACCACTTTGTGGGAGTGGAAGACTGTATATGGTTTGTGAGAACAGAGAGCCTGGATTTCGCTGACCGTGGGAGCTGATGTTATTGCTACAAGGAAAGCTGCTTTCCAGGAGAGGTGTTGCAGGAATGCTTTGTGAATAGGTTCAAAAGGGTCATGCATGAGACGTGAGTCGCAATTTAAAGCTCCCATGGTGGTGAGGGACATTTAATGGGCGGAAAAATCTTTTTCAAACCTTCTAGAAAATATTTGATGACTGGGATTTTGAAAAAAGGATTGTGAAGGCTATTTTCTGTAGGCAGTAAGGGCTGCCAGGTGAACCTTTGTAGAGGAAAACTGTAAGCAAGATGTTGCCCGATGGAACAAGTATGGCAGTATGACGTCCTGGAAAGACATGGGGTCCACGTTGTTGGAGGAACACCAAATGCTGAATCACTTCCACTTGAAGGGATATGCGGAAGGTGTTGAAGGCTGCTTATACTCTGAGGATGTCTATGCATTCCTTTGGCAGTTTCAAGTGTCCATACTGTACTAGATCAGTAGCCATGATGCCAAATTCAAGGAGAGATTGGGGTGTAGTATCTGTCCTTGGAACTTCGTCAAGAGGTCTGCCCTCCATGACAGCCAGAGATGTGGACGGATGGACCAGTGAAGGAGGCCCATGGACCACCACTGACGTGGCCACTCTAGAGATATTAGGATCATCTTGGCTCTCTAGTTGGACAGCTGGATGAGAACTGCTGGTATTAAGGGAATCGGTGAAAAAACGTAAAGAAATTTGCTGGACCAGTAAATCCATTGGCAATTCCTAAGCGTCCCTAGATGGTAATACTTCAAGGAGAAGCTTTGGCATTTTTTTTTTCTGTGGTGGCAAGCAGGTTTATGGAAGGGGTGCCCCATAGATTAAATAAGTTGTGAATGACGTTGTAGTACAAACCCACTCATGATTTTCTTGCAGAATCCTGCTGAGAGTCTGCCTGAGCATTCTGCACACCTGGAAGATGCGCAGCGATGATATTTCTATTCCTGTCTATGAGACATTTCCATATTGACTTGGCGTTGTGCCAAATCGGTCTGTACCTTGTCCCTCCATACTTGTTGAGCTAGTACATGGTAGTCGTATTGTGCATTTGTACAAGCAGGAAGATGGTTTTGAAGGACTGATGAAATGCTTTTAGTGCTAGATGGACTGCGTGTAGCTACAGAAGGTTGATGTGGTATCTGGACACTCTATGACCATGTGCCCTGGATCTGGAGGTAGTCGATTTGAGCCCCACATACCCCCCAGTCATTATAGTTTGAATAGGAACCGCATGATGAAAGGGCATCCCCTGAATCAGGTTCTTTAGGGTGCACCAACACTTCAAAAACACTTTTGCATGACAAAATGATAATATTCCTGGTCTTCCAATTGCCCGTCAGCTGGTCCCACTCGTCCTCGAGACATTCATGCATCACGTCTACGAGACAGGATATTGTTCTCACAGTTGGGCGGCAAGCTGTCATGAGAGAGCAACATTTCAGAAGGATTGATAAACGTCTCTCCTCCTAAGAATGCACTCTTTCCTGTAATGTATCGATGGTCGCTCCCAGGTAGGGCAATGTCTGAACCGGACAGAATTTGACTTGCTGAGGTTTACTTGTAGACTTAATCTCTAAAGGAGGCTACAAGTCCATTGATCGTGAAGCTGAGCTTCTTGAGTCGTGGATGCCTTAATCAGCCAATCGCCTAGGTAGGGGTAAACCTAGTTTGGTTTTCCTCAGATGGGCAGCCACCACTGCCATGTACTTCGAGAAAGTTCTGGGTGCTCGCTTGAGACCAAATGGAAGGACTTTGTACTGGTAGTGGTCTCGACCTACTACAAACCTCAAGATCCTGCGGTGCTTTCTTGCAATTTGAATGGGAAAGTATGCGTCTTGAAGGTCAAAGGAACATAGCAAATCCTTTTGGTGCAATTGGGGATACATTTGTTGTAAAGACAGCATCCTGAACTTTTCTCGTCTAATCCATTTGATGGCTGTTTTGAGGTTGAGAATGGGTTTGAATTTGTTCTTTTCTTTCTTTTTGGCAAAAAGTACCAGGAATAGATTCCAGTTCCTTGTTGGAGAGGAGGAACAGACTCCACCGCCTGCTTCTTTAAGATGATGTTTACTTTAGCTTGTAATCGTGAGATTTGTAATGTGTATGGTTTCGGCAGAATGGACAGTTGGAGGTGGTGAATCTGAGACAGTGTCCACTGCGAACAATATTCAGAACCTAGGCGTCTGGAGTGATGTTTTGACACTCTGGTAGGGAGAAGCATCCAACATTACCTGACAGAGTAGATAACGGAAGAGGGGGAAGTAAAGGTTCAGGGTTTTGACCCGGGAAGGATGTTTGCCTCGTTGAGCAGGCTGCTGGGTAGATCACCCTCTAGACTGCTTTCTCTGGTATGACAGATTGAGCCACTGGTGCTGTTGTTGTGCACCGTTTTGATGAAGTCCTTGATACCAATGACGGTAACAGCTACAGTGTTGGTAGGGTTGGAAACATTTTCTTTGTTCTCTGGGCCTCTCTAAGCCTACTGCCTATAGAGTGTCCATCTCTGTCTTCATTCTAGCCATTTTGTCTTCTGTATGACTTCCAAATAGTGTGGTGTCAGAGAAAGGGAGATTTGATATTCTTTGTTGTGCTTCTGGTTTGAGGGTATTAAGACGGACACAAGAATGTATGCGGAGAGCAACCCATGGCAATTCTCGTGTGCAGCTAAAATGGAGGAGTCTGCTGCAGCACTAATAACTTGATTGGATAGCATTAAACCTTCATTTAAGATTTCCATAAAATCATCACTCTTATCACTGGGGAGATTCTCAGCAAACCGTTGCATGGATTCCCACAGTGACCTATCATATTTGCCTAGAAGGGAAGTGGCACTGGCTGCTTTAATGGAGATTGCTGCAGAGCTGGACACTTTATGGCCTCTAGAGTCCAACCTGCAACTCTCCTTATCTGGTGGTACTGTAGAGGTGGGGGTAGTGGCATGTTGTTTCTTCATTGCTACTATAATCACCAAATCTGGTTTAGGGTCTGTCCGGAGGAAAGCAGGATCTTGCTCCAGAGAGCGATACTTTTTTTGAAGTCTGGGTGGGACCAATTTAACTGTAGCCCGAGTCAGGAAAAGATCCATGGCTGGTTCAAGGAGACCTGGCACCAGAAGCAGCGGTCCAGATGCCATTCTGTGCTGAAGCATCTAAAAAAATAACAGAGCTTGTAGTGGTCGGAGTTGACATGGGTGTATTTAGTTTTGCAGCTCCCCTCACCAACATCCCCTGAAAAGTTGTGCTGTCGTCCACCGAAGAAACTCGAGCTGGTGGAGAGTCAGACAGTGTTGGTGAATGTCTTCCAGTTGAAGTGGAGGATGTGTCAGTGGTCCGATGGTGAGATCAGGAATGAGTGTGGCGAGAATTATGACCATGGCGGTTAGCCGATGTGCGCCTTGACCTATGTTGTTGATGATCCGACCTGGACCTTGACCTGGGAGTGTCCCGTGGTTGCGGAAGTGGTGCCGGTGAAGGAAGCTTATTCAGAGTTGTCTGAGGTGGAGGAGGCGGCAGAAGTGTAGGAGGAGGAGATGAGGCTGGAAGAGAACAAGGCTCAACACTTGAGGAAGGGGAGTTTGTCCTGGAATACTCCGAATCCGGAGAGGAATGAAATGTGTCTCCACTTCTTCCTTGCCTCCTGTAATGTTACAGTTGGTGAAAGACTACTCAACGTTGATCTACTCATTTACTCCGATGCCTCAACGTCGATGTTGTCCTTGACGGTGATGCATGACGGTGCGTCAATGTCAATGGGACACCTTGGCAGTAAGTGATGACAATGTTGCACTGTAGAAGGATTTCTCAAGGTCGAATGAGGCCTGTGTGTTGATGTCTTGTTCTGTGTCAGCGTTGTTCTTCGACGCTTCCTTGACTTCCAGCCTGCTGATGACCGCTAAGACGTAGGCACCATACCTCTCCTCAAAGTCAATCCTCTCAACGTCCACCAGGATCGGTGTTCTTTCTACACCGTTGTTCTTTCTGGAAGTATGGGACAGCTGGCAGGGTCCTGGTAGAGGACTGGCCCTCTCCTCGCCGTGAGGTCCCAACTTCAGATGAAGCTTGCTGTCTTTGCAGCTCCTCGGTGTCACGTAGCCTGATTTTCTCCCTTTCTCTCAGGGTTCATCTGGGAAAAGTCTTGAAGTGTTGGGAAGACTCAGGAACATGATTTGAAGGAAGGCAAATTATATAGACTTTGTTGAGGTCTGTTTTGGCCGTCTTAGTCCCACAGGTAGGGTACTTGTCAAACAAGGATGGCATTTTGTTTGACTAAAGATTTCACTTTTCAATCAGAAATACGAAAAAACGGCTACGCAGAAATAAAAACCATCGAGCAAAACAGTTGTCAACAGAATCCGTGAGAAAAAACCTTTGAAAAAAGTAGAGCTGAACAGAAGCAACTGTCACCTGCTCAACATGATGGTGTGGTCTCTGGCTTCTTAAAGCCACAGACTATTTTCACTGATGGGGCTACTCTGTCCTAGGTTGCTTCAACCCGTTACTCTAAAAAAGGGTTCATGAAAGACATTATGCTGTTTTTTTTTTTTTTTACTAAAACAACATCAAGTTATATACAGATGTAATCTCTTGGCCCCTTTTTTAAACTGAATATGAAGATTTGAGGCCACTGGAGCCTATCCCTATAGGCTGCATAATATATTTTCATCTCTCTTAAAGTGACTCTGCAGGCCTTCCAGAAGAAAGGTGAACATCTCCACTTAAGAGAATATATTATTAAGAAGTGCTCTGGGGTCCCCGCCGATGGGCAGGACTATTCAAGTGCTTACGAGAGAATCAGATATTTCAAAGAGAACAGAGATACACTGGACAAACAGTTTTTTGCTAAGGCAGTTCCTATGCACTTAGATCTGGATTACCTGTATCGATCCCAATGAGCCAAGTACATTCTATTTGAAAAATGCACATTGATATCTAAGCTTTGAAATGACAGAATTATCTACATTCAGATTCCTGAAGTTTAAGCTTCTGAAAGTGTACTTTGTTTCCAAGTGGCACTACAAATCCTATTGCATCAAAAATCCTAAACAGTAGTCTTGGTCCAAGTAAAGTACCATTCCCTGTGCCTGAAGATCAAGATACCCAAACCACTTCTATTTTACATTTATGTAATTACTCCTTAAGTACGCTTGCAATCTGAAGAGAAACATCTTCGTACAATCTGACTTGATAAACATAAAAAACAAACTACTCTTTGAAATACTTCCAGTATCAACTTCGAAGACTACCTCATGGTGCGACATACTATATTTAAGTCTTTGGAACTGAGTCTCACTTTTGCCTCAAGTCATACTGCCCTTATGCACACTAGTTAGTAGGGATGACCATTACTTTTGACTACTGCAACTGGCCATTTAGGATACAGTAAATTTTTCTTAACAAGATATATTTAGAATAACTAGTTTTGTAAACCCATAGCTGTCACCTCTGGCATCAGATCATGCTCAGGACATCATGGAGCAGTCTTAATCACTTCCAGCAATGGATTACCAATAAAGAAACTCGTAGGTTACTAGTTACACAAGCCCAACTGCTCACCATGGCCACAGCATGGAGTGCAAGGTATAGTGAGTTCACTGACTGATCTGCAACATAAGGTGGAAAATATAATACTAAAACCGAACCTCGCAGCAGAAAATTAATGTTTTTACTATAGTAAGAAGCAGCACTACTAATCCTTGCTTCCCAAAAGATTGTTTTGGGGTGCATAAACTCCTCACTATTCTGAGTGATTCTCACATCTGTGTCTAATTGCCTACATGAACCTTACGCAAAACAGAACACTTTCAACTGTAAAAGCAAAACCTATGTTTTCAAAATGTATGGCATGCACACAGTAGCTAACTACAGCAGAATCTTTACCACATAAATGCGGTGATGGCTATGGTTAACACTAAAAAGCAATTAGAGCAAGGGTTTTTTAAATTGTCAGGTTACAGCAGTGGGCATTTCAGGCACAACATTTTTCCTTCTAGAATGTTAAGTATGCTTTCTCCTTAGCTCAAAAAATATCCTTATTAAGGACCAGTCTATTTCTCAATATGTAGAGGAAAGTGATAGAGCTGCCCTCTTAGCCCTATTGCTAATAGTACTCATTTGACTATTTAGCATCGATTGCCCAGACGCAAGAAGTAACATGGCAGATGCCCAGGGTTATAGTTTCATTGCCCAAGACCTTCACCTGCACCCTAGAACTATACCAAGGGCCACAGGAATTATGCGGCAAAAGAGGGCCAAATTATGCAGTAGGGTTGAGTAAATATGCAGCTTGAAAAGGCAAATCATGCAGCATAAGGAAGCACACTTTAAAGTAGTATCACTTCATTATTTCATCAGCCACTGCACGTGTCATTGCATATATAGTGATTTTTGAACCGTTATAGCTAGAAACAAACTTTTTTTGGGTAAAATCTGCAGATTATGTGGCAGATGGACTATGTGGCAAATGCTGCACATCTAAAATTCTACAAAAATCGCTGCAGCTGCACAATCACATATCCAGTGCCCCCAACTATACCTTTAGTACATTTATTTCTGTATTTTGACCTCAGCGAGGGTGGAGCAAGGGCACAGCTAAAAGTTTCACTACAGTATGGAGTATCACATTGGTTCAGTGGCAGCAGCACCCATTTTATTTCATTTGTTTTAATGAGATACTCAATTCCAAACCAATGTGCATTGATCCATGCGTGCCTTGGGTGGTTTCACTCCTCACCAAATACCGGTGCATGTCTGAAGCTGTGTGCACTAGAATGATCAGGATTCACAAGATGTGTTGCTGACCTCCATGACCTCAAGTTGGCAATTCTGTGAGAATCCTTCAGATAAAGCCCACTGGAGTACTTGTGATTTACATATTTTAAATGAAGAACTAGAAACTGAGAAGCCCCAAACTATGGTATCTTGGGACTGTATGACGCTTGGGAATCGAGAACTATACACATGGAGTCTGAGATGGATTTTTATGAGTGCACTAAGAGATTTTTTTCATATACACCAGCCAAAAGACTTCTTTGGAGAGCTCAAATTGAGCTTCCAGGATGTCGTCCTGGAACAGCCATAGGTAGCAACTATCCTTGCTTAACTGGCTTCAGTTACAATTAGTCTTGCTGTATAGAATGCCTTCCATATTTGAAGAATGAAACTAGTTACTTATCTTTGGTAATGCTCTGCAGGGCAGATTATCTATCTAACCACAGATTCCTCACCTTCAGAGCATCCCCAGACTGCATAGGTTTTAACAGCACTGCTCCTGCATACCAGTAAAAAGTGTTGTCTAGCTTCAGGTCAACTTGAGCCCTCCTCCCACACCTGCTCTGGCCCCTTAAGTTTGCGGAGGGAGCCTCAAGACAGCCACCTCCATTTTGTGAGCCCAGCATTTTCCCTGCGCCCTAATAAAGCCCAGTGATCAAGGATTCCCAAGAGACCTAGGAAAGGAGCTCCAGACTTTTCTGGGAAATATTATTTGTTTAAAAGTGTTTTCTACTGCTACCTGTGCCTGTTTTACTGTAGACTCTGTGTTTCAGGCAGCTTGGACTTATAAAGTGTTGTTTTTAGCCTTGACTGTGAAATTTCCCTTCTAGTTTGTGGCACAAGACTGCATAAAGGCCCCCACCCCCTTTTTAAGTAAAACAAAAAAAAAGGTACATACATCTCAGTGATTATCCAGAGTGTGTTTAGGATACTGCTTCACCTGTTTCTGTGATTTAAATTGTGTTTATAACTGTCTGTTCTTGCCTTGAAAAAGCCACATTTCAGAGTGCACGACACGCAGTATTTCAGTGTTTTTTTTTAATAATCTCTCCCTTACCTGGAAAGTAGATTCTGCTAGCTTGGAAGTGTGGATTCAGCCTGTCTGTATCCAAGGAGATTCTTAATACAGAAGCAGCTCCCTCCTCCCTTCCCAAAAGGACTGGGCTTCAGTTAACTTGGCCCTAATATACGTTTCTATTGGTTGTTGCATATTGTTTTTGGGGTAGGCTGTTGGGGGCTGGTATTTTGATATTATTGGCTTAGGGATTAGTGCTGGGTTTGTGACTGGTAGTAGGATTGAGATTCTGATTGGTTCCTGGTTATTAGGGTTGGGTTTGTGATTGATAGTAGGGTTGAGATTCTGACTGGTTCCTGGTTATTAGGGTTGGGTTTGTGATTGGTAGTAGGGTTGAGATTCCTATTGATTTCTGGTTTTTAGGGTTGGGGTTATGATTGGTAGTCAGAATAAGGGGTATGATCTGTGAATAGGGTTGGGTCTCCCATTGGTTATGAGATTTAGGGTTACAAATATGATTGGTTAGGAATAGGTTTCTATTGGCCAGTGGGACTATTTAAGCCTAGGGCTCAGGGCGTCTCAGCCTGGGCATCGAGGCTAAAGGCGGAAAGGACAAGGGCAGCTGCCTGTTTGGGCTTGTTCGGGACTGGTAGGGCCTAGGGCCAGAAATGCTGTCCAATGTTCCATTTATCAGAAAGGAACTTACTCCCTACACATCCATCAACATGCAAACACAATATCTGCAAAGACATCCAACTCCTGCATCACAAACTGACCACAGATTTCAATGTGTCATCATCCAACACAATACCCCATATACAACACCCATACACATATCCACCACAACTACAACAGTAAAACACCTTCATTCTCACAGCAACCACTACTCTGTCCACTCCCACTAACACAACCTGTCATCGCCCACACAACACAAAACCACATTATACATTACTTTCAGCCATCCAGATACACACTCCCTGTTCATACGAACTAACATCACTATCCTCTAATTGCTCATGACAGACTCCTTTTCATCATGGCAATAGTTAAGCCCAACCTTCCAACACACCAACAAACGCCCTTCCCCCTCTCTTCACCAATTACACACAACCATACAATCCTCACACTCTACCACACATTACCTCTTCCAGTCATCACAACAAACACAAACTCCCCTGACACACATCCATCCCCTCTTACACACCTCATACATTCATCTCCAAAACACAACACCCCCTGTAATACTCGAATTCCACTCACCAGCACTACTTCCACAAAACCAATACAGACCACACACATCAGCACATCAAATCAACGCAAACTTTCATTATACTTATCGTCACACCCACTCCCACCCTCACAACTACACAAATACAAATTCTGACCAATCTTTACCCCTACATTCTCACTCCTCACAAACTTCTACCACAAGCACCCCAACATAGCAGCATTCATTCACCCACCTCTCATCCTATGCAAAATTTAGAGCCTTATATAATGATCCACATTCTACTCCACCACCCCTAGCCCAAACTCCTTTCACACTAAACAAACGTATACAAAATAAACATGCCACTCATATCAACTTCGCATCCCCTTGTCTACTACATAATAAGACTACTCTACAAAAAAAAAGTACACACTTCATGTCTCCCTCAGCCACCAAGTCCACCATCCACACACAGATGCAACAAAATGCCTCCTAAGCCTGCTGGAAGAAGAAGAACACTATATTGGAAAACAAGACTATTGTGACCCTCATACAGTTATCACAACTAACACACCTGCTACAAGCTCAAAATATACTGCTCACTCTTCTCCTAAACAAAACAACACTGCCACTAACACTTTTTCTAAACTGCCAGCTCATAAATGCTCGGTCACTCTAAAAAAACTAGCACCACATCTACGACCTGCTCACAGACACACAACCTGACTTACTATTCATAACAGAATCATGGTTGGCATATGAGATGGCCCCAGTGTTGCATGAAGCCCTTCCTCCACTCTATCAAACCATCACACAAAACCGTATAGGCAAGAGAGGAGGTGGACTAGCTATTATATTCAAACAAGCTATAAATCTTAGTAAAAAAGACATTTCCAAACAAGGTTGTGAAGCCCTCCTCACCAAATGCCACACTACTCTAACTTCCTCCTGTAACTTTCTCTTCCTTTACAGACCTCCACTTAACAACTCAACGTTCCCAGACGCTTTTCTTGATACAGTCTCAAACCTTATTACATTATACTCAAACCTATGCATTCTTGGGGACCTAAACATTTGGTTTGACAAACCCAATATACCCCATCCAAAAGCTATCACCACTGGCCTAGTCACATTGAACCTACATCAGATTGTACGCAATCCCACATACAATGCTGGACACATCCTAGATGTCATTTGCGCTAAACCTGAACTAGTTACTGTTCACAGCATCACATCAATCACATGATCAGACCACCATTTGAGAAAACTCCACAAATCAACACACCCCACAGCTACTTACATACATGCACCTATCGACCTTGGAGCAAACTCAATTTTGATGACTTAGAAACACAACTAGCAGCCAACACAGATCTAGACACAATTAATTATGTTCCAAAACTTTATGAGTGGCTACAGGAAGCTTTTGATATCCTAATACCACTCAGAAAAATTAAACAGGACAAAAGAAAACCAACACCTTGGATAAACACAGAATTTCAAAAGATAAAGCAACAAATCAGAAAGTTGCAGCGGACCTGGCTCAAAACAAACAACAGTCAAGACAAACTGCAGCTACACAAACTTATTAGAATGTATAAATCATCAATCAAAAAAACTAAAAAAAGGACCTACTCAGACAGAATTCAAAATGCTAAATCTGCAATCAAAGAATTTTATAAAATTCTCAAAGAATTTCGAAAACCTAAATGCATGGAAGGAAGTCATCCCACTACTCAAGGTTTCACAAACAAAATGTCAACTCATTACACAACCAAGGCTGACACATTGGACTCCTATTTAAAAAAGGAAGAAAACCATCAGCACCAACCCCTTTCCTAAAATACCCTCTAAGAATAAACCAACCCAGACTCTACAGTCCTTCAAACAAATATCACAAGGTGAATTTATGGATTTGGTCAAACCAAGCAGACCTTCCAGTTGCCCTCTTTACCCTTGCCCACCACACATCTTCAAGAACATTCTTTATCTACTTCTGCTGCCACACCGGTAAGAAGAATCAACAACTAACTACAGGAACCTTTCCTGTAGACCTGAAAAAAGCATACATAGGACCATTATTAAAGAAAACAAACCTAGACCCACAGGACCCCAACAACTACAGACCAATCAAAAATGGACCTTTCCTAGGAAAACTGATAGAAAGAGCAGCATTTGCTCAGATGTCACAATTCACTGAACACAATTATATACTTTCAGACTACCAAACTGGATTCCGCCCAGGAAGAGCCACTGATCGGCACTCATAGCAATTTGGGATGATCTTAAAAACACAGTTCACCACAATGGAGTTGCTGCACTACTTCTCTTGGACCTCTTGGCTGCCTTTGATAGGGTTGACCATGACACACTAATTCAAAGACTCCACAAAACTGGCATAGAAGGGACTGCTCTCGACTGGATTACATCCTACCTTCAAAAAAGAACAAATATCATCTATTCTCCCCCCTTCTCGTCTAAACCCTACATCACAAAAGCAGGGGTCCTCCAAGGTTCAATCTCTCCCCTTTGCTTTTCAACATCTACATATCATTACCAGAACTGATCAATGATTTTCAACTCACATGCTACAACTGTGCAGATGAGACACAAATACCACTTACATTAGAATGCCCCAAAAACAATGAAAACTCACAAATCTTCAGTTGCCTCAGAGACGTTGATTAGTGGATGACTGGAGCCATCTCAAACTAAACGCCTCCAAAACAGAAATACTCATATGTGGTGACTGGAAACATTATGACCCACTGTGCGTCTGGCCTGGCGATCTCGGACCACCTCCTCAATTATCCGAGGAAGTTAAAAACCTTGGATTAACCATGGACTCCAAGTTAACCATGAATGTCCAAGTGGACTAATTAGCTTGAACAAGGTTCATCACCTTAAGGTGCAGGCTATCTCACTTGTACTATCCAAACTGGATTATGCCAATAGCCTCTACCATGGATCATCTCTACCTAACATGCAAAAACTACAACGTATTCAGAACTCCGCTGCCAGGCTACTACTACATGTAAAGCCACAAGCCCACATCTAACGTGCCTTGAGAGCACTACACTGGTTACCCGTTGCCGGAAGATGCACCTTCAAGCTGCTTTGTGTCACCCTCAAAGCTATACATGGAACAGGACCACTCTATCAGAAACAAAATAACCAAATACATTCGACAAAGAAACCTCCGCTCAAGATTGGCACCCCGCCTTAGAACACCATCATACAAGAAAAAGACTACAGGTGGTACATCCTTCTCTGTTCAAGCAGCCAAACTATGGAATTCATTTACCCCACATATAAGATCCACAGATAACTATCTTGTCGTCAGAAGAATACTCAAGAGTTGGCTCTTTCCTTCATAACCACCATATTCAAACAGCTATGGACTGCAAATGCCTGTGTTGATAAATATAATTAATCAGATTATGTGTATATTATTATAGATATGTATATTTCTTCAGGAAATATGTATCGCTACTATGTCATAACAATAAATCACACACATACTCTTTAAACCTGTTTAACTAATGTATATTTACTCATGGTTTTATATATATATATATATATATATATATATATATATATATATATATATATATATATATATATTTTTGTGTGTGTATTATTCTATGCTTAACATGTTCATAGGTCATTGCATAGCTCCTAGATAAGTTGTTATATTAGATACTTATGAATCCCTGCTCATTTAATATCACACCGATCAAATGTTTTATTATCATAAGCATTTGGCTATTCAAAAATTGAGTAAAGATAAATAAATGTTAGAAAAGTACACTTATTAATTAACTTCAAAAATTACAAATCTTGAAAGTCTGTGTTTATACTATACTACTTTTTCTTCTCATATTACACCCATTATGTTCCTTGAACATATATTCCCTTCCTTTATATTTACATATCTATTACTCTAGTCCTACTGTACTAGAGAAAAATTATATAAAGATAAAATGTAAAATACAATTCAAATTATAAGTAAGTAAAAAAAATATATTATGTTAGACGGTTTTTTTCTTTGAGGAAGTCTTTTCGGAGTCACGGGATCGAGTGACTCCTCCTCTCGGTTTCAGTGCGCATGGGCATCGACTCCATTGTTAGACTGTTTTCCCGCAAAGGGTGAAGGAAGGAGTTATAGAGTTTAGGAATACAAAGATGTCCCTGCAAATGTGAATGTATATACATATGTACAAATGTAAAAAGACCACAGGCTTCCGAGGAGGAGGGAGGGCGCATGTGAATCTGCAGCACTACATGCCACGAACAGATGTACACTGGGTAAGTGACATTTTCCGTTCCATGGCATGTGTAGCTACAGACACACATGCTATGCATGGACTAGAAAGCAGTTAGTCCTCCCAAAAAGCGGTGGTTAGCCTCTAGGAGTTGAAGTTGTTTGAAATAACATTATTAAGACAGCCTGGCCTACAGTGGCTGGTCGCTGTAAGAACACAGCAACATAGTAGTGTTTTGTAAATGTATGGGGCGCTGGCCATGTGGCTGCTTACATATATCAGTCATTAGTATGTTACCTAAAAATGCCATTGATGCATGCTTCTTTTTTGTAGAATGTGCTTTATGTAGCATGTTTGTATGCATCTAGCAATCCATCATGCTAAACCTTTTTTTGATATAGGATTGCCTTTATATAGTTTCTTGGAAAGCAATGAAAAGTTGTTTTGTTTTTCTAAAATCTTTAGTTCTATCTATATAGTACGTAAGAGCTCTTTTGAGATCTAGGGTATGAAGAGCTCTTTCTGCCACAGAGTCTGGCTGTGGAAAGAAGACTGGCAATTCAACTGTTTGGCTGATGTGAAAAAGAGATACTACTTTTGGTAGAAATGTTGGGTTTGTTCTAAGTACAACTTTATGTTTGTGTACTTGGAAAAAAGGTTCCTCAAGAGTGAACGGTTGTACTTCACTAACTCTTCTTAAAGAAGTAATAGCTACAAGGAAGGCGACTTTCCATATTAGAACTTGTATTTGACAAGAGTGCATAGGTTCAAAAGGTGGTCCCATGAGTATGGTAAGTACTATATTTAAAGTCCACGATGGAACAGGTGGTGTTGTAGGTATAATAATGCATCTTAATCCTTCCATGAAAGCTTTAAACATAGGAATTCTGAATTGGGAGGTGGATGGTTCAGATGTCTGTTGCCGAAACCCCCCTCTAAATTGTGGTTTCCTAAAAGTACCTCTAAGTTGTGGGGAGTAGAGCGCACCAATGGCTTTGGCCGTGTCTTTTTTCATCTTCTCGATCGCTGTATAGACTTCCGGCCCAAACAACTGATGTTGGTTAAACAGCATATTTAGTACCGCTTGTTGCACTTCTGGTCTGAATCCAGAACTTCGCAGCCATGCATGCCTTCGAATGGTTACAGCCGTGTTGACAGTTCATGCGGCTGTATCTGCAGAGTCTAATGCAGACCTTATCTGATTGTTTGATATGGCCTGTCCCTCTTCAACTACTTGCTGGGCACGTTTTTGATGTTCCTTGGGCAAGTGCTGGATGATGTCTTGGATCTCGTCCCAGTGTGCCCTGTCATAGCGTGCAGGTAGGGCTTGCGAATGTGCAATTCGCCATTGATTGGCTGCTTGTGATGCCACCCTCTTGCCCACTGCATCAAACTTTCGACTCTCTTTGTCAGGTGGTGGGGCATCCCCTGATGATTGTGAGTTCGTCCTCTTTCTTGCAGCCCCCACAACCACTGAGTACGGGGTGAGCTGTTGCGTTATAAACACTGGGTCTGTACGGGGTGGTTTATATTTCTTTTCGACCGTCAGCATGATAACTCTTCCCTTTACAGACTCTTGGAAGACCTGTTGTGCATGCCTGGTAGCATTGGCAGGCTTTGATAGGATGCGTGGGTGGATGCCAGAGTGTTGAAAAGGAAGTCGTCCTCCACTGGTTTAGAGCGCATTGTTACGTTGTGGAACATAGCTGCCCTGGCTAGTACTTGCGTATATGCTGTACTGTCCTCTGGTGGTGAAGGCTTGGCTGGATAACACTCTGGGCTGTTGTCCGATATAGGTGGATCGTATAAATCCCATGCATCAGCATCACCTTGGATCATCCCAGTATGTGTGGGTGACTGCGTTATCGGTGTACCCACTGGTAACAAGTGTGGTGAATGCAGTGGGGATGGTTGTGGTGAGACCTGTGGTGGTGGAGACTTTTCTCTAATCACTTTGGCCTCTGGTTGCATTTCTGATTCTTGAAAGGCTAGTTTCCTTTTAAATTTGAGTGGCGGGATGGTCTGTATCTTCCCTGTATCCTTCTGGATTTGTAACCTTTGTTGCGTCTGGTCAGGTTCTTCTACATCCGGATCTTGCTCACATCTATGCCTTTCTTTGAGTTGCATCGAATGCCCTTGCTCCTCAGTGTATGATGATCGTTTCAGCTCCGAAGCAGGTTTTTTTCTGTACCGAAATTCCTAATGTAATTGTCTTTTTCAGTTCCGAGGAGCTCTTTCGGGGCTTGCTTGATGCCGAAATGTTTTGGTGCCGGAATCTCGACCGGAGTCGGAAGTCTTCGGAAATTCTTTGGCCTTTTTCGGTGCGATGTAATCTGGTCACCTTCTTTTCTTTGGATTGAGCCATGGCCTGCTGGCAGTGGCGTCCCGTGACCTTGAATTTTTGGGTGTGACCCTGGGTTTTGGAGGGGCAGGTTTACTCACAGTTTGTTGCACCGTTGAGGGTCGTTCACCGTCGGATTCAACAGAGTCAGTTTCTTGGATGGAAATCCTTTCTTCCTCCTCGACGTCGAGATCGTGTTTCGGCTTCAACGCCATTTGTAGTCTTCTTGCGCGTCGATCTCTCAAGGTCTTCTTCAATCGAAACGCTTGTCAAGCTTCACAAGTATCCTCTATATGTTCGGGCGACAAACACAGGTTACAGACCCGGTGCTGGTCTGTATAAGGATACTTTGCGTGACACTTAGGACAGAAGTGGAAGGGGGTCCGGTCCATTAGACTTGGACGACAGGTGTGGTCGGGCCGACCAGGCCTGGATGAAAAGTGTAAGCCCCGAAGGGCCGCCGAAGCGGTCTTGATGTCGGTGCAGATACCCTAGAACTAAACCGGTACCGACGAATTTTCGATACTTAGCTAACTTTCCCGATTCGAAATACGGAGCGAAGAGGAACACGTCCGAACCCGATGGCGGAAAGAAAACGATCTAAGATGGAGTCAACGCCCATGCACAATGGAGCCGAAAGGGAGGAGTCACTCGGTCCCGTGACTCGAAAAGACTCCGAAGAAAAACAACTTGTAACACTCCGAGCCCAACACTAGATGGCAGGAACAGTGCACAGCACGTGTATCTGCAGCTACACATGCCATCGAACATATATATATATATATACACACATATATATATATATATATATACATACATACACACACATTATATTTATACTCTTGTAAGCTTTACTTTGTCTACCCATCACCATGTTATGTCTCTATCAATCTATCCTCCATCCCCACTCTGACTCATCCCAAACCCATTCTACTACTTTTATCTCCTAAATAACCCTGCCTAAGCTCTTACCTCCTCTTCCACATGTAACTCACCAAAACCTTTTTATTACCATGATCTCCCAAACAATCCTACTAAATTCGACCTCATTTATCTCACATCTGACTCATCTAAAACCCCTCCTGCTACTATTATCTCCCTAACCCTTTCCACAGACTCTTCCCACCTCCATCCCCCCTTACTCATCCCAAGCCTCATCCTATTACTATAAACTCCCAATTAACAGTTCTAGATTCTTTCCTCCTCTACCCCTCCATTACTCCAGTCAATCCAACTAACAAACTTGCATATCCGCGGCTCAAATTAACTCATATTAATACTAAAACTGTACTCATATTTCCCTATACTAATCCACCATTAATTCCTTTTGGGTTCCGGAGTAGCGTGCTACTTGCCGAAAAGCGCTTCAACGCCTCATCAGCGGTAGTAAGCGCTATATACTATTACAATACAAACTTTTTTCTACCCTGGAAGAGAGAAATTGAGCTGCATTTAAGTGCTACTACTGAGCAATGACGTCAGTTTTTTGCTTGACTTGACTATTCTATAGAAATGACTGAGAAAAATTCCAATCCAGGCAAACCTGGCTGTCAAGGCAACAGTTGTTTGTGAATGTGTGCACAGCCAAGTCACAGTCTGACTGATCTATATTACAGGCACTCCGTGTGCTAACACAGCAATAGCAGCCGTGGCCCTTGAGAAATAGGCCCTCAGTCCTGTGGAAGCTACTTCTCAGCCAATGTGTTCATATTTTATTGCAGAGGACTATCCACCTGAACAAAGTCTTTTTCTGCACTGCCTTGCCTTTCTTTGTTTTAGAGAACCCTACAAAGAGTTTTTTGTCCACAACATTGTATTTGGTACGATCAATGTACTCTTGTAGGATCTAGCTGATAATCTCTGCTCTCTTTGGAGGGGGAAGGCAGGGCAAAGACCCAAGTAGTGAAGCATCTGTCACCACTGTCAGCTCTGGGTGTGACAAGGAGAAGGGACTGCTACTGGTTGAATTTCAGTTGAGCCAGCACTGCATCTTTTAGGTCGGACTCCATTTCCTGCATAGATGTGGTCGACATAGATCAGGAACAAGATTTACATGGTCTTGGTCAGCAGGGTTTACCTTTCACCCTGTGCATTTTACTACTGAATCACCTTGCTTACTGCCCAACTTACTGTGTCTCATAGCCTTGAAAAAGTCAACTGTTGTGACGAAACACGTACTGGCTGTGTATATGGAACTATGCTCAACTGACTACTTGGCTGTATTTATTGATCAATGCTCAACCAATCTATTTTGATGCCCCTGGCTACTAATTAAAGGAATCCACTACAACCAATGCAACTGGAGGACATCTTTATTATGAACACTGTTTTGAGTGCTGCAGCTTCTGTGCTACATAGCACTGCATCTTTTGCAGTCTCCTCAAAAACCTGGATGGAATCAGATATTTTCCCTTGGTTCTGGGCCCACTGAGATTTCATGTTGCACTGTGGAGCTAGCATACGCAACCTGGCATAGTAAACTAGCAAAATGCCGGGTGCCACAAGGCCTAAAGACTCGGATACTTTCACACAGCCCAAATATCCTGGACTCGTGTTGGGAAGGCCCAAAGCAGCACAGTACCCATGTTGTCTCCAATGAAGAACCATCTCTGTGAAGTAGTCAGCTGTCAATCCACCATATTGGAAGGGAACCCTAACAATGTCAGGAAGTTCGCAGTCATAAGGAGGTGGTATATCACTGATTGTGGCAAGCTCATGTTCAACAGCCAGTCGGCAAGGAAGGGAAAAACTGGTCTCCATGACCTCCAAAGGTGTGCTGCAACTACCGCTGTCACTTTCATAAACACCAGAGGTCGAAGGGGAGCACTGTAAATTAAAAATGCTCCTGGCCCACCTTGACACAGATACATCTGTATGACTATATGCTGGGTAGATGAAAATGCATGTCCTGCAGTTCCCGGGCTATCATCCAGTTACCTGCATCCAAGCCAGACAGAATGTGGGCCAGCATTAGTATCCTGAGTTTGCCCTTCAACAGGAAAGCATTCAGACAGCAGAGATCTAACTGGCAAAGGGGTCTTGATCCTTCATCAGCAGGAGGAAATATAACTGGAATACCAGGGAAGAACAGCCAGTTCTAGTTTCCTTGGTGGGAACCTTCTGTATGGTTTGTTTGGCCAAAAGGGCCTGCATTTACTGGAGCAAGATAAACAACTGCTCCTATGAGAGATGTTTGGAGGCGGGTGGGAGGTGAAGCGGGTGAAAAAGGAGTGGCAGAGCGTTGGACGATCTGGAGTACTCACCTATTGGATGTTATATTATGCCCACCCTGGAGGAAGTATATGATCCTGCCTCCCACAGGATGTTCTAAGGAAAAACTAAAGTGGCTTGGAGGTGGATGCTGGAGGGGCAGGAGGCAAGAATTATCAATTCCCTTTATGGCCTGGGCACTGTCTGCTTGATCCGCGCCATAACCCTAATGACTAAGGTGCTTGTTGCGGGGGCCTTCAAAGGAGTAAAACTGGCGTGGGAGGGTACTGTTTTGAGGAGATAGAAAGGCCCACAGAAGGTGCCTGGGCCCGGTTTGTTTTAAAGTGTTCCAAGGCCAAACTATTTTTGCCAAACAAATGAGATCCATCAAATCACATGCCCATTAAAGGGTCTTGAAAAACTCCAGGGTCACCTGCGGATCACATCCAGGTGTGCCGCTGAAGCACCATTCTAGAGCAGACTGCTCTTTCCAAGCATTCAGAGCCCAGCCCTGAGCTTATAATATACCTTCCTGTACCCTGACCATGTTGGATGGTCTGATCCAAACTATTCCGAAATTCATCGGGGACTGCCAACCATGTCTCAAAGCATGGTTATAAACCATCCCAGTAAGCAGCAGGCACTGACTATTGGGCAAGGCTGGCTGAGGAAAACATCTGCTTCTCAAGGAGTTATGAGTCTGTCAGGACACGTCTTGAAGAAAGCATTGGTGTTTACCCGACATATATTAGTTTAAACCACCAAACTATGCTTTAGGATGATGTGCCAATTTGTCAGTGTTACATAGTGCAAGAACTGTGGCGTCCGGCAACGTGTAATTAATCAGAAGCCCATAAGGGTGACAGTCAGAACCTCATCTAACATGAGTGAAGACTCAGATGTAGTAAGTTCAGGTTGTTAAACCTCTGAACATTAGTTTGGCTTTCATAGTGGGCAATTGTAAGTCCAACAACTTCACTACGTGTCATCACCACAGCGAAAAAGCACTACCTTCTGTCACTTTTTCAAGGGTAGAACACAACCCTATATCTGAGAGATGTCCAACCCAAAGCATCTTGTAAATCGAGACATAAATTGTTATCCTCAATGTTGAGGAAAATTCTCCCCTTCAACACCACGTCGTCCCCAAAGGCTGGATGGCTCTGATCAGAGTCTGAATCGAAAAGTTGGTTTAGCTTTGAGGTGAAGATCAGAGAAAGAGGTGTATTTCTGTTGCACTGGCGCTGTATATGTCAGAAAGGCGTTGAGACGCAACCTCGATCACACCAAAATGAATTTGGCTCCAAGTCGGATAGGAAGATACGGACGACCCATCCTAGGGCACAGGCAGCATCCATGTGACCGGGACCAGTGTGGAATTTGGTGCCGAACTGGAAGGCAGCTTTGGCATCTGAACATACCAGAGGATTCTCAAGGCACAGAGAGCACTAAGGGCGGAACTGCCACCGGAATCCTGACTGTGGACCTCCACAGATCTTTGTGACTTGAATGCACACCAGAAAGGAGCCACAAACGTGGAACAAAGCCTCTCTGAAGCCCTCAATCTGCTGAAACATCGTTGACTGACTGGAAATTTTAGGTGCAGTGGCATCAGTTGCAGAATCAGCTCTTCACCATGGTGCACGCAAGATGCCTCAACATCCTTATGACTTCTCAGTTTGAGAATGGCTCACTGGGATGAATCTTGCTTAGTCTTTTTGTGATTCTGCTGACCAGAAGACTTGGTACCTCAACAACAATCTGTCATTGGAACATTATCAAGAGTGGAACGTGTCAGTGCCCTAGACTTTGAGAGGAAGCAGGACATCTAGGACTTCTTTTGGTGTTGGCAATATACAGCTTTTCAGTCCTGGATTACCTTGAGGTTCAGGGGGTGAATTCCTTGCAGGACTTGGGGTCATATGTTGAACCCAAACACCAGAGACAGACCTCAAGGGAATATGTCAGAGACATCAGTTTGCCAAGTCCCGACAAGGCTTCAATCCTGCAGTTTCAGGAGGAGACAAAGCCCATGGACACTGGCAAAATAAATTGGAGAAAATCTTGCCAAAATACTAGGAGAAAGCTGGACGAGAACTCCACATCTGCATATGAGGTCACGGAGAGGAAAGAACTTGCATCAGCGCATAGAGGTGGTGCTTATATGTGGCTCTGTTAATCAATTCTGAGAGGGAATGAAGTTGGAGCAGAGCATCACAACTCCTTCTACGGGTGCACTGGAGCATTACTTCTAAAATCTTCCACATCTAGTATGGTGCCTGGGGGATAGTTTAAAGGTTGTTAATCTGTGGTTAAAAGCACCCATCAGAAGGGATCCATCAGACATGATTGGTGAACAGGATGCAGGACATTAATGGTCTCATAAGCTTCAGAGCTATCCTTACTGACAGCCAGGAATAAGGATGAAACATCAGGAACATACCCTGAATGACCTAGACTTTTCCTTAATGAGGAAAGTTTTGAAAATGCACAGAACTCAAGATATAACCTAGGAAAGGCGGGCACTGCAAAGTAGTCTGGTACATTGTTAGTGAATGCCAATAATGTACTGCAGGATGGGGACACACAAATAGGCATCTGTGGGCCCAAAGCTATCATCTAGCCTCCTGGATTCAGGGTAGAGAGAACATGAGCATGTGAAAGCATCTTGAATTTGTCTAGCCACAGGAAGATGTTGAGGGGTCAAGGATCTAAAATGAGGCAAGGACCTCTGCCCTTCTTTCACACTAGGAAATAGCAGAAGTAAACTAACTTTATTAGCAGGGAGAAACATTTAATCATTCACAACTAGCAACCAAAAATATTCATTAGATACCATTTTATTATCTTTATTAAATTATGTAAAAATATATATTTCCAATTTCTTAATATCACAAAACACTTTAAAAGTCAGTAAATAGCCCTCTTCTGCTGTTCATTATGGAATAATCTGAATCACCAAACGTCCATGTTCTGCACTGGATCATTCACATGCTTCTATGAAAAAGAGGAAATTATGTATGTGTGTATACAAGTTTTCTATAACTAACTGCACAGGACTATTTACTGACTGCATAAAGTGCTTTTGTGATATGAAGACATTCGAAGACTATATCTTATTATCTGCATTTTTATTTATTTTTTTAAATAAAGGTAACAAAAAAGTACAAGTAACTTACCTTCGGTAAGGAAATATCTGGTAGAGACATATTCTAGTTGCAGATTCCTTACCTTCGAATTTCTCCAGGCGTCAGACTGGATACAGAGATTTTTCTTCAAGCAGTACCTCTGCGTGCCGTCAGGTGGCGTCGGTCGAATCTGCGGGCGTCATTGGCGATGTGCTTGCCATGATGACGTTGCGGTCGTATATAGGCACCACCCCGGCGCACTGATGTCAGTTTCTTTTCACAACTTTCCACGCCAGTAGCGCAGAGCCATGAAAAGCACAGAGTGGTGCGCCACAACTAGGGCCCTCAAGGGAAAGTTCCTGTCCCTAGAAATCAGTTTGCAGAGCGGGGAGGATGGGCGGGTCGGTAAGGAATCTGCAACTAGAATATGTCTCTACCAGATATTTTGTTACCAAAGGTAAAATCTGATAGAGACTTCTAGTTGCAGATTCCTTACCTTTGAAAAGATACCCGAGCAATACCATCCCCAGCGGTGGGCCTGCGACCCAAGATCACACCAAAATGTCCTGCAGGACCGAACTGCCAAAGTAGTCGTCCCTTCAGACCCGATTGTCCAGGCAGTACTACTTAGTAAAAGTGTGCAGAGATGCCCACGTTGCTGCCAGATAAATATCCATGACTGGAACGCCCTGTGCTAGTGCCGTGGAAGCAGCAGTAGAGTAGCTCTGGTGGAGTCAGCTCACAAGCCTTCAGGAGGCTGCTTTTTAGCCAGAGCGCAGCACATTTTGATGCAAAAGAGTACCCATCTGGAAATGGTCCTCTTCTGCACTGCCTTCCCCTTCTTTGCACCCACATATCACAGAAAGAGTTGATCATCCACCCCAAAGTCTTTGGTATTATCAAGATAGAACACCAATTCTCTTTTTGGGTCCAGACGGTGGAGTCTCTCCTCCTTATGAGAGGGATGTGGGGGTGCATAAAAGGTAGGTGATGGACTGTCTGACATGGAAGGGTGTCACTACCTTAGGTAGAAAAGGAGCCCTCGTGCGAAGAACCATTGTGTCAGGATGTATGGCAAGAAAAGGTGGCTGAGATGACAGAGCCTGGAGTTCACTAACTCTGTGGGCAGAAGTAATGGCAACTAAAAAGACAGTCTTTATAGTTAAGAGCCCTAGAGGACAGTTGTGAAGCGGTTCAAAAGGGGTACACATAAGGTAAGTTAAGACCAGGTTGAGATCCCATTGGGGCATGATGAATGGGATCGGAGGAAATGTGTGTGAGGCCTATAAGAAACCTCAGAACTATGGGAGATTTAAATAAGGAAGGCTGATCAGGTAACCTTAAGATACCAGAGTATCCCTTAAGAGTGCCCAAGGTGGAACCTTGCAGGGCAAGGGAAAGAATAAAGAGAAGAATATGAGTGAGATGAGCAGATAGAGGATCAACAGAATTGTCAATGCACCATGCCACAAATTTCTTCCAACAATAGGCGTATACAGTTTTGGCTGAGGGAAGCCTGCCTGCCAAGATAACGTCACAGACTTCGGGTGGCAAGTCAAAAGACGTCAACTGCCACCACTCAATCTCCAAGAAAGAAGTTGCAGAGTTGACAGGTTTGGGTGGAGGACCTTCCCCCCCTGCTGTAACAGAAGATCCTCCCAAAGGGGCAGTCTGATTGGAGGAGCAAAGGCCATGTTCAAAAGCTCGGGATACCAGACTCTTCATGCCCAGTCTGGAGCCACCAGTATTACTTGGGCTCGGTCTTGCCTGATCTTCTTCAGAACTCTGGGCAGAAGTGGTATTGGCGAGAGGGTGTACACAACGAAAAGCAACGCCGAACAAGTGTCGCCTTGGAAACTCCAACGCGCAAAACAGCTGACATTGTGGGTTCTCTGCGGAGGCGAGCAGATCTAACCAAGGCTCTCCCCACTGCTGAAAGAGACCTTGCGCCATCTCCGGATGGAGACGCCATTCGTGATAGGTTGTGCATCGACGGCTGAGTTTGTCCGCTCTGGCATTGAGGGAACCTGCCACATGTTGAACCATCAGGGTAACGTCCTGATGTTCCAGCCATGTTCAGAGGCGTAGTGCCCCCTGACAGAGGGTCCAGGACCATACTCCGCCCTGGGTTTTTTGGCAGTGCCACATGGCTGTAGTACTGTCTGCGAAAACCTGCACTACTTTACCTTTGAGAGAGGGAAGAAATGCTTTCAATGCAAACCCGATCGCCTGGAGCTCCAGAAGATTGATATGGAACCCAGACTCCGTCAGAGACCAGAGGCCTCTGATCGCTGCCTCTCCTATGTGGCCGCCCCCAACCCAGAAGTGACGCATCTGTCACTATAGAGAGATCTGGTTGGGGAAGGGAGAGGGATCTGCCGTGGACCCAATGTGGATTCAAAAGCCACCACTTCAGGTCTTTCGCAGTCCCCTCCTAGATATGGACCATGTTGGAGAGATTCCCCTGATTCTGCGCCCACTGGAACTTCAGGACCAACTGCAGAGCCCCATATGCCATCTGGCATGTGTTACAAGCAGGAGGCCATGAGGCCCAGCAGCCTCAGAGTCAGTCTCGCCGAAACCCAAGACCGAAGCCGAAAGATCAGAATTGTAACCTGAATTTCTTGGGATCGCTTTTCAGGAGGATAAGCCCGAAACTGCACTGTGTCCAGAACAGCTCCGATGAAAGAGAGGGTCTTAGAGGGAGTCAGGTGTGACTTTGGCACATTTATAGTGAACCCCAGCTTGTGCAGGAGGTTTGCTGTAGTCTGAAGGTGGGAGATGACTTTCTGGGGCGAGTCGCCTTCAACAGCCAGTTGTCGAGGTAGGGGAAGACTGACACCCTTAACCTGTGCAGATGAGCTGCGACCACCACCAACACTTTCGTGAACACCCGAGGGGTGCTGGTAAGGCCAAAGGGTAGCACGGTAAACTGAAAGTGCTCTTGACCTACCACGAATCATAGGTAACGTCTGTGGGCAGGCAGGATGAGGAAATAACGGTCCCGCAAGTCCAACGCTACCATCCAGCCTTCTGGGTCCAAGGCAGACAGAACCTGAGCCAGGGTGAGCATTTTGAATTTCTCCTTTTTGAGGCAGTAGTTCAGGTCCCGAAGGTCTGGGATAGGACGTAAGCCCTTGTCCTTTTTCGGCACCAGAAAGTAGCAGGAGTAACAACCACGACCTACTTAGGGCACAGGGACCTTTTCTATAGCTCCCTTAGCCAAGAGAGCTGCGACTTCCTGGTGGAGAAGTGCCAAATGATCCTCTGGAAGGTGACTGAAGGATGGAGGCATGAATGGTGGAGCAGATTCGAAAGGGAGGGAGTTGCCCTTTCGAATGATCTGCAAAAAACACCTGTCCGTAGCAATGGGATTCCCAGTGGGGTAGTTGATGGCGAATCCTGCCGCCAACTGGATGGGAGTAAGGGGACGAATTAGGAGGGTTTGGAGGCTGCAGCGGGGGCAGAGGTGGGCTGGGCAGACCTCTAGTTCCCTGTCCCACGCGGGATTCAGAGTCCCCGGCCATGTGAAGGCTGAACAGCATGGGTGGCACAGTGGCTGGGTGGAGGACATGACAGGGAGTCCATTCCGTGGCCACGAAAGGGGTGAAAAGCGGACTGTGGGGGGCGAGGGGCAGAGGAAAGGCCAAGTGACCGAGCCGTAGCCTGGGAATAAATGAATCTCTCCAAGGCAGAGTCCTCTGTCTCCGAAGAGACGTGAGCCATCAAAGGGCATTTCCATGAGTGACTGTTGGACATCCCCAGAAAAAACTGAAGTATGCAACCAGGCGTGGCATCATAAGGCCACCGTCGTAGCAAGCGATCTGCCCAGAGAGTCGGTCGTGTCCAGCCCACAACAGGTCATGAACTTTGCCACATCTCTCCCATCGTTCACAGCTTGGGAGACGATATCACAGGCCTCCTACAGTATCTGTGGCAGGACTTGCACAACCGTATCCCACAAGGAGTGGGTATAGCGGCCCAAAAGGCATGCAGTGTTCACAGACCGCAGCCAGAGAATGGAGGAAGAAAACAACTTCTTACCAAACTGTTCCAGCCTTTTTGATTCCCTGTCCAGGGTGCGGAAGGGAATGCGCCTGAAGATGAGGAAGCCTGTGTTGGGACAGGAATTTAGGGTCGTTCAGAGTGGGCCGATGGCGGCGTGCGCTAGTCCTATTCACAGAAGCCCCTGTGTTGGGTTTGGACCAAGTACACAAAAGGACATCGGTGAGGGCTTCTTTGAATGGCAAAAGGGGTTCTGAAGTGGAAGCCTCAGGCTGAAGCATCTCAGTCAGGAGATTAGACCTGACCTCTACAGTAGGAAGCTCAAGGCCAAGGAACTCAGCTGCCCTACTGACCAACATACCTTAAGTCGCTCCCTCCGCCGTAGCAACAGTAGAAGGAGACTGCATGCCAGCATCAGGAGAAGTATCCAGACCACTGCCGTGGCCCAATTCCTGAGCCCAGTCCATAGATGGGTCATCCTGGTTTTCATAAGGGTCCATGGACCCCTCCAATCCCTCCCCAAATTTGTACCCATAGGAAAAAGGGTCCCAATCTTACCTGGGGCGAATAGGCCCATCGAAGACAAAGGCAGCGTCGGGCGACGCAGCTCTGACTCGTTGGGGTAAGGATCGGGTCAGCGTCAATAGTGGGCACTACTGACGTCGGGAGCATCAACATCGACCCAGAGCCGGGGAAGGTCTGAAGGATGCAACCGGCACGGATCTGGAGTTGACCTCGCTGGCCGGAGCCGAAGCTGCGGAACCCAAAGGCCTCTCCACCGAACCCCTTGGGCCCGAAGGCGCCATATTGGGGTCAGTCCGGCCAAAGATGAGGCGCATGGCCTCATAAAATTCTTTAAGTTGAGCAGGGGTCGGTCCGGCTCCGGGAAACTCGGGGAAGTGTGGAGCCGACCCAGACGCAGGCTCCAATGTTGGAGGCCTTGAGCGTCAACGCTCTTCCCGTGTCGCGTCAGCCGAGAGACTGGGCGAAGTCGGAGAGCAATGGGATCTCTGACTTCTGCTGCTTCTTTTTACCTTGACCCGAAGATTTTGAAGACGACGAGTGGTGATGGCTCAGCAAACGGTCTCAAGACCTTCCTCTTAATCAAGACCGTGACTTACGTGGAGTCGAGTGCCGGGCCACCATTAGCTTTAGGGGCCCCTTCTTCAAAGCCTTCGGGAGCATGGAACGGCATACGGAGCATGACTTCGGGTCATGCTCGAGACACCGCAGACAAACCCGATGAGGATCAGTCACGAACATTGTGCGTAGACAGTCCTTGCACGGCTTGAAATCTGTCTTCGTGGACATTGTCGACACACCAAATCTCTCACCGGAAACCTCGACAAAACGGTCGAAGTCGGTCAAAAACAGACCAGGGTAGCTCTTCTCCAGATCAGCGCGTGGCACGGAAAGAAAAGAACTAATGTCACTGCGCGAAGGCGCATCTATGTACTACTCCCGACATCATCACAACGACTACGACCCCAATGACGCCCACCGAGTCGACCAAGGCCACCTACGGACGAGCAAGGGTATTGCTGGAAGAAAAATCTTCAGATCCAGTCTAACGCCTGGGGGAAATTCTAAGGTGAGGAATCTGCAACTTGAAGTCTCTATCAGATAGATCAGTCAGATGGGTTACTGATAAGTTGATATGAGCCAGTGCAGGGCCTTTATCTGTCAACCTAAATTAGAAACGAAATGGCAGGATTAACACCAAATTCCGATTTCAGAGTTTGGGACCCTCTGTATGGCTCCTTTCCCCAGAACAGCCTAGACCGCCTGCAACACAACTGACAAACTGCCCTCTGATAGCCACTCTGATATAGCAACTAGGAGGTGGGATGGAAAGGAATGACAGGTTGAAGAACTTCCGGACTATCTGCAGGATCTACCTGTTGGATGTTACTGCTTGCCACCCATGGAGAGAAGGAGTGATCCTGCTGGTAAGGGTAAACTAAAGAGCTTGGAGGCTACCTCTGGAGGGCCTGGGAAGTTGTTGCCCCTCCTGGATTGTGCATTGTCTACTATATTTCCTACCCTGATCCCCGGATGCAGTGGAATAAGTTTTGTTTGGGTGTCAGACCTCCACATTGCCTGAAGGTGAAGCCCAAAAAAAAAACCAAAAAGGACAAAACTGCTCCTGTGGCTACTGTCTCATGGGTAGGGAAAGAGAGGGTGGGCACAGTTTCTCTGCTCTCTAGAAAGTGCCTGAGGGCAGTCAGCCTTCTCGCCAATGAGTTGAGACCAACCGAAAGGCATATCCATGAGTGATGCATGAATGTTACTCAAAAAGCCAATGCATCTAGCCTCGTCTAGAATCCAGGTTTTAAAGAGTGCATAGCTACCTATCAGGGCTTCCCAACGCTGAGCAGATATGGTTTGTGCAATGGTTTGTGCATTATTCAAATAAGAATGTTTTGAACAATTTTCTGAAAGCAAGCTTAGATTTAGTCTTTCTAACTTGCAGTGGAAGGTCAGTCCCGGGCTTAGGAACAATAAAGGCAAAAGAGAGGCTGGTGGCTCTTGCCCTATTGATCCTCAGGACTGTTAACTATTGCTGGTTTGATGATTGTAAACATCTAGGTAATCAACGTTGTGTCAAATGTCCCTGGATAAGTGCAGATCCTTTATTGTGGAATGTATTGTGTGGCATGCAAAGCACTTTGAACTGTATCCTTTTTTCACCAGATACCAGTGCAGAGAAGTCCTGGCAGCTGTTACTGATTGAAATTTGGGAATGTTCAAAACTGCACGAACTGCAGCATTTTGTAACGTTTGCAGCCTTTTGACGACTCATTTGGGGCTACCCAGGTATAAGGAATTTCCGTAATCAAGCCGAGAAATAACCAGCCTTAACACCACAACTCTTCGTGTAGAGTCAGGCTGCCATCTCAGTAATCTCCTAAGAATTCAGAGGAGTTCAAAGCAGGTGGCCACTAATCTCCTGACCCGAGTTGCCATAGTGAGCCTCTTATCAATTCAGACTACTAGACTTCTCACTTTTAGGGATGAGTTGGATGCCCAGGCAGACAAGTCAATTCAGATATAACCAACGCAAGGGGTTACCTACTACCAGCACCTGTTTCATCTCCGTATAATTTGAGACTGCTGGCAGCCATACAATCCACTTCACTCTTCAGACATTTATCAAGGACAGAGGTCGTGTTCATTTGATGCTAAAGACTTATAAAGATTTGAGTGTTGTCCACATATATTTCAGTATAACCATACATTTTTATAATCTAAGCAAGAGGACTGACATATATGTTAAGCAGTGTTGGGGTAAGCTAGGACCCCTGTGGCATCCCACAGTCACAGGAGACGATCAAAGGAGAGAAAGAATCTGAGAAGACTTGAAAGATTCTGTTTTGAAGAAAGGCATCTAACCATGTTAACATTGTCCCAGAAATTCCTGCTTCCGCCACTCTCTTAAGTGTGAGATGGGAGACCATATCAAAAGCAAAACTCAGGTCCAAAGGGATCAAGGGACGCAGACCCACCCTTGTATAAGATATCCCTAAGCTCCTCAGTAGCAACTAGAAGGGCTGTTGCTGTGCTAATACCTGCTCTAAAGCCAGGTTGGGAGGGATGTCAAATTTTATTTTCCTCTAAATAACAGGCCAGTATTTTAACAACATATTTTCAGAGACTTTTACTCTGCCCTCGGAGATGGAGTAATAGTTTTCACACACCAGGGAATCACCAAGTGCCTTTAATAGTGGCTTTACTATTGCTTGTCTCCATGCTGCAGGTATTGTGCCCGAGTTGAAGGATTACCTGAAAATATTAGTTATAATGGGTATGATCGATCCTAAGACTTCAACATAATATCTGGACGTGCAAGGTCAGTTGGTGAATCTTATTTAAGGGATGTTAGGATCTCTAGGGTATCTTCCTGCGTAATTTCTGGGAAAGATCACAGTTTCCCTTGAGCTGGCTGATTCGTCGATTTTGCCCCTTCATCTCTTTCCAGGGTACAGCGCATATTGTTAACTTTGTCCAAAAAGAATGTTGCAAGTTCATTACAACGTTCCTCTGATGGAGGGGGCCTGCAGTGTTCTTGGAGATTATAATTAAACTTTTTACTACTTAATAGAGTTCTTTTGAAGAGCACGGGGCATTCTCAATTTTAGCAGCAAAATACCTGATCCTAGAGTCCCTGATTGCCTAGTGGTAGTTTCTGACTGCTCTCTTTTAGATGTGTTTACTTGTCTCATCCTAATGTTTTCTCCTGCTCTTTCCAATCACCTAGTCTCCTTTTTCAGTTGCAGGAGATTTGTAGTGAACCATGGGGCTTTCCCTCCCGCCAGATGCTTTTAATTGTTGTATGAGCAGTACTGAGGTAAGAGTGTTAAGTATCCATTTCTCGAAGTTGTTATACCTATTATCCAAATCTCCTTCTAAGACAGGGATGGAATCAGTGAGTACATTTTCTCAATCTGTAATGTTGAGCTTGCATCAGCTCCGTCCGGTTCTAACCGTTTCAGATTTAGCAGCTGATTTTTAGAGCTGGTCAAGCTAGAGAGTATTAATTTATGATCTAACCAAGTGATCTCTATTGGAGCATCCGCAACTAGATCCAGAGTTTGAAAAAATTGCATTTAGTACATGCCCTTGATTGTGGGTGGGGGTGTTCAGCTGCAACGCAAGTTGTAAGGCTTCTAAATTTGAAAATGTTTTTGGCAGTATTTATTGTTGTCAAGGTGCAGCTTGAGATCTCCTAATACAAAGAAACTGACAAAGTTTAGGCTATATTCTGCTACAGTCTCAGGAAGAGCATGCAGAAACTTGGTGGCAGGACCAGATAACTATATATGAGAAGTCTGGAGTAAGTAAAAGTGGGTGCCAACTCCACTGAAAAATGCAGGCATTCACACACCCTGGTATTGGTTGTGGTTCAAATTTCCCTTTTATCTAATTTTTGTAAATAATAGCTAGTCCTCGTCCTTTCTTCTCTCCTTCTCTATCCCAGCTAACCATAGTGTACCCCGTTGGGAGGGTCATTACTGCATCGGTCACGTGTTTCTCCTGTAGCCAAGTTTCGGTGAGGATCAGGGCTGGCGGGTTTTCTTGATCTAGAAGAGTGAACAGGTCTAGGCTGTGGTTGGGAAGGGAGCTACAGTTTTATAGATATAGTTGCCAATATGGGATTCTAAAAGTAGCATTCTGTAAGCTGTCTATCTCAGTAGTGCTAGTAGAATCAGCAGGACTTAATTCACATGCTTCACATCTATACTTCTCAGTGGGGCTTAATTTATGAGCACGTGGCTTTAAGTATCTTCAGTTCATTAGCTGAATACCTAATTATGTTTTTGCCCGAACAGGCAGTGGCCCCGGCTGGGTGCAGACAGGCTTGCCTTTTGTGCGTCCACGCCCCAGAGCACATTAAATAGCCGGGCTGGTGGGAAGAATAAGCTGACCAAGATGGCACCCAAAAAAGAAAAGCAGGTGAGGGACAGTACAAGGCCTAAACTGATAGTCCTCTAACAAAAGAGAAACATAGCGATTTCTGCCCCCCCAAATAATAAAAGGTCTTAAAAGCAAAGCAAAGTTTAAAGATACAGCGAGAAATTAAGAAATAGCAGTTTTGAAAAGCAGCAACAAAACTAAAGCGGTAGCGAGTACTTGCAGCTCTCATCCTCATCGAATCTCACCCACAAGGGCACTAGAACACCATGTTAGTGGCAATTGCTCTGCCGCAGCAGTCTGTTGAGTCAAATCCTGAATGGATGACTTACTTGGCCACATCCTGGCAATCCTCCGAACTGGCTTTGAATTTCACTAGGAACGCAGGTAAAATTTCAGGAACTGAGTCCCATGATATGTGCAAGTTGTGGGGAGCTGGGTTCTGGTTGCAGTATCACTCCATGCTTTTTGCCTGTTTTTAAGATGCAACTTCGGGTGAAGCGCACTGGGCTCCTGTTAACCAGGTCCCCAGTGCCAGTGTTCCTTCCCTAAAGCTGGCTCCCCAAGTGACCAGACCCTTCAGCCCCCTATAAGTCCCTAGTAAACCGTACCACTGGTAACTAGGGTATGGGTACCGAAGAGGGTTCCTCAGAGCTGTAGCAAAATATGTGCCACTACGAGGGATCCCGCACCAACCTTATGCGGACTGCCATTGCAGGCTGTGTGGCAAGGTGCTCCCAAAATTGAAAACATGACATGGCACACAGCGTTTGTACCATGTCCCCTAACACTGCAAGCAATATGTGTAAGTCATCCCTCTAGCAGGCCTATCAGCCTTAAGGCAGGGTGCACTATATTACATTTATGGGAATCTTTGCATGAACAAATATGCCCCTATGTCTTTGTTGATTCCTAGATGTAGTAAGTGTACAGGGAAGCTATTTTAAATGCGTGTGCTGGACACTGTTCATTACGAGTTCCCCAGCCACATGATGGGTTCTCTGAATACTGTGATGTTTGGTATCAAACATCTCAGAATAATAAACCCTCACTGACCCCAGTGATGGATTTATTAATAAATGCACACAGAGGGCACCTTAGAGGTGCCCCCTGAAAACCTACCAACTACTACTGTGTTGACAGATTGGTCCTGACTAGTTCAGCCACTAAAGACAAAATCCTGTCTCCCAAACCCCCAAAAGGTGAGAGCCAGTGCTCTCAAGGGCCTGAGATAAAAGCCAGCACTGGGCAGGGGTGTGACATCCTCTTCCAATCAAAGGACATTCCAGGGCAGGGATTTTCAAAAGCCTTGCTGCCTTTGTAATGCGACCCAGGTCTCTCCAGGTGGTGGAGATAACCAACCCCTCCCGTCCTGCTCCCACTTTTGGTGGCAGCACAGGCGGAAAACTTTGTCAAATTAGTCCCACCTCCTAGCTGGAAGAGCTGAAGTGGACTCTACCTTTTAAATTCCTCCATCTTGTTTGGATGGAATTAGGCCACGAGGGTTAGGGTTATGTCCACTTCCCAGCGGAAGTGGTCATAAGAAGGGTGTAGTCACCCTCAAGGTGGTCAGCCCATTGGGCTACTGCCTGGCACTCCCTGTAAGGCTCCCAAATTGCATATTTAGGTGGCACCCCTGAACACCAGAACTCAGATTTCGACAACCTAAGAAGACCCAGACAAAGAAGAGTTACACCAGCAGAAGAGGAAAATAAGAAGCAGCTGTCCTTAACCCAGGTGCAGCGGCTTGCCTGCTGACCTCGAAGGATCCTGCACAAGAAGCCAAGAAACTCCAAAGAGAAGACTCTGCATCTGCTGGAGCCCCAGAAACACAACACCAGAAGTGACCACTGCACCGGACATCCACGACCAGAGGCGAAGCCAACTGCCGGTGGCAATACAGGTCCCCAGCTGCCCAGATAACAGATACCAACGACATACCCTGGATCCGAAGAGCTCAAATCCACCCTGGGACCACCGCTGCTGGACTCCCCCATGATGCCTGCAGCCTCAACACACAGGACTCCTTAACCGGGAGTGCTCCCGTATGTGAAAACACAATGCTTAAAAACACCCTTGCATCCGTCGACCCCTGGGCGCAGGAAAAAAGGACCAAATGTGCACCTACATCCCCGAGCACCCTATCTGCTTGTTGTCCCTGACTGGCTTCTTAGCCAGAGCCTGCAGCCTGTCTTCACAAGGACCAACTCCCATATGTAACCATTTGGCACCCGACACCTTACTGCACCCCACCGCCCGGTGTGACTTGGTGTGGTTCTGATCAGTGCCCAGTACTTACCCTAACTTCCTGAGATGGGCTTCATAAGTTATTGTTAACCCTGTGTTTGCTGAACATTGTTTTTCCTCCACAGGATAACCTTGAAAGAACTCTAAAAATTGTACTGTCTATTTTTGAAACTGCAAAGTATTTATGCTTAAAAGTCTATTTACCTAATTGCGAAGTTCTAGGGTTTGAAACAATTTTTTTAGGGTCATATATATTCAGTGTTTCTCATTGTAGGAAAATGCCACTATTGGTATGGTTACCCCCTAACTTTTTGACTTTTGTTAATGCTAGTTATGATTGACAGTGTGCTGGGACCCTCCTAACTTAGTTATTTTCTCCCCACCAGCGCACACAAGCTATGAGGCAGTGTGCATGTGCTGACTGAGGGGTCCCTGGGATGGCATAATACATGCTGCAGCCCTTTAAGACCTTCCCTGGCATCAAGGCCCTTGGTACCATTTACAAGGGACTTATCTGAGTGCCAGGGTTGTGCCAATTATGGGAGCAAAGGTACAGTTTAGGGAAAGAACACTGGTGCTGGGGCCTGATTAGCAATCATAACTGGCATCAACAAAAGGCAAAAAGTCAGGGGGTAACCATGCCAAGGATCCTTCTTTCGTCCGACCCAACCAAGGGTGGAGACACAAAACTTCATGTTGGTGGGAGGCTGCACTGCTACTGCAGCTCCTCCTATCCATTTACTTTTCGTTGGCAGTGACCCCATCTTCCTGGGCCACCACAAGCTGAGCCCTAAAGCAATTGTGGTGCCCTCACAAGGCATTGTGGGGCGGGGTGCATACTATATGACCAGCTCTCTCGCTGCGCTGGGGAGAGTTGCGATGCCGCTGGATTGTTCTGCACCTCCTGGGGCAGTGGCGCAGGGAGTCCTCTCTCGACCGCTCCCACCAGCTCCCTGCACGTCCAGCAAAACTAGGTGCTGCCGCAGGAGCTGGCCCTTCATTTGGTGTCTCTCCGCTCCTGTGGGTAGATGCATGCAGCTGCTGCAGCCGCCAGGGCCACCTAGAGGAGTGGCACAGCACTCCTCCTCCCCTGTACCATTCGTTTCTGGGTGGGGACCCGGGATGGGGTATGGGGCCCTAGGATGAGCTTCACGGGGAGCGTGATGCTGCTCCTCAGCTTCTTCTCTGGCCACCAGCCCCTCTCACTGCCTGTGCCCATCTTCATGGGGGAAGCAGCAACATCCCCTTTCCCCCACCCTCCCCAATCGGCCATCTGTCTTGGACGGACCCCGGGATGGGGTTTGGAACCCCCTTCATTTTCACGCTCCCCTACTTTGCTTCAGGGCGACGGCCCACCCCTCTCTTCGCAGGGATAGCCCTGGTGACAGTCTGGAGCAGCGGTGGAGCCCCACATGCTTCGCCGCTTGCTCAGGAAAAGGTCAAAGGTCGCAGACTTGCTTCTCCTCATATCTTGGGCCCTCAAGGTATGTTTGACATTCTTGGTGTCATTTAGCTCCTGGTGGCGAGCCCTTGCAACCAGGAGCACTTTCGTTAAACCTTCTGGTGTAGAAGGTTCCCAGATTGTAGGGAGCCAGTCCCACTAACTCCCTGCACCAGTCCTTCTTCTGAGTGCCTCCCTTTTCTTCTGGGCAGATCCTCATGGGGCTCACCTGGCCCTGGCATGCTCTTCGCTGGGTCTGAAGTCATTCAGGGACAGAGTCCTTGCCCCGGAGGGCAGTCAGTGGGTTCTTATTTCCAGCTGTCTATGACGTCCGTCTTCAGTCCCAGTGTCCAGCAGTGAAGCACAGCCAAGAGAGAGAGCCCTCCCCTGTGCAACGTTTTTTAAATAGGGTCAGAAGTGACTAGCAGGCATGCATTTCTGGCCTGTCCAGATGTGTCACATCACTTCCTTGCCCCTGTCCCCTCCTTCCTGCACAGTCTTCCGGGATAGCTCAAAAATAGCATCGTCCAGGAGTTAGTTGCCACATGTGCTCAGATAGTCTCGGCCCCTCCTCCCAGACATTCCTTCCAGGGCCTCTCCAGTCAGTTCCTGGCACGGGATGACAGCTAGCCGATTGATGCAAGGCCTTGCTCAGGCAGTTGGCAGAGCAGTAATTGGCCCAAATCCTGAGTTGAGGCAGAGAAAGATTACATTTCTGGATGAACCATAAGTTGTACAACTATGCTTTTGTAACCTACTGCATTATGCTTTTCATACAGGTTATAGTGCACATTGCTGTGACTCTGATTTCGGAGCACCCTAAGGGAAATTAGTTGTGCCCTAGGCCATCCTTTCCATTGACATTTAAAGGAGTGATCCTACAGTGAAAAGACACTAAGCACAGTGACCATCCCCTACATGTGTACATGAGGCCTACTCCAGGTCACCAACCACTCTGCACAGTTCCTTCTGAGCCAGGCTACCCATGTTCAGTTCTTGGGCTGCACATGCCAGAAAATCCTCCCAGCACAGCCCTCACAGGTGCACCTGCGTGTTCACATGTAACCAGCCCTGGGCCTCCTACTCTGGCTGCGTCACAACAGCCTTTCCTTAGCAAGGCAGCACTGTCGGTAAATACCCGCAGTCCATTTTACCATGTGTTTACAGTGGATGAGTCCCCAACTATCACGCTCCCTCACAATAAAAGGTAAAAAAACAAGCAAAAGCAAAAAAAACCCCGATTGACCAAATAGTCAGAACTGTCCTCTCACACCAACACTTTGCCAGGATTCAAATTTGTATTGCAAAATGGCTTCTCACCCAAAGCCTTCACTTCATTTCCTGAGTCAACAATGGAGCTATGCTGTCCTGGGACAAAACTGGCAGCATGGCTGGCGCGGTATGCAGAATGGATATAGAAGGGCTTGTCTTTGTCAGACCAGCAGCACATCCACGATACGGGTTTCCTTATCAGCATTAGCACAATTGAAGTCCCCTCCTCTGGTGCCGAAGAACAAGTTACTTACCTTCGGTTACGCTTTTTCTGGTGGATACAATAGCTACCTGTGTCCAGTACTGCCCCCATGAACAGGAGGCGTTGAGAGGGCTCCAGGTGAGATTTGGGCACATTTACAGAAAAACCCAGATCGAACAACAATTGGGTTGTCATTCGCAGATGAGACAACACAAGCTCTGGAGACTTGGCTTTGATCAACCAATCGCCCAGGTAGGGAAAAAACACTACTTCCCTCTTTCTGAGATGTGCTGCAACAACCGCCATCACCTTCGTAAAAACCCGAGGTGCTGAAGTAAGTCCAAACTGAAGGACCGCAAACTGGTAATGTTGGGTTCCGACCACAAACCGGAGATACTTCCTGTGTGACTTGATTATCGGAACATGAAAGTACGCATCCTGCAAGTCGACAGACACCATCCAGTCTCCTTTGTTCAACGCCAATAGAACCTGCCCTAGGGTCAGCATTTTGAATTTTTCCTGCTTGAGGAACAAATTCAAAATCCTCAAGTCTAGAATCGGTCTTAGACGACCGTCCACTTTGGGAATCAGGAAATATCTTCAATAACACCCCTGACCCCTTTCCTGCAACGGCACCAACTCTATAGCGCCCTTTGCCAACATGGTTATAACCTCCTGTTGTAACAGAAGATGGTCTTCTGAACAAAAGGAGGGACGGGGGGAAAGAGAGGAGGGAACTCCTGAAAGGGGAGAGCATAACCTTTTTCCACAATTCTTAGCACCCACGAGTCTGTTGTAATCGACTTCCACTTCTGTAGAAAAAGACTCAATCTTCCCCCTACAGGAGAAGTATGGATGATAAAGTGGGGAAAACTAGGGCTGCTTCTGCTGTTGTCCACCAGAGGAGGAGGATGAAGATGACATCTGCTGGGCTGGCCCTCTAGCTCTACCCCTACCCCGCCCTCTAAAGGCAAGATAGGGCGGATTGGCAGGCTGCTGGGCAAAGGACTGCGACCTCCGAAAGGCAGAGCCACGAGTGAACCCCCGAAACCTGCAAAAAGGTCTATAAAGATGTTGTAGCAGAGGTCTGTAAGCCTAAGGACTTAGCTGTCGCCTGACAGTCCTTAAACCGTTCAAGGGCAGAGTCTGCCTTGTCCCCAAACAGCTTTTCCCCATCAAATGGTAGATCCATTAAGGTGGATTGAACATCTGAAGAAAAGCCAGAGGACCTTAACCAGGCATGCCTCCTAGTAGCCACAGATGTTCCCATGGCCCTGGCTATCGAATCCGAAGTGTCCAGGCCAGATTGTGTAATTTGTTGTGCAGCCGCCTGCGCATCCATAAAAAGGGATCCAAACGACCTTTGCATCTCCTGTGGCAGATCCTTGGCCATCTCTTTAGCGGAGTCCATAAGGGCGTGGACGTATCTACCCAGCACACAGGTAGAATTAGTAGCCTTAAGTGCCATACTGCATGATGAAAAGATCTTCTTCTAAGACTGCTCCATCCTCTTGGACTCCAGGGAATGTTCCAGGAGCAGACTTCGCGGAGCAAGACGCCTGGACTACTAAGCTTTCCGTTGGATGTCGTGACAGACAAAACGGATCCCCTGGTGCGCCCCTATGTCTCCTGGCCACTGCCCTGTTCACTGCAGGAGTAGTCACTGGCTTCTTCCACAAGTCCAATATAGGCTCAGTTAAAGCCTCATTGAAAGGGTCAGCACTGGACGAAGAGGGATGCAGTACTTCTGTGAGCAAGTTAGTTTTCACCTCCGCCACAGACAAAGGCAAGTCCAGAAACTCTGCTGCCTTCCTCACCACTGTATGAAAGGAAGCAGCCTCTTCTGTAAACTCCCCCAGAGACGCAATGTCCCACTCTGGGGAAGTATCCAGACCACTTGCAGTGGCTAGACCCTGGAACTCATCCGAAGGCTCAATCTCTCCTTCCTCCAGCTGTCTATATTCCTCCTCCTCCAAAAGTCTTAATGTCTTCCTATGAGATCGAAGATGTGTCTCTAGGGCCGGCATCGATAAAGAGTCCATTGACGCCGATGACTTTGAACCTCGGAAAGGCCCAGGAAGAGATGGATGACTCCTAGTCTCACCCGGCGCCGACACGGAGTCCAACGAAGACCTCCGTGGAGTCGGTTGGCAGGAAGGCGATGGAGCCAGTCTGGAAGGAGACATCATCGACATTGGATGGCGCGGTGATGAAGTCGGCTGACACGAAGATGGATCCACAGTCACAAGTGGTGAACTCCCACTAGGGGATACCCTTGGCGCCGATCCGACAGTTTCCGTAGGGCAAAAGGGCATGAATGGAGCCGCATTGTTCGGCTGTGGAGGAATCCACAGGTAGTTGTGAGAAAAAAGCAATGGTGTAAAGGGCAATGTATGATCCACTAAGTGCCACAGAGTAGCAGCATATCACAACCATGAATATGGCACTTAACACGAAATGCTTTCCATGATGCAGGCTGTGAGTTTTTGTTTTACGGGTCCTGGATTCAGAGATTCACAAGCAGATTAAAACTTCACATCTAGGATGCATATATCCTTGTTTGAGATCTCAGTCATATAATCACAACGCAAGCGAGCATCAAAGGTTCACTTCCCTCTTACTGGTCAGTGTACAGAGAGTATACTAGACAATCATTTTATTACATCTAAAATTTATGGACTCTTTTACCTACACTGACCATGGCACTTTGTAACTCTTAGAACGCTAGAACTCTTGCAATAGAACAAAAAGCATGCCATTATGACGTCCTCGTCGACGTAGACAGCTAGGAAGAAGACTTTCCGTTGGATGCTGGCGCAAGGATCGAATTCATAAGGTGAGGAATCCACAGGTAGTTGTATCCATCAGAAATGCCAAGTTTCACTCACCTCTGTGTGGGATCACACTGTGCACTTCCACAAGAGCACTTTAATCGTTCCATAGCATGATTTAATTATCACCATTTTGTAAGTGAAATAAACTGATGCTATTAGTTTATAACAGAAGCATTTGACTGGATTATAGCAATATTTTTTTGAAAAGACACAAAATGCTAGCATTTGTAAATATACCAATAGATAAATGTATATAACAAAATTAAGACTGAAACCAATTCATGTATTTAAACAAACAACAACACACGAAAGAGTGCTACTTGTGGGGGAAAAAAGGTTTCACGTTAAGTGATTTCAACATACATGAAATGAAACCGATGCATCAAAAAAAGTTAGATGAAAAATGTTTATCAACAAATGCAATATTCTTTTGTAAGCTCTAAAACTCTCACCTGGAAATGTGGACTGGAGACACATTTGGCTAACTGCCTAAAAAGAGGTTCCATAACTTTTACAAATTCGGATGGTTCAATAACATCTAAAATCTCTTCTAATTCATTTAAAAACATTACTTCTTTTGGACTGTGCGTCTTTGGCCAGTATTTCAGAAGTGCCATCACTACCTGCAAAGAAAACGTAAAAACTATAAAAGCAAAACAAAATAACTGACTAGATAACCTTTCAAGAGCTCAAGATTGTATGTGATTACTGTATATATGCTCTATATTTCAACCTGTATCCTTTCGCGATAAAATAACGTGCCACAATTACCAATAATACTTGATTGGTAATGCAGTTAACCATTTACTTTGACCTTGGATCAAACTGTTCAATTTTCCAAGTGCTTGCATGTTGTTTAAATTATGAAGAGGGTTTTCAAGAACAACTGTAAACAGAATATACAAAAGGAAATTGTGCCAGGATAGGATTATGTTTAATAAACCAATGAAAACAATGTTACATACCTTTGGTATTAGTACTTCATTGTAGGCATCTTGTATAGATTAGCAAACCCAATTAGGATCACATCATCATTAAGGTATCCATTTGATTGGACCTCATGATGTTGAAAACTGTCCTTAATCTCAAGTTGCAGTCTATAAGGCTTACAAGACGGTACATACACAGAGTGCTACAGCAGTATCCTTGTCTGCTGAAATTTGAGCCCACAGCTAACATGGGAAAATGGATTGATAACACCATGCTATGCAAGCCACTAGCCATCTAGACATAATTTGCTTAGAATAGGTTTCCCTTTAAATGTGGCCTATATACTATAAAGCATTTTCTTGATCGTCTAAATGAACAAGTTACATACCTTCGGTAACGCGTTATCTGGTAGAGACTACCTAGCTGCAGATTTCTTACCTTTGAATTCTCTGGAGTCAGCTTCGAATCCGGAATATTTTGCTGAGCAATAACCTGCATGCGCTGTCGGGCATCGTCGCACGGATAAGTGCGTGTCGTCCAGCTCTGCAGGACTTCGTCAGGGTCTTTGGAGCAGCATGTGACATCATGGTCACCTATAAGGGCACCAACCTGGCGCACGTACGTCAGTTCTTTTATCCAAAAAACTTCCACGCCAGAAGCGCAGAGTCATGGATAGAACCAACATTTTGTCTGTGCAAAACTAGAGCCCTGGAAAGGGATAAACCCCAACCATACTAGACATATCTGCAGAGCGGGAAGGCAAGGGTGGGTGTAAGGAATCTGCAGCTAGACAGAGTCTCTACCAGATAATTTGTTACCGAAGGTAAGTAACTTGTTCGTCTGAACGGGCAAAGTGCCCATCTCTCCGTACCTGATTGTCAAGGCAAAAATGCTTTGCAAACGTGTGCAAAGATGCCCACGTTGCCACCTGACAAATGCCCAGGACAGGAACGCCCCGAGCAACGCAGTGGTAGCAGTTTTGTCTCTGGCAGAATTAACCCTCAGGAGGCTGCTTCCTGGCCAATGCGTAGCATATCTTGATGCAGAGAACAACCCAGCGCAAAATGGTTTGCATCTGCACTGCCGACCCTTCTTTGCTCCAACATACCCCACAAAGAGTAGGTCACCCACCCGGAACGCTTTTGTGCGGTCAAGGTAGAACGACAACGCTCTATTTCGGTCCAGTCAGTGGAGTCGCTCCTCTTCTTAGAGGGATGCGGTGGAGCAAAGAAGGTGGGCAGGGTGATGTTCTGACCCAGTTTAAATGGGGTCACCACCTTGGGGAGGTAAGAGGCACAAGTTCCGAGTACCACCTTGTCAGGATAGATAGAAAGATACAGTGGCTTTGATAACAGAGCCTGCAACTCACTCACCCTCCCGGCAGATGTTATCCCCACTAAGAAGGTTGCCTTGGTGGTGAGCTGGAGAGGACAGTTGTGCAAAGGCTTGAAAGGAGCACACATCAGAAACGTGCGGACCAGATTTAAGTCCCATTGGGGCATTACAAAGGGCGTAGGGGGAAAGAAACGTACAAGCCCTTTGAGGAATCTATGTACAATGGGGGACTTAAACAGAGAAGGTTGATTAGGCAGCCAAAGAAATGCCAATAAAGCAGAAAGATAGCCCTTGAGAGTCCCCAAGAAGGAACCCTGCTGGGCAAGGGAAAGTATGAAGAGAAGGTTATCTGAAAAAGAAGCAGAAAGAGGATCAATAGACCTTTCTGTAGAATAATATACAATATACAAAGCATTTCCAACGGCAGGCATATACTGTTTTAGTGGAGGGATGCCTGGCTGCCAAAATAACTTTACAAACTTCGGGACGAAGGTCAAAATCCATCAACTGTCGCAGCTCGATCTCCACGAATGAAGGCGCAGAGTTAACAGGTTCGAGTGGAGAACCCTCCCCGGCTGCTGCGACCGAAGATCCTCTTCAGGGGCAGCCTGATCGGAGGATTGATGCTCATTTTGAGAAGCTCGGGATATCTGCTCTACGTGCCCAATCCGGAGCCACTAAGATGACTTGGGCTTGGTCGTTCTTGATCTTGAGAACTCTGGGCAGAAGTTGTATGGGCGGAAAAGCGTAAAGGTGGCCTGACTTCCAATCGTGCGGAAATGCGTCACCGAGCGATTGTCGCCTTGGAAACTCCAACGCGCAATACTGCTGACATTGCACGTTCTCTGCAGAGGCGTACAGATCTATCCAAGGCTCTCCCGCTGCTAAAAGAGTCCTTGCACCACCTCCAGATGGAAATACCATTCGTGATCCTCTAGGCATCGACAGCAGAGTTCGTCCTAACTGGCGTTCAGAGAACCTGCCAGGTGTTGAACCACCAGGGTTATGCCCTGCTGTTCCAGCCATGTCCAGAGACGCAGAGCCTCTTGACAAAGGGTCCACAACCCCACATCGCCCTACCTGTTACAGTACCACATTGCGGTGGTGCTGTCCGTGAAGACCTGCACTATCTTCCCTTTCACAACAGGAAGAAATGCTTTCAATGCTAGTCGGAATGACCGGAGCTCCAGTAAGTAGATATGGAGTCCGAATTACGCTGGAGACCTCTGATCTCCGCCTCTCCCAGATAGCCACCCCATCCCAGAAGTGACGCATCTGTCACTACTGTGAGATCTGGCTGGGGAAAGGAGAGGAGTCTGCCTCTGACCCAATCGCAATTCACTAACGACCACTGCAGGTCTTCTGCAGTTCCCTCCGAGATCTGATCCATGTCTGGAAAATGTTCCTGATGTTGCGCCAACTGGACCTTCAGGTCCCATTGCAGAGCCCTCACATGCCATCTGGCATGTTTGACTTACAGGATGCAGGAAGCCATGAGTCCCAACAGCCTCAGAGTCCATCTCAATGAAATCCAGGATAAAGGCCGAAACATCGGAATCATAACCTGAATATCCTGGACTCGCTGCTCGGAAGGATAAACCCGTAACTGCAGTGTCCAGAACAGCCCTGATGAAATGGAGCTTCTGAGAGGGAGTCAGGTGTGACTTCGGCATGTTTATAGTGAACTCCAACGAATGCAGGAGCTCTGCTGTAGTCTTAAGGTGGGTGATGAGAGCCTGGGGCATAGGAGCATCAAACAGCCAGTGGGCAAGGTAGGGGAAGACTGAAATCCCTAACCTGCACAGATGAGCTGCTACCACCGCCATCAACTTGGTGAACACCCGAAGGGGAACTGGTGAGACCAAAGAAGAGCACGGTAAACTGAAAGTGCTCGTGGCCCACCTTGAACCGCCAGTAACGCCTATGGGCGGGCAAGGTGGGGATATCAAAATACGCATCCTGGAAGTCCAACGCTACCGTTCAATCTCCTTTGTTTAGGGCAGACAAGACCTGGGCAAAAGTGAGCATCCTGAATTTCTCCTTTTTGAGGAAGAGATTTATGTCCCTTAAATTCAAGATAGTGCGAAAACCCTTGTTATTTTTTGGAATTAGAGAATAGCAGGAATAACAACCACAGCCTACTTCTGACACCGGGACCCTTTCAATGGTTCCTTAGGCCAAGAGAGCTGTAACTTCCTCACGGAGCAAGATTAATTGATCCTTCAACAGCAGTTCTTTCAATGATGAGATAGAGGGAGGGAGTGAAAGGCTGGAAGGGGAGGGAGTAGCCCTTCTGTGTGATCTGCAAGACCCATTTGTCCATGTTATGGACCGCCAGTGAGGGAGATGAAATTGAATCCTCCTTTCAACTGGACGAACATGGTTTTGGAGAACAATGCAAGAAGGGCTTGGGCGCTGTGGAAGAGGTGGGCTGGGCAGTGGCCAAACTCTGGCTAGATCCTCGGAGTCTGAAGGTACCACAACCTCGTCCTTGCACTAGATGCTGTGATGCAGAATGGTGGGTGACTTGAGGATGGGGTGGTACCCAGCCCCTTCCAAAGCCTCGAAAGGGGCGAAAGTCAGACTGCTGGCGAGCAGGTGCTGAGAGGCCCAAGGATCTGGCCGTAGCTCAAAAGTCCTTGAACCTCTCAAGTGCCAAGTCTGCCTTTTCTCCATAAAAGCGTGAGCCATTGAAGGGCATGTTTATCAGGTTTGCTTGGACATCCCCAGAAAAGCCAGTCATACGAAGCCAGGCGCGACGACAAAGGGCCACTGTCGATGAAACCACCCTGCCCAGTGAGTCAGTTATGTCCAAACCACACAAAATCGTAAACTTGGCTGCATCTCTCCCACCCTTGACAGATTGAGTGTCCCATACACCCCACGGGACCTGGGGGAGCACCTGTGCCACCGTATCTCATAAAGTGTGGGGAAAAACTGCCCAGTAGGCATGAGGCGTTTTCGGACCTCAATGCCAGGCTGGAGGAAGAAAACATCTTCTTCCCAAGTTGGTCCAGCCTCTTGTATTCCCTATCCGGGGGAGTGGAAGAGAAGGCACTACGGGAAGTGGAGACTTGGACCACAAAGCTCTCTGAGGTGGGGAGTTAGGTGAGGAAACTATGGTCAGAAGGAGCTGGTCAATGGCGGCAGCCAATTGGCTTATTTACAGGAGCCCCTGTATTGGGTTTGGACGACGTTCCCACCAGGACATCAGTAAGGGCTTCATTGAAGGGTAACATCGGCTCCGATGTAGCAACCCCCGGCTGAAGCACCTCTGTCAGGATGTTAGACCTGACCGGCACCATAGGCAACTCTAGGTCAAAGACCTCAAGTGCTCTACGCACCACCATGGCATACGATGCTCCCTCCTCCTTAGCCACAAAAGGTGGTGAGAGTATACCAGCATCTGGAGAAGTATCCAGTCCACTGGCTTCCCTAGATCCTCATACCAGTACTGCTCCAATCCTTACTCTAAAAGGTCCTCAGACCCCTCCCATTCCTCACCTGTGCCTGGCTGTTCAAAATAAGCTTCAGGCACTGATTTGGGCCATGTCGGCACCAAAGTTGGAATCGGCGTCTTACGGCGTCATTCCGGCTCCGGATCTGGCATGAGGATGGGGCTTACACCACCAGTGGGCACCAGCAGTGGCAGGTGTGTGACATCGGGACCGGCGCCAGTATTGGATCCTGGGGTCCCCAACAGCCCGAGGCTGAAGCCGCTGGCGTTGAACCCGATTGAGCCCCTGCTGACCCCTCGGGATCCAAAGACCCACATGCGGGGCAGCCTGCTCAGATATGAGGCGCATGCCTCCATAAAAATCTTTAATTTGAGCGGGGGTGGTTCTGAATTGGGTGGGGGGTGGGGTGATAGGAAGCCCTGGCATTGGCTCTGTGGAAATGTGTTCGGAATGTCGACATTCCCGAAGTCCGGTTGGACTTCTTTTTGGCCTCTTCCCCAAGTGCCCAGAGGACCTCGAATGAGAAGAGGAGGATTTGGGGCTCCTGGAGCAGTTCTGCGACCTCCTGCTCAAGCAGACCGTGACCTCCTAGGAGTTGCGCCTACAGACATTGAATGCTGGGCCGCCATGAGCTTCAGAGACCGCTCTCTCAAAGCTTTCGGGGCCCGGCAGTCTGAGCACGACTTTGCGTCGTGGTCTGTGTCAAGGCACCAGAGACATACTTGGTGGAGTCCGTCACCAACATGGTGCGATGGCAGGCGCCACACGGCTTGAACCCCATCTTACTTGATGGCATTCTTACACAGAAGAAAAATCTTTGACGAAAGGTTGAAAAAGGCCTGCCAAAAAAGGCACAGGGTAGCTCAGTCCTGGATCTGCGCTTAACTTGCACAGAAGGAAAAGAACTGACATAGTGCTCCGGGGTGGTGCCTTTATAGACAACCGTGACATCACAGACGGCTCCAACGACACTGACACCACGCAGAGCCGAATGACGCACGCGGATCCTAACTACACCACCTGACAGTGCGTGCCGGGTATTGCTCAGCAAAAAAGTCCAGATTAGAAGCTCATGCCAGGGAATTCAAAGGTAAGGAATCTGCAGCTTTAAGTCTCTATCAGATGTAATATTCCGTTTTGGCTTAACTTCACTCACATTCAGATTTGGCCTCATTTCACTTGATGCCCTATCAAAACAGCACTCCCAGAATTCCTTTTCGCTCCGCTGGTCTATTCCAGCATCTTCTGTCTCATTGCTGAACCGCCTATGCTATACAGCCCCTACTCTCTACCATCCAGAATTTCAATCTCATTTGATCTCTCTCTCTTCCTCTGCTGGATGCTCTCTGAATCTTACTATGAAAAGGTGACTGCAACATTATCATCTGCCATCAGTCACACAGACCCATCAAGCCTAGAATGCCACACACACTTCTTTTAATGATGTTTGGGAAAGCTGTCAATGCCATTTGAGGATGAGACAAAATGCGTGCTCCACCTGTAGTTTGTGCTACTCTCAAAATATTTGCAACTGGTTTAAATGGCTCCCTTTTCTGGGTGGGCAGTAGATGATAAATCTTAGTAGATGATCTGTTGTAGGCTACTCTCCTCCTCCTTTCAGAACTTCTCCATCATGTACTTCTATTCAATTACGTGAATCTGCCTAGGATAAAAGACATGAATCTGGCTAGGATATCTGTTTATATGTTCTTGAATTATATATGGTCAAGTCTGAAAGGAGTCTCTGTCCTTTTCAGAATTGCACCCAGGAAGAACATAGGATTAGACAAGTTTGACCTCTGGGTCCCAGAGAAAGCCCGCACATCCTTCTGGACTTGCTCTACTGGTCTTCCGATCTTGCAGAACGTCCAGCTCCTCTTGAAGCAAATTTCATGCCCTAAGTAGCTCCTGCTATGAAGACGTTTTGCTCAGAAGCATGGTCATCTGGAACTAATAAAATCAGAATGATCTATGGGATGTCACAGAAGAGCTCAACATACCCTTAACACAATCAAAAGCAACACTGGAACAGGACTGTATCTGTTTTTTTTTTTTTTTTTAAATAATGTCCAGTATGTCGCCGGACACACCATGCTGTCCAGGGGGCTGGAAACCCTGTGGCGAAAACAAAAACATACATTAAGCATAGGTCTCCGCTATAAGTGCCAACAGACGCAGTATGTGGCTTCTTACAGGAGTTTTCCACTTTCTTGTTAACCAAATCTCCTAGAGCAGCATCTTTGATGGCAACCATAATTATACATGTGAAGTAGGGCAAAGGAGTTCAGATTTAAAGTTCTCCAAATACAATATCTAAAGATAGGAAGAAGAAACAGTCCTACCAGGATCTTTGCACTATAAAAAAAAAAAAAAGTGTTTAATGACCTCACAAAGCTGCAGATTATTGACAATCAGAGGATGGTAACTGTCCTATACTATAGCCTTTGAACAGTACAGAATTTGTCCTCCATCTGCAGCACTACGTTCTAAGGTACACAACCTTGTCTAAGACTTTCTTTTAGGTGTTCACCTACTGAAATTATTTTGCCCTCGCCTATCCAGCTTTCATTTTCTGCAGTCAAAAGAGAATTTAGAGCAGTCAATGGTTTTAAAAGGCAGGGGCAAGCGGGATGTTTCAACCACTGGCAATCTATTGTGCACCAATGGCAAGTGATGGTGGGCAACCCACAAAAATTAGGGGGACAGGTCTGCCTGAGACACAGAGAAGGAAATCCCTGTGTACATGCTCAATTAGTCTCTTCACATAGTCTAGAATTCCACTGAGAATTGCACTATCCTGCAGCTTTGGAGGAACAGTCTGATGCCTTGGCAATATGACTGGTGACTGATAAAGAGTGGTAGTATTGTGAGGATTTAACCAACCTCCCCCTTATATGTCTACACACGGACAGAAATTTCCACATATGTTGAGCTTTCTCATATGTCCTGAGTCTGTTCCTCCCGTCTGTCCCGGTCCACCTTCTCTTTCTTGGAAGCAGCCTCTTCAGGATCTCAGATGAAACTTTAATATGAGGGATATCACTTGGCTAGTCTTCAATAGGAAATATAGTTAAACAGTGAAAAGTGTAATCTTCGGCACAATCAGAAGTGTCCTAGAAGATGCTGTCTTTTTTTGTCAATGACAACTTTGCTGACAAGAGTAATCTTTCTGCATATAGCATAGTGGCTAACAAGGCAACTCATCAACAATGGTTTGTCAGTCAACAACGGTTTCCTTTTTATTGGCAAGGACATTATCAATGAGACAGAAAAATTAAGTCACCTATCCTCAGGAATGCTCTTTCTAGTTAATACTCTAACCACAGATTTCTCACCTCAGAATACTCCTTGTGCATCAGACTGGATCTCGAAAGGTTTTCTAGCAATGATCCAGTGTACTCCAAGACGGCTCCATATCACCCCAAAAGTGACGGAGTGGAGGCACATATAAGTGCCACCTCACATGCTGACATTAGTTTATTGCATCTCCCTTTCTGCGCCCTCAGATGCAGAGCATAAATAATTGTTAGTACCAATGTGCAGATTCTTAACTTGGAGTCTTTTTAGATGTTAAAAAGAGGCCACTCCACAGAATCAGGGAGTAGGTCAGTGAGGAATCCATGTTTAGATAGAGTATCCGCCAGAAAGAGCATTACTTGCTCTTCTGATGGATACTTCAAAAGGCAGATTCCTCACTTTAGAATAGATAGCAAAGCAGTACCTCCTCAACACTGAGGGTCAATGGAGAAATCTTGCATGTCATAACAGGCTACAAATTTCTCACCAGAACTGGCTATCAAGGCAGCAGTGCTTTGAGAATGTGTGTACTGAAGTCCATGTTGCAGCCTGTAGATTTAAAGAGCATAAACTCCATGTGCCAACGTTTTGGAAGTAGCCTTGGCCCCGGTAGCTTGGGCTATCATACCTTCTGGAGACAATTTCCTGGCCAGTGCATAGTACACTTTGATGCAGTGGACAATCCACCTCAAAAGGATCCACTTCTGCACAGCCTCCCTTTACTGTGCCCTGAAGAACCCCACAAATAGCTGATTATCCGGATGGGGTTCACTGGTACGATAAATGTGAACGCTTTGAGACCTTCTGGGGTCTAAATGGGGGAGCCTCTTCTCTTTTGATGGCTGAGGGAGAGTAAAGAACGTAATAAGGGTGATGGATTGACCAATGCTAAAGGGGTCACAACGGCAAGTTTTCTGCATGTGTCGTCAACACAGGTGGATGGGGGTGGAGGGTACAGTGGTTGCACTTAAAGTGCCTGGAATTCACTTATGTAACAAGCTGATGTAACTGCAATAAGGAAGATGGTCTTTAAAGCTGGGAGAAGAAATAAACAACTATGCATTGGCTCGGAGGACGTGGACCTAAGAAATGTTAACAAATTAAGGTACCACTGAAGGATTACAAGCGATTCAGGAGGAAATATGTCAAACCATTTTTAAACCTCATTGTAACATGTGATGTGTACATACATGGTTGGTCTGGCAAAAGTAGAAAGGTCTGACAACCTTTTTCAGTAGCCACTGCAAAGCCTGGGCGGGCCAAAGACAAAATGAACTAAAGAACATCTGACAGCTTTCTTGTAAAGGGTCAAACATGCAAATACCACACCAGACCACAAATCTGTCCCAGAGCCTGGCATAAATGACTGTGGAAGAGTGTCTGGCAGGGAGGACGACATCCACTATCTCATGCAGCAGATCAATTGAAGTCAGCTGGTGCTACTCAAATGGCAAGCATGGAGGTGTAGACTGTGCAGATTTGGGTGAAGGACTCTGCCCTGCTGCTGCAACAGAAGATATACCAGAAGTGGGCACGCAATAAAAGGACAGATGCTCATGCCCAGATGTTCCTGGTACCACGCTCTGTTGGACCAATCCAAAGCCATTAGAATGACTAGGGCCCGGTTGGCTCCTGATCTTTTTCAGAACTTGGTACAGAAGAGGTTAGGGTGGGAAGGCATACACAAGTCCTGTGTCCGAGGCCAGCTGAAATCCATCTCCTAGTGAGTGTATTTATAGAAACGTCAAGGTGCAAACTCTTGATACTACAAGCGTTTATTGTGGCAAAAATATTTAGCCAGCGTTCTCCCCAAAATCAGAAGATGCCCACAGCCACCTCGGTTTGTAGCAGACCTTCATGATCTGCCAGAAGCCTCCTGCTTAGTTCGTCTGCACTAGCATTTCAGATTCCTGAAAGGGAGTTCCCGACTAGGGGAATGCAACAATGAGCCAACCAAGTCCAGAGGCGCAGAGTCTTCTGGTACAGGACCAAGGCATCTGATTAACTTCCTCAGAGCAGAGCCTGCTAGAACTTCGGATTCCAATGCAGTCAACAAGGAAGATGCAGGAAGCAAAGAGGCCAATAAGCCCCAGAACTGCCCTCACTGAGATCCATGACAAAGGCTGACACACTGGGATCCTAACGCAAATGTCCTGAAATCATGCAGCATAGGAAAGACTTTCAACTACAGTACATCCAGGATAGCTCCAATGAATGGCAGCCTCAGAGAAGAAGTTAGGCACAACTTTGGCTCATTGATCGTGAACCTCCAGTGTTGTCAAGAGCTTTGCTGTTGTCTTGTGGTGGTCTACAACTGACTGTGTAAAGCCCGCCTGCATCACAGCCAGTCGTCAAGGTAGGCAAAATCTTTTAAACTTCCAACCACCGAAGGTGTGCCACAACAATTGTCATTTTCATGAATATCTGTGGGGCATTTGCGAGGCGGAAGAGAAGCACTGTAAACAAAGTGCTCCTGGGCGAACATGAACCAGAGGTAACGTCTATCTGACTATAACTGAAGGAAAGACATGCAAATAATCCTGCAGATTCAAAGACATCATCCAGTAAACTAAGTCCAGAGCAGCCAAGATCTTGGACAGCATGTGCATTTTTTTTAACCTGTCCTTCGGCAAGAAGGTATTCATGAGTCAAAGGTCCAATATAGGTGTAGGAAAATGCCACGGTTGGCATGGGTACCCCCTAAAATTTTGCCTTTTGTTGACACTAGTTAAGATTGAAAGAGTGCTGGGACCCTGCTAACCAGGCCCCTGCACCAGTGTTCTTTCCCTAAAACTGTACCTTTGTTCCCACAATTGGCACAGCCCTGGCACACAGTTAAGTCCCTTGTAAATGGTACCCCTGGCACCAAGGGCCCTGTGGTCAGGGAAGGCCTCTAAGAGATGCAGCATGTATTATGCCACCCTGGGGACCCCTCACTCTGCCCATGCAAGCTGCCTCACAGCTTGTGTATGCTAGTGGGGAGAAACAGACTAAGTCGACATGGCTCTCCCTTAGGGTGCCATGCCCACAACCCACTGCCTGTGGCATACGTAAGTCACCCCTCTAACAGGCCTTACAGCCCTAGGGCAGGGTGCACTATACCACAGGTGAGGGTATATGTGCATGAGCACTATGCCCCTACAGTGCCTAAGCCAAACCTTGAACATGGTTAGTGCAGGGTAACCATGAAGAGTATATAGTCTGGGAGTTTGTCAAAACAAACTCCACAGTTCCATAATGGCTACACTGAATACTGGGAAGTACAGTATCAAACGTCTCAGCACAATACATCCACACTGATGCCAGTGTGGGATTTATTGAGACCAGTTTCTGCCAGCCTGCCACATCCAGACGGGTTTCTGGCCACATGGGGTGAGTGCCTTTGTGCACTCTGGGACAAGGAACAAAGCATGTACTGGGTGGAGGCGCTTCACTACCCCCCTGCAGGAACTGTAACACCTGGCGGTAAGCCTCAAAGGCTCAAACCTGGTGTTACAGCGCCCCAGGGCACTCCAGCTAGTGGAGAAGATAATGAGAAAAACAAGGAGGAGTCACCCTCTTGCCAGGACAGCCCCTAAGGCAGAGGTCTTCAAACTGGGGGGCGGGCCCCCCTAGGGGGGCCTGAAGTGATCCCAGGGGGGGCCCCAGACTCTGGCCAAAATAAATATTATACAGATTACAGGCCTTTGTTTTAGGCAGAAGCATGTTATTGCAGTTTTTTAAAAGGTAACAGTACTTAACTGCAATGTTTAAATAGGTTTAGACATATTTAAACATTGCCATGTTTATAAAATAATTGTGAAAAATTCAGAGGGGAGCCCACTGATGTTTATTTTTCAACTGGGGGGGCGCGGCATTAAAAAGTTTGGAGACCTCTGCCCTAAGGTGTCCTGAGCTGATGTGACCCCTGCCTTAGAAAATCCTCCATTTTGCTCTGGAGGATTTCCCCCAATAAGATTAGGGAGGTGCCCCCCTCTCCACAGGGAGAAGGCACAAAGAGGGTGTAGCCACCCTCAGGGACAGTAGTCATTGGCTACTGCCCTCCAGCCCTAAACACACCCCTAAACTGCGTATTTAGGGGTGACCCTGAACCCAGGAAAACAGATTTCCTGAAGACCTGAACAAGAAGGCCTGCTGACCTGAAAGACCCGCAGAGACGACAGAGATGACAACTGACTTCGCCCCATCCCTACCAGCCTGTCTCCAGACTCTGAGAACCCGCACAGCGACGCAACCAGCGGGACCAGCGACCTCTGCTGACTCAGAGGACTGCCCTGTGACTCAAAGGACCAAGGGCCAGATGTAGCAAGCAGTTTTGCCCATTCTGTGTCTATGGGAAAATGTGTGCGTACATATGGCCCACAAGAAACTACCATGGACAGCGGCTCTGTCTAATCTACAAAAAAGAAACCATCTTTAAAGGGACTCCAGCCTCACTCCGGAAGTGTGAGTCCCCAACACTCTGCACCCAACACCCCTGGCTCGTGTCCAGAGAAACCAACACTGCAGAGAGGACACCCAGGCGACTCCCACGACGTGGACACCCAGAGACGACCTCCCTGCACCCACACGGCGACGTCTGCAGAGAGAATCCAGAGGCTCCCCTTGACTGCGACTGACCGGTAACAAAGAACCCGACGCCTGGAAGAAGCACTGCACCCGCAGCCCTCATGCCTAAGAGAAACCAACTACTAGTGCAGGAGTGACCAGCAGGCAGCCCTCAACGTTATCCAGTCAGTAGATGGCCCGAGAAGCCCCCCTGTGCCCTGCCAGCATCACCAGAGTAACCTCCGGGTCCCTCCATTGATTTCTACCTAAAACACGACACCTACTTTGCACACTGCACCCGGCCGCCCCTGTGCCACTGAGTGTGTATTTTGTGTGCCTTCTCTTGTGTTCTCTTGTAACAAACTTCTCTTCTTTTTGAGTCTGAAACCCTTTTAATAGCACCTTTAAAGAGTAACACTAATACCTTCTGTAAGAATATGGAGCGGTACTCCACTGTGAATTGGCTGGATGTGGGTGGAAAATTTGACAGAACATAAAGAAAGAGTAAGGCATATCCATGCTGAACATTTTGTAAAAGTTATCTGTTGAATTTCCACCCCAAAACGAAATGCTGAAATATGCCCGCCACAGGAAGTGTGTGCACAGCTAACAGCAAACTAAGGCAGCACGATGGCTGGTGCCGCACTGGAAGATGAAAGAAGTCATTAACCTGCTGGCCTCAGCGTTGCCGCCAGACCCACAGCGCCATCCTCATAAGCATGGGGGTGACTGCTGGAAATGGGGTGACTGCTCTTGCCTATACATCAGCCTCCTGGAGTAGCCTCTGTATTTTCTGAACTAAAGTGGGAACTGCTTGGTATGGGTCAAGTGACTCCTGGATCGCACAGTGGCTCTAATGTCCCTAAATATCTGTGGGAGCCTAATCAGCTTTTTCACCAGAAGGGATATAAGAGAGAGGGCTGTGCATCTCCAGATAACTCTGTGGGATGCTTCCATACATTGCAGTGCTGCATAATGCTGGTGTCAATCACCTCTTGATAATCAGTAGAAGGGTGGCCAGCACAAATCACGTATTTCGCTGCATCTTGATCAAACTGAAGAACAAGTTACTTATCTTCAGTAACACCTTATCTAGTAGAGACTACATGTAGCTGCTGATTATTTACCTTTGAACTCTCCCCAGGTGTCAGACTGGAGCCGGAAGATCATTTGTGAGCAATAAAGGTAGGTGGTGTCTATCATCTCCAAGTCTGTCGTAGGCATCGTCCACAACTGAAATTACGCTGAGGTTCCTATATAGGCCCCGACCCAAGCGTGCAGGCGCCAGTTTCCTTTTACGACCACTGGTGTGCCAAACTAGAGCCCTGAAAGAAGTCCATGTCACTAGAAATCTGTTTGCAAGGGGGTGTTTGGGTGGGTAGGTAAGGAATCTGCAGCTAGATATAGTCTCTACCAGATAAGGTGTTACCAAAGGCAATTAACTTGTTCATCTGACAGAGATTTCTACCTTTGGATTCCTTACCTCTGAATAGATACCCAAGCAATATCATCCCAGGAAAAGGGTCTGCAAACCAATTTCAAACAAGAAAGTCCTGCAGGACCAAACAGGCAAAGTGCCTATCTCTACAGACCTGACTGTGTATCAGTACTGTTTGGTAAACGTGTGCAGAGATGCTTATGTTGCTGCCTGACAGATGTCCAGGACTGGAACCCAGGTTGCTAACGCAGTGGTCTCAGCTTTAGCTCTGGTGGAATAAGCTCACAAGCCCTCAGTAGGTTGCTTTTTGGCCAGTGAGTGCAGAGTACAGCCGATTTAGAGATGGTCTGCTTCTACACAGCCAGACCTTTCTTCGCAACCACATACCCCACGAAGAGTTGGCCATCTACTCAGAACTCTCTTGTACGATCAAGGGAGAATGTCAAAGCTCTTTGGTGGTGGAGTCCTTCCTCTTCCTTAGAAAGATGTGGGAGTGCATACATATTAGGCAAGGTGATAGATTGGCCTACATGATAAGGTGTGACCACTTTTGGCAGAAAGGAGGCTGTAGTGTGAAGCACCACTTTATCAGGCTAGCGAAGGAGGGAGCTTAGATGACAAGGACTGGAGCTCACTCAATCTGCAGACAGATGCAATCGTCATGAGTAGACATTTGTGAAGGGACGAAATTAAGATCCCAAGGAGGCATAATGAATGGGGATAGAGGAAAGAGATTAGTAAGACCTTTAAGGAACCTATGTCCAATTGAAGACTTGAACAAGGAGGGTTGATAAGGCAATCACAAAAAAGCAGAAGTAGCAGATAAAGAGCCCTTAAGAGAGGCAGAAAGGGGCTCAACATACTTGTCTGTGGACCATGCAAAAAATTTCTTTCAACGACAGGCCTATACCGTTTTGGTAGAGGGACTACTGGCCCACCAAGATTGAGTAACAGACTTCGAGAGGAAGGTCAAAAGCGGTCAACTGCCGCCTCTCAATCTCCACACAAGAAGGCGGAGAGTGGACAAGTTCGGGTGAAGAAGCCTCCCCTGCTGCTGCGACAGAAGATCTTCCCAAAGGGCAGTCAGACTAGTGGATCGATGGACATGCTCAGCAGCTCTGGATACCATACTCTCCATGCTCAGTCTGGAGACACAAGGATTTCTCAGGCCTGGTCGTTCCTGGTCTACTTGAGAACTCTGTGCAGAAGTGGTATGGGCAGAAAGGCGTACAGGAGGCCTGAATTCTACTTGAGACGAAAAGCGCCTCCAAATGAGTGCCGCATTAGAAACTCCAGCACGCAAAACTGTTGACATTGCACGTGCTTGGTGGAGGAGAACAGATCTAACCAAGGCTCTCCTCACTTCTGAAAGAGACCTTGCACAACGTCCGGATGGAGACACCATTTGTGATCCACTAGGCATTTTCAGCTGAGTTTGTCCACTCCGGCGTTCAGAGAGCCCACCAGATGTTAAACCACCAGGGATATACCCTGCTGTTCCAGCCATGTCTAGAGGTGAAGAGCCTCTTGACAAAGGGTCCATGAGCCCACTACACTCTGCTTGTTGCAGTGCCACATGGCAGAGGTGTTGTCTGTTAACACCTGCACCATTTTTCCCTTGATGGAGGAAAGAAAGGCTCTTAATGCCAGTCGGATTGCACAGAGCTCCAGCATGTTGATGTGGAGTCCGCTTCTGTCGGAGTCCAGATTCCTCTCATCATCTCTCCCAGATGGCCGCCCCATCCCAGAAGTGCTTCATCTGTCACTACTGTCAGAGCTGGGTGGGAAAGGGATCTGCCTATGGCAGAATCACTGTTCATTTACAACTACTGATGGTCTTTCACAGTTCCCTCTGAGATCCGGATGATGATGGAGATTCCCCTAGTGCTGTACGTACTGGAACTTCAGGTCCCCATGGCATGGATATGGCATCTAGCAGGTGTCATCAGTAGGATGCAGGAGGCCATAATGCTGAGCAGTCTCACAGTCATTGTCACTGAAATCCATGGTAGAGGGTGAAGCATCTATATCATAGCCTAAACATCCTGGACTCATGCTTGGGAAGGGTGGTATGCCCAAAACCGCACCGTGTTCAGAACAGCTCTGATGAAAGGGAGCATCTGAGAGAGTCAGGTGTGACTTTCGCACGTTTATAGTGAACCCCAGCAAATGCAGGAGGTTCGCTGTAGTTTGGAGGTGGGAGACGACAGCCTAGAGCGAGCCCGCTTTCAACAGCCAGTCATTGAGATAGGGGAAAACTGATACCCCTGATCTTCGAAGATAAGCTGCTACCACCGCTATCACCTTTTGAACACAGAGAGGTGCTGGTAAGGCCAAAGGGGAGCACAGTAAACTGAAAGTGCTTGTGGCCTGCCATGAACCACAAATAAAGTCTGTGAGCAGGCAGGATAGGAATGCGAAAATAAGTGTCCTGCAAGTCCAACTGTAACATCCTGTCTCCTGGGTCCAGGGCAGGCAAAACAAGCATTTTGAACTTCTCCTTTTTGAGGAAAAGATTGAGGGCTCGTAGGTCTAGAACAGGACGAAGACCTTCGCCCTTTTTGGGGACCAGAAAGTAACAGGAGTAACAACCATAGACCAGACGATCCTCTGATGTCTAGTTGCAAGATGGTGGCACAGAGGGGTTAGTCACAAAGGAGAGGGAGTATCCCCTTCGGATGATCTGCAAAACACACCTCTCTGAAGTGATGGATTGCCAGAGGGGCATGTGATGGCGAAACCTGCCATCAACTGTATGTCCTTGGTGGTAGAGAGGCAGACTAGGATGGTTTAGAGACTGCTGCAGGTGATATTGGGCGGACTGACTGGAACGCTGCCCACCTGGCCAATGAGGTCTGAGGGTCCTGCGCCCTTAGCCATGCAGAGGCTGGGCTGCATGAACAGCATGGTGATTGAACTGAAATTGGTGTGGTTGGAAGCCCCTTCTGTAGACACTAAAGGAGACTGGGGGTGACAAGGGTCCAATGTGAGGCCCAAGGACCTGGTTATAGCCCGAGATTCCTTGAGGTTTTGAGCGCCTAATCCATCTGGACTCCAAAGAGATGGGTGTATCGAAGGGCATGTCCAATGGGACGCTTCGACATTTCCCAAAAAGCCAGACGTTCTCAGCCAGGTGTGGCGCCTAAGAGCCACTGTTGTTGGAACCACTCTAGCAAGTCAGTCGTGTCCAGTCCGCAACTGATTGTGAACTTCGCTGCGTCTCTCCTGTCGGCACTGGCCAGAGAGAGTACAGCCCGGGCTTCCTCCTGGACCTGTAGGAGCACTTGCACAACCGTGTCTAGCAGTGTGCGAAAATAAAGGCCCAAAAGGCATGCAGTGTTCACAGAACACAATGCCAGACTGACAAGGAAAACATCTTCTTCACAAATTAGTCCAGCTTCTTGAATGCTCTTTCTGGGGGAGCAGTCAAGAATGTGCCATTGGAAGTAGAGGCTTGGACCATAAAGCTCTCAGAGGTTGGGTGCTGTGTCAGGAAACTTGGGTCCAGGCTGCCAGGAGATGGCAGTAGTCAATCGTCCTATTCACAGGAGCCCCGGTTCAGGGTTTGGATCAGGTATCCAAAAAGATGTTTGTGAGGGCATCTTTGAACAGGAGCAGGAGTTTGGAGATGGATGCTCCCAGTTGCAGCACCCCTGTCAAGATATTAGTCCTGACTGCCTCTAGGGTATCCGAAGATCCAGAAACTCAGCTGCTCTTCCCACCACTACTGTGTAAGTGCCTCCTTTCGTTGAAGCCACAGTAGAGGGAGAAAGCATACCAGTATCTGGAGATGAGTTCAGTCCACTGGCTTCAACTAAGTGTAGGAAGCTGGTCTGGTGGACACCTATGGTGTTACACTTTATACCAGGTCCAGGCAACCCCTATTAGTGAAGTGTAGGCAGTGTCCAGGAAGTCAGGACTCTATAGATAGCTGTAGATGAGCAGCCAAGACTTATGTAGGGGACATGCAAAGCTTATGCAATACCACTAAAGTCACACAGCAAATGGTCACACATGAAAGAACCACACAGTGTTACACAAATAAAGGTACTTTATTATAGTAACACAACATTAGATTACTTATAGGCAGTCCCCCCAACTGGAGATAAGTACACACTATTTCTATACACAATAGAAATCAGAGATTAGCACGGAAACAACAAGCATTGGCAATATTTAGTGAAAATAGTAAGGGCCCTAGGGGAGGGCCATATCATATACTAAGAAAGTGGAATGCGAAGTGGAGTTGTTAGAGAAGAGCTGGAAGAACTAGGAACCCCAACAGGTGAGTACCCGAGTAACCCAGAGCGACCAGGAACAGAGATAAGTACCTGGTCTTCCCAAGGACTAACAGGAGGTCTTAGAAAAGGGATTGTGCAAGAACAGGACCAGTCTCGAAGAAACCAATGGTGGATTCTGAAAGAAGAGGACCTGAAAAGATGGGGACCGAGTCTAGTCCACGATGGAGTGTCCAGTGGGGGCAGGAGCTACTACAGACTCTTCTGTGGATGAAGAACCAGGTCGACTGGGAACGAGGACCAGCTCGGGAGCCCATGAGCTGAGGAGGCGTCCTTGGAGCAGTGCTAATGGTGTCCCACATCGGTTGTCGGGTTGCAGCTAGTCAGTGATGCTAGAGAACCACCAAAAACCTTGGCAAATTCGAGAGGAGCAAAATAAGTGTTGCAAGGCTCAAGAGGACCAGCAAGGCCCAGGGTACTCAACCCTTGGAGGGGAGTCGAGGGTGACCCTCAGCAGTCGGGAGAGCCAACAGAAGCAGTCGCAGACCCCACAGGCAATCCACTGGTAGCAGGCACAGTAAGTCGCAGTAAGGCTTAGCCAGCACACCTGAAGAGGAATCCCATGTTGCTGGAGCAGCAGAGACGAGACTGAGGTGTGGCAGCAGCGCAGGCTGCCTGGAAAACCCTAGAAGACTGTTAGGAGCAATACTTGGGGGGGTCCTCTAAGGAGCCTCCAGAGTGCATGGAATCATACTGCCAATATTGACAACAGTATTGGGGTATGATTCCGACATGTTTGATACCAAACATGCCCAGGTTCGGAGTTACCATTATGTAGCTGGACACAGGCACTGACCTGTGTTCAGTACAGAGGTAAAATGGCTTCCCCACACTTAAGAAGTCCAGTGCAATGGAACTGAAATTCGCAGAGGCAACTCTGCTCATGTAGGGTGCCCTCACACACATGGGCCTGCACACAGCCCTCTGGGCTAGGAGGGCCTACCATAGGGGGTGATTTACAGTGACCTGGTTCAGTGACCTGTGGTGAACGGGTGCATGCTTCTTTCACGCAGGCTGCAATTGCAGGCCTGCAGATATATTTTTCCTGGGCTCTCATGGGTGGCACAATACATGCTGCAGCCCATGGGGAACCCCTGTTGCCCCAGTGCCCTGGGTACCTAAGTAGCATATACAATAGACTTATAAGGGGGCACTAGTATGCCAATTGTGGAGTGCACAAAGGTCCTAGGCAACCAAATTTAGAGGGAAAGAGCACAATCACTGGTGTCCTTAATTAGCAGCATCCCAGTGAAAACAATCTAAGCACACTGGGGTGAGTCTCAAGCAACCCTCAGCAGTGCAGAGGGTCTGAAGAAGATGAGGCACCCCCGCAGAAGACCCAAAGACAAGGAGCCCAGGAGTTGCAGAAAGGCCTACCCAACACACCTGAGGAAATGTCCCACGTCGCAGGAGAGGCATGCAGAGGGCTGTGCGTTGCAGGGAAGAGTGTTGGGGGCTGGGGCTACACGAAGACTGAAGATCCCTTGGAGGAGACACCAACAAGCCATGGGAGCTGCAAGAGACGAGGTGCATCTGGAAACTGTCCTGCGTGGAAAGGCAAGGACTTACCTTCACCAAAGTTGGACAGCTGTCGGAGTGGACCAAGGGGACCATTCCAGACCACCACCCGTGATGCATGATCCACGCAGCTCAGGATGAATGGAGAGCCATGCAGTTGGTCGTCGTTGCAGTTGGTGCCTGCAGATGCAGGGAAGTGACTCCTTCAATCCAGGGGAGATTCCTTCTTGCTTCTTGTGCAGGCTGAAGACTTGCTGCCCTCAGAGGACGCACAGCTGTGGAAATGTTGCAGTTGCTGGAAGGAGCCGAAGAAACAATGTTGCAGAGCAGAGTTGTTGCTGTAGCTGCAGACTGTAGGTTCCTGCGGAGTCCAGTTGCTGTTCCAGTGGCCAGAGGTTGAAGTAAAAGCTGCAGAGGATTCCTGCTGGTGTCTTGCATGTAGAATCTGAGATTCCACCCAAGAGGGAGACTCTAAATAGCTCTGGAAGGGGATCTCAGGAGTTGGCTGTGATGTCACCTGCCTGACCTGGCCACTCAGATGCTCCCAGAGTCCTCTGCCCATCTTGGATTCAAGATGGCAAAAGCAAGGGGCCTTCTGGAGGAGCTCTCGGCACCACCCCTTGGGTGGTGATGGACAGGGAAGTGGTTACTACCCATTCCATTGTCCAGTTATGAGCCAGAGCAGGGACTGGAGGTCCCTGAACTGTTGCAAACTGGTTTAAACAAGGAGGGCACCAAATGTGCCCTTCGAAGCATACCAGTAGTTTGGGGAGGCTACCCCTCCCAAGCAATGTGAGGGGTGTTACTCCCCCCATCCCAAAGGAAATCCTTTGTTCTGCCTTCCTGATCTTGAGCTGGTCAAGCAGCAGGATGGCAGAAACCTGCCTGAGGAGTGGCAGCGCAGGCTGCCCAGAAAACCCCAGAACGTTGGTAGGAGCAATGCTAGGGGTCCTCTAAGGAGCCCCTAGAGTGCATGGCATCATATAACCAATACTGGCAACAATACTGGGGCATGATTCTGACATGTTTGATACCAAACATGCCTAGGTTCGGAGTTGCCCATTTTACCTGGGCTCCCATGGGTGGCATAATACATGCCGCAGCCCATGGGGAACAGCTGGGTCACCAATGTCCTGAGTCCCCAATGTCCTGGGTACCATATACCAGGGACTTATAAGGGGGCACCAGTATGCCAAATGTGGGGCGTTTGTGGTCCAAACAACCAGGTTTAAAAGGTAGAGAGCACAGCCACTGGGGTCTTGGTTAGCAGGATCCCAGTGAACACAGTCAAAGCATACTGACAACAGACAAAAGGTGGGGGTGACCATGCCAGGAAGAGGGTAATTTCCTACACTAAGGGCTAGATGTATCAAAGGTTTTTACCCATTCTGTGTCTATGGGAAAATGTGTTCATACATATGACCCTAAGTCCTCAAACCAGTCTGTTTCCTCTTTGTAGATCCGTTAATTCTAAAGATTCCAGCAACCTCTCTCAGCCTTCCCCAAGGCCTAGCCCTGCAGACTAGGGCTCAGGATCTGAGCTAGGAGGCAAGGTTCCTGTCGGCGCCAGAGTTGGCATTGGGGAACGCCCATCCGGCTCTGTCTCGGAATCAGGGATGACAATAAGGATGGTGCTGTCAGTACGCGCCGGGAGAATCAGGAGCTGCGCTGGAGAAGGTCAAGGTGGTATGACCAGCGTCAGTCTGGATCCCTGGGAGCCCATTGCGCCTAAGCTGCCGGCACAGAACCCAATGGGACCCCCCCCCCCCCCTTTCTGACCTCACAAGGCATGACGGCACACTGGCAGGGTCAGACTACCCAAAAATTAGAAGCATGGGCTCATAAAATTCTTTGAATTGGACAGGGGTTGCTCCGGCTCCCAGGAAACTCGGGTAGGGACGAGGCAGCATAGGCGAAGGCTCCGAAGTACAAGGTCTAAAATGGCAATGCTCCCTTGTCGTGTCAGCTGACAAGTTGAAGACTGATTGACTTCTTGCTTCTCGTCTTGTGTCTCAACTGAGCCGATCGCCCTAGGGACTTCGAGAGGGACGATGACAACTTGGTACTCAGCGACTTGTCCCTGGACCTTCCTCTCGAACAGGACCTCAACCTGCGCCGATTCGTGTTTCCGGTCGCCATCAGTTTTAGGGACCACTCCCTCAAAGCCTTCGGATGCATGACCTGGCAGTTGGAGCACAACTATGGATTGTGGTCGCGCACCAGACACCATAAGCAGACGAGGTGCGGATCCGTCCGATATCATCCGATGACGGGATTGGCGGGGATTGAAACCCTTGTTACGTGACAACATCTCAACACACCAGAAGGAAGAAATCTCAATAAAGTTTCACAAAAAAATGACTGAGGGGTAGTGCTCTCTCTGATATGTGCCTTCTGGCCCAGAAATTAAAGGACTGACGTTGGCATGCCTGGGTGACACCTACATAGAAACTACACAATTTCCAGAGCAGACGACCATGTAGCCCATCGACGATAACGTCCGGCGCGCATGTGTTTTGCTCACAAAGAATCTTCCAGATCCAGTCTGATGACTGGAGAATTTAAAGGTAAGGAATCTGCAGGCTGCAAGATTCTATCTATCTTATTTTCTTGGACCATAAAGGTCCTTCGGTCCTCCTAGACCGCCACCAAGATCTTGGTGGCCATGTCCAAAGGGCATGTGTGTACCAGCCCAACAAAAAGACTTGACTGTCCAACCTAAATGCCAAGTTGCCAAGGAGAACATTTGTTTTCTGAACCCCTCAAATCTTTTTTTCAGACTCCATATCAGAAGGATTTTTTGGGGGGGGGGGGGGGGGGGGTGGGTGGAGGGGGTTGCGTGGGGTGAACTGGGTGGGCTTCATTTTGCTGGCTGCAGCCTGAACCACCAGGATCTTTGGTGGTGTATTTATTAAGAAAATCAGGAATGCAGGTGCCGGTCCACAATGCCTGCCCAACTGCCTATTCACTGGTGGTCAAGACCAGGGTTTAGACCAAGTGCTTGTCAAATCAACAGCGAGGGCTTCATTATAGGAAGCAAAGGTTCAGAAAAGTTTGGCCAGGTTGCACAATTTTGGTAAAGAGATTAGTTTTGGGTGAAGGCAGCTGCAATTCCAAGACCTCAGTTGACTGCAAATGACACTCATCAGATTATTACAGCTAATGATGTGCTCTTCCGTTGGTGGTGCAAGTGATGAGTTCAACCCTGTTTCAGGGGAGGTATCAAGCCCATTAGCCTCTTGTACTTTCATGTCAAAATCACTATATTAATGAGGAAGGTCACACACCTCTCCATCATTATCCTGTCCCTCTGGTGGTGGATACTGTTCAGAGTCAGAGCAAAAAGAATAATGGAGCTTCTGCTGATACATTTGCCCTGGTAGAGGCAGGGCTACAGAGTCAGGCTGTCTGACGACCAGTTGTGCATTAGTAATTTTGTAGCAAGAGATTGTCGAGATTGGACTGAAGTCAGTTAGGGGTCAGACAGTGGAACCAGCAGCGGATCCACTTCTGGCACCAATGGTGTCAGTACTGTGTGGATGAGGAAAAGACTTGCGAAGGTCCTGAACACGTACATACCAGAGCTGATAAAGAGACCCAGAGTGGGTTCTAATGGGCCAGAGGCCAATAGGGATTGGGGGGGGTGGGGGGGGCATAAGCACTGAATAGTCCCACCTACATGCAGGAACCCTGGAGCAGGTCTTTAATATATCTTCTTAGGTGGAGACTTTCACCTTTCTTCCGAAAGGTCTAGAGACAGATAATGCAGCCTATATATCTACGCTACAATAGCCCAATTCTTCATCATGAAGTCAAAAAAGGGCCAATACATTACAAATGAGTATAATTTAAGATGTTTTGCAAACAGTATTAATCGCCTTCACAACCCCCTTTTTATGACAGACGAAGGAGAGCCGGGTAGAGTAGGTTCACAGGCGGCCATTATATGTCTAAAATAGAGACTATGCCTTTAAGAACCTAGGGACCACCAGTATGCAATCACGCCCAGGAGGTGGCAGTTGCTTCAGTTCTTTTTGAAGGTGATATGGGACATATAAAGATTGCAAGGATACCTTTGTCCATTCCACTGGGAAGGAGGGAGGGTTGCTTATAACTTATCATGGAAATTCCCCTATGAGAGAACAGGAATTACAGGCAAGAAACTATTCCTTCTCTCATAGGGGATTTCTAGGTATACTCATAAGCACTGAATACAGTAGCAAGCCCATCCCCACAAATCGCGGGAAGCAGTCTGATCTGCGTTCTTAGAGGAACACCGGATGCAAAATCCCTTCCATTTGAAGGCGTAAACGGAGCGAGTGAAAGCGTAAGTGGATCCTCCTTGAGAAATTCCATGCAGTCTTGAGGCAAGTTCAAATGTCAATACTGCATTAGCTCAAGAGCCATGCCGCCAAAATTCAAGGAGGAGAGAGTGGGGCCATCTGTCCTCAGAATTTCATCATTAGGTCTGACCTGTATGGCAGCATGAGATGTGGACAAACTGACTGGTAAAGGAGGTCTGGGAACCACCACTGCCTTGGCCACTCTGGAGAAATTAGGATCATCTTGGCTTTGGAATGGAACTGCTTGACCAGGACTGACAGGATCAGGGGAATTGGTGAAAAGGCCTAGAGAAATTTACCTGACCACTCGATGCACAGGACGTTCACCAGAGACTCTGGATGGCAATACCTGGAGCCGAAGTTGCTGCATTTTGAGTTTTCTGCTGTGGCGAAAAGGTCGATAGAAGGGGTGCTCCACAAGCGGAAGATGCTTTGAATGACTTCTTCATGCAAGGCCCACTCGTGATTTTTGTTAAGAGCTCTGCTGAGAGCATCTGCTTGTACATTCTGTATGCCTGGGAGTTGAGTTGCCGTTACGCTCAGGTTCCTGGCCAAAAGCCATTTCCAAATTGTCTGGGCCTCTAGTGACAAGGCTCTGGACCCTGTGCCCTCTTGCTTGGTCTGGCAGGACATGGTGGTTGTAGTGTCCGTCTGAACAAGCAGGGTGTCTGCAGTGCATGCTGGGTGAAAGGCCTTGAGCGCCAGATAAACTCAGCGGAGCTCAAGGAGATTGATGTGGTATGTCATCTCTCTCTGAGACCATGAGCCTTGAATCTGAAGGTGATCCATGTGGGCTTCCCATCCGTGCAATGATGAATCCATCACAATGGTTTGAGAAGGGACCTATTGGTGGAATGGCATCCCTTGAAAGAGATTGCTTGGAGAACACCACTTGAGCGACTGTATTGCTCAAGGAGAGTTTGATCTTGTCCTCCCAGTTGCCTGTCAGCTGCTCCCACTGGTCCTCTAGACAGTCCTGGAGAGGTTGCATGTGGAGGAGAGCATTGGGAGTGAGGATATATAGGAGGGCATCGAGCCAAGATCAGACTGCTCTTGCTGTTGGATGAGGCACCCTCCTAAGAGTGACATTTCTGAAGGACCAATAAGCGTCACTTCTCCGAAGGACACACCTTTGCATGAATGGTTTAGATGCAGGCCCCTCAGTAATGCAACGTCTGGCTTGGTGTTGACGTGAAGACTCAACAGATGAAGGAGCTGGCAAGTCCAATTGAAATACAGTTGGGCTTAGTGAAAAGTGGACACCTTCATGAGCCAGTCATCTAGAAAGAGGTAGACAAAGAATCAGTGATTAATTAGATGGGCTGGCACTACAGCCATGCACTTGGGAGAATGTTCTGGGTACTGACTTGAGACCAAATAGTAGTAGTACGAACAGTCATGCCCCACAAGAAATCTGGGAAATTTCCGATGCTTCCTGGTGATGGGAATGCGGAAGTATGCATCATGAAGGTTGATGGGGTAAAGCCAATCCCCCTGATGAAGTTGGGGATATATTTGATGTAAAGCCAACCTCCTGAACTTCTCCTTCCGAATCCACTGGTTGGCGTCTTAGTTCGAGGATGGGTCTGAATTTGTGCTGGCCTTTTTTTGGTACAAGGAAATACCTGGAGTAAACGCACTTCCCTTGTTGACAACGGGTTCCACATCCTTCTTTTGTAACAAGATGTTGACTTCTGCCCTGAGTAAGTCGAGATGGGAAGTGGACAACTTTGGTGGAATGGACGGTGGTGGAGTTGTAAACCTAAGACAGTATCCACTCTGCACAATTTACAATATCCAGGCTCCTGCAGTGATGCGTTGCCACTCTTCCAGATAATGTGTAATGCTTCCCCCTACCTGAGTGGGTAACAGAAGAGGGGGAAGGGCGGACTCAAGGTTTTGTGGCTGTTTGTTTACCACCTTGGGTGGACTGTTGGGCAGAGAAACCTTTTGACTACTTGCACTGTGGTTGGTAGGATCTCTATTATTGTTGTTGAGATCTACTCAGAAGCCACTGAGGGGTTTGAACCCTCTGTGCGTAAAACTGACATTGGTAAGGTCAGAATGATTTGCAATGTCCTCTGGGTTTCTCCAGACCAACACCCTTTATGGATCAAATCTGTTTATTGATATTTTGGTTTAAGGAAAGAAAAGGAACACAGCTATATGCCTACAACTTTACAGGCCGGCAGCGTTATTAGCACTCCCAACACAAGTAATCTGATGAGGGTTTTCTCAGAGGGTCACATCATAATCATTGTTGCATGCGCGTTATAAATACAAAAACAGTCAACAAGAACAAGTGGTGAAAAATTGATCAACTCCTCCCTAAGATTATGTCAAGGATCTCCACAAATCCTACTCCCATAAGTGTGTTAGCTAATTTGTCCGGTCCTCTTCCAGCCCAGTGGGTAGGCGTAGGGTTCTTAGATATGCAGGGCATGTGATTTCGTTGAATTCTGTAGCTAAGATTTGTATAAAGGGTGCCCATAATGAGGAAACTTCTGCTGCTTGTTGTTCCGCTGCGAGAGAAAGTTTCTCCATCCCCAGAATAAACCATAGTTTGTGCTGCCATGAGGTGTAGCCTGGAATTCTGTCTGTGCCCCACTGAGCTAATATGGAGAGCAGCATTGAGGGCAAAGGCAATTTGAAATCCTCTTAAGGATCGTAGAGGTAAAGTGAGGGGGTTGGCTAAGCCAAGGATGGTGTATGTTGGGAGTCTGGGAATCTCTGTGTGGCATACTCTTTCGATTTCATCTAGGAGCTACTCCAGTATTGTTTCAGCTTGGGACAGTGCCATAACAGGTGTATTAGTGTGCCCGTGCTTCACACCATCTCCAGCAAAGCTCAGATTTAGTGGCGTTTCCATGTATGGGTTCTCGCAGGGGTGTAGTACCAGTATGTTGCTATTTTATAGGCTGTTTCAGCGCCTGACATGTTGTGGGCTCTGTGATGTGCCCAGTATTGTATTTTTTACCATTCCTCTCATGTTAGATCCCTCCCCACTACGGCCTCCCATCTTGTTTGTCCCTTGGTTTTGGGTATTGATGTGGCGGCTGTAATTTGTTTATAAAGCTCGGAAATCAGCCGCTTATCACCATTTTTGAACATTAGCCATTTCTCAAATTCTGTGAGTGGTCTCGCCACTAGGGGATTGACCGTTGGTTGGTTGTCTAACCTGGTAGTATGTCATTTTATCTGCCTCCATGAGCCCATAATCGTCTTTTAGGCAGTCAAAGGGTATGACGCCGTCTGGGTCAAATAGGCTCTCCACCCTCTTACATCTCCCGTCATGCCATCGTTGAAAGCCCTCTGCCTTCAGGCCAGGGGCAAAGTCTGGATTAGCGCAAAGCGGTGTCATGGGGGAGGGAAAGGACGTCAGAATGTTCTTGACCGCCACCGAGTCTCAGACCTGGAGTGTGACGGGAGGAGTACAGTCTACAGCCCTGTGTCTATGTTGCAGCCAGGGCTGCTTCCAAATATGTGACCCGGCAACTGCTTGGTCCATAAAACACCAATGTTTCTCAGTGAGTGGGTGGCTCCATTCTACCAGGAACCGCAGTTGGGCCACTTGGTAGTATTTCAGAAGGCAGGGGACTGCACGCCCCCCTTTTGTCTTAGGAAGATACAGGATTCCGTGCAGAATGCCTGCAGGTTTCTGGTCCCAGATGAATGAGAGTATTGCCGATTGTAGTGTAGCCAGGGTTTTAGGTGGCGGGGGAAGGTCGATTGTTTGAAATAGGTAGAGAATGTAAGGTAGGATTGTCATCTTTATTGCTGCTACTCTGCCTAACTGTAAGGAAATGCCTTCTTGGCATGGTTACCCCCTGACTTTTTGCCTTTGCTGATGCCAAGTTATGATTTGAAAGTGTGCTGAAGCCTGCTAACCAGGCCCCAGCACCAGTGTTCTTTCCCTAACCTGTACCTTTGTTTCCACAATTGGCACACCCTGGCATCCAGTTAAGTCCCTTGTAACTGGTACCCCTGGTACCAAGGGCCCTGATGCCAGGGAAGGTCTCTAAGGGCTGCAGCATGTCTTATGCCACCCTGGAGACCCCTCACTCAGCACAGACACACTGCTTGCCAGCTTGTGTGTGCTGATGGGGAGAAAATGACTAAGTCGACATGGCACTCCCCTCAGGGTGCCATGCCAACCTCACACTGCTTATAGGTATAGATAAGTCACCCCTCTAGCAGGCCTTACAGCCCTAAGGCAGGGTGCACTATACCATAGGTGAGGGCATAGGTGCATGAGCACTATGCCCCTACAGTGTCTAAGCAAAACCTTAGACATTGTAAGTGCAGGGTAGCCATAAGAGTATATGGTCTGGGAGTCTGTCAAAAACGAACTCCACAGCACCATAATGGCAACACTGAAAACTGGGATGTTTGGTATCAAACTTCTCAGCACAATAAATGCACACTGATGCCAGTGTATTGTCAAATACACCCCAGAGGGCATCTTAGAGATGCCCCCTGAAACCATACCCGACTACCAGTGTGGGCTGACTAGTTTTAGCAGCCTGCCACACACCAGAAATGTTGCTGCCACATGGGGAGAGTGCCTTTGTCACTCTGTGGCTAGTAACAAAGCCTGTACTGGGTGGAGGTGCTTCACACCTCCCCCTGCAGGAACTGTAACACCTGGCGGTGAGCCTCAAAGGCTCACCCCCTTTGTTACATCACCCCAGGGCACTCCAGCTAGTGGAGTTGCCCACCCCCTCCAGCCACGGTCCCACTTTTGGCGGCAAGGCCGGAGGAGATAATGAGAAAAACAAGGAGGAGTCACTGGCCAGTCAGGACAGCCCCTAAGCTGTCCTGAGCGGAGGTGACTGACTTTTAGAAATCCTCCATCTTGCAGATGGAGGATTCCCCCAGTAGGATTAGGGATGTGCCCCCCTCCCCTCAGGGAGGAGGCACAAAGAGGGTGTCGCCACCCTCAGGGCTAGTAGCCATTAGCTACTAACCCCCCAGACCTAAACACTCCACTAAATCGAGTATTTAGGAGCTCCCAGAACCTAGGTAACGAGATTCCTGCAACCTAAGACGAAGAAGGACTGCTGAGCTGAAAACCCTGCAGAGAAGACGGAGACACCAACTGCTTTGGCCCCAGTTCTACCGGCTGGTCTCCCCACTTCAAGAAAAACTGCAACAGCGACGCGTTCAACAGGGTCCAGCGACCTCTGAAGCCTCAGAGGACTACGCTGCATCTAAAAAGGACCAAGAACTCCTGAGGACAGCGGCTCTGCTCCAAAGAAGAAACATCTTTGCAACAAAGAAACAACTTTGAAAGAACACACGTTTCCCGCCGGAAGCGTGAGACTTTGCACTCTGCACCCAACGCCCCCGGCTCAACTTGTGGAGAACCAACATTACATGGAGGACTCCCCGGCGACTGCGAGCCCGTGAGTAGCCAGAGTTGACCCCCCCCACAGCGACGCCTGCAGAGGGAATCCAGAGGTTCCCCCTGAGCGCGACTGCCTGCGTCTAATAACCCGACGCCTGGTAAGGACACTGCACCCGCAGCCCCCAGGACCTGAAGGATCCGACCTCCAGTGCAGAAGCGACCCCCAGGTGGCCCTCTCCCTTGCCTAGGTGGTGGCTACCCCGAGGAGCCCCCCCCTTGTCTGCCTGCTTCGCTGAAGAGAAACCTGGGTCTCCCATTGAACTACATTGCAAACCCTACGCCTGTTTGCACTCTGCACCCGGCCGCCCCCATGGCGCTGAGGGTGTACTTTTTGTGCTGACTTGTGTCCCCCCCCAGTGCCCTACAAAACCCCCCTGGTCTGCCCTCCGAAGATGCGGGTACTTACCTGCTGGCAGACTGGAACCGGGGCATCCCCTTCTCCATTGAAGCCTATGTGTTTTGGGCACCACTTTGACCTGTGCACCTGACCGGCCCTGAGCTGCAGGTGTGGTAACTTTGGGGTTGCCCTGAAACCCAAACGGTGGGCTACCTTGGACCCAACTTTGAACCCTGTAGGTGGTTTACTTACCTGCAAAAACTAACAAACACTTACCTCCCCCAGGAACTGTTGAAAATTGCACTAAGTGTCCAGTTTTAAAATAGCTTATTGCCATTTGTGTGAAAACTGTATATGCTATTTTGCTAATTCAAAGTTCCTAAAGTTCCTAAGTGAAATACCTTTCATTTGAAGTATTGTTTGTAAATCTTGAACCTATGGTTCTTAAAATAAACTAAGAAAATATATTTTTCTATATAAAAACCTATTGGCCTGGAATTGTCTTTTGAGTGTGTGTTCCTCATTTAATGCCTGTGTGTGTACAACAAATGCTTAACACTACCCTCTGATAAGCCTACTGCTCGACCACACTACCACAAAATAGAGCATTAGAATTCTCTTTTTGCCACTATCTTACCTCTAAGGGGAACCCTTGGACTCTGTGCATGCTATTTCTTACTTTGAAATAGTACATACAGAGCCGAATTCCTACACTAACCATGAGAGTTTGTGTTTGCTCCAGACCTCCAAGTCCATCGGTACTGCTTTGGAGAGGGCAGCATAGCTCCTATGAGCTGTTTTTGGAGTTGTATTTGCCAATTCAATGCCAAGAGACATGTAATGACGTCCAAGTGTAGGGGAGTTTTGATTGTAACTCCGCTTCGTGGATTTGAGGTGGGGGAGGGGAGAGAGGTTGGGTTGGAGAAGGGGGGGGGGGGAGGGGGTTGGGCTGAAAGAATCAGAATTTGCGATTTTTTTACATTCACCTTGAAGCCCGATGTGGATTCGAATTTGTGTAGATCATCAGAGCAGGTAGTGAGACCATAGGTTCTGACAGCGTGAGGATCACGTTGCCTGCATAGAGGCTAATGAGGTGGTAATAGCCCCCGAATTTAATGCCACTGAGAAGGGGATTGGCCCGTAATCTCTGCGCCAGGTGTTCCATGTAAAGGGCAAACAGAAGTGCAGAGAGTGGACAGCCCTGTCTCGTTCCTTGCTAAATCGGGAAGGGCAAAGACAGCGTGCCACTGACACGGACAGCCGCTTTGGCTCTTTATATATGCATTTTTATCCAATTCAGGAGTGTCGGTCCAACACCAAAGCGTTCCAACTCCCGAAAGAGGTAGGGCCAGTGCACTCTGTCGGACGCCTTATCTGCGTCTATAGTGAGTAGTAGAGCCTCTCTGTGCAACCAATGTTTTTTTGTCAATAAGATGTTGGAGTCACTTTGTGTTATCCCCGCATTGTCAGTGTGGTATGAAACCCGCTTGGCCAGGGTCAACTAACCCTGGCATGCAGGGGTTGAGGCGTTGCGCCAAGATGCCAGTGAACAGCTTGGCATCTATTTTTAGGAGTGTAATGGGCCGGTAGGAGCCATACTCCTCTGGATCCTTGCCTGGTTTGCAAATTAGTGATGATTGCATCTAATATACTGGGGGTGAGGGCGTTGGTCTCAGAAAAGGAATTAAAGAGCCTTGTGAATATTGGGGCCAGCTCGGAGCAGGTGGTTTTTATTTAAAAAAGTGGGGTGTAGCCATCTGGGCCAGGTGACTTCCCTATCTTGAGACGGGAAACGGCCGATATCACTTCCTCTATCTGGATTGGTTTGTCAAAAAGAGTTGTCTCTCTCTGTGAGAGTGGAGTGAGTGTGCAGTTATTGAGATATATGGAGGGAACTGTGTTGATGGAGGTGTCTGCTGCATATAACGCTTGGTAAAATTCTGAGAACACTGTTAAGATTTGTGGATCTGTGCGCGCGTCTCCCCAGAGAGGAGGAGCGTACCATCTGTGTGGTGTTGGTCTGGAGTTGTGCTCTTAATTTGTGAGCTAGATGCTTCCCATAGCGGTTGTCCCCTATATAATATTTATGTTTCAGCTGTGCAATGGCATATTTGACTCGATCCCAACTAAATCAGTCAGTTGGAGACGGCCTTTCTCAAGTTCCCTCCAGACTTTTGGGGCTCTCGTGCATTTGTGGGACCATTCCAATTCAGCTACCTTCTGATCAAGCAGCACCCTCTGTTCTTTCGGGGCTTTGTTTTCCTTTGCAGAGAAAGAGCTCACCTCTCCACGCACCACTGCTCTGAGAGCTGCTCATATTGTTACTAAGAAGGTGTAGTCTCCAAGATTTGGATTTGCGTTCCTCCATACATCCACTATGTCACAGTCTGCGAGCCACTGAAGTCCCGATGGGGAGAGAGCGCCCGTCTGCCCTTGTCGGTGCCCTGACCGGTCTATGTAGTTGCCCATGACTAAGTTGAAATCACCTCCCATGGGTATTGCTATGTCGGGGTGGTCAACATTGGAGAGAGAGCCTGTGTCATGAATGCCTTTTGATGTGTGTTTGGTGCATAGATATTAACTATTGTGAAATGGAATGATTCTATCTGCACCCTGTAGGCTAAGTATCTACCTTTTATCGCATGAACTTTAGTGAGGAATTCCTCTGGGAATGCCTTAGAAACCAAAATCGTTACCCCTCATGTTTTGCGGAAGCTGAGGAACAGTATTGTTGAGGGAACCATTTAGAGCGCATTCGGACAGCAAATGTGTCTCCTGTAGTAAGCATAAGTGACTCTCCGACCACGAGGAGAGAGGATCGCTAGCCGCTTTGTGGGATTGTTGAGGCCTCAAACGTTGAGGCTTAGGGCCCTTAAGTGTCAGGTGTGTGAGTGTGAAGGGGAAGGCTATGACATCTGTGTGTTGGGGGTAGCCAGGATACGGGGATAATGCTTTGTTGTGTGCCTATGTAGGAGTCTGCAGACAGTTGTGTCTTAAGGCATCGCATGTGGGAGGCGAATACTATTATTAATAGGGTGGCACAACAGGTGCTCATCTAACAATAACCAAGTCCTCTATATGAGGTCCACTATAGACGGGGTTTTGAGCAAAGTTCACTGGTGTCTCCAGAGGTTTGGGTAAGTCGTCCACAGGCTCCGCCGCCCAGGACCTGTCAGTGCTTGTCGGGCCGGGGACCCCCGCGGAGCTTGTGGATTCTTCTCACGAGCAGTTGGCAAGATGACAATGGCTATGTGTTGGCGCCGGCAGCGATGCTGTTTAAGACAGACTGTCTATCATGTGCTCTCTCCACTGACGATGGCCTTGGTGGTCTCCGTCGCCGTTCCTTTCGTCTCCATCCGGAGCATCTTCCCAAATGCTTAGTAGTATTTGTTGTGCCTCATTCAGTGAGTTCTCTTGTCACGTCTAGCCGCCCTATAGGAATGTGAGCCTGAAGGGGTGTCCCCAACTGTAAGAGATGGAGTGAGACCGGTGGTAGTCTGTGATGGGTTTTAAATACCCTGTGCCACTGTAATGTGAGCAGAGAGAGGTCCTGGTATGAAAGCAAAGTGTGATCCCTTAATTGGATCTGAGGTGGAGTCTGTGCTTTTTTGGTCAGGAAGTTGTGGATGCAGGCTAGAATGGCTTTAGGGTGAGACCCAGTCCCATTCCCCCCCCCCCCCCCCCGCCCCCCAAGTCGGCCTGCTCTATGGACCCGGTCCAGTAAGATCTCCTGTTTACTCTATGGACCCAGAAGTGATCGGAACAGAGCTGTAGTGTTCGCGTCACCCTCAGCCCCATTAGCAGCTCCTCTAATTCGTATGTTGCTATGGCAGGAGCGGTTTTCCAGGTCCTCAGTCATGATCTGCAGTTGCTCCTGCTGTTCCTGCAAACAGAGAATCTCCTGTTGTATTTGTTTGATTTTTTCTCCTCTGGTTATCTCGTTGTCTTCTATGCCTGACACCCGCTCCCCCAATGAGGTGAGATCGGTGCGAAGCTCGCGCATATCTTGAGAAAGATCTTTTCGCAGATCCTGGAGATCCGTCTTCAGGGAGTTGAACAGAGAGGTAAGGAATTCCTTTGTAACTGGTGCCATTTCATTGTCCCCCGCATCTCCTTTGTCTGTGATCACCTGTGGTTGTGGGGGAGTGTCAACGTGTTTGCTCTGCACTAGTGTGGATCTGGTCAGCATCTCTCTGACCGACTGATCCTTTTTAGGTTTGGAAGAGGCCATTGTCTGCTTCTGCTTGCAGGTTAGCTCATCAGGCGGGCAAGGCCGCACACAGCCCCGGGAGGCGTCCACTCTCTGTGCTCCCCCAAGTGCAGGGGGGCCTCCTTGCAACCACCTTGGGGGAGGTAGTCCCCTTACGTCGCGTCCCAGGGGTTGGTCACCACTGTGGCCAGGTCACTGCCGCTCGACTGCCCTCTGTCACGTCACTCTTATCACCGGCGACAGTGTTGTGCGCCTCTATTCCATTGTCTGGGCTATCTCGCTCGCAACTGTTATGTCCTCCCCGCGCCCCTCCACCTATGGCACCTGGCTACTGCAGGGGACCACCGGAGCCTCGTGCTCAAGGTCTCCTTTCTGGCTGGTATATTTGGAGGGCCCAGGGCCACCGCCCCGCGCGGAAATTGCTAGGCCCAGGCCCCCACGTCCCGCTCCCCCTGCGGCCCGATCCGTGGCGCCATTCAGGTGTCCCGGTTCAGGGCCTGCTCACCTCTCACTTTCAGTGCAGGGTCCATGCCCCCTCGCTCCTCTGATGCCCCCTCCACCCGTCGGCGCTCCTCACTGGCACGTTTAGCCCCAGGAGCAGGCCTTCACTGCCCGCGTGCCCCAGATCGCCTCACCGGCTCGGCAGACACCAGGGCTGCGTGGCTGCGTTGCTCCCTTCCGGCGCCCCCGTCTTTGGTAGTGTTCTGATGCGCCTGGGGGGGGGGGGTCCCCAGGTCGCTATGCTGTGTTTTTGAGGCCAGACGGTGAAGAACCCAGCAACGAGTCCGTTCACGCCTTTATCTTGGCCATGCTCCTCGACCAACAGCTTTTAATGAGCTCATCTCAGTTTTCATTCTTGCCATCTTGTCGCCAGCACAGCTACCAAATAGAGTGGAACCTGAGAATGGCAAATTTTGGAGGCGTGTTTGCACTTCCCGTTTTAAAGACGTAAGCCGAAGGCCAGCCATGCCTCCGCAAGACGACTACATGACAGTATCCATGTGTCCAGAATCTGATTAGAGATCATTGACCCTTTCTGGACGATCTCTAGGAAGCCTTCCCTTTTGTCCTTAGGCAGGTGGTCAGCAAACTGTTGGATTGAATCCCAAGGGGCTCGGTCGTATCTGCCCAAGAGGGCCACACCACTGTCTGCCTTCATAGATGAGGCCGCTGTACTGCAGATTTTGTGGCCTGCTGAGTCCAATTTTTTTACTCTTCCTATCTGCAGGTGAAGAGGATGATGTGGAGCTGGAATGAACTTCTTTAGCAGCCAAAATGACAACAGAAATGCGTGGAGGATCACTGCAAAGAAATAAAGTGTCTTGATCTGGAGGTCGGTATTTCTTTTGAAACCTGGATGCAGCAAACAGCCATTTCTGTAGTTAGAAACATATCTATGGCCAGCTCGAGGAGACCCGGGACCAGTGGAAGCCACAGTCTGGAAGCAGTACCCAGAGGTAGCATCTCAGATTACCGTTATGGACGGTGTGGGTACCCACATTGGTGAACAAGTTACTTACCTTCGGTAATGCATTATCTGGTAGAGACTATCTAGCTGCAGATTCCTTAGCTTTGAATTCCCTGGCGTCAGCTTCGAATATGGAATCTTTTTGCTGAGCAATACCCTGCGCATGCCGTCGGATGGCATTGTTCGGATCCGCGTGTGTCGTCCGGCTCCATGTGGCTTCATCGGCATCGCTGGAGCCATCTGACGTCACGGTTGCCTATAAAGGCACCACCCCGGCGAATGTACGTGAGTTCTTTGATCCATAAACCTTCTAACCCGTAAGCGAAGAGTCCTGGATAGAACTGACAATTTGTCTGTGCAAAACCAGGGCCCTGAAAGGGATAAACCCTAACCCTACTAGATACGACCGCAGAGCATGGAAGGCATGGATGGGAGTAAGGAATCTGCAGATAATACGTTACCGTAAGGTAAGTAACTTGTTCATCTGATAGAGACTTCTAGCTGCGGATTCCTTACCTTTGAACAGCTATGAAAGCCATAACCTCCTGGCTGTGGATACTACTCCTTACACTAAGAAGTCCTGTGGACTGAACAATTAAATTGCCCGTCTCTTCGTACCAGACTGTCCAGGCAGTAATGTTTTGCAAATGTGTGCAAAGATGCCCACATTACCGCCTGACCTCTCCAAGACTGGTACGCCTTGAGCTACCACAGTCGTAGCAGCTTTGCCCCTGGCAGAAGGAGCTAGCAAGCCCTTAGGAGGCTGCTTCTTGGCCACTGTGTAGCAGATTTTGATGCATAGAACGACTCCACGCAAAATGGTTTGCTTCTGCACTGCCCGGCCCATCTTTGCTCCAACGTACCCCACAAAGAGTTGGTCATCCACCCGGAACCCTCTTGTGCGGTCAAGGTAGAACAACAACGCTCTTTTTGGGTCATCGATGGAGTCGCTCCTCTTCTTTAGAGGGATGCAGTGGCTTTGATGACCGGGCTTGTGTAAGGAAATGCCTCCTTGGCATGGTGTCTCCCATGACTTTTTGCCTTTTGCTGATGCCAGTTATGACTGAATGTGTGCTGGGACCCTGCTAGCCAGGCCCCGGCACCAGTGTTCCTTCACTCAATTGTACCTTTGCCTCCACAATTGGCACAGCCCTGGCACCCAGATACGTCCCTTTAAATGGTACCCCTGGTGCCAAGGGCCCTGTAGCTTGGGACGGTCTCTAAGGGCTGTAGCATGTCTTATGCCACCCTGGAGACCCTTCATTCAGCTCATGCACACTGCTTCACAGCTTGTGTGTGCTGATAGAGAGAAAATGACTAAGTCGACATGGCACTCCCCTCAGAGTGCCATGCCTACCTCACACTGCCTGTGGCATAGGTAAGTCACCCCACTAGCAGGCCTTACAGCCCTAAGGCAGGGTGCACTATACCACAGGTGAGGGCATATGTGTATGAGCACTATGCCCCTACAGTGTCTAAGCAAAACCTTACACATTGTAAGGTCAGAGTAGCCATAAAGATTATATGGTCTGGGAATTTGTCAAACACTAACTCCACAGTTCCATAATGGCCACACTGAAATCTGGGAAGTTTGGTATCAAACTTCTAAGCACAATAAATGCACACTGATGCCAGTGTGGAATTTATTGTAAAATGCACCCAAGGCATCTTAGAGATGCCCCCTGAATACCAGTCCAACTCCTAGTGCAAGGCTGACCAGTTTCTACCAGCCTGCCACAACCAGACAAGTGGCTGGCCACATGGGGAGAGTGCCTTTGCCACTTTGTGGCCAGGAACAAAGTCTGCACTGGATGGAGGTGCTTCTCACCTCCCCCTGCAGGAACTGTAACACCTGGTGGTGCGCCTCAAAGGCTCATGCCTTTTGTGACAGCACCCCAGGGCATCTCAGCTAGTGGAGATGCCCACCCCTCTGGACACAGCCTCCACTTTTGGCGGCAAGTCCAGAGGAGATAATGAGAAAAACAAAGAGTCGTCAACCACCAGTTAGGACAACCCCCAAGGTGTCCTGAGCTGAGGTGACCCCCTGCCTTTAGAAATCCTCCATCTTGAGATTGGAGGATTGCCCCAATAGGATTAAGGATGTGCCCCCCTCCCCTCAGGGAGGAGGCACAAAGAGGGTGTAGCCACCCTCCAGGACAGTAGACATTGGCTACTACCCTCCTGACCTAAACACACCCCTAAATTCAGTCTTTAGGAGCACTCCAGAACCCAGGAAATCAGATTCCTGTAACAAGAAGGACTGTTGACCTGAAAGCCCTGGAGAGACGACGGAGACAACAACTGCTTTGGCCCCAGCCCTACCAGCTTGTCTCCTGACTCGAAGAAAACTGCAACAGCAACGCATCCGACAGGGACCTGCGACCTCTGAAGCCTCAGAGGACTGCCCTGAAACCAAAGGACCAAGAAACTCCCGTGAACAGCAGCTCTGTTCAAAAACAGCAACAACTTTCTTCCACATTTTGAAGACCTCACACTTCCTGCAGGAAGCGTGAGACTTCACCCTCTGCACCCGACGCCCCCGGCTCGAGCTCCAGAGAACCAACACTACAGGGAGGACTTCCAGACAACTGCAACCTCGTGAGTAGCCTGAGATGAGCCCCCTGGACCCCCACAGAGACGCATGCAGAGAGAATCCAGAGGCTCCCCCTGACCGCGATTGCCTGTAACAAGGAACCAGACGCCTGGACCAAGCACTACGCCCGCAGGCCCCAGGACCAGAAGGAGCCGAACCATTGTGCAGGAGTGACTACCAGGTGACCCTCTGCCTAGCCCAGTCAGTGGCTGACCCGAGAAGCCCCCGTGCCCTGCCTGCAACGCTAGAGTGACCCCTGGTTCCCTCCATTGATTCTAATACAAAACCCGACGCCTGCTTTGCACACTGGCCCCAACCTCCCCTGTGCCGCTGAGGGTGTGTTTTGTGTGCCTACTTGTGTCCACCCCAGTGCTCTACAAAACACCCCTGGTCTGCCCTCCGAGGACGCGGGAACTGCTGGCAGACTGAAACCGGAGCACCCCTGTTCTTCATAGGCGCCTATGTGTTTTGGGCACCTCTTTGACCTCTGCATCTGACCGGCCCTGTGCTGCTGGTGTGGTAACTTTGGGGTTGCCTTGAACCGCCAATGGTGGGCTGCTTATGCCCAGGAACTGAGACTTGTAAGTATCTCACTTACCTGACAAACTAACCATTACTTACCTCCCCCAGGAACTGTTGATTTTTGCACTAAATGCCTACTTTTGAAATAGCTTATTGCCATTTTTACTAAAACTGTGTATGCTATTGCTCTAATTCAAAGTTCCTAACTTACCTATGTGGAGTACCTTGCATTTTATGTAGTTACTTCAAATCTTGAACTTGTGGTTCTAAAAATAAATTAAGAAAATATATTTTTCTATATAAAAACTATTGACCTGGAGTTAAGTCTTTGAGTGTGTATTCCTCATTTATTGCCTCTGTGCCTACTAAAAATGCTTAACACTACCCTCTGATAAGCCTACTGCTCGACCACACTACCACAAAATATAGCATTAGAATTATCTACTTTTGCCACTATCTTACCTCTAAGGGGAACCCTTGGACTCTGTGCATACTCTCTCTTACTTGGAGATAGTATATACAGAGCCAACTTCCTACAGCTTGCATCTCACTCACCCCCCAGGCAGGTGTTATTGCCACTAAGAAAGGTGTCTTGATGGTGAGCAGCCTGAGGGGACAGTTGTGCAAAGGCTCGAAGGGAGCATACATCAGTAATGTGAGGACCAGATTTATGTCTTAAAGGGGCATAAAGGGCCTAGGGGGAAATATATGTATAAGCCCTTTGAGGAATCTATGTACAATGTGGGATTTAAACAGAGAAGGCTGATCAGGCAGCCGAAGAAATGCCGATAAGGCAGAAAGATAGCCCTTGAGAGTCCCCAAGGCAGAAACCTGCTGGGCAAGTGAAAGAATGAAGAGAAGACTGTCAGAAAGAGAAGCAGAACGAGGCTCAGTAGACCTTTCCGTACAATATACAAATCATTTCCAACGGCAGGCGTATACCGTTTTAGTGGAGGGACGCCTGGCTGCCAAATAACTTTACAGACACGGGAGGAAGGTCAAAAGCCATCAACTGCCGCCGCTCACAATCCACACATGAAGGCAGAGAGTTGACAGGATTCTTTTGAAGAACCCTCCCCTGCTGCTGTGACAGAAGATCCTCCCGAAGGGGCAGTCTGATCGGAGGAATGATGCTCATTTCGATAAACTTGGGATGCCAGAATCTCCATGCCCAATTCTGAACCGCTAGGTTGACTTTGGCCCGGCCGCTCTTGATCTTCTTGAGAACTCGGGCTGGAGTGGAAAGGCGTACATGAGACCTGAACTCCATTTGCGATGAAAAGCGTCGCCGAGCGATTGCTGCTTTGGAAACTCCAACCCGCAATACTGCTGACACTGCACATTCTCTGAATAGGCGAACAGGTCTAACCAAGGCTCTCCCCACTGCTGATAGAGTCCTTGCACCAACTCCGGATGGAGATACCACTCGTGATCTGCTAACCATTGAGGGCTGAGTTTGTCTGTCCTGGTGTTCAGAGAACCAGCCAGGTGTTGAACCAGGGTTATGCCCTGCTGTTCCAGCCATGTCCAGAGACGCAGAGCCTCTTGGCAAAGGGTCCACGACCCCACACCGCACTGCCTGTTGCAGTACCACACTGCGGTGGTGTTGTCCATGAACACCTGTACTATCTTAACTTTCACAAAAGGAATAAATGCTTTCAATGCCTATCGGATCGCCCGGAGCTCCAACAAGTTGATATAGAGTCCAGATTACGCTGGAGACCAGAGGCCCCTGATCTCTGCCTCTCCCAGATGGCCACCCCATCCCAGAAATGACCCATCTGTCACTGCTGTGAGATCTGGTTGGGGAAGGGAGAGGAGTCTGCCTCTGACCCAATAACAGTCCACTAATGACCACTGTAGGTCTTTTGCAGTTCCCTCCAAGATCTGAGCCGTGTCTGTAAGATTTCCCTGATGCTGGGCCCACTGGAACTTCAGGTCCCACTGCAGAGCCCTCACATGCCATCAGGCATTTCTGACTAGCAGGATGCAGGAAGCCATAAGTCCCAACAGCCTCAGAGTCTGTCTCAGCAAAATCCAGGATAGAGGCCGAAACATCAGAATCATAACCTGAATATCCTGGACTAGCTGCGCGGGAGGATAAACCTGAAACTGCACTGTATCCAGAACAGCTCAGATGAAAGGGAGTTTCTGAGAGGGAGTCAGGTGTGACTTCGGCATGTTTATAGTGAACGCCAGTGAATGCAGGAAGTCCGCCATAGTCTTGAAGGTGGGTGATGACAGCCTGGGGCATAGGAGCCTTCAACAGCCAGACATTGAGGTAGGGGAAAAAGAAATCCCCAGCCAGCCCAGATAAGCTGCTACCACCGCCATCACCTTGGTGAAAACACCCGAGGGGCACTGGTGATACCGAAAGAGAGCACGGTAAACTAGAAGTGCTCGTAGCCCACCTTGAACCACAAGTAATGCCTGTGGGCGGGCAGGATGGGGATGAAAATACGCATCTTGCAAGTTCCTAAGCTACCATCCAGTCTCCTTGGTCTAGGGCAGACAAGACCTGAGCTAGAGTGAGCATCTTGAATTTCTCCTTTTTGAGGAAGCGATTGACGTCCCTTAAATCCAAGATAAGGTGAAGTCCCTTGTTCAAGTGCTGAGTCTGTCGAAGGGCATGTCCATCAGATTTGCCTGGACATCAATCGAAAAGCCAGTTGTATGCAGCTGGGGCAGCCCGCTCAAAAACAAGGCACATGGCTCCATAAAAGTCTTATTTGAGCGGGGGTTGCTCCGGCTCCTGTATAAGGGAGGTGTGAAGTCCGCCCAGGCAACGGCTCTGCAGAATGTTTACATTCCTGAGATGCCTCAACGGCCGACAGGCGTGGCGAAGTCTGCTTGGACTAAAATTCTTCTTGTGCCTCTTTCCTGAGTGCTCCAATGACCTCGAGTGGGAAGAAGAGTCCCTGTCGAGGCACCAGACATATACATGGTGGGGGTCTGTCACTGACATGGCGTGTTGAGGCAGCCACACGGCTTGAACCCCATCCTTCCTAGATTACATCTTCCTCGACAAAAGGACGAAAAAAGGCTTGACATATGTGCGACGGGGTGGTTCCTTTACAGGCGACCGTAATGTCACAGATGGCTCCAACGACCCTGACAAACCCACCCGGAGCTGAACGACGGATGCAGATCCGAACGACGCCACTGACGGCGCGCGCAGGGCATTGCTCAGCAAAAGGATTCCGGATTCGAAGCGGACGCCAGGGAATTAAAAGGTAAGGAATCTGTAGCTAGAAGTCGCCATCAGATATAATGCGTTTTGCAGCCCCTTGAACTAGCACTTCTTGAAAGGTAGAAATGTCATCAACTGGAGAGACTTGAGGTGGTGGTTAGTCTGATAAAGTTGGGGAATAGTCTCTTGTAGATGAAGAATAATGATCAACATGTTGACGATGGAGCGTGACCTTTGGGAAGATCCATGATGATGTTCAAATGTTGTAGTAGAACACCCCTGTGTATGTTGTCAATGACGAGATTGATGAGGCGAACTGGAGCGCATTCGAGGCCTCACAGCTGAAGAGCTTCTGGGCCCTGAAGGAGGAGGTATCAGAGGAGGTACTGATTGTAGGAAGTTGGCTCTGTATATACTATTTCAAAGTAAGAAATAGGATGCACAGAGTCCAAGGGTTCCCCTTAGAGGTAAGATAGTGGCAAAAAGAGATAATTCTAATGCTCTATTTTGTGGTAGTGTGGTTGAGCAGTAGGCTTATCAGAGGGTAGTGTTAAGCATTTGTTGTACAGACACAGGCAATAAATGAGGAACACACACTCAAAGAATTACTCCAGGCCAATAGGTTTTTATATAGACAAATATATTTTCTTAGTTTATTTTAATAACCACAGGTTCAAGATTTACAAGTAATACTTCAAATGAAAGGTATTTCACTCAGGTATTCTAGGAACTTTGAATAATCACAATAGCATGTACAGTTTTGACAAAAATGGCAATAAGCTATTTTAAAAGTGGACACTTAGTGCAAAAATCAACAGTTCCTGGGGGAGGTAAGTACATCTTAAGTTCACAGGTAAGTAAAACACTTACAGGGTTCAAAGTTGGGTCCAAGGCAACCTCAAAGTTACCACACCAGCAGCTCAGGGCCGGTCAGGCGCAGAGGTCAAAGTGGTGCCCAAAACACATAGGCTTCAATGGAAATAGGGGTGCCCTGGTTCCAGTCTGCCAGCAGGTAAGTACCCGCGTCCTCGGAGGGCAGACCAGGTGGGTTTTGTAGGGCACCAGGGGGGACACAAGCAGGCACAGAAAGTACAAACAGGCGTCGGGTTTCAGATAGGAATCAATGGGGAGACCCGGGGGTCTCTTCAGCGATGCAGGCAGGCACGGGGGGGGGGGGCTCCTCGGGGTAGCCACCACCTGGGCTAGGCAGAGGGTCGCCTGGGGTCGCTCCTGCACTGGAGTTCGGTTCCTTCAGGTCTTGGGGGCTGTGGGTGCAGTGCTAGTTCCAGGCGTCGGGTTCCTTGTTACAGGCAGTCGCGGTCAGGGGGAGCCTCTGGATTTCCTCTGCAGGCGTCGCTGTGGGGGCTCAGGGGGGTCAACTCTGGCTACTCACGGGCTCACAGTTGCCGGGGAGTCCTCCCTGTAGTGTTAGTTTTCCACAGGGGGCATCGGGTGCAGAGTGTAAAGTCTAACGCTTCCAGCAGGAAATGTGTGGTCTTTAAAAGTTGCTTCTTTGTTGCAAGAAAGTTGCAGTTTGTTGAACAGGGCCGCTGTTCTCGGGAGCTTCTTGGTCCTTTAGATGCAGGGTAGTCCTTTGAGGCTTCAGATGTCGCTGGACCCTGTTGGATGTTGCAGTTTTCTTCGAAGTAGGGAGACAGGCCGGTGGGGCTGGGGCCAAGTCAGTTGTCGTCTCCGTCTTCACTGCAGGGCTTCAGGTCAGCAGTCCTTTATTAGGTTGCAGGAATCTATCTTCCTCGGTTCTGGGAGCCCTTAAATACTCAATTTAGGGGTGTGTTTAGGTCTGGGAGGGCAGTAGCCAATGGCTACTGTCCTTGAGGGTGGCTACACCCTCTTTGTGCCTCCTCCCTGTAAGGAGGGGGGCACATCTCTAATCCTATTGGGGGAATCCTCCTTCTACAGGATGGAGGATTTCTAAAAGTAAGAGTCACCTCAGCTCAGGACACCTTAGGGGCTGTCCTGACTGGGGGGTGACTCCTCCTTGTTTTTCTAATTATCTCCTCCAGCCTTGCCGCCAAAAGTGGGGGCAGTGGCCGGAGGGGCGGGCATCTCCACTAGCTGGGATGCCCTGTGGCGCTGTAACAAAGGGGGTGAGCCTTTGAGGCTCACCGCCAGGTGTTACAGTTCCTGCAGGGGGAGGTAAGAAGCACCTCCACCCAGTACAGGCTTTGTTCCTGGCCACAGAGTGACAAAGGCACTCTCCCCATGTGGCCAGCAACATGTCTGGTGTGTGGCAGGCTGGCAGAAACTAGTCAGCCCATACTGGAAGTCGGGTATGTTTTCAGGGGGCATCTCTAAGATGCCCTTATGGGTGTATTTTACAATAAAGTGCACACTGGCACTTCCCAGTTTTCAGTGTATCCTTTATGGTGCTGTGGAGTTCATGTTTGACAGACTCCCAGACCATATACTCTTATGGCTACCCTGCACTTACCATGTCTAAGGTTTTGCTTAGACACTGTAGGGGCATAGTGCTCATGCACATATGCCCTCACCTGTGGTATAGTGCACCCTGCCTTAGGGCTCTAAGGCCTGCTAGGCGGGGTGACTTACCTATGCCATAGGCAGTGTGAGGTTGGCATGGCACCGAGGGGAGTGCCACGTCGACTTAGTCATTTTCTCCCCACCAGCACACACAAGTGTGTATGTGCTGAGTGAGTGGTCCCTAGGGTGGCATAAGACATGCTGCAGCCCTTATAGACCTTCCCTGGCATCAGGGCCCTTGGTACCCAGGGTACCATTTACAAGGGACTTATCAGAGTGCCAGGGCTGTGACAAATGTGGGAACAAAGGTACACGTTTGAGAAAGTACACTTGTGCTGGGGCCTGGTTAGCAGGGTCCCAGCACACTCTCAATCATAACTGACATCAGCAAAAGGCAAAAAGTCAGGGGGTAACCATGCAAAGGAGGCATTTCCTTACAAATCCCTTTCAGCTTATCTATGGGTACCCTGTCAGGGGACCCCCTAAACATAGTAAAGGAAGGGTGGGAGAATGCTCCCAAGATCCTCCCCCCCCCCAAAAAAAAAAAAGATGTGGTCAGTTACATGCTGGCTCTCTGCAACCAGATGGAAGACTTCTGGAAAAAGGCCAAGTCCAACCTTGAAGACAGACAAGAGGTTATGAAACAATAGTATGACCAGAAGGCCACCCAAGTAGAGTTTCAACCTGAAAATGAAATTTGGGTGAGGGAGCCAGTAGAGCTGAGGGCTCTCCAGGACAGCTGGACTGGCCCATTTAAGACAAAGGAGCGGAACGGAGAGGCCACTTAGTGGACCTTAAGACCCCTAGAAAACCCCTAGAAGACTGAAGCCTGATTTTGAGAGGTCTGAGGTCAACAAGCTTCTGGTGACAGACGAGGGTATGGAAGAGGAGAGTGAACCTCTCCCCGACCTCCTCTCTGTCAAGGAAGGTGATCGGTCAGTGGAGGATGTCAATTTCTCTGACTCCCTGACCATGGATCAGAGAGGGGACTGCTATCAGTTACAGACAGTACTTCTCCTTGTTTTCCCTCACCTCTGGACTCTCAAACTTGTGTGTCCATGACATTGACACAGGAGACAGTCCCCCTGAAAAGAACAAAATTTACAGTGTGTCAGACAAGGTGACGGCAAGCATCAAGAAGGAAGTTGCCAAGATGCTGGCTCTTGGGGTGATTGAGAAGTCCAAAAGCTCCTGGTCCAGCCCTGTGATGTTGGTTCCCAAGGCCGCCGCTCCCGGTGCCAAGGCAGAACTTAGGTTCTGCATGGACTAATGGGGTCTCAACTAAGACACATGGACAGATGCTCATCCTATCCCCAGAACTGATGAGCTCATTGACAGGCTAGGCGTTGGCAAATTCCTCAATACTTCTGATCTCACATCAGGGTACCGGCAGATCGCCTTGACTGAGGGGGTGAAAGAGATCTGCTTTTTCTACTCCTGAGGGACATTACCAGTTCAGAGTAATGGCCTTTGGATTGAAAAATGCTCCTGCTACCTTCCAACGGTTGGTTAACTGTGTCCTAGCTGAGAAGGAGACATTCTGAGCAGCCTATTTAGACGGTATCGCCATCTACAGTTACAGCTGGGAGGAACACCTGCTCTACCTCAAGGAGGTGCTTCACACTTTGCAAAAGGCAGGCCTGACCATCAAGGCCAGTAAGTGCCAGATTTGGCAGGGTTCCGTGGTATAGTTGGGACACCTAGTAGGTGGTGGCAATGTGCATCCCCTCCAGGCCATGATTGAGACAATCATGGCCCAGCAAAAACCTAAAACCCAAACTGAGGTGAGAGCTTTCCTGGATCTCACCGGGTGCTACCGCAGATTTGTTGAAGGCTACGGCACCACAGTGGCTCCCTTAACAGAGCTCACGTCCAAGAAGCAACCTAGGTTGGTGAATTGGACAGAGGCTTGTCAGAAGGCCTTTGATACCCTCAAGGAAATCATGTGCACAGCACCCGTGCTCTGGGCCCCTGAGTCCTCCAAAAAATTAATTGTGCAGACAGACGCTTCAGAGCATGGCATAGGGATGGTTCTTGCACAGCTGAATGAGGCGGGCCTAGACCAACCAGTAGTCTTCATTAGCAGAAGGCTATTACTACGGGAACAGAGGTATGTGCCATAGAGAGGGAAGCATTTGCTCTCGTCTGGGCACTGAAGAAGCTGAGACCCTACCTGTTTGACTCACTTCCGGTTTCAGACAGACCACAGGAGCCTCAGATGGCTCATGCAGAGGGGTGAAAATCATAAACTCTTGAGGTGGTCCATTTCCCTACAGGGGATGGACTTTACGGTGGAGCATCGCCGGAGGACTGGCCATGCCACTGCTGATGGTCTCTCCAGATTGTTACGCCTTAGCAATGAGAGTTCGCAAGTGGTTGGGTAGCTCTCCCTACTTTCAGCTGGGGAGGGACACGTTAGACTAGACAGCCTTAAGGAGGTCATCCCTTGGCACTGTTTTTGCTGGTTTTAAGACTCTGCGCACTTAATCATTGCTAACTAGTGCTAAAGTGCATATGCTCTCTCCCTTCAAACATGGTTACATTGGTTCATACCCAATTGGCATATTTGATTTATTTCTAAGTACCAAGTAAAGTGCACTACATTTCCCCAGGGGCCTGTAAATTAAATGCTACTAGTGGGCCTCCAGCACTGACTGTGCCATCCACATACGTAGCCCATACCCATGTCTCAGGCCTGCCATTACAAGGCCTGTATGTGCAGTTTCATTGCCACTTCGACTTGGCATTTAAAAATACTTGCCAAGCCTAAAACTCCCCTTTTTCTACATATACATCACCCCTGAGGTAGGCCCTAGGTAACCAATAGGGCAGGGTGCAAGGTAACCCATAGGGCAGGGTGCTACATAGGTAAAAGTCTAAAAGGCAGGACATATATATGTGTTTTTTATGTTTCCTAGTAGTGGAAAACTCCTAAATTCGTTGTCCACTACTGTGAAGCCAGCTCCTTTCATAGGCTAGCATTGGGACAGCCCTCATATACTGTTTGAGTGGTAGATTCTGATCAGAAAGGGGTAAACAGGTCATGTTTCATATGGCAAGAATGGTAATAGAAAATCCTGCTTATTGGTGTGGTTGGATTTTATATTACTATTTTAGAAATACCACTTTTAGAAAGTGAACATTTCCCTGCACTTAAAACTCCAACTGTGCCTTACAGCCTGTCTCCAATCAACGTCTGGGCTGGGCTGGTTGACAGCTCCATTGTGCATTTCACCCAGACAACTACAAACACAGGACACACTTACACCTGCACTCATCTGCATACTGAATGGGTCTTCCTGGGCTGGAAGGGTGGAAGGCCTGACATTTCAAAGGACAGTGGCCTGCCCTCACACAATGGGCTGCCAAACCCCCTACTGGGACCCTGGCACAGACAGACCTGTACTGAAAGGGGACCTTGTGCACTTCAAAACCACTCTTTGAAGTCTCCCCCACCTTAAAGGCATTTATGGGTATATAAACTGTGTCTCTGACCCCACCAGATCACGCACATCTGGACCAAAACCTGCAACCTGTCAAGAGGAACTACCTGGCTGCCCAAAGAACTCACCTGGACTGCTTTGCTGTGAAGGACTGCTGCCTTGCTGTTTCCCTGCTGCCTTGCCGGCCTCTGACTTTGTTGAGAAGTGTTCTCCAAGGGCTTGGATTGAGCTTGCCGTCTGTTTTCTGAAGTCTCAGGGCCAAAAAGACGCACAGCCTGCCTTGTGGCGAGAAAATCACAGCACAGCCGAACCAGAACGAAGAAGCCTGCCTTCCCGAATTAAGATCGACGCAGCGCCTGCATTGAGACCGGAAATTTGACGCACAGCCATATCGGACAGACGCACAGCTGAGCCAGAACGGCACAGCCCGACTTCCTGAGTGAAAAATTGAGGCAGCGCCTGCCATGCAACAGAAAATTTGACGCAATGCCTACCGGATCAATGCAACCCTAGGACTTTGTCCCACACCCCCAGAATGTCCACGCATCGCCGCTGGAAGTCAAAAGAACTCAGCATCGTAGTCAGGACCCGGGACTGCTTGCTGGAAGTTGACGCAAAGCCCCTTGCAACGTGGAAAGAAACAATGCATCGTCTGTTCGCATCAGAAAATCCAACGCACACCTTATTTTTCAACGAATCGCCTCCTCTGCGGTCTAGGTGCGTGTAATTTTGACGCAGACAACGTACTTTGTGCTCACAAACGACAACTGTTGATTTTTAGGATTTGGGCCTTCTCAACATTGCAAAAGTGAAATTTCAATTTGTGCTTATTGAATCTTTATAGTTTTTACCTTAATTTAACAAGATAAATATCATTTTTCTAAACCTGTGTGGTGTATTTTTGTGGTGTTTTCACTGTGTTATTGCATGATTTATTGCACAAATACCTTTCACATTGCATTCTAAGTTAAGCCTGGCTGCTCAGTGCCAAACTACCAAAGGGTGGGCACAGGATAATTTGGATTGTGTTACTTACCATGACTAGTATTGTGGCTCCTATTTGGACAAAGGTGAATACTTTGCCAACTAGAGACCCCATTTCTAACACCCAACAGATGAAGGTCATTAGCAAATATCATGATTGCCTCTCATGCTTGTCAGGGATTAAACACTTCGCTTGAAATGCCAGACATAATCCATCCTAGAAAATATATTTCCTCTGGACCAAATGCTGATAATTAGCAATGGAAAAATCTCCTCATTATTACTGTAACCAAGAGTGGTTTGGATCCGATGAAGAAAGCAAATAAGTAAACTTACTCCTGTATGCAAGCAGCAACAGTCTGGTAGTGTTCACCCACCTCCATCCAATGAGGTGCCAGAGGGTTTTCAGCATACAATTTTCAAATTTCTGGTCTTCTGAAATGTATTTCTTTTATAAAAAGGTAAAATATAATTGACACTAAATTCTTTAGCAGTTTGAAAACGCCTTCAAGGGCATTTCCCACATTTAGGTGGGGTTTTTAACATTAAAATGCTAAAAGTGTAAAATGTTCACTAAAAGTAAAAACTTTCACCTGTACATGTTGTTTCTCAGAAAGCAAAATGGCTAACCTTGTCTGTATTCCTTCTTCTCAATACCCCTTGGTTTCTGTCTAATTCCTGCCACCTGAGTGAGAGCTTGGATGAAGATTATATTCTGTTTGTTAGTGAATTACATTTATTGCAAGGTAACTCAGTAGTTTAAGTCTTTACTGACAAAAGCTGCTCATAATCAGACGATCATAGGTTCCTGGCTGATATGCCTTTCAACCCTCTAAGTTGAAGAAAATGAGTATTATTGATAATAAAATATCTGACTAAGTCCGGAGAGTGATTTATCTACATAATTTATTTTGGAAAATGAGGTTGGTTCACTTCTCATGCACTATTAAAAGAGTAGATCAAAGTGGTTTTCATAATAAAATATGTTCCCAAGACCTGCATTTTGCAAAAATAAACTAAACAGAACAGTTTTGAATTTTTTTTATTCTGTGTTGGTTAGTGTGCATGTGTGTCTGTGTTCTCATGCACAAGGGGCATGATGGGAAAGTGACTAGCCATGACACGACACAGCTGGTAAGTCATCTTGTTCTTTGGATGATTTAAATCTTTGATTTGTTCTTGCTTTTTATAGAAAAGCAGTGTGCTTTCATGTTTGTTTTAAGGCAATTTCTATACTATTGTATTATGCAAAGCAAGAGTTTTCCAAAATGTGTCTAATATCATGGTTAAAACTGTTTTATGCAATCCATAAATGGCAGCTATGTTCTGAACCAATACTTTAAGTGACACATCATGCTCAAAATATTCAGTAAATTAACATGAGCAATATAAAACAGTAGGACCATACAATTAAAATGAAATATAACATGTCAAAGGGATACAAACATAAATGTTACTATGTCAAATGAATGAATTAGGGACATTTTAAAATTCTTTTAACTTACTGGTTCTGTGAGCGTGCTGTCCTTCTCTAAAAACTGAACTACACAATATGCCAGCTAAATGAATAAAGAAAAGCAAAGAAAATTTCCATTTATATGCTCTTTTCTTCCTAACAAAAACAGTTCATTTTTGATGATCAGAAATTACATTTCAGAATACTTGGCACTACAGAAAAACAGTTTCTACCATGATAAAATGAAGAACTGCTGACGACAAACAGCACACATAATAAGCATTTGAAATGCAATAGGTCTCACATTTGCTTGAGTTGGAGCTATTGGCATTGTAAATTCATAACTGAAGATTTTGTGCCACATAAATTGGTCAACCATGCCTCATAATTTCAGCTTTTCCTGCCATATAATTCCACTGGCCCTGCATATAATAACTACAGCACTTCCATTTACCTTTTCCTTTATCTCCAGCAAACAAATGAATACATTGCCATTTAGCATACTAATTTAAACCTGCCATCCTAATACTGATAGAATACCACTTTCACCACCACACAATCAGAGTTGCTGGCTGGCTAAAACAATTCCTAAAAAAAGACATAAGACAGCCATAGAGGAGAAATAAACTAGAAGGGTCAAGAGTGTTCAGTCATATTGTAATAAGGATGTTACGCTAGCCTGAATTATGGTCATAATTATAATAAGGAGAGATTATTAAAACACATACAATTAAAATATAAACCTCTATCAGAAATAAACTTTTGGTATTAGACTGTAATGCTCAAAACAGCCCCATGAGGGCACCATAACAAAAATATCATTTGTAAAAAAAACATGGTTATGTAACCTTATTGTTAGGCCCTAGAGAGGATAACCCTGAGAAAAAAAAGGAGAAAGTAATGAAGTGTACCCATGTACTTAGCCCTAGAGGCTAGCAGGCCTGTTACAATGATATTACAAACAAGGTCTTTAAAACAAAACTTCTCCCAGTCGTAAAACAAAAGTTGTAGCCATGAGAAAGCTTAAAAGACACTGAATGGTGGGAGGGGTTAATATTTTGGGGTCCCCCCCAACCTAGTGTGGGGACACAGATGTGATATAGACAGAAAGAGTAAATTATGGTCAATGTTCTGAAGGTGGTCCCACTGTCGTAGGACACCACTAACTGAGTTATGAGCAAAAAATGTTTCGTAAAAGTATGGCATGCAAAGCATTATGGGACAAGCCTCCATGCCACAAATATTTTAATATGTTGATATGACTAATGCTTAGAACAGCTCCTAGAGGACATCACAATGAAAATAGCATTTGTAAGAAACATGGCCATGTAACCATAGTTAGCCCCTACAGGGCATAACCACCTAAAAAGAAAATGGCAATAAATAATGCACTTTAACCATATATTTAGCCCTTAGAGGGCATAGTACATTTTATATATTAAGAGGCAGCACGCCCATAAAACAAGTTACTTACCTTCGGTAATGCTTTTTCTGGTGGATACCTGTGGATTCCTCACCTTATGAATTCTCCCAATGTGACAGCATTCAATGGAAATTTTCTTCCTAGCTCTTCTCATTGACGAGGACGTCACAATTGCATGGATCCGCACGCAACTCCGTCTGATGTCATTGTGGCAATAAGTAGTCCTCGCCGGCGTGCTGATGTCAGTTTCACCATTTTTTATGTGCCTTCGAGGCGAACAGGTGAATACCGACTTCACAAGAACAATATATACCAATCCAAATACAAATATAAATCACAATATTTGTTTATATAAAATACCAAAAACATATATACATTTATAATAAAAGAAGTCTTGGTATGACCAGACAGGCAACAGGGAGGCGGGTGGAACTGTGAGGAATCCACAGGTATCTACTTTATCCACCAGAAAAAGCGTCACTGAAGGTAAGTAACTTGTTCTTCTGATGGATACAACTACCTGTGGATTCCACACCTTATGAATAGAATCCCAAGGCAGTCCCGCACTAGGAGGTGGGTGCATGACTGGTCAAACCAAGAAAACAGAATGTTAAAAATGGCCCTCTCTCTTAACTTCTGAGTGTATGCAATAATGCTTCTCGAAAGTGTGGAGGGAAGCCCAAGCTGCGGCCTACAAATTTCAGCAACTGAGACACCTCTAGCCAAGACAGAAGTAGCAGACTGGTGGAATGGGCCCTAATACCTTCAGGGGGAACCTTCTTTGTCAGTGAATAACAAATCTTTATGCAAACAATGACCCACCTGGAAAGGGTTCTCTTGTGGATGGCCTTGCCCCTCATCTTGCCCACATATCCAACGAAGAGTATATTAACTCAAAAGTCTCTTGTTCTCTCAATGTAAAAACTCAGAGCCCTTTTTGGATCCAAACAATGAAGTCATTCCTCCTTCTTTGATGGATGATGAGGAGGGTAAAAGGATGAGTGTGCTATAGACTGGCCCATATAAAAAAAGGGAGTGACCACTTTAGGAAGGAAAGCCGCCCTGGTTCTCAGCACCACCTTGTCAGCATAAAAGGAGGTTTCACACTAAAAGCCTGAAGCTCACTCACACACCTAACTGATGTGATAGTCGTTAAGAGAACTGTCTTTAAAACTAAAAGCCTCAACAGGCAAGAACGCATAGGCTCAAACAGTGAAACCATCAAGAAAGTCAGAACCAAATTCAAATCCCACTGAGGCATGATAAGAGGAGTGGGAGGAAACTTGTTAATAAAACATTTCAGGAATCTAATAACTATATGGGACTTAAATAATGATGGTTGATCAGGAAGGCACAGAAAAGCTGACAGTGCTGATAAATAACCATATACAGTCGCAACTGCACATCCCTTCTGTGCTAAGCAAAGGGCAAAAAGCAAAGCATCAGACAAATGGGCTTTTAAGGGATCAATTTATCTCCCTCCACACCAAGCAACACATTTTGCCCATCTGTTAGCATAGACAGTCTTGATGGAGTGTTGCCTGGCTGATAAGGTAACATCCACCACTTCTGGAGGGACAGAAAAGGAACTCAGATTGCTCTGTTCAATCTCCAGGCATGTAGGTGCAGGCTCTGGAGGTGGGGGTTTAGAACCTAACCCTACGACTGCGAGAGGAGGTATGTCCTGTGAGGGAGACGGAGCGGATGGCACAGTGAGAGTTGTAGAAGGTCTGTGTACCACACCCTTCTTGGCCAATCCAGGGCTATTAAAATGATTTGAGACTGTTCCTGGCGAATCGTCCCCAGAACTTAAGGAACAAGATATTGGGGGGTAGTGTGTAACGTGTAAGCAACTGGTCGCACCAAGACATCTGAAACGCGCCCCCCAATGCTCCCTGCACCGGATATTGGAGGCTGCAGAACGGCAGGCAGTGTGCGTTCTCCTGAGTGGCAAACAGGTCTATCTGTGGAAATCCCCATATTCGGAAGATGTGAAGAACCAAGTCTGGATGGAGACGCAACTCGTGATCGCCCGAGAAATGCCGACTGAGACTGTCCGCACGTACGTTGAGTACCACGGCCAGATTGTTTGCAACTATGCAAATCCGATGGTCCTGTGCCCAGAACCAGAGCCGCAGGGCCTCTCTGCAGAGAAGCTACGACCCTACTGCCCCCTGCTTGTTGATGTACCACATCGCGGTAGTGTTGTCTGTTAAGACTTGCACTGACTGACCATGAAGGGACAGGAGGAAGGCCTTGAGAGCCCGCAGTTCTAACAGACTGATGTGAAACATCTGTTCTACTGGAGACCAAAGGCCTTTGATCTCCGGTCCCCCAGATGAGCTCCCCACCCTAGAGTAGAAGCATCCAATATAACCGTGGCCACCGGAGATGGGAGGCAAAACAGCCTTCCTTGGGAAAGGTTGCTGCCCATAGTCCACCATCGTAGATCCACTGCAGCGTCTCTGGAGATCTTTATAGACTCCTCGAGATCCCCTTTGTGTCGAAACCACTGCCTGCGGAGGCACCACTGGAGAACCCTCATGTGCCAACGTACATGAGTGACCTACAGAATGCAAGAAGTGAACAGACCGAGCAGACGTAGGACCTTGAGGACCGGAGCAGCTGCTCCCTTTTGAAACACTGGAAACAACACCTGAATGTCCTGAATCCGCTGAGGAGGAGGGTAGGCCCGATTCAATGTTGTATCCAGTACTGCCCCTATTAACAGGAGGCGCTGAGTGGGCTCCAGGTGAGACTTGGGCTCGTTTACCGTAAAGCCCAGGTTGAACAACAACTGTGTTGTCATTTGCAAGTGATGCACCACAAACTCTGGGGGCCTGTCTTTTATCAGTCAATCATCCAGGTAAGGGAATACAGTAACTCCCTTCCTTCTGAAGTCCGCTACAACCACCGCCATTATCTTTGTGAGGACCTGAGGTGCGGAAGTAAGACCAAAAGGAAGGACAGCAAACTGGTAGTTTTGCGACCCTACCACAAACCAGAGATACTTCCTGTGCGACTTCAGAAAGGGGATATGAAAATAAACATCCTGCAAGTCGAAAGACACCATCCAGTCTTCCTTGTTCAACGCCAGAAGCACCTGTACTAGAATCATAATTTTGAATTTCTCCTGTTTGAGGAACCAATTCAAAATCCTCAGGTCCAGGATAGGCCTCAATAGACCATCCTTCTTGGGAATCATGAATTATCTCGAATAGCATCCCTGATCCCTTTCCTGCTCAGGAACCAACTCCACTGCACCCTTTAACAAAAGGACTTGCACCTCCTGCTAAAGCAACAGGAGATGATCTTCCATGGAAAACGAATGACGGAGAGGGATGGGAGGGGGGAAACTCCCGAAAAGGAAGGGCATAACCTTTCCCCACAATATTCAGCACCCAAGAGTCCGATGTGACTAACTCCCACTCGTGGAGAAAATTAAATAGCCTTCCCCCTACAGGAGAAGTATGATTCAAGATAGAGAGAAAACTAGGGCTGCTTTCCTTGTTGAGTTCCCTCAGAGGAAGATGTTGAGATGGGAGGCTGCTGAGTGGTTCCTCATATTCTAACCCTCCCCCGCCCTCTATAGGACCTAGAGAGGGTTGGTAGGCTGCTGCATGCTGGACTGTGGCCTTCCACGAAAAGAGGACACACGGCCAAACCCCCTAAACCTCTGAAAAGATCTAAAGGGTATAGACCCTGAAGCCTGGAGACCCAAGGACCTTGCAGTCAGTAAGGGCATCATTAAAAGGGAGTAGGGGCTCCGCAGACGTAGACAAAGGATGCAACACCTCAGTCAAGATGTTCGTCTTCACCTCCGATGCTGGTAAAGGAAGTTCCAAGAATTCAGCAGCCTTCCCCGACTGTGATAAGATGCTGCCTCCCCTGTGCATTTGCCAGGGGATTAAAGTTCCCACTCAGGGGACGTATGTAGGCCACTTTCAGAGTCCAGACCCTGAAATTAACCCATAGGCTCAGGAATCTCTCCTTCCTCCAACAGCTGTTGCTGATACTCCTGCTCCTCCAAGAGCCTCAAGGCCCTCCTCCTTGACCTCAGTCTGGCCTCCAACCGTAGCGTCGACAGAGAATGAGGACGTCAATGACACCTCTTTCAAAGCAGATGGACGCTCTGGCAGAGGAGATGGTGGAGATACACTGCGTCCCGATCTGGATCCATCCAGTGCCGGCATAGTCTTCATCAGCGCTGTCTGCAACATCATCTGGGGCAACGACATCATCGGTGCTGAACCAGCACCTTCAGCTGGATAGAAGGGTACAAACGGGGTATGTTTGTACGACGCGGTGACCCCAGAGAAAAAGCAAATGGACCCGTGGGACCCGCCGGTGCACCAGCAGGGGCCATAGCTCTGTTGAAAATGCTAAACATAGCATTAAGGAACACCGCTGGATCCGCTCCTGGAGTCGGGAAGGCAGGAAACCTCTACTCATCCCGAGGCGCTTGGGCCGAAACCGAAACTTGTGCCACCGGCTCCTGAGTTAACACAGGAGAAAAGTGAACCAGAGGACTCGAAGGCCTCAATCAACGACAGCGCCGGAGAAGCCTGTGGACTGTGTACTGATCGTTGGACTGACCTCCCACGCCGTCTTGGAGGGGACCGAGACCGATCTCTAGAAGAACGGCGTTGGGAATCGTGACGGCGCCGCTTCTTATGAGATGTCAAGGACTTATGTGGGGAAGAGTCCCTCGCCTTAGATCTTCGATGACCATTATGCTCCTTCTTAGCTTTTGCCAAGAAGAGCTTAGCCTCTCTCCTTCAAGGCTTTCGGGTTCATCCGCTGGCTGAACACGCACCCCTCCATGTCATGGTCCGAGCTTAGGCACCACAAGCAGTCCTCATGAGGATCTGTGACCGGCATGCGACCCCCGCACTCATGAAAAGGCTTAAGTAGAGACATTGTAACTAGACAACAAAACCACCTTCGAAACAGTAACTGTTTGAGAGCCAGGAAAAGTGTCAAAGGCACGGAAAAAAGGGAACTAACGTCAGCATGCCGGCGAGGACTTCTTATTGCCATGAAGACGTCAGACAGTCGCATGCGGAGCTGTGCAATTGTGACATCCTCGTCGACAGGAAGAGGTAGGAAGAAAATTTCCACTGAAAGCTGGCGCATTGGGAGAATTCATAAGGTGAGGAACCCACAGGTAGTTGTATCCACAGAACAATGATATTACAAACAAAGCCCTCAAAAACACAAACTATTACCAGCTGTAAAACCAAAGTTCCAGCCATGAGACAGCTTAAACAGACACTGAATGGTAGGACAGATTATTATTTTGGGGTCCTCACTAACTTAATGTGTTGTAGACAGGAGGAGCACGTGGTCGTGAAAGTTTTGGTGGTGGTCCCATTGTCCTTGGACCACCACAGACTGAGTTATGAGCAAAAAAGTGTTGTAAAAGTAGTGCCCTGCCAAGCATTATGGGTAGAGTTTTCCAAAGTGCAGAGAATATTGTAGTATGGACTCTCCCACTGTGCTGGAGAGGTGCGTTCGCTTTGAGGATTTCTGTTTTACGTAAAGCATTTACCAATTTCAAGTGTTTTAAGGGAAGAGCCACAAAAAATGACTGATTAGGTTACCGTGAACAATGTGACCAGCGCACCTATACTGCCAATCATGTTCATGCTGTTGTGCCTCTTCGCGCTGTGACAGCCATGCCAGACATGCAGCACGAAAAGGAGACAGAAGAAACAGTTCGCCCACGCTGAAGTATATCGGCAATCGTGCAGTAATGATAAAGTATTTTACCTTAGGTAAGGATTTATCTTGTAGCGACATTCTAGTTGCAGATCCCTTAACCCTAGAATTTACCCCAGGCGGCAGACTGGATCTGGAGATCTGTCTTTGAGCAGTATCCTTGTGCTAAGTCAGGTGGCGTCGCTCAAGACTGCATTTGTTGTGTTCGCCGTGATGATGTCGTAGGGGTACTTAAGCGCCACCCTGGCGCTCTGACATCAGTTTTTCACGACTTTCTACACCAGTAGCGTGGATCCGTTAAGAACACTGAAATTGGTGCGCCAGAGCTAGGGCCATAAAAGGGAATCCTGAGCCCTAGAAATCAGTTCGCACACGGGGAGGATGGGTGGATCGTTAAGAAGTCTGTAACTAGAATATGTCTCTACCAGATGAATTGTTACCGAAGGTAAGTGTAGGAAAGTGCCACTGTTGGCATGGTTACCCCCCCCACACTTTTTGGCAAATGTTGATGCCAACTTTGATTTAAAGTGTGCTGGGATCCTGCTAACCAGGCCCCAGCACCAGTGTTCTTTCCCTAAAACTGTACCTTGGCTTCCACAATTGGTACAGCCCTAGCACACAGGTAAGTCCCTTGTTAAAGGAACCCATGGTACCAAGGGTCCTGTGGCCAGGAAAAGTCTCTAAGGCCTGAAGCATGTATTATGCCACCCTAGGGGATCCCTCAGTCAGCATAAACACTGCCATGCAGCTTGTGTGTGCTAGTGGGACGAAAAAGAAAGTCGACATGGCACTTCTCTCAGGGTGCCATGCCCACAATCCACTGCCTGTGGCACAGGTAAGTCACCCCTTTGGCAGGCCCTCCAGCCCCAAGGCAGGGTGCATTATAACACAGGTGAGGATATAGCTGCATAAGCAACATGCCCCTACAGTGTCTAAGTCCATTCTTAGACATTGTAAGTGCAGTGTAGCCATACTGAGTATATGGTCTGGGAGTTTCTCAGCCTCCTGGGTCCTAGGCAGACAGGACTTGAGCCAGAGTGAGCATTTTGAACTTCTCCTTCTTGAAGAAGAGAATGAATGCCCAAGGATCAAGGATAGGACGTGGGCCTTGTCCATTTTAGGCACCAAAAAGTAGAGAGAAGAACAACCACATCCTACTTCTGGCGCTGGGGCCTACTCTATGGCTATCATGGCCAAAAGAGATGTGACTTCCTTGTGGAGAAGTGCCATATGATCCTCCGGTATGGCGCTGTAGGATGGAGGACAGAGGGGCAGTCTCGAAGGGGAGGGAGTAGCCCCTTCAGATGATCTGCAAAACCCACCTGTCTGTCGTGATGGAATCCCAGTGGGGCAGGTTATGGTAAATCCTGCCTCCAACTGGTCCGAGATGGGGGGACGGACTAGGAAGGCTTGGAGGCTGCTGCAGGGCTGGGTGGAATGGGCAGACCTTTAGTTCCCGGCCCCCCAAGCCTGTGGGATCCCACGCCCACAGCTGCTCAGTGGCGGAGTAAGGATGGTACAGGGAGACACTTCTGTGACCAAAAAAGGGGCAGAAAGCGGACTGTGGAGAGCGAGGGGCAGTCGCTAGGCCAAGGGACAGAGCCGTAGTCTGCGACTCCTTGAATCTTGAGGGCAGTGTCCACTTTGTCTCAGAAGAGACGGGTGCTGTAAGGTAATGCCTTCCTTGGCATGGTTACCCCCTGACGTTTTGCCTTTTGTTGATGCCAGGTATGATTGAAAGTGTGCTGGGACCATGCTAACCAGGCCCCAGCACCAGTGTTCTTTCCCTAAACTGTACCTTTGTAATTGGCACAGCCCTCGCACACAGATAAGTCCCTTGTAAATGGTACTCCTGCTACCAAGGGCCCTGATGCCAGGGAAGGTCTCTAAGGGCTGAAGCATGTCTTATGCCACCCTGGGGACCCCTCACTCAGCACATGCACACTGCCTCACAGCTTGTGTGTGCTGGAGGGGAGAAAATGACTAAGTCGACATGGCACTCCCCTCAGGGTGCCATGCCCACCTTTCACTGTCTGTGGCATAGGTAAGCTACCCCTCTAGCAGACCTTACAGCCCTAATGCAGGGTGCACTATACCACAGGTGAGGGCATATGTGCATGAGCACTATGCCCCTACAGTGTCTAAGCAAAATCTCAGACATTGTAAGTGCAGGGTAGCCACAAGAGTATATGGTCTGGGAGTTTGTCAAACACGAACTCCACAGTTCCATAATGACTAAACTGAAATCTGGGAAGTTTGGTATCAAACTTCTCAGCACAATAAATGCACAGTGATGCCAGTGTGGGATTTATTGTAAAATACACCCAGTGGGCACCTTAGAGATGACCCCTGAATACCAGTCCGACTCCTAGTGATAGGCTGACCAGTTTGCCAGGCTGCCACAAGCAGACGTGTTTCTGGCCACATGGGGTGAGTGCCTTTGTCACTCTGTGGCAAGGAACAAAGCCTGCATTGGGTGGAGGTGCTTCTCACCTTCCCCTGCAGGAACTGTAACACCTGGCGGTGAGCCTCAAATGCTCACCCACTTTGTTACAGCGCCACAGGGCATCCCAGCTAGTGGAGATGCCCGCCACTGCCCCCACTTTTGGCGGCAAGGCAGTAGAGGATAATGAGAAAAACGGGGAGGAGTCACCCACCAGTCAGGACAGTCCCTAAGCGGTCCTGAGCTAAGGTGACTCCTGCCTTTAGAAATCCTCCATCTTGAGTTTGGAGGAGTCCCCCAATAGGATTAGGGATGTGCCCCAATCCCCTCAGGGAGGAGGCACAAAGAGGGTGTAGCCACCCTCCAGGACAGTAGCCATTGGTTAATGCCCTCCTGACCTAAACACACCACTAAATTTTGTATTTAGTGGTGACTCAGAACCCAAGAAATCAGATCCTGCAACCAACACAAAGAAGAAGGACTGCTGACCTGAAAGCCCTGCAGAGGCGACGGAGACGACAGCTGACTTGGCTCCAGCCCTACTGGCCTGTCTCCAGACTCAAAGAACCCGCACAGCGACTCATCCGACAGGGACCAGCGACCTATGAGGACTCACAGGACTGCCCTGAAACCGAAGGACCAAGAAACTCCAGAGAACAGCGGCAATGTTCACCAACAGCAACATTTTTGCAACTTCGAAACAACCGCCGGAAGCGTGAGGCTTCACACTCTGCACCCAACGCCCCCGGCTCGAGCTCCAGAGAACTAACACCACAGAGGGGACTCCCAGGTGGCTGCGACTTCATGAGTAACCTGAGACGACCCCCCTGCACCCACACTCCTGCAGAGAGGATCTAGAGGCTCCCCCTGACCGCGAATGCCTGGTAACAAGGAACCAGACACCTGAACCAAGCACTGCACCCGTAGCCCCCAGGACCGAGAGGAACCAACCTCCAGTGCAGGAGTGACTAGCAGGCGGCCCTGTTAGCCTAGTCCGTGGCTGGCCCGAGTAGCCCCCCTGTGCCCTGCCTACATCGCCTAAGTGACCCCCGGGTCCCTCTTTTGCTTCCTATAGCAAACCTGATGCCAACTTTGCACACTGCACCCAGCTGCCCCTGTGCCCCTCAGGGTGTGTTTTGTGTGCCTGTTTGTGTCCCCCCCTGTGCTCTACAAAAAACCCCTGGTCTGCTCCCCGAGGACGCAGGTACTTACCTGCCAGCAGACCGGAACTGGAGCACCCCTGTTCTCCATAGGCACCTATGTGTTTTGGGCCCTCCTTTGACCTCTGCACCTGACCGGCCCTGTGTTGCTGGTGCGGTGACTTTGGGGTTGCCTTGAACCCCCAACAGTGGGCTGCCTATGCACAGGAAACTGATCTACTTACCTCAGAAACGTAACCATACTTACCTCCCCCAGGAACTGTTGATTTTTGCACTGTGTCCACTTTGAAAATAGCTCATTGCCATTTTAACCTATACTGTGTGTCCTACTGCTTTAATTCAAAGTTCCTTACTTACCTGTGTGGAGTACCTTGCATTTTATGTATTTACTTCCAATCTTGTGGTTCTAAAATAAATTAAGAAAAAATATTTTTCTATATATAAACTGGAGTTAAGTCTTTGAGTGTGTGTTCCTCATTTATTGCCTGTGTGTGTACAACAAATGCTTAACAGTACCATCTGATAAGCCTACTGCTCACCCACACTACCACAAAATAGAGCATTAGAATTATCTAGTTTTGCCACTATCTTACCTCTAAGGGGAACCCTTGGACTCTGTGCACACATTCTTACACTTTGAGATAGTATATACAGAGCACACTTCCTACAGGTGCCATCAAAGGGCATGTCCATGAGACACTGTTGGACATCCCCCGAGAAACCAGATGCCCTCAACCAGGTGAGGCTCCTCAAGTCCACTGTCAACACAACCGATCTGCCCACTGAGTTGGTTGTGTCCAGTCTACAACGAACCGTGAACTTAGTCGCATCCCTCCCATCAGCAATGGCTGGGGAGATGACGACCCGGGCCTCCTCCTGGACCTGCGGGCACACCTGCATGACCGTATCCTACAGTTAATGGAAGTAGCATCCCAAAAGGCATGAGGTGTTCAAGGACCACAATGCCAGACTGGAGGAGGAAAAGATCTTCTTCCCAATTTGGTCCATTCTCGGATTCCCTATTTGGGGGAGCGTATGGGAATGCGCCAGATGACGAGGAAGCCTGGATGAAAAGACTCACAGGCATAGGGTGTTGGGACAGGAATTCAGGGTCATTCGGAGTGGGGCAATGGCGGCAAGCGATTGTCCGATTCACAGGAGCCCATGGGCTGGGCCTGGAACAAGTACCCAGAAGGACATCAGTGAGGGCTTCATTAAATGGAAGTAGAGGCTACGAAGTAGACGTCCCAGGCTGAAGAATCTGTCAGGAGGTTAGTCCTGACTGCCAAAGTGGTAAACTCAAAGCCAAGGACTTCACTCACCACCATTAAGGAAGAACATACTCTCCGCCGTAGCTACGGAAAGAGGAGAAAGCATGCCAGCGTCTGGAGAAGTAGCCAGACTACTAGCCTGGCCAAATTCCTGTGCCCAGTTCAAGTTAACGTTTTCTAGCTGGTATTCATAAGAGACCAGCGACCCCTCCAATTCTTCCTCATATTCGTACCCATAATAATAAGGGTCCGTATGCAACCTGGGGTGAATAAACCCCATCGAAGTCAGAAGCCGATTCAATTGACGCCGTTCAGGCTCCGGGTTGTCAGGGATCAGGATGCTCACAGAGCCACCTCAGGTCGGACCCAGCCATATGCAAATCAGTTTTGACCCTGTTCCCCATGGGAACAGTCCAGCCCGAACTGCCAGGCCAGGTCCTCACTGGACCGGAAACAAGCATCCTGGGACTGGTTTCAGGGTATCAACCCTTATCTGCCATGCTACTTTGAATCCAGTGGCACAGTGAGCATAGGACCCATGTCTGGTCATACCCTTTCCACTTAAGGAAATTTCAGCAACTAAAAAGATGATGGGCAGAGTGATGAAAAATTTCCAACACTCACCCCCAGACACAGATCTGGGTTTAATCCATCATTCTTTGCTCACCATGCCGCCCCACTACCGTAGGGCCCTTCGGTGCAAAATACAAGCCGACAGTATTGAGATGTGGGCATCCATGGAGAGTTTCACATCAATCAAAAAGCCTACTAGTCTGTTGGGCCCGTTTCCAAAGGCCTACAATTTTTGGCTATGATTTAACTAGTTTTTTCAGTGTTAGGGTGCAGACAACTGCTGTTCATCCATTCCAGACCACCACATGTAGGACTGAAAAAGTTGCGCTGTCACAACCAAAAGTCCATCCAAAGATAATCTGGGTGCCATTAGCACACATAAAAATGGCAGACTAAAAGAAGGGTAAGGATTAATTGTCTGAAGAAAAGCGAGGAACCTGTGTAGGAAAGTTCCCCATTTGGCAAGGTTACACCCCCCCCCCCTTTTTGCCTGATGTTGATACTAACTTGACTGAGTGTGTGCTGGGATCCTGCTAACCAGGCCCCAGCAACAGTGTTATTTCCCTAAACTGTACATTGTTTCTACAATTGGCACACCCCTGGCACCCAGCTATGTTCTTGGTAAAAGGTACCAGTAGTACCAATGGCTCTTTCCCCAGGGAGGTCCCCCTAAGGGCTGCAGCATGTATTATGCCACACTGAGGGGCCCCTCACCAAGTACATGCACACTGGCATTGCAGCTTGTGTGTGCTGGTGGAATGAAAAGGGTAAAGTCAACACGGAATCCCTCTCTGGGTGCCATGCCTACAAACCACTGTATGTGGCACAGTTACGTCACCCCTCTAGCAGGTCTTACAGCTCTAAGACAGGGTGCACTATACCACAGGTGAGGGCATAGTTGTATGAGCACTATGGCACTACAGTGTCTAAGTCCATTCTTAGACACTAAGGCGGTAATTCTGATCGCAGCGGCTGGCGGTCGCCGCCCGCCATGCGGTCACCGCCGAATGACCGCACCACGGTCAAAAGACCGCGGCGGCCATTCTGGCTTTCCCGCTGGGCCGGCGGGCGACCGCCAAAAGGCCGCCCGCCGGCCCAGCGGGAAAGCCCCTGCAACGAGGAAGCCGGCTCCGAATGGAGCCGGCAGAGTTGCAGGGGTGCGACGGGTGCAGTGGCACCCGTCGCGATTTTCACTGTCTGCTAAGCAGACAGTGAAAATCTTTTGGGGCCCCCAGGGGCCCCACAACACCCGTTCCCGCCATCCTTTACCGCCAGGAACAGGGTGGCGGGAAGGGGGTCGGAATCCCCATGGCGGCGCTACAAGCAGCGCCGCCATGGAGGATTCTCTGGGCCAGGGGAAAACCGGCGGAAAACTGCTGGTTCCCCTTTTCTGACCGGGGCTTTACCGCCACGGTCAGAATAGCCCGGGAAGCACCGCCAGCCTGTTGGCAGTGCTTCCTCTGCCCTCCACCCTGTCGGTTTGAAACCGCCAGGGTCGGAATGAGGGCCTAAGTGCAGTGTGGCCATATTAAGTACATGGGCTGGGAGTTTGTAATTACTAACTCCACAGCTCCATGATGGCTTCTAGGATGATTAAAACTAAAGTTACCCCCTCCTTGCAGAATCCTCCATCTTGCTTTGGAGGAAAGTAGCTAATAAAGATAGGAATGTGTACCCCTCCCCAAAGGGAGTGGGCACATGAAGGATGTAGCCACCCTCAGGGACAGTAGCTATTGGCTACTGCCCTCTGACGCAAAAAGAACAAGTCATGAATGGAATGCTGAACAATGTCAAACATTCACCCCCAGTACAGAGATCTTGGCCTAAATCCATCGTTTTTTTGCTACCCATGCCATTCCAGTTTGGACCTAGCCATATGCAGATCAGTCTTGACCCTGTTCCCCATGGGAACAGTCCAGCCCGAACTCCCAAGCCAGGTCCTCCCTGGACTGAAAACAAGAATCCTAGGATCGGTTTCAAAGATTCACCCTTCATCAGCCAGGCTAGCTTGATTTCAGTGGCATGGGGAACAAGGGACCCACGTCTGGGCATACCCTTCCCACTTGGGGAAGCAAATGCAAAAAGAACAAGTGATGGACGGAATGCTGAACAATGTCAAACATTCACCCCAGTACAGACATCTGGACCTAAATCCATCGTTTTTTTGCTACCCACGCAATTCCAGTTTGGAACCAGCCATATGCAAATCAGTCTTGACTCTGTTGCTCATGGGAACAGTCCAGCCCAAACTGCCACTGGATTCAGGCTAGCCTGGCTGATGAAGGGTGATACCCTGAAACTGGTCCCAGGATGCTCGTTTCTGGTCCAGGGAGGACCCGGCCTGGCAGTTCGGGCTGGACTGTTCTCATGTGGAACAGGGTCAAGACTGATTTGCATATGGCTGGGTCCAAACTGGGGTGGCATGGTGAACAAAAGAACAATGGATTAAACCCAGATCTGTGACTGGGGGTGAGTGTTTGCATTGTTCAACACTCCGTCCATCATCCTTTTGGGCTGCTACTGCCCTCTGACCCCTGTAACACCCCTAAATCTGGTATTTAGGGACAACCCTGAACCTTGCTCTTCCGATTCCTGCTGACCTCAAGAAGAAGTAGAAGGACTGAAGAGCCGAACCCCAGCAGTAAAGACTCCAGATGACAACTACTGGACTGTCTACAGCTTAAAAAAGGCGATGCATCCCGCAGGACCAAGGACCTCTACAAACCCCCAGAGGACTGCCTGCCTACCAGAGGACCAAGAACTCCCGAGGACAGTGGCCCTGCCCACAACAAACATCCAAGCCCTGGATACGCGAGCCCTTCCCATTTTGCACTCGAGGCTCAAGACACAAGTCCAGGTGGCCTTCAGGTCCAGAGAAGGTCCCCAGGAGATTATGACCTCGAGTCCACCCTGGGTTGACTCCTCCTGGCCAACACGACGACGCCTGCAACCTAAATCTGGATCCAACAAAGATTCCCGATGCTCAAAGGTACCTCAGCATCTGCAGCCTCCAGGCCTTGAAGAATCAGACCGATGAGCCAGCAACGCCCAACAGGCTCCTCTCCTCCCTATCCAGCATTTGGTTTTCCGCAATCGACTATGTGGACCCAGTCTGCAGCATCTTTATGACCTGCGGGGTTCCCCCACTGAAAGGCATTGGGTGCACAAAGCTGTGTTTGCACCCAGCTGCCCCAGTGCCGCTGAGGGCGTATGTTTGGTTTTGACCTGTGCCCCTGCCCCCATACCCCAGCCGACCTGTGGCCACCCCCCACCCCCAGGGGGCTCATCTAAACACCCCTAGGTCTGTGCCCTGAAGACCCTGGAGCACTTTTTCAAATATATCTTCTTAAGTGTTGATGTTTGCCTTACTTCAGAAAGGCCTGCAAAGTCACTTAAGAATGTCAATAAGGAGCCTAAAGGAAAGGCTACTGTGTCCAAAATTATTTATCTTTTATACTTTCAAAAGGACAAATAGCCAAGGCTCATGCATTCAAATGCATGAATAAGTTGAAAAATTTAGCAGAAACAATCCCTCACATACCTTTTTGTAATACAAAATAAGGACGAAGGAGTGCAGGGCAGCGTAGCCCATAGGCTGGCATTATATTTGACGAAAAAGGAGACTGTCTTTATGAGCAGCTGGTCCTCCAGTATCACATCATGCCTACAGAGAGAGGCAGTTACCACCATTCTTTTTTCTTGCTCCTGACAGGACCCCAAGCATTGAGCTAGACCTTTTTAGTTTTGAGTGAAAATCTCAGTGACAAATGTTTCACTCCACATATTTTGACTTCCCTTCTTGATTTGTGTCTTTTTCTGACAGGAATTAAGGCATTTTTTCCTAAAAAATGCCTTCTCTGTTTGACAAATGCCCACGCTATGGCACAAAAAAGGCCAAAACAGACTCATGATGCCTGCATTGCCTGCCTGCTGTCTTCACACCTTCCTTCCTTCTGTAACATCTGCAAGTCGTTTCCCAGGCGTACCCTGCGTGACAGGGAGAAGATTCACCTTCAAGGAAGAGCAGAGAGACGACACCAATAAGCCAGTGGGACTTCTGAGCGAGGGCAAGGTCAGTCTTCCACCAGAGCTATTCCCTCAGCCTCGACTGGATGTGGAAGGTCTCAGGTGTTTTTCAGGAAGAAAACGCTTTCGGTCCCGGTTGATTACCTCGGCGTCGAAAGGAGGAATGGTGCCAACATGTTCACAGTCGAAGACTGGCTTGCCGTCGCACAATTGTCACTGCTCGACGTCCGAGAAAATTGACGTTGAGGAGGTAGAAATCTACCAAACGAGAAAGGATCCATTCCTCATCGGAGTTGCAGCACTCCAGAGATGTTTATCCTATGCTGGTGCTCCTCCCTTTGTCGCCTTCTCCGCCTACCACCACCTCTCCTCTGCCGGCAGTGAAGTCTTCTTCTCAGCCTCCACCTCAAGGTCTGTCTCCGGTGCTGCCGGCTTCTCCGATTCCCCCTGTGTTAGGAAAGTACCATCTTGCCTGGCATGTTATCCCCATTTTTACATGTATGTCAGTTTGTTTTTGCCTGTCTCACTGGGATCCTGCTAGCTAGGACCCCAGTGCTCATAGTTTGTGGCCTGAATTTGTATACCTGTGTAGTGACTGTGTCACTGAGGCTCTGCTAATCAGAACCTCAGTGCTCATGCTCTCTCTGCCTTTAAATTTGTCACTATAGGCTAATGACCACTTTTACCAATTTCAAGTGGCATACCGGAACACCCTTATAATTCCCTAGTATATGGTACCTAGGTACTCAGGGTATTGGGGTTCCAGGAGATCCCTATAGGCTGCAGCATTTTTTTTGCCACCCAAAGGGAGCTCAGAAAAACCTTTACACAGGACTGCCACTGCAGCCTGAGTGAAATAAAGCGCACGTTATTTCCCAGCCATTTGCACTGCACTTCAGTAACTTGTAAGTCGCCTATATGTCTAACCTTCACTTGCTGAAGGTTATGTGCAAAGTTACTAAGTGTGAGGGCACCCTTGCACTAGCAAAGGTGCCCCCACATCGGTCAGAGCCATTTCCCCGAACTCAGAGTGCGGGGACACCATTACACACTTGCACTACATATAGGTCAATACCTACATGTAGCTTCACAATGGTAAATCTGAATGTGGCCATGTAATAAATCTAAGATCATGGAATTATACCCCCATTCCAATTCTGGTATTGGGGAGCCAATTCCATGCATCCTGGGGGCTCCACTATGGACCCCCAGTACTGCCAAACCAGCTGTCTGGGGTTTTCTCTGCAGCTACCGCTGCTGCCCCCCTACAGACAGGGTTCTGCCCTCCTGGGGTCTGGGCAGCTCAGTCCCAGGAAGGCAGAACAAATAATTTCCTCTGAGAAATAGGTGTTAAAGGCTGGGGAGGCGTAGCCTCTCCCAGCCTCTGGAAATGCTTTGAAAGGCACAGATAGTGCCCTCCTTGCATAATTCCAGTCTACACCGGTTTAGGGAACCCCCAGTCCCTGCTCCGACATGAAACTGGACAAAGGAAAGGGGAGTGACTAGTCCCCTGTCCATCACCACCCCAGGGGTGGTGCTCAGAGCTCCTCCAGTGTGTCCTAGACCTCTGCCATCTTGTTTCCAGAGGTGTGAGGGCACTCTGGAGGCCTCTGAGTGGCCAGTGCCAGCAGGTGACATCAGAGACCCCTCCTGATAGGTGCATACTTGACTAGGTGGCCAATCCTCCTCTGAGGGCTATTTAGGGTCTCTCCTCAGATAACGACTTGCAAGAATTCACCAGAGTTCCTCTGCACTTCTCTCTTCGACTTCTGCCAAGGATCGACCGCTGACAGCTCAAGGACTCCTGCAAAACTGAAACAAAGTACCCAGAAGACTACCACCGACAATGTAGCGCCTAATCCTGCCGGCTTTCTCGACTGTTTCCTGGTGGTGCATGCTCTGGGTGCTGCCTGCCTTCACCCTGCATTGGAAGCCACGAAGAAATCTCCTGTGGGTCGACGGAATCTTCCCCCTGCTTCAGCAGGCACCAAACGTCAGCTTCACCGGTACTCTGGGACCCCTCTCATCCTGACGAGTGTGGCCCCTGGAACACAGGTGGTGGATCCAAGTGACACAGACTGTCCAGTGGTCCAACTGTCCGAATTTGGAGGAGGTAAGTTTTGCCTCCCCTCCCCAGACAGTAATCCTGTGCACCGCATGTTCTGCAGCTACAAGGGCTTCTGTGCACATTTCCAAGAAATCCTGCATGCACAGCTGAGTCTAGGTCCCCAGCACTCCTTCCTGCGATGCTCAGCTCCCTGAGTTGATCTCCGGTGTCTTGGATCCTCCTTTTGCAGTGTTGAGACGACCACGGTGTTCAGTCTTCTTGAACCTGTGTTCAAGGACTTCTGCAGGTGCTTCCTGTCTGTGCGTGGACTCTCTACGTTGCTGAGGGCGCCCTCTGTCTCGTCTCCCAAGTGGCGACATCCTGGTCCTCCCTGGGCCTGTGCAACACCCTTTATCTCCAACTACGAATCTTGCAGCTAGCAAAGCTTGTTTGCGGTATTGTGCCAAGGAAACAACTCTGCATCCTCCAGCACGCCGTGGGACATCTTCTGCACAAAGAAGAACTTCCTACCTCCTTTCGTTGTTGCAGAATCTTTGGCTTCTTCCAATCAAAGGCAGCCGTTTTGCACTTTCATCCGGGATTTAGTGGGCTCCTGATCCCTCCCGAATCCCCCCGACACTTTAGTGACTCTTGGACTAGGTGCCCTTCCTTTGCAGGTCTTCAGGTCGAAGAAACAGTCTTCAGTGCTTTGCAGTCTGTCGTGGACCTTGCAAAGTCCTTCATCACGACTTTAGAGTGTTTCTGGGGAAATAGTAGTACTTTACACCTACTTTCCAGGGTCTTGGTGTGGGGTATCTGTTACACCCTTAGTGTTTTCTTACACTCCCAGTGACCCTCTACACACTACACTAGCCTAGGGGTCTATTCGTGGTTCACATTCCACATTCTTAGTATATGGTTTGTGTTGCCCCTAGGCCTATTGCATCCTATAGTATTCCATAGTGTTTGCACTACTTTCTGACTGTTTTACTTACCCAATTTGGTTTGTTGTGTATATTTTGTGTATTTTACTTACCTCCTAAGGGAGTATATCCTCTGAGATATTTTTGTCACATTGTCACTAAAATAAAGTACCTTTATTTTTTGTAACAATGAGTATTGTCTTTCTTATGATATAGTACCTAAATGATATAAGTGGTATTGCATGAGTTTGCATGTCTCCTAGTTCAGCCTTGGCTGCTCTACTATGGCTACCTCTATCAGCCTAAGCTGCTAGAACACTACTACTCAACTAATAAGGGATAACTTGACCTGGCACAAGGAGTAAGTACCATTGGTACTCACTATAAACCAGGCCAGCCTCCTACACCCGGCACCTTTACCGCCACCTCCTTCTGAATTAAGGCGAACATCAACAATTAAGATATATTGGAAAAGGTGCTGCTGGGTTCTCGTAGGCGGAACTATTCTACTCTTATGACTATACATGGAAATCACTATGAGAGAACCATGGACTCTCCCTCTCACCAGGTGAGGACAAAAACCAACCCACTTGTTGGGGGCGGAGCTTGCCCGGTCGCAAGATGGCCGCGCTGTAGCGGAGCTCCGCCGGCCACCTAGCAATTCAAACACAATCCTTCGCTGACGAGCGTTTTCTGAGCTCGGCAAAACCCAGCTGCTGCTGACAACACCCCAGTGATGCAGGGTTGACTCTGGCCACCTTTGAATCCGTGGAGCGAGGCGGGGAGCGCCACGGCCCACTGACTCATGTAGAGGAGGAAGCCGGGGTGCGAAGCCTGCCGGCGCGGTCTGTCTGCTGCGCGCCTTGGGTGACTGCATCGGGCCTGGTGGCGAAGAGGCTCTGCCATAGTGGAGCCTGGTCACCAGAGGGCCTGGAGTGCCGGAGATCGTGAGGAGAGCTCACTGGGGGCCGAGCGAGACTACACGGTGGGAGAACCCCAAGGCAGCCCGCTGACACTTGAGTGGCCTGGCAGCTGGCGGATATTCAGAAAGGCAACCAGTAGTTGACTTGGTCCTGGAGGAAGACGGCGATACGAAGCGGGGTCTGGAGTGGCGGGGATGCTCACCCATCGCGACCGTCTTGCTGGTGAGGCGTGGGGCAGCAGGTTTGGGAACAGGACTGCGAGACCGGGACAAAATTTGCCCCATTTGCGCTAATCAAGTGGCTCTGGAGTGCGAGCGGTTGGGACGTGACCAGGGGCTTTGAGACTGAACTTCTTGCTAGTAAAAGCTGGCCTCCCCTGTGCTCTGGTTGCTTGTGCTGGGCAGACCCGGGTCTGAGCTGCGTTTACGCCCTGAAACTGGATGCATGGGCCCAACTGCACCCCTCAAGGATTTGGACTATATTGTGTACCCGGCTGGAGGCCTGGGTGCTTTGGTTAGGGCTGCCCGATTGGCAAGATGTGGGGTGCCTAGAAGCGGAGGCGTGCTTGTCCATCAAGGGGTGACGTTGTTCATGGCCGGCGATCGCTATAGTGGTGGTGACGGGGAGAGTGTCTTGTGCCCCAGCAGCCCTGGATTGGTGTGTGTGACATATGTCCTCCAGGGTGCGCAAAATAGGTAAGACAGACAAGAACCAAGCTAAGTTACAGTTTGACCGGTGCAAGTCACACAGACCCGCAGGCGACGGAATGGAGGCTGGGTCAGAGAGGGGACCTGATATGCCCTCCGGTGAAGAACAACATCTGCGTCAAATTTTGGTGGCAATGCAGCACAGCTTAACCCAGGTTGATGGCAAAATAGACTCCCTCTCATACCATATGGATAGAATGACTGAACGTTTGGATAAGCATGCGGAGCGTCTTGATCAATCGGAGAGGCGAGTGTCGGAAGTGGAGGATGGACAGATGCAGCTCGCCACAATCCATGTTAAGCTGAACAAAGAGGTACACTCTTAACGCCCGAAGGTGGATGATTTGGAGGCCAGTTCCCAGAGGAACAACCTACATATAGTGGAAATTGCAGAGTCTACCGCAATGGACAATATGGATGGCTTCATAGAACGTTTACTGGTGATCTTTTTGCTGGGGAAAGATTCCATCGATCCTTCGCGACCCGCACGCTGAAGCCGTGGATTATTCTATTTTATAAAACAGCTCGGAATGAAGCAGTAGGAGGTCTGTGTGGTCTTTATTGACCGTATATGCAATGCAAGTGATCTGAATAGTTTGTTAGCAGCAATGTATAGGTGGCTGGCACGCAAGTGGAACACAATTGACTTGGCAAACATCCTTCTCTGTGTATGTACCACTTTTAATTGTTATAAAGGTAGATTAAGTTGGGAGAGGGTGGGATGGTGTTTCGAGAAGTAGTAGCCAGATGAGCGTGTTGGGGTATTGCCTACTGTGGGTAGGGGATGAGATGGGGGGGGGGGGGGGATGTTGTGGGTTTATTATTTGTATTGTGTTTTATGCTTGATGCAGTGCGATTGCAGATTCAAGACTGAGGTGCAGTGGGCACGATATGGGGGTCCCACTATGACAGATGACACATAACTACTCAAGATTGGTGGGACATGGAGGCTCTCATGAGATACGATTGGTCACGTGGAATGTGCGGGGTCTAAATGATGCACGGAAGGTACGCAAGATAGTAGCATACCTGCACAGACACAAAGCAGATATTGCCATATTACAAGAGACACACTTGGCACTGGGTAGTCCTGTGCTCACCCCTAGGAGGTTGCAGGGGCAGTTCCTGGCAGCAGGTTTCACTTCACATGCCCAGGGTGTACTGATATGGGCCTCAAAGAGTTCTGGCATTAGCTTTAGGAGGGTGGCAGTTGACGTAGGTGGGATATATATTGTAGCGCAAAGTGGAGGAAGTACTGCGCCCTTTTCACTGGTGGGCATTATGGTCCGAATTACGACGATCCCCAATTCTATCGTGACCTGGCTGTTAAGGCGAGCTCCTAGGGGGGGTCTTCCACAACTCTGGTGTGGGGACTTTAATTGCACACTGAACCCTGCGCTAGACAGATTAGGAGGTGGGAACCCCAGACCAGCAGCCACCGCTAGAGCAGTGATGGAATTGGCTTCAGAGCTGGGGTTGGTGGAATTTTGGGAAGACAGGCACCCAGAGAGAGGTGGATATACGCATTATTCAGCTGCACACAACTTGTACACACGCCTAAATCTATGGCTGGTTGCGAGAAGCCTGCTGGCCAGCTTGCACCCAGAGGCTCCATGGCCAAGGACCTATTCTGACCATTCCCCAGTTCCACTGATGACCCTGGATGCAGCATCTATTCCTCCATTCTCGTGGAGGTTCCCCCCATACTCTTTGTTAGACTCAGTCTTCCAAGATGAATTGCCCCAGCGATTAAAGACTTTTTCAGATCAATAAGGGTTCGGTGGCGAGTTTAGGCATAGTATTGGAGACATTCAAAGTCTATATCAGGGGGATTACTATAGCTAAGCATGCTGGAGTTCTGAAATCGATTAGGGGCCGCTTACAACTGTTAGAGCAGGACCTGGCACAACTAGAGCAGGACCATTATAATGCGGCAGCCAGCCGGACACTAGGGCAGATACACTCTAAGTTACTGGAATTTCAGGATATGGCCATCGCAGTTCAGCATTTGGGAAAATATGCTAATGCACAAATGTATGGCGAAGGGGAAAGACCTAGCTCGGTACTGGCAAATCTGATACGTCCCCATCGAGAGCAAAATGTGATCATAACCGTGCAGGCAGCGGATGGCAGTGAGATTAGAGACCCAGAACATATTAACTAGATTTCATGAATATTATCAATCTCTGCATACCTCCAGGGTCACTCCAGATCATGAGGTGCTGTTGGCTTATCTCACACACATTAATATGCCGTGTTTGACAAATGAGGATAGGGATATCCTTATGGCCCCTTTGACGCTGGAGGAGATAGATAGAGCACGCAGGGGAATGGCGGATGGTAAGGCCCGGGCCCTGATGGGCTAACTGTGCGTTTTTACAAAGCTTACAAAAACCTGCTGCTACCGCAATTGAAAGATGTTTATAAGGAAATAGTGGAAGGAGGGCTTATGCCCCCATTGATGCGGGAAGCAATGTTGATTACGTTGCTCAAGCCGGGGAAGCCAACAGAGCAATGCTCATCCTACCGCCCGCTGTCACTACTTAATGTAGATGTTAAGATCTATGCTAAAATCTTGGTGGATCGCCTGGCCAGGGTGCTACCGCGGATGATCCAGCCGGAACAGGCAGGATTTGTTCCGGGCTGCAGCCTGACTATTAATCTTTATACGCTGTTTGGTACAATGCAGAATATTAATCCAAAGTTTAAAGCAGAGGTGTTTTTTTTGGAGGCCGAGAAGGCATTTGATTCAGTGGAGTGGCATTTCATGAGGGCTGTCCTGCAGCGGTTTGGTGTGGGGGACATCTTTACACCTGGTGTCCACATTATATGGGAAGCCATCAGCTAGGCTCCGCATCAACGGAGTGGTGACATAGGCTTTTTGGATCACTAGGGGCACCAGATGGGGTGCCTGCTTTCCCCCCTGCTATATGCACTGGTGGCGGAGCCTCTGGCGTGCGCACTTCGGGAGTACCATGGACACCGCGGCTTGCGCTTTCAGGATTATAACCTTGTGCTTTCGACCTATGCTGATGACACACTTTTATATGTTAAAGATCCGCAGCACAATGTTGCCCCAATCCTCAGAGATTACAAGATATGGCGCGCTCTCTGGCCTTCAGATCAACTGGAGCAAATCTGTGGTTTTCCCTGACAGTGGAGACAACCCAGGTGGATGTGGGATTTCCTCTCAAATGGGAAGTAGAGTAAGTAAGATATTTGGGCATCAAAATCCACACACAACCGAAGAGTAGTGGTCGATAATTTCGATGCTGCACTCCAGGAGTTGGCAGGGGATGTAGAGAGATGGATCAGGCTTCCGTTGTCCTTGGTGGGTCACATTGCACTGATGAAAATGGTGGTGCTTCCTCGGTTTCTATTCCTTTTCTAGAACATCCCGGTGTTGTTACCAAAACCTATTTTAAGGCACTGAGGGTGTTGCTCACTAGATTGGCCTGGGCGGGTAAGCAGCCCTGAGTGAGCTGGGGCACTCTGACTCTCCTGTACAAACTGGGGGGGGTCTAGGGGCCCCAGACCTGGAGACCTATGGGGTGGCTGCACATGCTGCGGTGGCCCATGCCTGGTTTCATGGAGCTTGGGACATCCCATATTTAAAAATAGAGCGTGAACTGGCCTCCCCGGTCCCATTACAGAGTAAAATGTTCCATACTCCGAGCAGACGCTATGGAGAGTTTGTGTCACTAAACTCGGTTACACAAGCCTGGCATGAAATCCTGCGCAAACAGGGATTGGCCTTATTGTACTCCCCACATGTACCGTTGTAGTGGTGCGCTTGGTTCAACCTGTGGCACGATCAGAAATTGATACAAGCCATGAGCGACATAGGTACTGGTACTATGGGGGAACTGTTCGTGGAGGGCATCATGAAAAAATAGGACTCAATAGAGAATCGAACAACCAGGCCTACTGCACTGCTTCGATATCAGTACCACAGGGTGAGACGAACGAGTTACTTACCTTCGGTAACGACTTTTCTGGTGGATACATTAGCTACCTGTGGATTCCTCACCTAATGAATAGAGTCCCAAAGCAGTACCGCACTCGGTGGTGGGTGCCTGAATGGTCAAACCAAGAAATCCTGCAGCACCAATCGTGCAAAATGGCCATCCCTTCTGACCTCAGAGTCCAAGCAGTAATGCTTCGCAAAAGTATGAAGGGACGACCAAGTTGCGGCCTTGCAGATGTCAACCACAGGAACACCCCTAGCCAAGGCCAAAGAGGCCGACTTAGCTCTGGTGGAATGAGGTCTTATGCCATCAGGGGGTTCTTTCTTTGCTAAAGAGTAACACATTTTAATGCAAAGAACAACCCACATGGAGAGTGTTCTCTTGTGGACTGCCTTTCCTCTCCTCTTTCCCACGTACCCGATGAAGAGCTGATCCTCCAGCCTGAAATCCTTTGTTCTATCCATATAAAAGCTTAACGCCCTCCTTGGATCTAAGCAGTGAAGTCTCTCTTCTTCCTTTGAAGGATGAGGCGGAGGATAAAACGTGGGAAGAGTTATCGTCTGGGCCATATGAAAGGGTGAAACAACCTTCGGTAGGAAAGCAGCCTTGGTCCTCAACACCACCTTATCCCCATAAAAAGATGTATAAGGGGGTTTTACAGATAGAGCTTGCAACTCACTCACTCTCCTTGCAGAAGTAATTGCAACCAGAAAAACCATCTTTAGGACCAATAATCTCATGGGGCAAGAATGCATAGGCTCAAAAGGGGACCCCATAAGAAAAGTTAGAACCAAGTTTAAATCCCACTGAGGCATAATGAAAGGAGTAGGAGGGAATTTGTTAATAAGACCTTTTAAGAATCTAAGTACTATAGGGGATTTGAATAAAGAAGGCTGGTCTGGAAGACATAGAAAGGCTGACAGGGCAGATGAACGAGTTACTTACCTTCGGTAACGACTTTTCTGGTGGATACATTAGCTACCTGTGGATTCCTCACCTAATGAATACCCCCATTGCGCCAGCATTCGACGGAAATCTTCCTAGCTTCTGCACGTCGACGAGGACGTCACAGTTGCCCACGCGACGCCGTCTGACGTCATACAGGCAATAAGAGGTCCTCGCCGACGTGCCCACGTCGGTACCAACATTTTTTATGTGCCTGAGAATAATAGGCCATTGAGATGAAGGAACAATAGTAATATTTAATGATATTCCAAACAAACGCATCATTCTGAGAATTTAACCAACCATTTTTTTTTTTTAAACAAGTAAATAAATATATGAACTATATATATACATATAAACATATATACATAATATATACAAATCCTCAAAACCAAGAGGAGCACACTCAAGAATTACTTGGTTAGACCAAACAGGCAACGGGGAGGTGGGTGGGACCGTGAGGAATCCACAGGTAGCTAATGTATCCACCAGAAAAGACGTTACCGAAGGGAAGTAACTCGTTCTTCTGATGGATACAACTACCTGTGGATTCCTCACCTAATGAATAGAGTCCCAAAGCAGTACCGCACTCGGTGGTGGGTGCCTGAATGGTCAAACCAAGAAATCCTGCAGCACTGACTGTGCAAAATGGCCATCCCTTCTGACCTCAGAGTCCAAGCAGTAATGCTTCGCAAAAGTATGAAGGGATGACCAAGTTGCGGCCTTGCAGATGTCGACCACAGGAACACCCCTAGCCAAGGCCGAAGAGGCCGACTTAGCTCTGGTGGAATGAGCTCTTATACCATCAGGGGGATCCTTCTTTGGTAAAGAGTAACACATTTTAATGCAAAGAACACCCCACCTGGAGAGTGTTCTCTTGTGGACTGCCTTTCCTCTCCTCTTTCCCACGTATCCGATGAAAAGCTGATCCTCCAGCCTGAAATCCTTTGTCCTGTCTATATAAAAGCTTAGCGCCCTCTTTGGGTCCAAGCAGTGTAGTCTCTCTTCTTCCTTTGACGGCGGAGGATAAAACGTGGATAGAGTAATTGTCTGGGCCAAATGAAAGGGTGAAACAACCTTCGGAAGGAAAGCAGCCGTGGTCCTCAACACCACCTTATCCCCATAAAAAGATGTATAAGGGGGTTTTACCGATAGAGCCTGTAACTCACTCACTCTCCTTGCAGAGGTAATTGCAACCAAGAAAACCGTTTTACGAACCAATAATCTTAAGGGGCAAGAATGCATAGGCTCAAAAGGGGACCCCATAAGGAAAGTTAGATTCTTGAAGGGCCTTATGAATAAATTCCCTCCAACTCCTTTCGTTATGCCTCAATGGGATTTGACCTTGGTTCTAAGTACTATTGGGGATTTAAATAAAGAAGGCTGGTCTGGAAGACAAATAAAGGCTGACAAGGCAGACAAGTAACCCTTAACAGTAGCCGCTGCACAACCCCTCTGTGCTAAAGATAAAGCAAAAGATAAAACATCTGACAAATGAGCACGTAAGGGATCAATCTGCCTCTCCACACACCAAACCGCAAATTTAGACCACCTATTAGCGTAGATAGATTTAGTGGAGTGTCGCCTGCCCGATAAGATAACATCCACTACCTCAGGCGGGAGAGAAAAGGAACTCAGGTTGCCCCGTTCAATCTCCAGGCATGAAGGTGCAGGCTCTGAAGGTTGGGGTGTAAAACCTGCCCCTGCGACTGCGAGAGGAGGTCTGCCCTGAGAGGGAGACGGAGCGGAGGGCACAATGAGAGTTGGAGAAGGTCGAAATACCACACCCTCCTTGGCCAACCCGGAGCTATTAAGATGACTTGGGCCCGGTCTTGGCGAATTTTCCTCAAGACCCGAGGAATCAGGGGTATTTGGGGGGGGGGGGGGGGGTGGGGGAACGCGTAAAGCAGCTGGTCGCACCAGGTCCTCTGAAACGCGTCCCCCAAAGCTCCTTGCACCGGATACTGGAGGCTGCAGAATAACGGGCAGTGCAAGTTCTCCCGGGTGGCAAACAGATCTATCCGAGGAAACCCCACATCTGGAAGATTATCCGGACTTGATCTAGATGGAGACGCCACTCGTGATCGGCCGAGAAATGGCGACTGAGACTGTCCGCACGTACGTTTAAGACTCCGGCCAGATGATTTGCTACCAAGCAAATCTGATGGTCCTTTGCCCAGGACCATAGCTGAAGAGCTTCTCTGCAGAGAAGGTACGACCCTACCCCTCTCCCTGTTTGTTTATATACCACATCGCGGTAGTGTTGTCAGTCAGGACCTGAACCGACTGACCGCAAAGGGTTGGGAGGAAGGCCTTGAGAGCCAGACGTGCAGCCCGTAACTCCAACAGATTGATATGAAACACCTGTTCCACTGGAGACCAAAGCCCCTTGATCTCCAGGACCCCCATATGAGCTCCCCAACCTAGAGTGGAAGCATCCGTTATTACTGTGGCCACAGGCGGAGCTTGCGAGAACGGCCTTCCTCGGGAAAGATTGCCGTCCGCAATCCACCATTTCAAATCCGTGGCAGCATCTCTGGAGATTCTCACCCAGCCTTCGAGATCCCCTTTGTATTGAGACCACTGCCTTCGGAGGCACCACTGAAGAGCCCTCATGTGCCAGCGAGCATGCGTGACCAACAGTATGCAAGAAGCAAATAGACCGAGCAGACGTAGGACCTTGAGGACTGGAATGACCGCTCCACTTTGAAACATTGGAACCAACGCCTGAATGTCCTGAACCCGCTGAGGCGGAGGAAAGGCTCGATTCAATGTTGTATCCAGTACTGCCCCTATGAACAGGAGGCGCTGAGAGGGCTCTAGGTGAGATTTGGGCACGTTCACCGAAAAGCCCAGGTCGAACAACAACTGGGTTGTGGACTGTAGGTGATGCAACACGAGCTCCGGAGACCTGGCTTTGATCAACCAGTCGTCTAGATAAGGAAATACTGCTATCCCCTTCCGTCTGAGCTCTGCCGCAACCACCAACATCACCTTCGTGAAGACTCGAGGTGCTGAAGTAAGACCAAACAGGAGAACCGCAAACTGATAGTGCTGCGACCCCACCACAAACCAGAGATACTTCCTGTGCGACTTGAGTATTGGGATATGAAAGTAAGCATCCTGCAAGTCGACAGACACCATCCAATCTCCATTGTTCAGCGCCAAAAGCACCTGAGCTAGGGTCAGCATCTTGAACTTTTCCTGTTTGAGGAACCAATTCAAGATCCTTAGGTCCAGGATTGGCCTCAACCGACCATCCTTCTTGGGAATCAGGAAGTATCTTGAGTAACAACCTTGACCCCTTTCCTGCTCAGGAACCAACTCCACTGCGCCCTTTGAAAGGAGGACTTGAACCTCCTGTTCAAACAACCACAGGAGGTGTTCTTCTGAACAATAAGATGGGCGGGGCGGGATGGGGGGGCGGAAACTCCCGAAAAGGAAGGGTGTAGCCTTTTCTCACAATGCTGGTAACCCAGGAGTCTGAAGTTATGACCTCCCACTTGTGGAGAAAATTCAGTAACCTCCCGCCTACAGGAGTGGAGTGAGTGGGAATTGGTGGAAGCCTAAGGCTGCTTCCCCTGCTGCACCCCTCCAGAGGAAGAGAAAGAGGCAGAGTGCTGCTGAGAGGCTCCCCTGGTACGGACCCTACCCCTCCCTCTAAAAGATCTATAGGAGAGAGCAGAGGTAGGCTGCTGGAATTTCCCTCGAAAGGAGGAGGAGGAGCCACGACCAAATCCTCGAAACCTCCTAAAAAATCTGGAGGAGGCAGAAGAAGTGGCTTGCAAGCCCAGCGACTTGGCCGTGGCCCTGCTCTCCTTGAACCTCTCTAAGGCCGAATCCGCCTTGGCACCAAAGAGCTTGTCCCCATCAAAAGGAAGGTCCAGTGGGGTCGACTGCACATCCAAGGAAAATCCTGAGTTACGAAGCCAAGCCTGCCTCCTCGTAACTACAGCAGTGCCCATTGCCCTAGCAACCGAGTCAGTTGTATCCAACCCAGATTAGATAACCTGAGTTGCAGCTGCCTGAGCGTCCGATACTAAATTTAACAGTCCCTGAGGAACCTCCGTATGCGTTGATGCAATCTCGTCCATCAGGGCATAAATGTACCTTCCTAAAATACATGTAGCATTGATGGACTTCAATGCCATGCTACATGAAGAGAACACCTTTTTGGATGCCATGTCCATCTTCTTGGAGTCTCTATCCGAGGGCACAGATGGAAAAGAGCCAGATGCAGACCTTGCCGAGCAGGAAGCCTGGACCACCAAGCTTTCAGGTGTTGGATGTCTGGTAAGAAAACCAGGGTCAGCCGGTGCAGCCTGATACCTCCTAGCCACAGATCTATTGACAGCTGAAGAAGATCCCGGCTTCTTCCAGACTTCCAAAACAGGGTCCAGCAGCGCCTCATTGAACGGCAAAAGTGGTTCTGCCGATGTAGAGGCCGGGTGCAACACCTCCGTCAACAAATTGTGCTTGGCTTCAGTTACCGGCAAAGGAAGATCCAAGAAACTAGCCGCCTTCCTGATAACAGAATGGAAAGTGGCCGCCTCTTCTGTATACTCCCCAGGAGATGACAAGTCCCACTCGGGGGAAGTATCCAGGCCACTAGCAGTGTCCAGTCCATGGAGAACCTCACGAGAGTCCTCAATCTCGCCTTCCTCCAGGATTTGTCTCTGGTACTCCTGCTCTTCAAGGAGGCGGAGAGCAAGCCTCCTCGAGTGCAGCCTCTCCCCTATTCTCGGCGTCGACATGGCGTCAGCGGATGTCGAAGAACGACGCCGATCCTCGGATCCGTCCGACGCCAGATCTACAGGCGCCACAGGTCCCTTCGGCGCCGAACGAGGAGTCGGATGGAGAGAAGACTGCTTTGGAGTCGCAGGAGGTCTAGACGGTGCCACTGGTTGAAACATCGAAGCTGCCGGAGCCGAAGTCTCAGAGGCCACCGGAGCCGATACCGGCGCCGAGCCCACGTTCCCCAGGGGGAGAAAGGGCATAAAGGGTGCCGGTCGAAGCGGAGCCGGAGCACCCATGTTGAAGGCTAAAGGGCCCGATGGACCAGCCGGTCCACCACCTGGAGCCATCTGCTGGAAGATGGAAAACATCGCATTTAAAAATGCGGTACTATCAGCTCCAGGGGCCGGGAAAGCTGGGTACTGGGGTGCCTGGTTCGAAGGCGACACCGACCTCGACATCTGCAACGACGGAGAAAACATTTGAGGCTGCGGAACCTCAAACACTGAAGGTTGTTGGCCCGATGACCCGGGCGAAGTCGGTGAGGCTGGAGAAGGCAACGGCATCGACGGATGGGGAGTGACAGTGGGACTGACCTCCCAAGTCTTCCGACGTCGAGTTGATGGTGACCTCGACCGAGACCTCTCTTTACTCGACCGGCACCATGAGTCCCGATGGCACCGATGAGACTTCGGTGACGAGGATTTTCGATGATGTCTCTTTTCCTTCCTTTTCGACTTCGCCAGAAAAAGCTTAGCCTCGCGCTTTTTCAAGGCCTTAGGATTCATATGTTGAGAAGAATCGCACTTGTCAACATCATGATCGGGACTAAGACACCACAAACAGTCAGAATGTGGGTCTGTTACCGACATTTTGCCCCCACACTCACGGCAGGGCTTGAATCCTGACTTTCTTTGCAACATTGTAATCTCAAAGAAAAAATAGATCCAAAAAACACACTAACTGTCGAACAGCAACAGTAGCTCCCTCGAAGATAACCGTTTCGAATGGCACGGAAAAAAGGGAACTGAGGTTGGCACGTCAGCGAGGACCTCTTATTGCATGTATGACGTCAGACGGCGTCGCGTGGGCAATTGTGACGTCCTCGTCGACGTGCAGAAGCTAGGAAGAAGATTTCCGTCGAATGCTGGCGCAATGGGAGTGTTCATTAGGTGAGGAATCCACAGGTAGTTGTATCCATCAGAAATGCTATGGCTGCACTGTTGGGTGATGATATACGTGAACCCCCTGATGTACAGGCTCTCTCTGTGGTGGTGTTGAACGACCAACCTTGCGATTGGTCTCCTATTTATATATGCAAATACAGAAGGCGTGCACTCATGAGCTGGCAGTGGAGCGGCTGGAGTGGCAAAGAGAGCTAGAGGTACAGGTAACAGATGATCAATGGCACTACTGCTTCTCTGTAACACACACGATCTCTCTGAACAGCAGACATCGCCTCATCATTTTAAATTCTTAAATGGAGTATACTACACCCCCCTTAGACTCCATAGAAATGGATTAAAGGCTGATGCGAGCTGTCCTAGGTGCAGTGAGGAACGGGCTGGCTTCTTACATATTTTCTGGGCCTGCAAAAGGGTGCAGCGCTTCAGGAGAGCAGTGTTTTGCAAGCTGGGAAAAATAGTCAGACATCGACGGGACCCCAAACCAATAATAGCACTTCTGGGATGGGTTAGACAGTTACTGAAGACATTCACAAAGCGGTTAGCGATAGGGTTGCTGTTGGCCAAGAGAAGCATTGCTATGCGATGGGACCGCAGTCCGGTACCAACAGTGGCAGACTGACATAGAAACATGGTGTACTGTAATACACAGATAATTATAATGAACTGCTCCCCCCAACTAACAGGCCTAAGAAACATTGGGTAATCTATAAACAGTATTTGATTGGCAAAGAACCGGGTGAGCCACAGGTGAGTGACCCTGTGTGATAGGAGGCTAAAGAGCTGGGAGTTGTGAGAGTGTGGCCAGGTCCCTTGAGGTTGCATGTAGGTGGAGGGCTCTGGACCGGATCATGATTACCAGTGTCCGTGTTTCATGATTTTGTATTGTCTGTAAATATATACTGTACATGACTACAATTGCATATCTGTAAGTGGAACTATTCAAAGCATAAATAAAAGTTTTTTAAAAAAACAAAGAAAGAACCCACTCGTAGGTCACACACAGATTGTGCTCCAATAAATCAGTGACGCATTCACCTCCAGGATTTAAGATTGTTTTCCAAAAAAAAAAAAAAAAGGAGGGTGGGGCTGATCTCGGCCCCAGGGACCCCATCCCCTGGGGCCCGGCCTTCATTCAAAGGGGAGGGGAGGCCATGTGGCTCCACTCCCCAGACTGTTTTTGGCCCTGGGAGCCCATCTCCCAGGGCCCGGCCATAAACAAATGGAGGGAGGGGGGGTGGGGGGTGTCATGGCCACCTTCCACTGGCTAATTATTACCCCGGGGACCCCATCCCCTGGGGCTTAGCCTTCATTCAATAGGGGAGAGGGCAAGGTGGGGTTGAGAGCCTCAAGGCACCTGCGGTTCCAGCCAGCTCCTCACCTCCTACTGGAGCCAGTATTGCTATTGCACACAGAGAGCTTCTAAACATGCAGCTCCCTGTGTGCAAGAGCAATCGCTTAATCTCTTTCCCTGTCCACATGCAGGGAAACAGATAAAACCTTTGCTTCCAAGCAGGTAGGAGCACTTTGAAGACTCTCACCTGCTGGAAGCGGAGTGTTTGCTCTGACTTGGTGGGAGCTGTTAAAGCTCCCCCTAAGTCAGAGCAAACAGCTGTGCCACGGGGCGGGTACCCCAGGACATAGCAGGAGCCAGCCCGAGGGGTGGCAGTCCCCCAGGGCTATGTATGCCCCTGCCGCCCCCGCTAAAGTTTAATTTAGCCCTGGGGAGGTGGTGGTTCCTGGAGTGCAAGGGGGGGGCCTGTGCACCGCTCCTGTTTTAAGCCCCAATGGGGCACCCACAGAGACTCTCTCACACCCATACACTCACACACCCAGAAATATCCTCTCAACTATTCTCACACCTAGAGAGACAGGCCATACAGCCAACTCCGGCCTTTGTCGGGGGTTGGCTGCAGGGCCCCCGCCGCTAACCAGGCCAAAGAGCATTAGTACTCCTCATGCAAGGACTACTCTCGGCCCAGACACACCAGTTGGGTAGCGTTTTCAATTGGGACAAGTTAAGGAACCCAGGATTATAGGAAGTTTGAAGCTCCCTGCACATTTCTGCAGTTTATGTCACAGACGTGAAAGAAAAAATTAGGTTTTTATTCAATGTTTCACCAATGCAGGGTATTCTGGGTAAGAAAACTTTGGGGGATCCACACAAGCAATACATCCCTGGACTCCCCTTGATAACTACTTTTGAGAAAAATCTGGGTTTGATAGGTTTCCTTACATGGTTGCCAATCCCAGGATCAATTGGCACACCCACCATTGTTATCATTAACACCACAATACGTTTTGGGGCCCTTCCCTGACGTGGGCACATGGCCCACCCATCCAAGTGAGGCATTTTTATTTTTACAGGTAGACTTAGGGGAATGCTGGGTGGTAGGAAATTTGACTGCCTGCAGATTCCAGAACTTTCCATCACAGAAATGTGATGAAAATGTGTTTTTTAGTCAACATTTGAGGTTCGCAAGGGATTCGGGATAAAAAATGTGTTGTGAGCCTCGCAGGTCAGCTCATCCGGGATACCCCTAGGTGTCTAGTTTTTAAAAATGTATAGGTTGGCTAGGTTTCCAAAGGTGCTGGCTGAGCTAGTCACGTAGGTTCTCATTACCCTAATGAGATTACTGGTTTCGGGCAGCAGAATCACTTGTACTCCGAGGACAGAGTCTGATCCCACCCCACGTGACACCTTTCCACCTAATCCGGGTTTGTTCCGGCTAACTAGCAGTGCCTCATCTCCATCCAAGAGCAGGGATGATTGGGGCAAGCAGACCCATGACATAAATGACTCCTCAGGGGAATCGTGGTCAGTGAGATCGCATCCGTTTCTCTCAGTTACATTAGTCTCACGTATGCAAGGACAATCAGAGGAAGAGCAAGATTCAATAAGGTTTTATTGAAGTAACTGCATCCTAGATAATAAAGCATGTATTGCAATAAGTAGGACGATGAAGCACAATAAGACTAAAATTGCGACAAGGAGAGTAAAACACAAGACTAACACTACCATACGGTCACTAAGGTTTATAGGGATAGTTCCTACCTAAGCTATGTTAGAGCACAGCAGGTTGCGCTCTAATTCTGCCTTTCAGGTTCCCACTGGGAAGACATCATCCCTCATACCTGAGCAAGAGGCCTGCAGTCTACATAAGCAGCTGTAACAAAGCAATCAGCACCCAGTCATGGTCATCTGGCTGGAATCTCCCTCTAACATACATGGGTCAAAGTAGTGTTTTTATATAAAACATCTGATGTTCCATGAAAGGATCCCCACCTAAGAGTGTGTATGTTTCTGTGAACATTGGGGACAAAGCGTACCACTTTTGCAAGCAACCTATCTTACTGCAGCCTTGAGAAAAGCACAGAGATAAAGAAATGTCTTGTTTAAGAACGCAGGGCTGACCTAGGCGAAGAACAGCTAGATAGAGAAAATAAAACAAGACAGCAAATGTGGCTAATGTTAAAATATTATAACAAAGCTAAATAAAACATATCTAGGTTAAAGCGCACCACGCAAGGCCTAGTTTGCTAAAATAACGTGTTTAAAACTATAGCTAAAAATGGCTACACAACTATCTAGGCTCCAAAATCCCGAGCTACCTACATTGGAAAAACAAAAAGGACCAGTTTCCGATGGAAAAATGAGGTGCGTCCATGTTGCGTTTTGGGACGTTTCCTGTCGCAAGCACTAGGCCTGCCCACAAGTGAGGCACCATTTTTATTGAGATGCTTGTGGTAGCATGGAATAGTAGAACATTTGCTATAACCTATTGTATTTTACTGCATTTGTGCATTTTAAATGTGAGCCAGTGTATAAGAAAGATGACATTTTAAAACATACCCTCTAAATCATAAGCTAGTACATGTACTCACAAATTCACAGATGTAGAAATGACCACTGATACTAAACTCTGTACCTTGTGCCCATTTCAGAAAAGCATGAGTTTCCTTGATACCGATTTTTCACTCTGCCTATTTCGCTATAATAATTGGTCTATACTCAGTATGCCATGAAACACCATTGTACGGTTATTAGAAACCATTTCTAACCTATCTTTTCGTGATTCCAAGTCTGAAAGTCAAAGTGGCTGTGTTTCAGTTTTCTGGGAGAGGTGACAGAAACCACATTTTGATTGTGAAAGAAGACAGCGCTACTTTGTTCAAGGTAAAAGGCAGCGAGCACACATCATGCTGAGAAGCTCATTCGGGGTGCTGAGCTTTCAGTCCCTTCTTTTCATCTTACTTTTTCAAGTTTAGGCACAGCACTAGCTGTACATTTGTCTGAAAGCAGAACACACTGCATAGATTTCTCAGTGTTTCTAAAAAGGTGAAACGAGAAGGCAATCCCAAAGTTTGGCAAGCGGTGTACCCAATAAACAAGACAAATGACTGCTGGAGCAGGGTGACGATCATGCGCAGATTTGGTTTCTAAGCAGTCAGCTTGACTAGCACAATTTTTCAATATGGCCCTCTTCACCCCAGATCCTTGCTAGATAATCAGTATATGTGGAGGAAACTCTACATTGAACTAAAAATGCACACCACGTTTTAAAATGACAAGAATATAAATCTGCCGAAGTCTTGTAATATGACCAGCTTTCAAGAGAAATGATTGCCATAACCCACAGAATGGAATGGCATGCACTACTAAAAGCAACACACATAAAAGCTGTACCAGAAAACACTAAGAAATTAAGATGGAAAGAAAAGATGACAATCAGTCACTAAAGCAGGCACCAACTATTTCACTCAAAGAGGGATTCCACATTAACTGTTTGTACAATGTACTCCAGACGACACACCCACACCCTTACAAATTGTGATCAAGTTAACCAACCATCTTTGAAATCTACACATACATTCAAATCATAGTAACAAACACTAAAATAATGAGGAAAACACTAAAACAAAGATGTGTGGAAACAATGTCTTAATATACTCTCTCAGGAAGCAGTACATAACATTACACATTAAAGCCTTGAAAATGTGCCCATAATAGAATGGAACAAACCACTGTGACATGTCCAATGATTACTCAATATTGCTAACATATTCTGCTAACACAATCCTTTTAATCCAAACCGGATCATGCTCCCACAGTGGCCCTCACAGACATGTAGGTAAAGCCAAATCCCAAGAACCTGACAGTTCCTGGCTTCTTTAAATAACAGCAGTCATCTACATAAACTCTTAAAATGGCTTACTTTGGCCTGCCACATTTTCTTTGCTTAGTCAGGCAGGCTAGTTTTCATGTGGTGCTCTGTACACATTAAAAGCAATTATTACACTTGAAGGGTGGAACATTCAGAGGGTTGCTAGGTTGAATATATGGATGAGAACTCGTACATTTTTGTTCATAGGACACCTTTAGTATAAACCTTGGCACCCGAGTCAAACACAATTTTGACAGGATCATCATAAACAGTTTCAACTGAGCTATCTGAGGAACGTTCTTTGACTTGTAGTTTGTCAACCTCTTCAATGACTATCATCACAATCTATTTCTCTTACTTTATTCAAACCTTTAGGTGATCTGCAACATTTCGCAAAATGTCCCTTGCAACCACATTTCTTACCAACTACTTTCCATCCTGGACAATCTTTGTTATTACCCATGTGCCCTGAGTTGCCACAGCGAAAACTTTTCGGTTGAAAATATTTGTGATTTTTTAACTTAAAGATGATTTTTCAGATACTGATTTTTCATGCACCATTTTGACCATATTACACTCCCTTTTGTCCTTCAGATTGTTTATCTGCGAATAATATTTGCATAAGCCTTGGAATGTTCATGTGTCTTAGCCATAGTGAGTACCTCCTGTAATGAAGGACTGCCTTTTTGCCACATGCTCTCCCTGATCCTTCGATGTTCTTCACAAAAGGCCCCAAACCAACAGATAGCAGCAAACTTGTGGAATTCAGTAATGTACTATTCTACAGATTCAGCCTGACGCATCCTCCTCCCACAGTAGTAGCGTTATAATACCATGCTAACCTTAGGAAATAATACTGGTTAAGAGTTTTTTTTTTTTTTTTAATACTATTTTTAGTAAACAATTCTCCAAAGCAATTATACACATATCACACAGACATTATTTCTCACATTCCAAGAAGTAGTTCCAGTGCAGCTCTGCAGGACAACATTATAGAACATGTTCTGTGCTTTTGTACATTCTATAGTTCCCCCTAGACCCTTCAGCTGTCAAAGGACCGGTTGCCAGTATCTCCCAGGCCACCCACATATACAATCCACAGTAGGCTTGCCATCCCCCCCATACTTTCGCCCATTTATGCAGGCAATTCCTACTAAGGTATATCATGTTCAGCCCCTTGAAACCAGTCCAGGTCCGTTTCCCACTCAGTCAACCCTGGTGGCTCGGGGGAGCCCCACTGTCTAGCTATATTACGCTTAGCCACTATCACAGCCAGTGCTAACCATATCTTCTGGTACCTGCCCATTGCATCTCACCAGTGACAGTCAATAAAAACCATTTGGCATCTAGAGGTCTCACCAGTGACAGTCAGTAAAAACCATTTGGCATCTAGAGGAACCACCAGGCCAGTGACCCGATTCATTATTCACCGTATCTTCTCCCAGTATTCATGGATTTTGGAGCATCCCCACAATGTACAGATAAAAGACCCTTCCTGCCCACATTCCCTAAGACACTTTGGGGTACTCGCTTCCCTATACAATGCAAAAAAAGTCCTGTAAAAGTATACCCAATATAGGATTTTAAGTTGTACTAGTCTGAAGCAGGCTCAGATGGCTATTTCCCTAGGACTGTGTATAGCTTCACTCCAGTCCTCATAGTCCATCAGCCATTTAACTAGATGCTGTCCGCAGTTCACCCATCTGGTCTGCAGCATTTTCCATTAGTTTCTTATAAAGAAGGGAAATTGCCCTTTGTTAGGCTGTCATTTAGCACCTGGTCTTCCAGTAGGGTGTCGTTGGCAATTGTTCCACCTCGCTTATATGGTAGCGAAGCGTATGTCCCAACTGTAGGTACCTTTATCATTTGGTGTCTAACAATTCAAATTCTGCTTGTAGGGTTTCAAATGTAATGTATACCTGGTCCTTCCAGACATCCCCAAGTTTCTCAATGCCAATCAGCGACCATTTTTAGAAGCCTTGTACTCGCCTCACATTTTTTAGCATGTTGCTATTTCACAACAAGTTAAGCTCCATCAGTTTACCCTCCCAACCCAAATACCTGGTTTCTTCCCTCCACGCTCGTACTGCTGCTTGAGTGTGGGAGGGCAATGTTCGTTCCCATGTCCTCCGGTACAGGAGAGGCAAGCAGCCACCAGGGCCCATGACCATTCGGTCTACCCGATAGGCAGGTTCCTCTCTGTTCTCATGAATTCATGCATTCACTACCACCAGTTGGGAGGCCCAGTACTACTGCAGCATGTTTGGGACCGCTAGTCCTCCCTCATACACACCCCCTGCCACTTAATCAGGCGCAGTGCCTGGTCTAATTTGCGAAAACATTCCAATGGGATTTTATATGGTATATTTTGGAGGATATATAGCATATGAGGGAGGGTGATTTAAAAAAGGGCTGCTCTTCACATTAACGTGAGTAGGAGCACTTGCCAGTGGGGTGCATCCCGGCATACTCTCTCCCGCTGCAGGAGCAGGTGCCGGTCTAAAGACACCCAAGTCTCTGGTGATGTGTATCCTCCGATATTTAAAGACATGCGTCTCGACAGATGCCATACACCGCTTCACGAGTTACAGCATTCCCACCAATTTTCCCCCAGTTGATCCAGTAGTCGGAGCAGTCTCGAAAATTGCTAAAGATTTGTAAAATCCAATCTATAGAGACTTCTGGTCGTGTCACATACAGGAGCACATCATCTGCGTATAGGGATATCCTCTCCTCCCACTCCTGTCCCACCAGGATTCCCCAGATAAGGGGGTCCTGTCAGATCCAGGTAGCCAATGGCTCAAGGGCCAACGCAAAAATCATTAGGGATAGTGGGCACCCTTTTCTTGTCTCTCCCCCCCCTCCCCCGACTGCCCCTCCCAACCCCCCACTATGGAGGATAAATGCCCAAGACACTATTGTTTACTTTACTCATACTCTAGCCAAGGGACCAGGGTATAAAAGTTTGACCCAACCAATAAATTTAGGGCCAAAGTCCATCCAGGACAACACAGCATTAAGGTCAGGCCACTCTACACTGTCAAATGTCATCTTGGCATTTAGAGACATCACTGCAGCTGGTTAATGGCCAGTCTTTAGTGACATGTAGTACCCCGTAGAGGCGATGTAGCTTAAGACCTGTCCCCTTATGCGGCAAGAATCCAGATTGGTCTGGATGAACGAGTTGGTAATGACAGCTTTCAGTCTGGTTGCCAGGGCCTTCACCAGAACTTTCCCTTCACAGTTAAGTAATGATCCGCACTCGTTGGGCAGCTTACCCTGTTTAGGTACAACCACGATTGTGGCCATCCGTTGTTCTTGGAGGATTCCCATGTCTCTCACTGACTGCAACATCTGTAAGAAATGCTTTCCTAGCTTGTCCACTAGACACTTGTATAGCTCTACCAGCAGACCATTTGGTCCAGCTGCCTTCCCGGATTGCAGGGCTCTGACAGTCCTGTTAGTTCCTCTATCGTAAGGTTTTGTTCTAAAGTTCTACAGTCCTCCTCTGTAATCTGTTGAAGCGCAATGTCTCGAAGGATGTCGTCATAGTCCTCTCTTGACTTACCAGAGGATGATTCTATAGTCTTATAGTAGGTCGTAAAAGTATTAGCTGGGGCCATTCTGGTGGTTTGTAGTGCTCTCCCCCGCTCTAATCTGAAGAACCCAATTCCGTTCTACATCTTGCCTGTCCAACCACACTGGCAGCTTAGTGACCTTGTCTCCTATGTCGTATAGACGGTGTTGGGATGCTGAAGCATACGAGCGCACTTTGTTTTCACCCCATTCTAGCTGCCTCATACCCAGTTTGTGTTGCAACTCAGCGTGTCCGGCCCACCGGTCACAAGGCGGGCCTCCAAGGATGTGCAGGCTTGTTCCAGAGTCTCACATTTTAACAGCGTCTCATTCCATATGACACCTATTAGTGCTTTGGTTTGGCCTCTTAGGACCGCCTTAAATGCCTCCCATATTACAATGGGTGATCCCACCTAACTTACGTTGTCCCGGAACTAGTAGCCAACCTGGCTGCATATTTTCTCCTGAAATGTTTTGACCTTCATGTACCAGTGGTCTCTTCTAGGGGGCAGGCCACCAGACCCGCTGGGCCAGTAAGCTGTATCTCCACTGGGGAGTGGTCCGAGATCCCCAGTGCCTTGTTTGTGGCAGCGCTTAAGTCACCTATTGAAGATGCCTGAGAGAAGAGGTAATCTAGTCTGGCCAGGCTTTCATGTGCTGCAGAAACAAGTGTGTACTGATGTGCTGTTGGGTTGTAATCCTGCCAAATGCCAATCAACCCCATGGCTTTGATAAAGTCGGCCTGGAGGCCTCACTGTGTGCGCCCCACTCTTACTGTCCATGTCCAGGTCAAGTACATCATTCACAACCCCCGCCCAGGATCAACCGTCCCATTGGGAGTTCAAGGAGTACAGCACCCAAGGCTGCGAGGGTTTGAGCGTGCAGTCTCTGTGATATGTAGAGAAAACAAATATTACAGAACAGTCCACCCAATTTCAGATTAGCACCACATATCTGCCCAGGGGTCCGTCCATATTCGAGCAGGGGTATAAGGGAAAGATTTCTTGCAGAATACCTGCCCCACCTAGAGTCAGTTGTGTATCCAGCATGGGCAACCAGCTGATATCTAAACCTATCAAGGGGCTTGTACTGATTCCCCTTAAGATGTGTTTTGTGAAGGAGGAACAGGTTTGGGGTGTCCCTATGTAAGCACTGCATGCTTAGGCTTGCTCCCAGCCCATTTACATTCCAAGAACATATTTTTAATACATTATGTTTGTGGGTGCCCATAGGAATTGAAGTACTGTGACTTATTAGGCAACCATGTCATTCCCAATTCCCATGTTCCGAGCTTTCCACAATCTGGCCTCGCACAGGTAAGATTGTGTAGCAACTGAGCATGTGAAAAACTTCAACACAAAGTCAACAAACAGTATCCCCCAACTGACACATCACCCCCCCACCCTGCAACCCTGCTATGTAGACTTAGAACCGCCCAACTCCCCAACCTGCTGGTCGTCTGTCACCCAATATATTGAATATACTATAACCAAACTGTGAGGCGGCTAGGAAAAATGCCCTCAGCGCCCCACCTGCTTCCAGGCCCCGAATGTCAGACCCAGCACAGTTCACGCAGTCTCAGAGTCTTAGGTTCCTCCTTCAATGTCTACTGCAACATCGGACTCGGACTTCAGCAGGTCAGGACAACGCCAGCACTCCATGGAGGGCCTGCCTGCTTCTAATCCCTCTTGCTCAACTCTCCGGTCCTCCTCAAATACCCCGGTCACTACAGCGGGCAGCGCTGGGCGACTCCAGCAGCACTGGTACCGGAGCGCTCTCCATCTCCCCACCAGCCACCGGCGGTTGAAGGACGGATCAGTCCACGGATCTTTGCCCGGCAGGCCTGGAGGGGGGTGGGCAAGGGGTCGTGGAAGCCATGCTTTGAAGTGGTCCCCTTCTCAGTGTCTAGATCTCCCGGCTCTCAACACCATGCAGCTCAGGTTTACTCCATCCAGCATTCCCCAAACGCCCCTGCTGCATCTCTGTAGGGACACCATCAATCAGTCGCTGCACCTGCAGTCTAAAGTTGTTCCTAGCCGCCAAGCCTCGCAACCCCACCCCCAGTCAAATAAAAAAAACACACATTTCATACTCATTCAGATTTCCTGCATCATTATCAGATAAATCAGGGAGATTGTCAAAACCTCTTGGCCTTCGGGTCCTAGGTAGTGCATCAATAAGGACATTTTACTCTCTGCACTAACAGAAGTACCACATACTCTAGCACTGTGACTAAATACCTTCTGCCATTTTTGACACTGTTTAGAAGGATCTCCAGGGCATGTTATTTAAAAAATAAATTAAAAAAAACACAGAGGTGTCTTAAAGTTTTGTATTTTAAAACTACTAGTTATAAAAACAATAAATTCAACACCAAATTATTTTCAATAAGTAGATGTATACTTTTATACTAAAAACCCTATTACTCCAATACTCAACCTAACACCCACGATCCTGATACAATGTCTTATAGTGTCAAAGTGTGTCTATCATCATGGTAAAATGTGTGTTAACAGACACTCAATAGCACTTGATATGTTTGATGACAGACTAACAATAATAAGGTCCGTCTATCACCGTGTATATTGTACTCCACCATTGTCAACGTTGTCAGTTGAAAAGCTGCAGGCACTCCCTATTGAGGTGTGCTGATCACTGTGTATATATATATATATATAGCACTCACAGGTATATTGAGTGCTGTTACTGCCAATGTGGTAACATATAGGCACGCTAACAGCTGACAAGCGACAGGCACTCAGTATGGAGGTGTGTCTATCACTGTGTACTCCACGTAGTCCCAGAAGCTGACAAGCAGCAGGCACTCACTACTGAGGTGTGCCTATCACCGTATGTATATATAATAACCACAGGTATACTCAGTGCTGTTACTGCCAATGTGGTAACATGTAGGCACTACTTTGAAGAAGTGCCCACCACTGATGCTGTTGTTGGAAATGTGCTGTTTCTTTAGCCTAATCAAAATTAAACATCACGTCAGTGCCTTGTTGTGAGTATGTTGCATCCTACATAGTTAATGAAAATCAGCCCAACCATTTAAGATGGTCGCTGCAGAGTCATTATCTTGTGGAATTAGGCCTTGCTTTCTCAACGTGGTGAATGTTTCTTCACTTTATCTTTCAGCAGGCAGTAAATGCTAAATTATATGTTTCGAGTGGTGTCCCTCTCGTGCTTTAACAACTGTCAGTGCGAGTCCCTTCAACCGTCAAGCATCTGAAATGAATTTGTCACAAAGTAGACTACTGTCTTGCCCCACGCTCTACATAAAACAGCCTTACCCGACCAGCACTCTGCTAGATGAAGGATATGCACAATTGATTGCAGAGCAATTTTATCGTAGCGTTGAGGTTTCCATATGAAGGCTTGATATTTTCAGTTGCAGCAGGAAACGTCTGCAGCTCACTGCCAATGTTAAGCTCATAGATGAAGGCAGGCCACGTCTGAGTGATGTATAAAACTATGGTCTTTAATAAATTTCAGGCGACACAGAAACCCCAGCCAGCTACAGCAATCCTCAACAGTCAACTGATCTAGAGAACTCATCTACGATTCAAACCTAGCAACCTCCTGAACGTTCTACTCATCAAATGTAATCAATGCTTATAATGTGTACAGACCACCACAATGGCTGTCTTTCAGCCTGTCACATTTGATTTACTTCTCAGTCAGGCAGTCTAGTTTTCAGGAAACAACCATATAGAAGAGCAGCACCAGTCTGTGAATTTCCATATCAGTCCTGGCATAATATGTGACTAAGTTCTAGGGTGAGCTACAGATCGCAGATACAGATATGCTGTAACTGCTGCCAACGAGGGTCCAGCAAGTTCATCTTGTTCACCTGGGCAAAGTATACCGTGAAAGTGCTTAGTCACTGATGCTGTAACCTCTTCAGACTGTCTCATGTTTATATATAAAAAAAAAATATGTTAAAAAAGTGTAGCACACTGTACATGCTTTGGCAGAAATTGACTTCACACTCAAACCACCTCCCCAGACCAACTCAATTAAACCCTACTCCTTCATCAAGGAGATTCAACTTTCTTAGACCCACTTTTTCCACGAACTCCATCTTTTATTCTGCCTCTGCTCCTCCAGCAATTAGTAGTACTGTCTCAAGGATGTTTGGAGCCCCCGGTTCATAATTGTAATGGTCGTTTTCTGTGAATTGAAGGCTGCATGATACACAACAAGCTTACAGAAACGGAGTTCATACGAACAGTTGAATTACGTCTTTCCAGGTGCCCCCCAAAAGCAAGCGAGACTCTGAGGTAGAGGTAGCCAGAAAGGAGGGAGGCTGAGATATGGGAATAGACAGAGGTGAGCTACATAAGGAAAATGTTTACTTTACCGGGGACCTTTGGAAAGTGGGGACCCTGGGCAATTACCCACTTTCCCGTTGTCTTAAAGAGTCTCTGCCACCAGTGCAAGACCTTAGGTACTATCTTCTGTGTGTACAGATTATTTCTACACAGCTGTCACTTGACGAGGGCCCAATGCATGATCCTCAGACTGTAACGAAGGGCACCTCATGCCTGCTGATAAAAAGAGGAAATACTAAGCTCCTTTTTACTCTCGCTCAGGGGACTAGGGATGTGAAAGACCCCCTTTAGTACTGCTGAATTACTTTTCATAAGAAAAGGAAAAATAATAATAAACAATGCAGAAACATAACAGAAAAGTAAAGCAAAAAGAATAGTAAAACAAACCCCAACAAAAAAAAACAAAGCAAAAGAAAAAAACTCTTTAAAGTGGCAACTAACTAAAAATATATATATATATATATGACTAGCTCTCCAACTATCTAAACTAATATAAAGAAGCGCTCAGTTGAAATGTTTAATAAAGAAAGGCCAACTGTAAAGTCTACTGCACCGTGCACAAGGCGGATGTGCAAGGAAGCAGTCTTTGCAGTGAGGTCTTTTTTCCACACCAATGTGAATACTCAGTTAAACAATTTTACTGATCACACACCCACAGATGTACAATTGTGAAAGGCAGGAAGGTAACTGGTACTAAAGGTAACCAAGATTTAGGAATACATTCAATCCCAGACAACACAGACAAACCACCCTCTTATCAGAAAGTATCTGAAAACTGAACGTCAATGAGGTCTTGGATGTGAGCTGGCAATGTGATTTGCAGTAATCGTGTAAGGCCTAATTGGTTTGGCTCCAAATCGGGACAATTAACAGGAAAATTTACTTTTTCTGACCCCTCTACATTACCACCACTGATTAGGTTTCCATACAACTCACAAATCCTAGTCATCCTACCAGAGATAAGCTGGAAATATCAAAATGCCAACATAATGTCACTTACAACTTACAACCCCCTCCTCATATGTCACCGAAGTTAAAAGTGTTGCCAAAATGTATTTAAAGATGTGCTGAAACAGTTTGTCAATGAAAATAATCTTCTGGACGTTGTGCAATTGGGCTTTAAGCACAGGATGCAGCAAAAAAAAAAAAACATCTTGCAAATCGCCAGAAATTCATTGTGCAACCTGGTCAACAGAAATGCCTGCATTCTGATACTACCAAGTCTATCATAAGTCGACCATGATGCACTCATTCATAACGTAAAGGAAGGCTTTGGAAAAACAAAAGCTGGTGGAGTGATTCAAATCCTATCTATGCTAGCTGGTCACAACTAGTTAAGCTAGGCAGCTTCTTATTCTCAGTACTGGTATCTCAAGGAATTCCTCAGATCTGCTCTCACACCCAAACGTCTGCCTTAATCTCCTAGAGGATATTTTTAAAGAATATGGTATATCATATCTTCAATGTGCAGGTGATGAGCATCTTTATCTGAAAGTTTCCTTTACTACAAATATTTCCCTACTTCATCTCTCTGGAAAGTAAATCCTGGATGACAGCTGATAACTTATACTGAGTACTACTTATTTCTCTTCCGTCTTCTTCCACGCTGTTGAAGAGTTCTTGGTCTCAACTAAAATTCTAGACTGCAAGCAGATTCATTTATTACTGATTTGTCAAATGGATAGGTTTCACCCTTAAAAACTGAACAAACCTCTACAAAACACCAACACTATGGCCAGAAACGTCACTCGCAAGGTCAGACTATTGTGTGGGTGTACACTTTCCTAACGAAATATTACCTGAAGGAAGCAATCCAAGCTCTGGTTTCCCATCATAATATACTCTGCATTTTTTTTTCTGGCATTCCAAAAACTCACCCCTCCACTTCATCCTTAACACCCCCGGCACAACAAAGCTACACACTTCTGATACTCTTCTCTCTGGGTCTGACAGATTAGACCACTTAAGGCTTGTATTTCTCCCACTTGAACCTGCTTCCAATGGATGACAAAAAAAGGCTAAGTTCTTGGAAGCTTCCTGTCAACACGTGCTGACTCTCATACTGTAGTTCACAAATACTAACAAAAAAATCACGTTTAATCATATGTTCTCTAGCTGTGCAACAACTTTAAAATCTAGGTCACTTTTTAGCCATACTATTCCATTCTTAAGGTCTTTCAAAAATGCGCTGAAACAACAGCTTCCCAAGCATCACTTGCTTCCTTTTCACTCCAATTGCTCCTGTTTATCAGTAGCACAGTAATTACTGTAGCAAGCTGCCCTTCTTGCTTCAGTACCAACTTGTGTCACCCACTAGGATTCTCTTAACTGAACATGCGCTGTTACCTTTCTTTTGATTTATAGTACAAGGTCTGTCTCAACATTTTTGGTCCCAGTTTTTGACCTGTCCAATTCCAAGTTAATATCCTTGAATGTGCAATGTAGATCCATGTAGTTGGTATTTTGTTTTTTTGAGTTTGGAATCAAAGGATTTTTTTCATGTACCTTGTAGCTTGTAGCTTTCACTCTACTTCGTTTGACGTATTTCATCCTATGTGCTTATTTGTGCCTTTTGGTGTATTCTGTATCACACCACACTCTCAGGCTGCATATGCTCTCTATCTGTTTCTCTAATGAAAGCAAAGAAAAGGTGTGGAAAAGTGAATAAGTAAGCGAAAAATATATATAATATATTCCTTTTCTTGACATATCTAAATTGGTTAGGTTTTCTAAAATTAGTCCAGTATTTGAATAGCTCCCACTTGAGCTTAAAGCCACTGAGATGAATATTGTCTTGGTTTATGGCATTAGTAGAGAAAATCCAATCTTTTAGAAATGTCTACATTAAGCAAAGAAATTATGAGAGTCTGAAACACTAGTGAAGTGAAGCAGCAATTGGAATAATGATGGGTACACCAGCCGTAGGAACTCAATGCCAACAAGCAATATCATAAACGTTAACTGTACTGCGCCTAAATCACACAACAAAATTACGTAAATTACTTAAAATATTGAAAATATCCATTGTAACTTTCCCTAGATGGTACACTGAAATGGCAAATCAATCTCACAACATGGGACTGCACAACTGTAAAGAACTAGTGGATATCGGTGACCAGTTGTAATGAAGTAGGTATTAATGTAAACAATCCTTGCCTTTGCGAATTGTATATTGTACAAAAAAAAGCAAAAAGGATAATCTACGCATAGTCACACCTGTTAGAAACTAAAAGTGGACAGCGGCAGGAAACAGGTGTGTTTTAAGATTATGATAAGAGCAATATATGTCTCAGGATTACAGTTGATTTGTTTGCTTATGCGCCAACAGCTTTAGGGCATCTTATAATTACGCTCCGAAATTTTCAGAGTAGAAATATCTATTTATGCATTTCAATATACTGGTTTAAAGGAATTAGAGGCAGGGGACAGTCCAACACTAGGCTGCCTACAGAATTACAGCTGAAAAGGCTACGAGACATGCTTTCCTGAGCAACCTACTGAGTACCCTGAAATCAGCAATGGTTGAAGAGTGAGGTTTCTCTAGTTTTGCTTGAGCAGATTATGCTATATTCACCACTGATTTGGATCAGCAGTCTAATCTGGAGCCAGTGGGAGCACCTGGAATGCAACAATTGTTTTGACTAACAAGTCTAGATGAAGAGAATCTCAATTTGGGAAAGTTGTCAATTAGAAGGGAAGTTTTGGTATACAGGCGAGATTTGTTGCATAGGTGGATCAAAACAGAGTTACTGAGATATAGCTACACAAGGCAGACAAATTGTTTCTTGTTTCGACCACTAGTCAATGAAGTCTGTTGATATTAGTGGAGTTATTTTTCAGACCTGCTTTGAGTCTGTAAACATGTTTATGTACCTTCAGTAAACGATATATTAGTTAGGTTGGCATGCAAACTGAGTCTTCGAGTAGGGAGTTGATGACAAGAGCCAAGAACTTTGCATCTGAAAATGGATACCTTTGGGTACGATCAGCATTTTAATCGTAGAGCACATAAAAGCACAGCATGCTTTGTAGTGGCCAAACACTAGTGAGTGGGAGGAGAGGATTCACTGCTATGTTCTAATTTGTTTTATAATGTATTTCATTATAGTTCCGTTTGTGCATTTATTGCTTATTGTATTATACACATACTGTGTATTTCATTATAGTTTCCTTTGTGCACGTACTGTCAATTTTATAATACGGATGTTGTTTACTTTATAATGATTCCTTTCATTCCATCGCACGCTTCTCCTGTACTTTTGGTTTCATGTTCTTTGAACTGTGAGACGGTCGTTGGAGTGAAGGGACCAAAGCTGGACGTGTAATGTCTTGCTGCTCCGTGAAATGGGTTTTCAACTTGGAAATAAACTTGGATTTGTCTGAATCTACTGGACCACTACTTTACAATCACATTACAGGCTAAGAGTACTTTTCTCTTGGTGTGCACTGAGGGCTTTGAAGGCGACTGGCCATGATGGAGAAATATTTTGGGATGGCCGAGTTCAAGCATGTTTTGCTTATTGAAGAATAGGCATGGGGTTACAGGAAACACTGGTGAGGTGTGAGAGGGTATCGTGAGGGCAACTGTGCAAGGAGGGCGTGGAAGGATACTTGTTAAAAGCAACATTGTTGTGGTTTGATTACTTATGTTCCGTTTGCAATGGCACTGTATGTTAGAATGTCACAACAGTAGTTCTGGTAGAGCGCTCGGTTGGTCGACCTGGGACGAACTGCTGCAGGGATCATGTGCTGTCTTTCACGAATAAAACTACTTCACTGGACAACAGTCTCTTGTTTTTTTTCCACAACACGTTTTGGCGACAAGGGGCTCGGACAGGTACCATAAGACAGCACCAGTATGACCGTAGCAATTTCAGAGGCAATATTATTTGACTCAGCCGGAGACGGGTCACTTTAATTTTTGTGGTAAACTGTATCCTAGACGGTTTTGTTGATAAGCAGGCTGGGGCGCTATTTGGCCTGCATATACAATTTGACTGAGGTTGAACACATGGACCTGCCAGCGCGCAAACTGATTTTATTGAGGCTTCCCCGCAAGCCTGCCTCACGCACTTACCATTGCTCCTCATCTTTCATCAGCACAAGTTGGAAATGAGCGCGCGCAAACTGATTTTATGGAGGCTTCTCTACGACCCTGTCCTGCGCACTCACCATTTTTCTTCATCTTCCGTTAGCGCGAGCCAGGCCGTAAGGTAACCATTTCCAACTGTCTCTCACCTGCAACTCGTGCGTGCTTATCGCTTTGCGAAAGCACAACATCTACGCTTGCCGGCCATTTTTTGGGTTAAGGTTCCTCTGGGTTCCTTCAGGTTACGGCAACAGGCACGACATGCTGTTTTATAATTGGCCTGTCTTCCGCAACAGACATTCTTTTGTGTTTTTAAACCTCCATGGTTACACTCGTCCTACTTACGATGACATACATACCTTACTGTTTAAGTACTTAGCCTGTTTTCTACATCTTGCCAGTCACAAGTATCATTCTGTTGGTGACTTTGCCGATGTGCACGGCTGAATGCCTAAATAATTATCTACATTGTATTCGTGTTAACTATTTGTTATGGATCTCAACCAAAAAGGTTTAAGTCACTGAACAAGTATGTTTTATTGAATATGTGCCATTCTATTATATATGCCATAATATTTTGGTGTGCACAGGTTTGCAGGGTCTGAAAAATGATTACTGCACATTTTATAGTCTCTTGCTTATTTCGTGAAGATGCAAAATGACAATATTCCACCACCATTTTTAGTCCAAGCTGGCATTAAAAAAATTAAGTGGTGTGACTGGTTTAAATATTTTGACAGCTACTTAATTGCCATTGATGGGGACAAAGTCAAAGCAAAGAGGAAGTTCGCTCTACTTTAGAAATATTTAGGTACATGTAGGAAGCTTGCTCTCTATATAGTGCACTAAAGTGAAGTACACTGTGCAGAGATTTCAGTGGATTCCCCTAAGGCATGAAGAGGTAGAAATAGATAGGTCTAGTGCTCTTTTTGTGGTACTGTGGGCGAGCAGTTAGGTTTATCAGGAAGTTGTGTAAAGCATCTGTTGTACCCAGAGGCAATCAACGAGACATTCAAAGAATAAAATCCGATAATTTAGAAAAATAGGAGTTGCTTTTATATAAGCTTTAAACCAAAAAAAGTATTATAACGTGTAGGAAAGTACCCTCTTTTTGGCATAGTCACCCCCACTTTTTTCCTGTTGTCAGTGTGTTTTGACTGTGTTCACTGGGGTCCTGTTTGACCCCTGTGACTGTGCTCTCTCCCACTAAATTTGGTTGCCCTTGACTTAGTACATCCCACAATTGGCATACTGGTGCCCCCACCTATTTCCCTAGTATATGGTACCTAGGTACCCAGGGCATTGGAGCACCAGGGGTAACCCATGGGCTGCAGCATGTACTCTGCCACCCATGGGAGCCCATGCAAAATGTGTCTGCAGGCCTGCCACTGCAGCCTGCATGAAAAGGTGCATACACCATTTTACTATAGATCACTGGACCAGGTAAGTCACACCTAAGGCAGGCCCTCCTAGCACAGAGTCCAGGGAGTACCTGTGGGTGAGGGCACCCCTGCATGAGCAAAGGTCAAAGGTGCCCCCACAAACTCCTGCACCATTTTCCTGGACTTCGTGAGTGCCGGGAAGCCATTTTAGCTGCGTTCTGGCATGGGTCACTACATATGTCCAGCTACACAATGGTAACCCCGAGCCTAGGCATGTTGGGTACCAAACATGTCGGAATCATACCCCAATACTGTTGCCAGTATGGATTGTATGATTCCATGCACTCTGGGGACTCTTCTAGGACTCCCAGTTTTGCTCCTACCAGTTTGCAGGGTTTTCCTGTGAACCTTCCTGCATATGGGTTTCTGCCCTCCTGCTGCTTGAACAGCTCAGCAGAGGCCTTTGGGAGCACGTGAGTGGCCAGGTCAGGCAGGTGATGTCACAGCCCCCTCCTGATAAGTGGTTACCCTGCTAGGTGGGCTACATAGGATATCCCTCTTGGGTGGGTCTTCAGATTCTATGTTCAAGATTCCAGCAGGACTCCTCTGCAACGTTTACTTTTACTTCTGGCCCCTGGAACCACAAGTGCACTTCACAGGAACCTACAATCTGCAGCTCCAGCAACGACTTTGCTCTGCAACATTGATTCTCTGGCTCCTCCCAGCAACTGCAACATTTCCCCAGCTGTGCATCCTCTGAGGGCAGCAAGTTTTCAGTCTGCACCAAGAAGCAAGAAGTAATCTCCCTTGGAGTGAAGGAGTCACTCTCCTGCATCCGCCGCAGGCACCAACTGCAACGACAACCGGCTGTGTGGATCTCCTCCAGAACTGCGTTGATCCTGCATCACGGGTGGCAGTCTGGAATGGCCCCCTTGGTCCTCTCTGCCAGCTGTCCAACTTTGGAGAAGGTAAGTCTCTGCCTCTGCACCCAGGACAGTGCTCCCATGCACTGCATCTCTTGCAGCAACCAAGGCTTGTTGGCATCTCCTCCAAGGGATCTGCAGGTTCCATGTGGCCACAGCCCGCAGCATTCTTCCCTGCGATGCACAGCCCTCTGTGTACTTCTCCTGCGACGTGGGACTACTTTCTAGGTGTGCTGCGTGGGTCTCACCACGACTCCTGTACTTGCTGTCTGTCGGTCGCCTGTGGGGGCATCCTACTCTTCCTGTGACTCTCCTCACTGCTCAGGGTCACCCGGGACTCCCCTTCGCGGGTTGAGTCCTCCTGGACCTTGCTGGTCCCCGGCACCTCCACATTTCTTCATCCACAACACTTGTCTTTGTCAAGGCTTGTTGGTGTTTTTTTCTACACCACTGACCGACTACAATCCTTCCGGCGTGGGACGCCAACTGCATCACTTCAGGAACTCTTCAGCTGCTCCAGTGCTGCATTGCTTACTCTATGTCCACCGTCAACCTGGTCCTACATCTACAGATGGATGGGTAGTATCTCCTACCACCACCCAACACTCCAATGTGAACTGGACTTGGTCCCCTTCTTTTCGAGGTCTTCCTCTTCCAGGATCCACCTTTGGTTTCTTGCAGTCTTGCAATATCCTTCTCTGAATTCCTTTTGGTGGGTTTGGGGAAAACCAGATACTTGTCTCTTTTCTCCTGGTCGCTGGGGGGCACTTTGGGACATACCTTGTGGTTTCCTAGTTCCTCCAGCTCCCCTCTACTGATTCCACTTCCTTGGGTAGGGGCCCAACTTTTGCATTCCACTTCCATAGTATATGGTTTGGTCACCCCCAGGCCTTCAGTATTATCTATTGCTTTCACTGTTCTCTATTGCCTTTTATGCTAATTCCTGACTTCAAATGTACATATAATAGTGTGTTTTCGTACCTCCAGTTGGGGTATTGCCTATATAGTATTTTGGTTTTTGTGTCATTAAAATAAAGTACCTTTATTCTTGTAACTCTGTTTTGTTATTTCATGTGTTCAAGGGCTGTGCGACTACAGAGGTATTGCATAAGCTATGCATGTCTCCTAAGTAAGTCTTGGCTGCTCATCCATGTAGGAGGCTGGCCTGGCTTATAGTGGGTACCTTGTGCTACTTACACCTTGTGCCAGGTCCGGTTATCCCTTATTGGTAGAAATGAAAATGTCACTTACCCAGTGTACATCTGTTCGTGGCATCAGTCGCTGAGATTCACATGGTCTGCATAGCTCGCCATCTGGTGTTGGGTCGGAGTGTTACAAGTTGTTTTTCTTCGAAGAAGTGTTTTCGAGTCACTGGACCGAGTGACTCCTCCTTCTGTGCTCATTGCGCATGGGCGTCGACTCCATCTTTGATTGTTTTCCCCGCAGAGGGTGAGGTAGGAGTTGTACTATACTAATAGTGCCCGCGCAATGAAATGTGTAAGTATGTACCTATTAAAGGTTTAAATAATATATATACAAATGTACAAAATTGAAGGTAACTTCTGAACTGCTACAGGCTTCCGGGGAGGTGGGTGGGCCCATGTGAATCTCAGCGACTGATGCCACGAACAGATGTACACTGGGTAAGTGACATTTTCAGTTCGATGGCATCTGTCGCTGTAGATACACATGGTCTGCATAGACTAGTAAGCAGTTATTTCCCCATAAGCGGTGGTTTAGCCTGTAGGAGTAGAAGTTGTCTGAAATAGAGTTCTTAATACAGCTTGACCTACTGCAGCTTGTTGTGCGGATAGCACATCTATACAGTAGTGTTTGGTGAATGTGTGAGGCGTAGACCATGTGGCTGCCTTACATATTTCATGCATTGGGATGTTTCCTAAAAAGGCCATTGAAGCACCTTTTTTCCTTGTTGAATGTGCCCTGGGAGTAATGGGCAGTTGTCTTTTTGCTTTAAGGTAGCAGATTTGGATGCATTTAACAATCCATCTGGCTATACCTTGTTTTGATATTGGGTTACCTGCATGAGGATTTTGGAATGCAATAAATAGCTGTTTAGTTTTTCTGATGTTCTTTGTTCTGTCAATGTAGTACATTAATGCTCTTTTGACATCTAATGTATGTAGTGCTCTTTCAGCCACAGAATCTGGCTGTGGGAAAAAAACTGGTAGTTCTACCGTTTGATTTAGATGGAACGGTGAAATAACTTTTGGTAAAAATTTTGGATTAGGTCGTAGGACGACCTTATTTTTATGTATTTGTATAAAAGGTTCCTGTGTTGTGAACGCTTGAATTTCACTTACTCTTCTCAGAGATGTAATGGCGATGAGAAAGGCAACTTTCCAGGTTAGGAATTGTATTCCGCAAGAGTGCATGGGTTCGAAAGGTGGGCCCATGAGTCTTGTTAGGACCACGTTTAGGTTCCATGAAGGAACAGGTGGTGTTCTTGGTGGTATAATTCTTTTAAGACCTTCTATGAATGCTTTGATGACTGGTATCCTATACAAGGAAGTTGAATAGGTAGTCTGCAGGTATGCAGATATTGCTGCAAGGTGTATTTTAATAGAAAAGAAGGCTAGCTTTGCTTTTTGTAAATGGAGCAAGTAATTTACTATATGTTTTGGAGTTGCGTCTAGTGGTTGTATCTGATTATGATGGCAGTAACAAACAAATCTTTTCCACTTACTTGCGTAGCAGTGTCTAGTGGATGGCCTTCTGGCCTGCTTTAAGACTTCCATACACTCTTGGTTAAGTTGTAAGTGTCCGAATTCTATGATTTCAGGAGCCAGATTGCTAGATTCAGCGATGCTGGATCTGGGTGTCTGATCTGTTGGTTGTGTTGCGTTAACAGATCTGGTTTGTTGGGCAGTTTGATGTGGGGTACTACAGATAGATCTAGCAGTGTTGTGTACCAGGGTTGTCTTGCCCACGTTGGTGCTATTAAAATGAGTTTGAGTTTGTTTTGACTCAATTTGTTTACTAGATAAGGGAGGAGAGGGAGAGGAGGAAAAGCGTAAGCAAATATTCCTGACCAGTTCATCCATAGGGCATTGCCTTGGGATTGCTTGTGTGGGTATCTGGACGCGAAGTTTTGGCATTTTGCGTTCTCTTTTGTTGCACATAAGTCTATTTGAGGTGTTCCCCAGAGTGTGAAGTAGGTGTTCAGAATTTGTGGGTGGATTTCCCATTCGTGGACTTGCTGGTGATCTCGAGAGAGATTGTCTGCCAGTTGATTCTGGATCCCTGGAATAAACTGTGCTATTAGGCGAATTTGATGGTGGATTGCCCACTTCCATATGTTTTGAGCTAATAAGCTTAACTGCGTTGAATGTGTTCCTCCTTGTTTGTTTAGATAATACATCGTTGTCATGTTGTCTGTTTTGACAAGGATGTTTTTGTGGGTTATGATTGGTTGGAAAGCTTTTAGTGCTTGAAAAACTGCTAATAATTCTAGATGATTTATATGCAGTTTTGTTTGATGTATGTTCCATTGTCCTCTTATGTTGTGTTGATTGAGATGTGCTCCCCACCCTGTCATGGAAGCATCTGTTGTTATTATGTACTGTGGCACTGGGTCTTGGAAAGGCCGCCCTTTGTTTAAATTTATACTGTTCCACCATAGAAGCGAGAGGTAAGTTTGGCGGTCTATTAACACCAGATCTAGAAGGTGACCCTGTGCTTGAGACCACTGTGAGGCTAGGCACTGTTGTAAGGGCCTCATGTGCAGTCTTGCGTTTGGGACAATGGCTATGCATGAGGACATCATGCCTAGGAGCTGTAGTATTGTTCTTGCTTGTATTGTTTGATTTGGAGACATGTGTTGAATGACTCTGTTGAAATTGTGAATTCTTTGTGGAGTTGGCGTTGCTACTCCTTTTGTCGTGTCTATTATGGCTCCTAGATATTGCTGTACTTTGCTTGGCTGAATGTTGGATTTTGCAAAGTTGACGGTGAACCCTAGTTTGTAGAGGGTTTGTATGACTTGATTTGTGTGGTTTGAGCATTGTATGAGCGAACTGGTTTTGATTAGCCAGTCGTCTAGATACGGGAATACATGTATTTGCTGCCTTCTGATGTGTGCAGCGACTACTGCTAGGCCTTTTGTGAATACCCTTGGAGCGGTTGTTAAACCGAAAGGCAATACTTTGAATTGGTAATGTATTCCTTTGAATACAAACCTTAGATATTTTCTGTGTGATTGATGTATTGGTATATGGAAATATGCGTCTTGGAGGTCTAGGGTTGTCATGTAGTTGTGTTTTTTGAGCAATGGTAACACTTCTTGTAGTGTGACCATGTGAAAGTGGTCCGATTTGATGAATGTGTTTACTACTCTGAGGTCTAGAATTGGTCTCAGTGTTTTGTCCTTTTTTGGTATCAAGAAGTACAGTGAATAAACTCCTGTGTTCATTTGTGTGCTTGGTACTAATTCTATTGCATCTTTTTGCAGTAGTGCTTGAACTTCTATCTCTAGAAGCTGTGAATGGTGTTTTGATAAATTTTGTGATTTTGGTGGTATGTCTGGAGGGAATTGCAGGAATTCTATGCAATAACCATGTTGGATAATTGCTAGGACCCATGTGTCTGTAGTTATTTCCTCCCATGCTTCGTAATATTGACCTATCCTTCCCCCCACTGGTGTTGTGTGGGGGGGTGAGTGAATTGTGAGTCACTGCTTGTTGGTAGTGGTTTTGGGGCTTTGAAATCTTCCTCTATTCCTAGGGAATTGCCCTCCTCTATACTGGCCCCGAAAGCCTCCCCTGTACTGTCCCTGGTAGGTGGACGGTGCGGACTGTGAGGTACTGGCTTGTGTGGCCTGACCCCGAAACCCTCCTCTAAAAGGTGTTTTGCGGAAGGTGGTATAAGATCCTCTGCTCTGCGGGGAGTAGAGTGCGCCCATGGCCTTGGCAGTGTCAGTGTCCTTTTTGAGCTTTTCTATGGCTGTGTCGACCTCCGGACCGAACAGAAGTTTTTCGTTTACTGGCATGTTAAGTACTGCCTGCTGAATTTCTGGCTTGAATCCAGACGTTCTGAGCCATGCGTGCCTACGGATGGTAACCGACGTATTAATGGTCCTTGCGGCTGTGTCTGCTGCATCCATAGAGGAGCGTATTTGATTGTTGGAGATGTTTTGACCCTCCTCAACAACCTGTTTTGCTCTTTTTTGTAGATCTTTTGGGAGATGTTCAATGAGATGCTGCATCTCATCCCAGTGGGCTCTGTCGTATCACGCTAGCAGCGCTTGTGAGTTTGCGATGCGCCACTGGTTTGCTGCCTGGACAGCGACCCTCTTCCCGGCTGCATCGAACTTTCTGCTTTCTTTATCTGGGGGAGGTGCATCCCCAGAAGTGTGTGAATTTGCCCGTTTTCTGGCAGCCCCTACCACCACAGAATCTGGTGGCAGCTGAGAGGTGATGAATACAGGGTCCGTAGGAGGCGCCTTATACTTTTTGTCCACTCTAGGCATTACTGCCCTACTTTTAACTGGCTCCTTGAAGATCTCCTTTGCATGGCGTAGCATGCCTGGGAGCATAGGCAGGCTTTGGTAGGAGCTGTGGGTGGAGGAGAGGGTGTTAAATAAAAAGTCATCCTCTACTTGTTCAGAGTGTAGTTCCACATTATGGAACCGAGCTGCTCTAGCCACCACTTGTGAATAGGCTGTGCTGTCCTCAGGTGGTGATGGCCTAGTTGGGTATGTGTCTGGGCTGTTATCAGACACTGGTGCATCGTACAAGTCCCACGCGTCTTGATCTTGGTCGTCGTGGCTCATGGCGGTGTGAGCTGGCGAATGTGACGGGGTGTAAGTTGGCGAAGCCGGAGTTACAGGCGAGGGAGGAGGTGTTACCGTCTTTGCTGTTTGTTGCTGAGGAGCCTCTCGTGCTCCAAACTGAAGTGTTCTCTTTCTTTTGACAGGTGGAAGGGTACTGATCTTCCCTGTCCCCTGCTGAATAAAGATACGCTTTTGCGTGTGATCCACTTCAGTGGATTGCAGTTCTTGTTCGAATCTGTGTCTTTTCATTTGTGAAGACATAGAATGTTCTTCAGTATAGGAGCCTGAAACTGGGTCTGTTGGTGCTTTTTTCGGCTCCGAAAACCCTGTTGTTTGTTTTTTCAGCTCAGAGGTAACCTTCCTCTTCTTCTGTGCCGAAAAATCTTGGCCTCTATGGTCTTCGGCGCCACTGTCTCGGCGTCGATCCGTGTCGACACCGAACTCTCGGTGTCGATGCTTCTCTTTAGCACTCTCTCGGTCCCGAGGAGGCTGCGTGCCGGTGTCTCGACCGGAGTCGGACGATCTCGACACTGATTGGGCCTTTTTCGGTGCCGATTGTTGGTCACCGTGAATTTGGGTTGAGCCATGGCCGGTTGGCAGTGGCGTCCCCTGGGCCTTTTTGCCTTTTTTAATTTCTGATCTCGACGTCTTACTCACAGTTTTTGTATTGTCGAGTTCGTCGGAGTCTGAATCCTGGATGGAAAAGGATTCCTCCTGTTCCTCTTCTGTCTCGAACTGCCGATGCTCCTTTGGCGTGGACGCCATCTGCAGTCTTCTCGCTCGACGGTCGCGCAGAGTTTTTCGGGACCGGAACGCCTGACACCCGAGCACAGCGAAGAATCCTGTGAGGCCTGACAGGCACAGGTTACAGACCGAGTGTTGGTCCGTATAGGGATATTTGTTGAGGCATTCAGGGCAGAATCGAAACGGGGTCCGTTCCATCGGCGTTGTTCTCCACGCGGTCGGGCCGACTAGGCCCCGACGGTGTGCCGAAATCTACCCCGTAGGGCACCGAAGCGCTTCGATGTTCAATGCGTCGTCGTATGTGTTTATCTCGAACCGGATCGCAACGATACCGTCGAAAATCTTCCGTTTTCAGCTATCTTTCCGTTCCGAAACTCGGAGCGACAGGAACACGTCTGAACCCGATGGCGGAAAGAAAACAATCAAAGATGGAGTCGACGCCCATGCGCAATGAGCACAGAAGGAGGAGTCACTCGGTCCAGTGACTCGAAAACACTTCTTCGAAGAAAAACAACTTATAACACTCCGACCCAACACCAGATGGCGAGCTATGCAGACCATGTGTATCTACAGCGACAGATGCCATCGAACAGAGGTGTTTCTAGCAGCTTAGGCTGATAGAGGTAGCTATAGCAGAGCAGCTTAGGCTTAACTAGGAGACTTGCAAAGCTCCTACTATACCACTTATATCATATAGCACAATATCATAAGAAATCACAATACTCAGAGTTACTAAAAATAAAGGTACTTTATTTTAGTGACAATATGCCAAAATTATCTCAGAGGATACCCTCACTGAGGAGGTAATTAATATACACAAATTATATGTACACAACCCAAAATCAGGTAAGTAATAGTAAGAAAAGTAGTGCAAACAATGTAGAATCACAATAGGATGCAATAGGTAGAAAGAGGCCTAGGGGCAACACAAACCATATACTCAAAAAGTGGAATGCGAATCACAAATGGACCCCAGGCCTATGGTAGGTTGGAGAGGGTTGCTGGGACTGTTAGAAAACACTAAGGGTATCCAAGATATCCCACCCCAAGACCCTGAAAAGTAGGAGTAAAGTTACCCTACTACCCAGAAAGACAATATAGTCGAGATAGGGGATTCTGCAAGAACAACTGCCAGCAAAACCCTGAAGACGGATTCCTGGACCTGAGGACCAGTAAAAGAAGGGGACCAAGTTCAAGAGTCACGCAAGTGTCCAGGGGGGGCAGGAGCCCACTAAACCTCGGATGAAGGTGCAAAAGGGCTGCCTCCGGGTGGAAGAAGCCGAAGATTCTGCAACAATGGAAGGTGCCAGGAACTTCTCCTTTGGTCAGAAGATGTCCCACGGCGTGATGGAGGATGCAAATTTGTTTCCACGCAGAAAGACTGCAAACAAGCCTTGCTAGCTGCAAGAGTTGCAGTTGAGGATTTTGGGTGCTAGTGGGGACCAGGAAGGACCAGGATGTCGCCCCTTGGAGGAGGAGACAGAGGGGGTGCTCAGCAACTCAGTGAGCTCCCGCAGAAGCAGGCAGCACCCGCAGAAGTATCAGAACAGGCACTTGGAAGATCTGAGGACAGCGGTCAACTCAGAGTCACAAAGGAGGGTCCCACGACGTCGGAGTCCAACTCAGCGAGTTGGGCAATGCAGGACAGAGTGCTGGGGACCCAGGCTAGGCTGTGCACAAAGGAATCCTTGGAAAAGTGCCCAGAAGCCAGAGCAGCTGCAGATCACGCAATACACAGGATTACTGTCTGGCGTGGAGAGGCAAGGACTTACCACCACCAAATTTGGCAGACGGGCCTCTGGACTGTGGGAGACACTTGGACCCAGCTCCTGTGTTCCAGGGACCACGCTCGTCAGGATGAGAGGGGACCCAGAGGACCGGTGATGCAGGAGTTTGGTGCCTGCGTTGGCATGGGGAAGATTCCGTCGACCCACAGGAGATTTCTTCTTGGCTTCCAGTGCAGGGTGAAGGCAGACAGCCCTCAAGAGCATGCACCACCAGGAAACAGTTGAAAAAGCCGGCAGGATGAGGCGCTACAATGTTGCTGGTAGTCTTCTTGCTACTTTGTTGCAGTTTTGCAGGCGTCCTGGAGCAGTCAGCAGTCGATCCTTGGCAGAAGTCAAAGAGGGAAGTGCAGAGGAACTCCGGTGAGCTCTTGCATTCGTTATCTGCTGAGATACCCACAGGAGAGACCCTAAATAGCCGACAGAGGATTGGCTACGGAGAAAGGTAAGCACCTATCAGGAGGGGTCTCTGACGTCACCTGCTGGCACTGGCCATTCAGAGTTGTCCATTGTGCCCTCACACCTCTGAATCCAAGATGGCAGAGGTCTGGGACACACTGGAGGAGCTCTGGGCACCTCCCCTGGGAGGTGCTGGTCAGGGGAGTGGTCACTCCCCTTTTCTTTGTCCAGTTTCGCGTCAGAGCAAGGCTGGGGGGGATCCCTGAACCGGTGTAGACTGGCTTATGCAGAAAGGGCACCATCTGTGCCCATCAAAACATTTCCAGAGGCTGGGGGAGGCTACTCCTACCCAGCCCTTCACACCTATTTCCAAAGGGAGAGGGTATAATACCCTCTCTCAGAGGAAATCCTTTGTTCTGCCTTCCTGGGACCAGGCTGCCCAGGCCCCAGGGGGGCAGAAACCTGACTGAGGGGTTGGCAGCAGCAGTAGCTGCAGTGGAGACCCCGGAAAGCCAGTTTGGCAGTACCCGGGCTCTGTGCTAGAGACCCGGGGATATATGGAATTCCATGATCCTAGACATGTTACATGGCCATGTTTGGAGTTACCATGGTGACGCTACATATAGGTATAGACCTATATGTAGTGCACACGTGTAATGGTGTCCCCGCACTCACAAAGTCCGGGGAATTTGCCCTGAACAATGTGGGGGCACCTTGGCTAGTGCCAGGGTGCCAACACACTAAGTAACTTTGCACCTAACCTTTACCAAGTGAGGGTTAGACATATAGGTGACTTATAAGTTACTTATATGCAGTGTAAAATGGCTGTGAAATAGCGTGGACGTTATTTCACTCAGGCTGCAGTGGCAGTCCTGTGTAAGAATTGTCTGAGCTCCCTATGGGTGGCAAAAGAAATGCTGCAGCCCATAGGGATCTCAAGGAACCCCAATACCTTGGTTACCTAGGTACCAAATACAAGGGAATTATAAGGGTGTTCCAGTGTGCCAATGAGAATTGGTAAAATTAGTCACTAGCCTGCAGTGACAATTTTAAAAGCAGAGAGGGCATAAACACGGAGGTTCTGGTTAGCAGAGCCTCAGTGATACAGTAAGGCACCACACAGGGAACACATATGGCCACAAACCTATGAGCACTGGGGTCCTGGCTAGCAGGATCCCAGTGACACATATCAAACACACTGACAACACAGAGTTTTCACTAGGAGCACTGGGCCCTGGCTAGCAGGATCCCAAGTGAGACAGTAAAAACACCCTGACATATACCCACAAACAGGCCAAAAGTGGGGGTAACAAGACTAGAAAGAGGCTACCTTCCTACAATCCACAGCTACCTTTAGAGAGCCTGGCTTCCTAGACACTGACTACCCCTCACTAATAGGGGATACCTGGACCTGGTATAAGGTGATAATACCATAAGGTACTCAAAGCACACCAGACTAGCTTAGTACATAAAACCCTGAAGAAATCTTCCAACAATGGGAGATTTAAACAAGGAGGGTTGGTCAGCCAATTGAGGAAAGCCGAGATTGCAAACAAATAACCTTTGAAGGTGCCTAGAGCAGAACCCTGCTGGCTAGAGAAAGAGCAAACAAAAAAAACTCAAAGAGAGGGGCAGAGATTTTTCCATTGACAGATGTATACCGTTTTGGTGGATGGACGCCTGGCTTCCAAAATAACATTACAGATTTAGGGCAGAAGGTTAAAAGCTGTTAAACGTCGCGGCTCAACCTCCACGCAAGAAGGCGGAGACTGGACAGGTTCAGGTGGAGAACTGTTCCCCCACTGCTGCGACAGAAAATCCTCCCGAAGGGGCAGTCTGATCGGAGGATTGATGGTCATGGATAAAAGCTTGGGATACCGTAGTCTTCGTGCCCAGTCCGGAGCCACAGAATGACTTGGGCTCACTTGTTCTGATCTCCTTGAGAACTCTGGGCAGAAGTGTTATTGGCGGAAAGGAATAAAGGAGGACGGAGTTCCACGTGAGACAGAAAGCGTCGCTGAGCGAGTGCCCCCTTGGAAACTCCAACATGCAAAACCGCTGGCATTGCGCATTCTCTCCAGAGGCGAACAGATCTAACCAAGGCTCTCTCCACTGCTGAAAGAGAAACTTGTGACTCCTCCTGATAGAGACGTCATTGTGCTTGATCAGGCATTGACGGCCAAGTTTGCCCGCTCTGGCATTCAGAGAACTTGCCAGATGTTGACCCACCAGGGATATGTCCTGAGGTTCCAACCATGTCCAGAGGCCCAGAGCCTCCTGATAAAGGATTCAAAACCCCACCCTGCCCTGCTTGTAGCAGTACCACACAGCAGTGGTGTTGTCCGTGAACACCTGCATCACTTTCCCTTTGATAGAGGGAAGGAAAGCTTTAAATGCTAGACTGATCACCTTGAGCTCCAAAAGCTCAGACTCCGCCGGGGACCAGATGCCTCGTATCTCTGTCTCTCCCATGTGGCCACCCAATCCCAGGAGCGACGCATCTGTCACCAGAGCCAGATCTGGTTGGGAAAGGAAGAGAGATCTGCCTCTGACCCAATCGCGGTTTGAAAGCCACCACCGCAGATGTTGCGCAGCCCCCTCTGAGATCAGGACCATGTTGAAGGGACTCCCATGATGCTGCACCCACTGGAACTTCAGGTCCCACTACAGAGCCCACATATGCCATCTGACGTGTGTCACCAGCAGGATGCTGGAGGCCATGAAGCCCAGCAGCCTCAGAGTCATTCTCACCGAAATCCAGAACAGAGGATGAAACATCTATATCAAAGCCTGAATACACTGCCCCGCAGATCGGGAGGATAAGCCCGAAACTGCACTGTGTCCAGATGCTCTGATGAAAGGGAGCATCTGAGAGGGAGGCAGGTGTGACTTCGGCATGTTTATAGTGAACTCCAGTGACAGCCTGGGGCAAGACCGCCTTTAACTGCCAGCAGTCGAGGTAGGAGAACACTGAATCCCTCAAACTGCGCAGATGAGACATGACCACAGCCATCACTTTGGCGAACATCTGAGGGGCGCTGGCAAGGCCAAAGGGGAGCACAATAAATTGAAAATGCTCATGTCCTATCACAAACCCCAAGTAACGTCTGTGGGCAGGCAGGCCGGGAATATGGAAGTTTGCATTTTGCAAGTCCAACGCTACCAAGCAGTCTCCTGAAACCAGGGCAGATAGGACATGAGCCAGAGGGAGTATTTTAAACTTCTTAAGGAAGAGATTGAGGGAGCGGAAGTCTTGGATAGGGTGAAGGCCGTTGTCCTTTTTGGGCACCAGAAAGCAGTAGGAACAACAACCACAACCTACTTCTGGCACAGGGACCCTCTTTATGGCTCCTTTGGCCAAGAGAGCTGTAACCTCCTCGTGGAGAGGTGCAGTTGATCCTCCGATCATAGGATGGTGGCATGGATGGAGGGGTAGTCCTGAATGGGAGGGAGTAGCCCCTTCAGAGTATTTGCAAAACCCGCCTGTCTGACATGATGGTTAGTTTCTCACATCCAGAGATCACTTAAAATCTAAACAACTAAACAATAAACAAAAGACAACAATGATCAGTCCAAAAGTCCTCTCCTTATTCAAGGAGCTATGTGGTGTCCGTAAAGATTATGTTGAAGATCCATATGTAAGAGATGGTCGCAAAATAAATCCCAGACATACAACAGCCTCATTTTCAGAGGGAAAGATGAGAAGGCCTGTGGTATAAAATTCTTTAAAGACAAAATTCAGCATTGGTTACAACCTCCCAAGAATATGCAGTCGACGCGTTTCGGCCCCTACAACTCTGGGCCTCCTAAGGACTACTGGAGAGAACCACACCCTGCCATGGAGTTATTTTGTTGATTGGTGTGACTGAATTCCTACATCACATAAGTGAGTGGTCCCAAGGGCATTGTCCTGAATGCTCACGTCTTTGTGGCAAACAATACAGGCTGAACAGGTGAGTCCAGGTGAAAACGTTCCCCAGTAAATCGGAGTGCCTGAATTAAAAAGCAATTAATTGCATGCTCAATGATTGATTTACTGCATCATTGATGGAATTCATATGTGTATTTATTCCTACAATTTGACCACTCCTTTTTAAGATATAGCTGGGCAGGTGATGGCAAATCTCATCATGCGTGGTACGGTGGCTGGCAGGGAACGGATGTGGCTGGGTGTCCCTTCCATAGCCATGAAAGGGGCAAAAAGCAGACTGGGTGGGCGGGTGGCAGCTGCGAGGCCAAGGGACCTGGGAGAGGCAGGGGCTCTTTAACAAGCTCGAGCGCGGTGTCCTCTTTGTCTCCGAAGAGACAGGTGCCATCAAAGGGCATGTTCATCAGTGTGGATTGGACATTCCCTGAAAAGCCAGATGTCCTTAACCAGGTGTGGTGTCGTCTCAAGGCCACTGTCGAAGCAACCGATCTACCTACAGAGTCGGTCATATCCAGCTCACATAGGATCGTGAACATAGCTTTGCCTCTCCCATCAGCAACAATTTGGGAGAGAATGGCCTGCGCCTCCTCCAGGCCCTATGGCAGCACTTGCACAACCATGTCCCATAAGGTATGGGTGTAGCGGCCCAAAATGCATGCAATGTTCACGGGCCGCAATGCCAGGCTGGAGGAAGAAAAAAGCTTCTTCATAAGGTGATCCAGCCTCTTGGATTCCCTATCTGGGGGAGAGGAAGGGAACACCCCATGAGAAGCTGAGGCTTGGATGACCAGCTCTCAGGGGTAAGGTGTTGAGTCAGGAATGCTGTTGACAGGAGCCGCTGTGCTGAGTTTGGACCAGGTCCCCAGAAGGACATCAGTGAGGGCTTCATTAAAGGGCAAAAGTGGTTCTGAAGTGGAAGCCCCAGGCTGAAGCACCTCAGTCAGGAGGTAGCTCGAGGCCCAAGACTTCAGACGTTCTTTGCACCACCATGGAATAAGATGCCCCCTCCACAGTAGGAGGAGAAATCATCAGGGGCAGTGTCCAGACTGCTGGCTTCATCCAGTTCCTGACTCCAGTCCATTGGGCCTTCAAGCTGGTATTCTAGAGGGTCCAGTGACCCATCCATACTCTCATTGAACTCGTACCCACAAGGTGGTGGTTCAGGATCTGACCTAGGGAGCAATGTCCCTGCCGAAGTCTTAATCAGTGACAAGCGATGCTGGTCCGGCTCTGTGTCGGAGTCAGCAACGAGTATGGGATTTGTGACGGCTGCGGGCTTGGTGACGGCCACGGGCTTGGTGACGGCCACAGGCTTGGTGACGGCCACAGGCTTGGTGACGGCCACAGGCTTGGACTTCATCAGGAGCATTGCGCCAGAACCGTTGGAGAAAGTTGCAATGGTACCACCAAAGCCGGTTTGGAAGTGGATCCCGGGGTGTCCCTCGGAGCAGAGGTCAAAGCCACGCGCACCAAACCCGAAGGGGTGCCTGCTGGGCCCGAATGCGCTCAGACAGGGACGGACTTCCCAAAGATGAGGCGCATGCCTTTGTAAAATTATTTTAATTGGGCAGGGGTGGCTCCGGCTCCCGGTGACTTGGGGAGGCGTGCAGCCAACCCAGAAGTAGGCTCTGAAGTACCAAGCCTAGAGCAAAGACGCTCCTTGTCCCACGTCACGTCATCCGACCGACGGGGTGAAGTTGAAGAGCGCTTGAGTTTCTTAGATTTCTTCTTGTGCTTCCCAGAATGTCCGACGATTTTGAGTGGGACCACGATGAGTGGTGATGGCTCCACAAGTGATGTTGGGAGCTTCCTCTCAACCAAGATCAGGAGCAATGCAGAGCCGGTCGCTGGCCCGCGAGCAGCTTTAGTTATCGATCCTTCAAAGCCTTCTGGTTCATGGCTCAGCATTCAGAGCACACCTTCAGGTCGTAGTTGTGCTACAAACATCACAGACACACGAGGTGTGGATCAGTTATCATCCGATGACAGGAGTCGCAGGGCTTGAAGCTGGTCTTCCTCGATATCTTCAATGCACAAAGAATTTAAAAAAAATTTCAACAAAAGGCCAGTCAAAAAGGAGTAGCTTCTCTTCGGATCTGTGTGTGGGCTGGCGTAGAAAGAAAAGAACTAATGTCATTGTACCGGGGTGGTGCCTATATATGACCAGACGCAACATATCTGGCAACCACAAAGCCAACGATGGACATGTAGTCGACCAATGCCACCCAACGGGGTGCAGGGGTAATGCTAGAAGATTAATCTCTGGATGCCTGGGGGAAATTCTAAGGTAAGAAATTGCAACTAGAAGTCTCTATCAGATACTTCCAATACATATGTCAATTGTGGATCTAGCAATCACTTGGCCAAGGCAAAAAACTGTCTTGCAGCTAATAAACTATGTTTGAAATAAGGCCATTTTGTGAAGGTATGCAGGAGTGTGCAAAAAGTTGTGTTTGTACAGGAAGAGGAATCTCCTTCTTACAATGATTTTGCTGAAGAACTAGACACCAGAGTATTCTCATCTATCAAGATGGTGGAGATCACCCAGGATAACGTTACTAAGGGTCATCCCATATGTGATGTCTGTATAGGCCAACTTAAAGTTTACAGTGGGTTCAGGGTCACCTATCACTATTATTACTGACAGATTATAACATTCTGAGTGGTTTTCCATCTCTCATACGCACTATTGCATTTGGTGGCCACAGTATCAACTTGATGGGTTTTTTTTTGTGGATAATCTATCATTTAAAGGCGGTCCATATCTACCATAATATATGTAGTGGTAAAAGGATACAATATCCTATGTTGGAGAGACCAAGGAGTACCGGGCATGGTACTCAGAGCAGGAATGGACTGTCCCCACAGCCTTAGTAGATCCAGTGGAGCAATCCCACAAGATAACAAAAGTACATACAGATCACATATGTCAACCCCAATCATTGTCAAAGGTGCTAGTGTTACAAATCGCAGTTTGAGAGTCGCCTTGGATTGGTAAAGGTGTTCAAACACAAGATTATCTTAGAAAATGATGAAATACCAATTGCACATAAAGCGAGAAATGCTCCTTAAAGTGTGAGAAGTCAGTTGAAGGATCATCTTGACAAACTATTCTGACAAAGATACTGAGTCTGATAATGCCTCACAGTGGGTTTACCCTATTGTCATAGCCAAGAAGAAAAATGGGGAGATGAGACTGTGTAGGCCTAAGATCTCGTAATAAGAACATATTAGTGGACGGTTTTTCACTCCCTAAATTCCAAGAGATGCTAGCACAGTTGGATGATCCCAAGGTATTTTCCATCATTGACCTCAGAGCAACACATCACCAGATAGATGTGTTCCAGTTCCAGATCTTTAGCCACCTTCAATACACCTTTTGGGGGCGGTACAGATTCCTGAGCCTGCCCTTAGGCCTAGCGTTGGCTATATTGGTCTTTCAGAAACTCATTACCAAGCTTTTTGGGGACAACTAACGTTTTGGCATACCAGGGCGATATCCTGATATTCACAAACACTGAGAAGGAGCATTTGGAGGTTTTAGACAAAGTTTTGGACACACTGAAAAAAGATGGTTTGATTGTAAAAAAGGACAAATGTTGCTTCATGGTTCCAGAGGTGGAATATTTGGAGCACTTTTTGTCGAAGGCAGTTATCGGACCCAAATCAGATTTGGTTGAGGCAATTAAACTGAGTCCAGAACCTAGGGACAAGGATCATTCTTGGGTCAGTGTGAATATTATCCCAGCTTCATACTGAACTTTGAATTACAAACTGAACCCCTTAAAAGAATTTTGCATAATATTCTCTTAATATTCTTGGGGGTCTGAAGAACGTGAAGCATTTAAGGTTTTGAAAAAGTTGATGCTCCTGCCTTATCCTCATACAAAAATGACGCTAAGTCATTGGTCTAGGGGCAGTGTTGTCACAATTGATAGATTGTAAGGAATACACAGTAGCATTTGCCTCCAGATACCTATCTACGGCAGAGCATAATTATAGTACTATAGAATGTGAGGCATTAGTCTGTGTGTGCACCACCAGACATTTTGCAACATAACTGTGGGGACGTAAGATTTCCCTCATTACCGATCACAAACCTGTAGTATATATGAAGTCAGAGAATAATTTGAGCAAAGCCAGCCCCCGATTAGTGAGATTAATTGCAAGCATGTATGAAATAAATTTTGATGTAAAACACATTCCAGGTATAAAAAACACTGTAGCAGATTTTCTGTCCAGGTGTACCATTCAAAATGTGGGGGACGAGATTCTAGATTATGAAGTGGAGTGTGTTGTTGGGAAAGCAGATGGTGTGGCAATTGCCAGTAAAACAATTTCATTTATTGAGTGGAAGGAGTGAGCTGAAAGAGACAGTTGTCAAATCAAATTGAGACAGTTCATTACTAGGGGTTGGCCTCATGAAAGTAACATGAGTGATGAAATTAGATCTTTTAACAAGATTAAAGACAAGCTGTCCATGGAAGGTGAATTGGTGTTGCTGTGGGGACACACTCCTTCCCACAAGCTGCTTAACGAAGTGTTTGATTTATCTTGCACATCAAAGTCATGTTGCAAAACCAGCACAAAAAAAGGGTACGTGCTTTCTATTGAAAGCCGGGTATGGACAATGAAGTAGATGTGTGGGTTAGTCAATGCACAAGCTATTGTCAAGCAGCTAAATCCCTGCAGGTTTATCAGACTCCCCTCTGCCCATTTGAATATTACAAAGGCCCATGTGTAGGAAACTGGCAATTGTTGCAGAAACACCTCCCCCCCCCCCCCCCAACCAGTGTTTTTTCCCTAAAAATGTGCCATTGTTTTCACAATTGTTACACCTCGGGCACACAGATAAGTCCCTTGTAAAAGGTACCAGTGGTACCAAAGTGCCCTGTGACCAGGTAGGGTCTCCAACGGTGCAGCATGTTTTGGGCCACCCTAAGGGACCCCTAACCTAACACATGCACACTGACATTGCAGATTGTGAGTGTTGGTGGTCAGAAAAAGGAAACGTCGACATGGCATCCCCCTCAGGGTGCCATGCCCACAAAACACTGCCTTTGGCATAGGTAAGTCACCCCTCTAGAAAGAGAGGATGCTTGGTGGTAGACAGATGGTGTGTGTGGTGCTGGTCAAGTTTAATTATCAGGGAGCAACCGTAAGATTGTTGATGGAGGTGCGGGAGACTCCCAACATGTGCATCAAGGTGGATTATCTCCTTGGTTGGACACCGGCCCATCTGGTTAAGCTACAAACGATGACTGAGTATTGTATCAGACTCAAGGTGTTTTTCAAGCGCTGCTGGAAGGGTGCGCAACATAAAAAAACTACAGTTCTTCCCACGTATTTACGTGAATATGTATTGTATTACTTATTTGATTTATTGATTGAACATTAATTAGTTCCCTTTATGTTGTTTTATTTTTAGTTTTGTACACCAATTACCTTGGTTAGGTCTGTTATGGAAGGGGGGGGGGGGGGGGGGGGTGTTGTGGTTTGTTTACTTATGTTCCATTTGCAATGGAATCTTATTTTAGAATGTTTCCACAGTAGTTCTGGTAGAGCGTTCTTAGGGAGATGGTTGGTCGACCTGGGAATTACTGGAAGTATCTGTGCTGTCTACCACAAACATGTCTAAAAAAACTACATCACTGCATGCCCATCTTGTGTTGTTTTTTTCCACAACAAACATGTTTTGCCTATTACTCACAGACTAAGGAAGGATTTGAACCTCACTAGTTTAAAGGTAATTACAGCTAAAATATGAACAAGTATTTTACAAAAAAATACAAAGTGTTTTGCTGCAGACAAAAGCAAATACTTATATTTTATGTGCAAGAAAGCAACTTATTTTATAGGGATATTTATAAAGACACATACTTGCTTCTAGAGGCATGCTGTACATAGTCATTGGAAGACAAAAAAATGCAGGTATGTTTACAAAAAACATTCAGGACAGTAAATAAATACAAATATGTAAAAAAAACAGTACAGTCTGATGCAGGTGGGCAAACAAGGTCTCCAGTCTTAGAAAGCAAAAAGATTGTGACAAGGTGGGATTTGAGACCTTTTTTCTGAATTGCACCATTGAAGGAGAAGTGGGCTGAACACGACTGAGGTGCAAAGGGAGGTCAGGCCATTGTCTTGTTCCTCATACTGACAAAGCCTGTTGAGCAGTGCTTTCCTGGCTAATCTTTTGGATTTACGGCCTGAGCCTTGGACTTGCTGCTAGTATTTCGTGTACCACAAGACACACTGACTTTAGAGGTAAGGTAAGAAGATTTATTCAAGTGGAGTGTCTTGGTTATCACACAACAAACTTTTAAGAGGATTTCTCTGGTGAGGAGAGGGAGTCAATGTGGTTCTACTAAATTAAAAAGGAAGATGTGTTTGCAGTTTCTTGAATTGGTGTCAAAAAGGACTCTGGGAGACCGGTGATTGGTGCATTACCTCTATGGATGTGTGACACGACAAGGGCCTGGCCTGCAAACTCACATCAGCTTTGAACTATTGTTTTGCTCCCAAGAAGGAATTTCTCCCAAATACTGAATCTTGAACCTCAATCAAGAAACAATTTAAACTCTTGACACTTCCACAGAAAGACATATGGACCCACACAACCAACCTCACTCTGCATGGTCAACAGTATTGTTTTCAGTACTGCGCCATTACCTTTAAGCATATGCAGTTTTCTTTCAGTGATGCAACATACTCAAGGTCATGTACATTCATGCATCTCTCTCCAACTGTTCATGCTGTGCACGAGGGAAGATGGTTAAAATATTTTGTCCTTTTATTCCCAAACTTGCTGTTTAACACATTTTTCCTTTTACTCTGAAACCTAAATTTGCTAATAGCACCTAGACAGATTACGAACTGTGACCCATTCCTTCTACTGAGATGACAGCTACAAGGAAAGCTGTTTTCCAGGAGAAGTGTTGCAAGGATGCTTTGTGAGTAGGGTGAAAAGGATCATGCATGAGACTAGAGAGTACAATATTAAACTCCCAGGGATATGAGGATGCTTAATGGGAGGAAAAGTTTGTTTCAAACCTTCTAGAAAATCCTTAATGAATGGAATTTTGAAAAAAGAGGTTTGTGAAGGACATTTTCTATAGGCAGTGAGGGCTGCCAGGCGAACTTTTATAGAGGAAAACTGCAAGCCAGAGTTTGCCAGATTGAGCAAGTATGGCAGTATGACGTACTTCTGGCAAGGTGTGGGGTCCACGTTCTTGGAGGAACATCAAATGCAGAATCTCTTCCTCTTGAAGGCATATGTGCAACGGGTGGAAGGCCGCTTAAACTTTTGAGGATGTCCATGCATTCCTTCAGCAGATTAACGTGTCCATAACTGTACAAGCTCAGGAGCCAAGCTGCCAAATTCAAGGAGGAGAGATAAGGGTGTAGTATCTGTCCTAGAACTTCGTCAGGAGGTCTGTCCTGCATGGCACCCTGAGATGTGGGCAGATGGACCAGTGAAGGAGGTCCATGAGCCACTATTGACGTGGCCACTCTGGAGCTATTAGGATCATCTTGGCTCTCGACTAGGACAGTTTGATAAAAACTGCTGGGAATTGGTGGAAAAGTAAAGACATTTGCTGGACCTGTCGATCCATAGGGGATTCCCAGGCATCCCCGATTAGTAATACCTCGAGACAAAGCTTTGGCATATTTTGTTTTCTACGGTGGCGAACGGGCCAATGGAAGGGGTGCCCCACAGATTAAATAAGTTGTGAATGACGTTGTGGTGCAAAATCCACTCCTGATTTTCTTGCAGAATCCTACTGAGAGAGTCTGCCTGAGCATTCTGCACACCTGGAAGATGTGTAGCCATGATTGTTAGATTCCTGGCTTTGAGGCATTTCCATATTGCCTTGGCTGAATGCGAAAGTGGTCTGGACCTCGTCCCTCCCTGCTTCTTGAGATAGTACATGGTAGTCTTAGGGTCCGTTTGTACAAGCAGGGAGTTGGTTTTGAAGGATGGATGAAACGTTTTTAGCGCAAATTGGAGTGTGTGTGTATGGCTCCAGAAGGTTGATGTGCTATGTGGACTCTCTCTCTGACCAAGTGCCCTGGATCTGGAGGGTGTCCATGTGAGACCCCGCCCCCCCCAAAATAAAAGTGAAGTGCACATCACTATTGTTTGTGTAGGAACCTCCTGATGAAAACATCCTCCAAAGCAGGTTCTTTGGGGACCACCACCACTTCAGGGACAGCTTTCCATGACAAGATAATATCCTGTACTCCCAACTGCCAGTCAGCTGGTCCCACTGGTCCAGGAGACATTCCTGCTAAGGTCACATGTGGAGATTAGTGTTAGGTGTGAACAAGACGCAGGATGAGTCAATGAGAGAGGATATTGTTCTCACTGTTGGACGGCAATCTGTCATGAGAGAGTGACATTTCCGAAGGATCGATAAACATCTCTCTTCCGAAGGATACACTCTTTTCTGTAATGTGTTAATGGTCGCTCACAGGTAGTGCAATGTCTGAACCCGGGACAGAATTTGACTTGTTGAGGTTTACTTGTAACCCTTAAGTTTCTGAAGAGACTCTAAGTCCAGAAGTAGTGAGCTTCTTGAGATGTGGACGTCTTGATCAGCAAATCGCCTAGGTAGGGGTAGACAGTAGGAAAGTACCCTCGTTTTGGCATGGTTACTCCCACTTTTTGCCTGATGACAGTATGTTTTGACTGTGTTCACTGGGATCCTGCTAACCAAGGCCCCAGTCACTCTGCTCTCTACCATTTAAACTTGGTTGCTTGGACCACAATCACCACACATTTGGCATACTGGTGCCCCCTTATAAGTCCCTAGTATATGGTACTCAGGACATTGGGTACTCAGGGGTTCCCCATGGGCTGCAGCATGTATTATGCCACCTATGGGAGCCCAGGTAAAATGGGTCTGCAGGTCTGCCATTGCAGCCTGCGTGAAAAGGTGCATGCATCCTTTTCACTTCAGGTCACTACACCAAGTCACTCCTATGGTAGACCCTCCTAGCCCTGTGCGTGAGTACCTGTGTGCATGTGCAGAGGTGTCCCCACAAACTCCATCTCCATTTTCCTGGACTTTGTGCATGTGGAGGCACCATTTTACCAGTGTACTGGACATAGGTCACAACCTATGTCCAGCTACATAATGGTAACTCTGAAACTGGGCATGTTTGGTATCAAACATGTCAGAATTATACCCAGCTACTGTTTCCAGTATTGGTTATATGATTCCATGCACTCTGGGGGCTACTTAGAGGACCCCTAGCATTCCCCCTACCATCTTTCTGGGGTTTTCCGGGCAGCCCAAGCTGCCACCCCTCAGGCAGGTTTCTGCCCTAATGCAGCTTGACCAGCTCAAGCCCAGGATGACAGAACAAAGGATTTCCTTTGGGAGAGGGGGATAAACCCCCCTCCCTTTGGAAATAACTGTTACATGGCTTGGGAGGGGTAGCCTACCCAAACCACTGGTATGCTTAGCAGGACAATTGGTGCCCTCCTTGCAAAAAATAGTTTGCACCAGGTCAGGGACCTCCAGTCCCTGCTCTGGCAGGAAACTGGACAATGGAAAGGGGAGTAACCATTCCCCTGTCCATCACCACCCAAAGGGTGGTGCCCAGAGCTCCTCCAGAAGGCCCCTTGATTCTGCCATCTTTAATCCAAGATGGGGGGGGGGGCCCTCTGGAAGCGTCTGAGTGGCCAGGTCTGGAAGGTGACATCACAGCCCCCTCCTGATAGGTGGTCACCTGGCTAGGTGACCAATCCACCTTCCAGAGCTATTTAGGGTCTCCCTCTTGGGTAGATCCTCAGATTCAACATGCAAGACTCCAGCAGGAATCCTCTGCAACTTTTAATTCGATTTCTGGCCACTGTAACAGCAACTGGACTCCACAGGAAACTGCAGTTACAGCAGCGACTCTGCTCTGCAACATTGTTTCTCCGGCTCCTTCCAGCAACTGCAACATTTCCACGGCTATGCATCCTCCGAGGGCAGCAGGTCTTCAGCCTGCACAAGAAGCAAGAAGGAATCTCCCTTGGAGTGAAGGAGTCACTTCCCTGCATCTGCAGACACTAACTGCAACGACGACCGACTGCGTGGATCTCCATTTATCCTGAGTAGCGTGGATCCTGCATCACGGGTGGTGGTCAGGAGTGGTCCCCTTGGTCCTCTCCGACAGCTGTCCAACTTTGGTGAAGGTAAGTCCTTGCCTTCCCATGCAGGACAGTACCCCAATGGATCACGTCTCTTGCAGCTACCAAGGCTTGTTGGTGTCTCCTCCAAGGGATCTCAAGGATTCGTGAAGACCCAGCTCCCAGCACTCTTCCATGTGACGCACAGCCTCCTGCGTGTTTCTCCTACGACGTGGGTTCTCTCCTCAGGTGTGCTGTGTGGGCCTCTGCAACTCCTGGGCTCCTTGCCTTCGGGTCTTCTGCAGGGGCTGCTTCACCTTCTTCAGACCGTCTGCACTGCCGAGGGTTGCCTGGGACTCCCCCTCCGTAGGTTGAATCCCTCTGAACCTTGCTGATCCCCAGCAGCTCCACTTTTCCTCCAAACGCAACATTTGTCTTTGCCAAGGCTTGTTGGTGGTTTTTCCACACCACAGACTGACTGCAATCCTTCATCTGGCCTGGGACATCGACTGCATCACCCAGGAACTCTTCATCTGCTCCAGTGCTGCATTGCTGACTGCCTTTGTCTCACCATCGACCAACTCCTGCCACCACTGGACACTCCAATTTGAACTGGACTTGGTCCCCTTTTTTTCCAGGTCTTCCTCTTCTGGGATCCACCTTTGGTTTCTTGCAGTCTTGTCTGGGTCTTGCAATATCCTTTTCTGAAGCCCTTTGGGTTGGTTTGGGGAAAACAAGTAACTTACCTCTTTCCTCCTGGTCGGTGGGGGGCACGCTAGTACTTACCTTTGGGGTTTCCTAGTACCGCCAGCTCCCCTCTACCGATTCCACTTCCCTGGGTGGGGACCCGACCTTTGCATTTCACTTTTTTAGTATATGGTTTGGTCTCCCCCCTGGGCCTTCAGTATTGCCTATTGCTTTTTACTGTTTTCTTTTGCTTTTTAGGCCAATTTTGGATTGCTACTGTACATACAATAGTGTGTTTACTTACCTCCTATTGGAGAGTTTCTATCTGATATTTTAGTATTTGTTTCACTAAAATAAAGTATCTTAATTTTTATAACACTGTGTGGCTCTTTCAAGTGTGTTGTTGCTGTGTGACTACAGTGGTATTGCATGTCTCCTAGATAAGCCTTGGATGCTCATCCACAGCTACCTCTGAAGAGACTGGCTTCTAGACACTGCCTACACTTCACTAATAAGGATATCCCCGGGACCTGGTATAAGGTGATAATACCTTAGGTATTATCAACACACCAGGCCAGCTTCCTACATAGACAAAGAATGTGTTTTTTCCTCAGATGGGCAGCCATCACTGCAATGCATTTCAAGAATGGTCTGGGAGCTGACTTGAGACTAAATGGAAGGACTTCGTACTTATAATGGTTTCGGAAAGATTTTCTTTGTTCCCTGGGCCTCTCTAAGCCGACTGCCTTTAGTGTCCATCTACATCTTCATTCTAGCCATTTCGTCATCCATAAGACTTCCAAACAGACTGGTGCCAGGGAAAGGGAGATTTATTATTATCTGTTGTGCTTCTGGTTTGAGAGTACTAAGGAGCCAAGAATGTCTGTGGAGAGTGACTCGGAGGCAATACTTGTGTGTTGCTAAAATGGATGAGTCTGCTACAGCACTAATAACTTGATTGGACACCACTGAATCTTCATTTAGGATTTCCATAAAATCCTCTCTCTCCTATACCTAGGGAGGTGCTCGGCCAACCGTTGCATGGATTACCACTGCGACCTATCATATCTGCCTAGAAGGGCAGTGGCACTGGTCGCTTTCATGGCAGTTGCTTCAGAAATGCCCACTTTATGACCTACAGAGTCCAACTTGCGACTTTCCTTCTCTGGTGGTACTGTAGAGGTGGGAGTAGTGCCATGTTGTTTCTTCGTCGCTACTTTAGTCACCGAATCTAGTGTAGGATCTGCCGGAGGAAAGTAAGATCGTGCTCTGGAGGGCGATACTTCTTTTGAAGTCTGGATGGGGCCGGTATAACTGAGGCCAGAGTCAGGAAAGGATCCATGGCTGGTTCAAGGACCCCTGGCACCAGTGAAAGCAGTGGTCGAACTAGTGTTATATGCTGAAGTGTCTTGAAAACAACTGAAGTTGTAGTGGTTGGAGTTGACATGAGCATATTTAGGTTTTCAGATGCCCTCACAAGCAGCTCTTGAAAAGTTGTGGTGTCATCCACCAGTGAAATTTGAGCTGGTGGAGTAAGACAGTGTTGGAAGTTGGCTCTGTATATATTATCTCAAAGTGAGAGATAGTGTGCACAGAGTCCAAGGGTTCCACTTAGAGGTTGATAGTGGAAAAATTAGATAATACTAATGCTCTATTTTGTGGTAGTGTGGTCGAGCAGTAGGCTTATTAGAGGGCAGTGTTAAGCATTTGTTGTACACACACACAAACAATAAATGAGAACACACACCCAAAGACTTAACTCCAGGCCAATAGGTTTTTATATAGAAAAATATTATTTTCTTAATTTATTTTAGAACCACGAAATTCAGAATTCAAGTAAATATATAAATTGTAAGGTACTTGGCATAGGTAAGTATGGAACTTTGAAGTAAAACAATAATGTACACAGTTTTGGCAAAAATGGCAATAAGCTATTTTAAAAGTGGACACAGTGCAAAATCAATAGTTCCTGGGGGAGGCAAGTACAATTTAGTTTAGCAGGTAAGTAAAATACTTACAAACTCAGTCTCCGGGGCAGAGACAGCCCACTGTTGGGGGTTCAAGTCAACCCCAAACACCCAGCACCAGCAACACAGGGCCAGTCAGGTGCAGAGGTCAAAGAGGGGCCCAAATGACGTAGGTGCCTAACGCGACTAGGGGTGCTCCGGTTCCAGTCTGCTAGCAGGTAAGTACCTGCGTCCTCAGGGAGTAGACCGGGGGGGTTTTGTAGAGCATAGGGTAAGGGGGGAGGGGGGGGGGGGGGAGGGGCACAAACAGGCATATGAAATACACCCTCAGCAGCACAGGGGCGGCCGGGTGCAGCGTGCAAAGTAGGTGTTGGGTTTTAGATAGGAACCGATGGAGGGACCCGGGGGTCATTCTGGTGATGCATGCAGGGCACAGGGCTGCTTCTCTGGCCAGCCACCGACTGGGCAAAGATGAGGGCCGCCTGCTGGTCACTTCTACACCGGTAGTCAGTTTCACCCGGGCCTGGGGGCTGTGGGTGCAGTGCTTCTTCCAGGCATCAGGTTCTTTGTTACCGGGCAGTCGCGGTCAGGGGGAACCTCTGGATTCTCTCTGCAGGCATCGCTGTGGGGGTGCAGGGAGGTAGTCTCAGGGTGTCCACATCGTTTGAGCTGCCTAGGTGTCCTCCCTGCAGTGTTGGTTTCTCTGGACATGAGCCAGGGGCGCCGGGTGCAAAGTGTTGGGGACTCACACTTCCGGAGTGAGGCTGGAGTCCCTTTAAAGAGGGGTTCTTCTTGGTTTTTCAGACAAAGCCGCTGTCCTCTGGAGTTTCTTGGTCCTTTGGGTTGCAGGGCAGCCCTCGGAGTCTTTCAGGTCAGCAGTCCTTGTTTCAGGATGTCAGGAATCTGATTTCCTGGGTTCAGGGTCGCCCCGAAATACTGAATTTAGGGGTGTTAGGGCTGGAGGGCAGTAGCCAATGCCTACTGTCCGTGAGGGTGGCTACACCCTCCTTGTGCTCCCTTTGGGGAGGGGAGCACATCCCTATCCCTGTTGGGCTAAATCCTCCAAAACAAGATGGAGGATTTTCCAAGGAGGGGGTCACTTTCAGCTCTGGTCACCTTAGAGGTGGACCTGGCTGAGGGGATGACACCCTCCTTGTTTTTCTCATTAACTCCCTGGACTTGCTGCCAAAAGTGTGGGTCGTGTCTGGGGGTGAGGGGGGAGGAAGGGATTAAGGGGGGGGGGTGGGGGGGGGGAGAATCCACACTAGTTAGAGAGTCCTGGGGCATTGTAACACGAAGCCTGAGCCTTTGAGGCTCACTGCTAGGTGGTACAGTTCCTGCAAGAGGGGGGTGGGGGGGAAAGCACCTCCACCCAGTGCAGGCTTTGTTTCTGGCCTCGGAGAGCACAAAGTCTCTCCCCCCAGGAGGTCAGAAATTCATCGCTCAGCGGCAGGCTGGCACAGACCAGTCAGTCCTGCACTGAAGGATTGGCTAAAATACAGGGGGCATCTATAAGATGCACTCTGTGTGCATTTTGTAATAAATCCAGCAATGGCATCAGTGTGGGTTTATCATTCGGAGAAGTTTGATACCAAACTTCACAGTATTCAGTGTAGTCATTATGGCGTTGTGGAGTTTGTTTTGACAAACTCCAGTACCATATACTTAATATGGCCACATTGTATTGACAACTTCCAAGAATGGACTTAGACAAAGTAGGGGCATATTGCTCATGCAGCTATGCCCTCACATGTGGTATAGTGCACCCTGCCTTAGGACTTTGAGGCCTGCTAGACGGGTGACTTACCTATGCCACAGGCAGCATTTTGTGTGCATGGCATCCTGAGGGGGATGCCATGTCGACTTTGCCTTTTTTCTCCCCACCAGCACACACAATCTGCAATGGCATTGTGCATGGATTAGGTAAAGGGTCCCTTAAGGTGGCATAACACATGCTGCAGCCCCTGGGGACCTTCCCTGGTCACAGGGCCCTTGGTACCACTGGTACCTTTTACATGGGACTTATGTGAGTGTCAGGGGTGTGCCAATTGTGGAAACAATGGTAAATTTTTACGTGAAAGGACACTGGTGCTGGGGCCTGGTTAGCAGGGTCCCATCACACTTCTCAGTCAAGTCAGCATCAATATCACGAAAAAGGTGGGGGTGGGGAAGGTGTAACTGCAACAAGGAGTCATTTTCCTACAGTGTCAGTGAATATCTGCTAGCTGAAGGAAAGGTTGTTTCAGTGGTCGATTGGAAGGATCAGGAATGCGAGTGGTGAGAATGATGCCCATGGCGGTTAGCCGATGATAACCTTGACCTATGTCGGTTCCTAGTTGAGTGATGGCGCAACCTTGATCAGGGAGTGTCCTGTGATTGCGTGAGTGGTGCCGGTAAAGGAGGCACATTTGGAGTTGGCTGTGGAGGTAGTGGTGGAGGCAAAGGAGGAGACAGACGTGGAGGAGAATATGAGGCTGGAGGAGAACAGGGCTCAACCCTGGAGGAAGGAGAGTATGTCCTGAAATATTCCAAATCAGGAGAGGAATAAATGAGGTTCCTCTTTTTCCTTGCCTCCTGTAATGTTACAGATGGTGAAAGATTCCTTGACGTCAATCTTCTATGCCTCAACAGCGATCTCCTGTGATGCCTCAACATTGATATACTCATTGACAGCAGCGTCTCGATGTTGATGTTGCCTTTGACAGTGATTTATGATGGCGTATCGGCGTTGATGGGGACCCTGACGGCGAGTGATGATGTCACGGTATAGATGGATTTCTCTATGTTGAACGAGGCTTGTGTGTCGACTCGTCATGTGTTGGCGTTGTTCTTCACAGATTCCTCAACGTCAAGCCTGCTGACGGCGGCTAACAGGTAGACGCTGTACCTCTCATCGATGTCAATCCTCCCGAAGACTGCCAGGACCTGTGTCTTTTCTGCACAGTAGTTTTCTTTCTGAAAACAAGAGAGACCGCTGTCAGGGCCCTGGTAGAGGACTGACCTCCTTGCCTTGAGATACCATCTTCAGATGAAGCTTGCTGTCTTCACTGCTCTTCTGTGCCATGTAGTCGGAATTTCTCCCTGTTTATCAGGGTTAGTCTGGAAAAAAGCCTTGCAGTATTGGCAAGAGTTAGGAGCTTGACTTGAGGGAAGGCTAATTATACAGACTTTGTTGGGAGTCTGTTTTGGCCTTCTTTCTATCACAGGCAAGGCCACTTGTCAAACAAGGATGGCATTTTGTTTGACTAAAAATTGTACTTTTCAGTCAGAAAAATGAAGCAACTGCTGGTGAAAAATGAAAAGAGTTGAGCAAAACAGTTCTCAACAAAATCCTCACAGATTTTGTTGCGATTTTTTTTTTTTTTTTTTAAAGGTCAAGTTCAGTGCTCCAGGATCTTGTCAGCAGGGGCCGGAAAAAAGAACTGAAGCAACTGTCACCTGCTCATCAAGATGGGATACTCGTGGTCTCTGGCTCCTTAAAGACATAGGCTCTATTTTCACTCATATAATGACACCCTATGGGGCTACACTGTCCTAGGTTGCTTCATCTCTGTTACTCCAAAAAAAGGGTTTGTGAAATACATTTATACTATTTTTACTAAAACATCGAATTATATATAGATGTAATCATGTAGTCCCTTTTCTGAACCAAAGAGGAAGATTTGAGGCCATTGTAGGCTATCCCTGTAAACTGCATAATAACTTTCTCCTAAGTGACTCTGCAGGCCTTCCCGAAGAAAGGCGACCATCTCCAATTAAGAGGATATATTATGAAGAAGTGCTCCGAGGTCCCTGCACGTGGGCGGGACTATTTAGTGCTTATGACAATATTGGAAATTCCCCGATTTTTTGGGGGGTAACTGGCTACATATTTGTTTTCAATGTGTCACAGCAACAAACAAAAAACAACATTCCTAAAGAGAAGAAGCTAAACAGCTTGTTGCAAAGAAACACAGCAATGTTCAGTCTAGACACTCAAGTAGTTCCCTCAACGAGATCCCTGTGAATTCACACTCTGCAAGCAAACTATCACCCAAGAACATCAAACTAATTATGCACTCTCAATGGAAATGTATGATTTACACTGGTGTTGCACACTTCTGGGTAATAAGCATAAAGCATCCTTGTATGTTGGTAAGCAAGGACATGGAGGGATTTCCTTAAGCGATAACACATACGGCTATCTGCATAGAGCTCGCTCCTGGTGTATTATGTAACCTTTGCTGTTGAAGTCATATGGCTTCCTAAGATGACTGCCTGACCTTAGTGTAGCAGAATCTGAAGTGAAAATCATGTCAGGCAAATTCAAACTATTCAGCCTGAGAAACACACAAGAAGCACTAGGACTAAATTGATATCTGCAAGTAATCTTTTAACTAACTGTACCTTGAATGTTCCAGGTTCCAATGCACTACCTAGGTTCCAATGCACTATCTAGGCCAATGGAATGCATAGACATTCTAATCAACACAAGAGGACAAAATGTCTACTAATGAAATGCAAAGCATTGGCTGGTTCAAATCAAGACTACCAGCTTCCAATGGAGGAAAAAAACCAGACAAATTATAAATTAGTCCTAGCAAACGTGTTTACCATTAATATAAAGGCGAACTGCAGTGTCCTAAGGAACATACCATGCATTAACGGACAATCACATCTAAATGAAAAAGGCATCTGCTCTCATACTTAAAAAGCAAGTGTTGCATCCTGTGGGTCAACACTTGCTTACCATGTTAGTGAGAGTGTGTACATTTGAGGGATACCAAATCCTCATAGTGCTTTTTGAGGAATAATCGCTTGTTCCCACACAGCATATTAGAGAGAAGCTTCCATGTGGAGGTCAATGTCACCGCCATACACTAAACTTTAGAGATGAGGCTTTTATTATTGTAGGTTGCTGATTTGCTATTCTAGATGCTGCAGTGAAGATAAATCAGAAGTTTACTGCATGGTCCTACAAAAGTTCAAAAAAAGCTACTGGAAACTCTCTGCCAAATAATTCCTAAAATCAGACAGACCACCATCTTGTTCACTACAAAACAAAAAGGAAGACCATTTGGATAGTGCCCCTTGCATGGTTACTGAGTGGCAGAAGAATGTGAAACATGCACACGCATCCTAGCCAATAGATTAGAAAATCTACTGCAAGAACTAAAGTAGCCCAAACAAGCAATTAATAAATATAATGAACAAGAAAAGAGCTAGTGGATTTAAAGAAACAGAATCTCATCCCGAGAGAAATATTTTGATTTAGAAAGGGTAAGCACAACAGGTTAGGTTTTTAAGTGCTTTCCTCACTGAAAATTATGGATCTCAATAGAATTTTAATAAAACTGATCTGAGCCAAGCATAATCCCGGGATGATAACAATATAAATCAACTTTCACAGGATGCTATTAATAATATACAATATCAGAGCAAAGTTGAAGGAGAGTGGGGGGGACTATCAGTCCCAGATGCAGTAATATGCCTACTGACATCAAACCTAAAGAAAATACCGAACTGGTCACCTGAAAACCGATGTCTTGCAATAGTGATAGACCAAGTAGTTCTATTCCATTCTACAGTGGTACAAATACTGGCTTTAAGGCTCCAGAAAGGTTCAAACTGATGCTTTTCCATCAGTTTTACCCTAAACAGAATTGCATTAAAACGGCCCATCAAGTTCTACTTAAATACGGATATCTTCCAGATTGACCACATTTACCACCAATCTCTAAACTACTCTGTAGAACATGCATGCAAATCACATGTAATATTTGAAATGGAGCGTTATGAACAATTGAAAGGTGATTAAGACTATAACAGCATAGTTTTCAGGTGTGATAGATTATTTTTTAAGTTTAAAATTAGTAAACTAATCACAAAAGTTGGAGACGGCCTACTTGACTAGTTTATAAATTAAGAAATCTGAATCTGTCCCGACCTAGATGGTTGTTCAAAATAAGAAATTTACAAGCAACTGAAGAAATAAAAGCTTGAAAATAAGTAACGGAAATATAGTGATCTGAGCACCATATTAGAGGGAAGTATTCAGGGGACGTCAACCATAGCAGATCCTCAATTATGGAGAAGTTCAAGTCATCTCAGCCATGGCAATAAATTGCTATATAAAGGTAGTGTGAGAGCTAAAGGAAGCTTCTTTACTATCTAATAAAGTCATTAGAAGTAACCAAGGAATATATAAAACCATGAAAACAGAATTCTTACTCTCGAAACATTGCATTTATGTCTTTTCATTTAGGTTTTTGTGCTCCATTGCAATGTAAACAGAATGATGTGTTTATTACTTCAAAGAAATGAATATTATCATGTAAGAATCAATTATTTATACCAGATTTTTGCAATAATTAAGAAATTCCCAATTAAACAATACATCTAATGTTTGTACTGCGTTGTTCATACCACTAATGAAACATTATGATATCCCTTATTTTCATTACTTTTAAATACTATTACTAGCACTAGAAAATGTTAATGGTTCAGATAGTGACTCCACTCATTCTCACCTCCTTATCCATTCTGTTTCCCTTTCCCAGAAAAACCTTTGTGCAACTTTGAGTTGGCTAAAACTAGAGGCTAATATGCACCCACCATAAAAAGCCTGATTATATCACAAAAATTCAGGTCTGCGCTTCGCACAAAATGAGAAGGCATTTATAAACCAACACTGTTAACCTGGGATAATACATTACTTATTAACTATTTATTTTTTTAATATGTAAATAATAGTATTAGTCCAGTGCTTTTACTCGTCCATTACGTTGTCTAGCAGAGAAATAAATAAAATCTTTAAAACAAAAACACACTATTTTTGAATCCTTGCTAATCTGGATTCAAAAGGGATAATGCTCAATGAACAGTGCAATTTATGTCATGCCTAAGTAGCAAAATCAAAGTTAGAATTTTTACAGACTTTCCCATTTTGTTTGCTGTACTGTATTACCATACTATGAAGAATAATGATGCTTTACATCCTGACTCCACACTCTCATTTACAGAGTTTAACCACAGCAATACATTCAGTTCATAGATAAAGAATGGTTTCTTATCGCAGTCTTTAATGGGACTCTCCATTTAAATCTAAAGCACTAAATAGTCTTGCCCATGTGTGGGGTTCCCGGAGCAGTTCTTTCAAAGTTACATCTACTTCGCCTTACTTCAGAAAGGCCAGGAAACATAACACACATGTTAATTTTTTTGAGCCTTAAAAATAGGCTATGTTGCCAATGTTTATGGAATTACTTTAAGGTTTAGCAGGAAAAAAGGGACATACCCTTAAAATAACAAAAATTAAAAGTGATCTTTAAAAAGATCCATCACAAACACTTTTTGCTTCTTTTAAATTAAACCAAGGAATATGGAAAATGGCACTTACCCAGTGTACATCTGTTCGTGGCATGTTCCGCTGCAGATTCACATGCTGTGCATTATCCTGCCATCTAGTGTTGGGCTTGGAGTGTTACAAGTTGTTTTTCCTTCGTAGAAGTGTTTTTGAGTCACTGGGTTGAGTGACTCCTCCTCTTGGGTTCCACTGCGCATGGGCATCGACTCCATTGTTAGACTGTTTTCCCGCAGAGGGTAAAGGAAGGAGTGATAAAGTATATAGGTACAAAGTAAGAGATGTCCATGCTAATGTAAATGTATATACATATGTACAAACGTTTGTAACAAACAACAACAGGCTTCCGGGGAGAAGGGAGGGTGCATGTGAATCTGCAGCACTACATGCCACAAACAGATGTACACTGGGTAAGTGACCTTTTCCGTTCAATGGCATGTGTAGTTGCAGATACACATGCTGTGCATAGACTACAAAGCAGTTTGTCCTCCCATATATTAGCAGTGTCTAGCCTGTAGGAGTTGAAGTTGTTTGAAATAATGTTGTTAGAACAGCTTGATCTACTGTGGCTTGTTGTTGTGATAATACGTCTACACAGTTGTGTTTAGTGAACGTATGTGGTGTTGGCCATGTGGCTGCTTTACATATTTCATCCATTGGTATATTCCCTAAAAAAGCCATTGTTGCACCCTTTTGTCCTTGTAGAATGTGCTTTAGGAGTAACTAAAATCTGTCTTTTTGCTTTAATATAGCAAGTTTGAATGCATCTTACAATCCATCATGCTAAACCTTGTTTTGATATGGGATTGCCTGTATGTGGTTTTTGAAAAATGACAAATAGTTTAGTTTTTCTAAACGGTTTAGTTCTGTCTATATAGTACATTTTGATGTCTAATGTATGTAGAGTTCTTTCTGCTACAGAATCTGGCTGTGGGAATAAGACTGGCAGTTCCACTGTTTGATTTATATGAAATGGTGATACAACTTTTGGTAGAAATTTTTGGTTTGTTCTTAGTACAACTTTATTCTTGTGTACTTGGAAGAAAGGTTCTTCAAGAGTTCAGGCTTGCATTTCACTTACTCTTCTTAAAGAAGTAATTGCCACTAGGAAGGCAACTTTCCATGTTAGAAATTGAATTTGGCATGAGTGCATAGGCTCAAATGGTGGTCCCATAAGCCGTGTAAGCACTATATTTAGATTCCAAGAAGGAACTGGTGGTGTTCTTGGTGGAATGATGTATTTTAAACCTTCCATGAAAGCTTTAATAACAGGAACCCTAAATAAAGAGCTATGTTGTATATTTTGTAAATATGCTGATATTGCAGTAAGATTATTTTTTATTGAAGAAAAAAGCCAAGTCTGATTTTTGTAAATGAAGTAAATAACATACAATATCTTGTATTGATGCTGTAAGTGGGTCTATATTTTTGGATTGACAGTAATATGCAAACATTTTCCATTTGTATGCATAGCACTGTCTAGTAGAGGGTTTTCTTGCTTGCTAAATAACTTCCATACATTCTGATGGGAGCTGTAAATATCCAAACTCTATGACCTCAAGAGCCAAATTGCTAGATTGAGTTTTTTGGGATTTGGATGCCTGATTTGTCCTTTGTTTTGTGTCAACAAATCTAGTCTGAATGGGAGTGTGGTACTACTGAGAGATCTAATAATGTTGTGTACCACGGTTGACGTGCCCACGTTGGTGCTATGAGTATCATTGTGAGTGAAGTTTGACACAATTTGTTGAATAGAAACGGAAGGAGTGGGAGGTGGGAAAAGCGTATGCAGATCCACAGAGCATTCCCCTTGGATAGGGGATGTGGGTGCCTGGATGCAAAGTTTTGGCATTTTGTGTTTTCGCTTGTTGCAAACAGGTCTATGTTTGGAGTTCCCCACTTTTGAAAGTATTTTTGAAGTACTTGAGGATGAAGTTCCCATTCGTGAGTTTGTTGGTGATTTCTGCTGAGTATATCTGCCAACTGATTGTCTATTCCTGGAATGTATTGAGCCAATAGATTAATTTGATTGTGGATTGCCCATTTCCACATTTTTGGGGCTAGAAGGGACAGTTGGGATGAATGTGTTCCTCCCTGTTTGTTGAGATAATACATGGTTGTCATGTTGTCTGTTTTGATAAGAACATTCTTCTGTGTGAGAAGAGGTTGAAAAGCTTTGAGTCCTAGAAAAACGGCTAATAACTCCAAGTGGTTTATGTGTAGCAGTGTGTGTTTGAGATCCCATTGTCCTTGAATGTTGCGATTGTTTAGGTGAGCTCCCCAACCAATCATTGATGTATCTGTTGTAATTATGGTCTGAGGCACAGGGTCTTGAAATGGCAGCCCCCTGCTTAGATTTGTGGAATTCCACCACTCTAGGGACATGTATGTTTGGCGGCCTAGCAACACTAGATCTTGAAGTTGACCGTGTGCCTGTGACCATTGTTGTGCAAGGCACTGTTGTAAGGGCTGCATGTTTAGTCTTGCGTGTAGTACAATTGCAATAGATGATGCCATCATTCCTAAAATTTTCATGACAAATCTAAGAGTGTATTGTTCATTTGTTTGTATTTGTGTGATTATATTTTGGAAAGCTTGTATCCTTTGTGTATTTGGATATGCTAGAGCTTGCTGAGGGTTCAGTATTGCACCCAAATATTGTTGCATTTGTGCTGGATGAAGGTGTGATTTTTGGTAGCTTATTGAGAAGCCTAGTGTGTGCAAGGTTTGTATTACATAATGCGTATGATTTTGGCATTGTGTATGACTGCTTGATTCTATTAGCCAATCGTCTAGATATGGAAAGACATGTATATGTTGTCTTAGGTAGGCTGCCACTACTGCCAAGCACTTTGTGAATACCCTTGGCACTACTGTTATTCCAAAGGGCAACACTTTAAATTGGTAGTGTTTTCCCTGAATGACAAACCTGAGATATTTTCTGTGTGCAGGATGGATGAGTATGTAAAAATACGCATCTTTGAGGTCTAAGGCTTTTATGAAAGTTTGTTGTTGTTTTTGTAGTAGTGGGATGACATCCTATAAAGTTACCATGTGAAAATGTTCTGACAGGATGTAAAGAATGAGGAGCCTGAGGTCTAATATTGGCCTGAATTAGAAGGTATAGTGAGTAAACTCATGTTCCTATTTGAGACTGTGGAACTAATTCTATTGCTTGTTTGAGTAGTAGAGATTGGACCTCTTTTTGTAACAGAATCGTGTGTTCTGTGGATAGTTTGTGTGACCTTGGTGGAATATTTGGAGGAGTGTTTAGCAATTCTTGGCAACAGCCATTGTGGATAATTGACAGCACCCAGATGTCTGTGGTAATATGTTGCCAATTTGTGTGGAACAGTTGTAGTCATCCCCCCACAGGAGATGTGTGGAGTGGAAGGGAATGAGGAAAGTCACAGTTTTGGGTGCTGTGGAGGCTGCTTAGAGGCCTGAAATTTCCCTCTATTTCTGGGGTGTTGTCCTCTATATGTGCCCCTAAAAGTACCACGTTGGTATTGCCATTGGTAGGTTGGCTTTCTCTGTGAGGTGGATGCCTCTGAGGTCTGTGTTCTGAAACCACCTCGAAACATAGGTTTACGAAAGGGCCCCTGATATGGTGCAGAGTAGAGTGCACCTAATGCCTTTGCTGTGTCAGAGTCCTTTTGCAATTTTTCTATTACTGTGTCTACTTCTGGGCCAAAAAGATGTTTTTTGTCGAACGGCATGTTCAACACAGCCTGCTGTATTTCTGGCTTGAATCCAAAAGATCGGAGCCATGTATTCCTGCATATAGTGACTGCAGTGTTGACACTCCTAGCAGCGGTATCTTCTGCAACTAGGGCAGATCTTATTTGATTATGTGTAATGGTTTGCCCTTCTTCCACTACTTGTTGTGCCCTTTTCTGGTGTTCTTTGGGGAGATGCTGTATTATGTCTTGCATCTCGTCCCAAAGGGGCTCTGTCATATCGAGCTAATAGTGCTCGCAAGTTGGCTTTTCTCCACTGATTAGCGGCTTGGGATGCAACTCTTTTCCCTGCAGCATCGAGTTTCCTGCTCTCTTTATCAGGAGGGGGTGCATCTCCTGATGACTGACTATTTGCTCTCTTCCTGGCAGCGCTAACTCCCACAGAATCAGGAGGTACCTGGTGGGTGATATAATCAGGGTCAGAGGGTGCAGGTTTATATTTTTCTCTATCCTAGGGGTTATGATGCATGCTTTAACAGGTTCACTAAGGATCTGATCGGCATGTTTTATCATGCCTGGGAGAGTCGGGAGGCCTTGATACCTAGAATGTGTTGAGGATAGAGTGTTAAATAAGAAATCCTCTTCTAGGGGCTCTGTATGCATGGTAACACCACCATGACATGCTGCAGCCCTAGCTAGGACTTGGTTACAGACAGCACTATCCTCAGGTGGTGAAGGTTTAGAGGGATAGCTGTCAGGATCATTACTTGGAATACTTGGACTGGTAGGAGGAGAGGTAGTTAGGTGTGGAGAATGAGGAGGAGAGTTAGGAGGAGAAGATTGAGGAGGTGGTGGTTTCTCCTTCTGCTTTGGCACTTTAGCTGGAGGCTGCATAGTGTCCGATTCCTCCTGAAAAGCTAGCTTCCTCTGTTTCCAAAGGAGGTGCTGTCAGAATTCTCTCTGTTTCCTTATGGATGTGGATCCTGGATTGCCTTTCATCCAGAACTTCTAGAATTGGTTGTAGCTCTAACTCCTCTTCAGACGTTTTGTGGCTTTCATTCAGTCTCTTTGAAAGTCCATGCTCCTCTGTGTAAGTTGGCCTTTTCGGCTACGAAGCATGCTTTTTTGGGATCGAAAAAGATGAGGACAACTAAGGTTTCGGCTCTGAAACTGGTTTTCGAATTTTTGACTCTGAAAAGTGGTGTTTAGTGGAGTCGGAAAACGGAGCTCTTTGTTGTCTAGGATGTTTTCGGATGAGTGGCCTTTTTCGGTGCTGAACTGTGAAGTTGGTCACCAACAGTCTTTTTTCTGGCCGAGCCATGGCCTTCCGGCAGTGGCGTACCCAAGGCCATGTCCTTTTTCTTTTGTGAGGGTGCAGGGGCAGATTTACTCTCATGTTGTCCTGCTGGGACTGGTCTGTCTTCTCATTCCTGCTCGGACTCGGAATCTCGGACTGAGACTGCGGTCTGCATCAATTCTTCCTCTTCTACGTCGAGATACTCACCGCTCTGCGACACCATTTAGAGTCTTCTCGCTCTTCGGCCCTTAGAGTCTTTTTCGATCGGAAGGATCATCAGGCCTCACAGTTCTCTTCCTGATGGTTTGGGGAAAGGCACAGGTTGCAAACCAGATGCTGGTCTGTGTACAGGTACTTCGCATGGCACAGAGGACAGATAGGAATGGAGTCTGATCCAAGAGGCTTTCACGCAGTCGGTCTGAGTTGGACCCCCCTAAGGGCAAACAAAGTTGTTTTCCCAACGGTAGTGATGTGTCGATGGAAGATTATAACCCGGATCTACACAATACCGACGAAAAGAAAGTTTTACAATGTTTTCCAAATCGAAATCTCGGAGCGAGAGGAAACACGTCCAAACCCGACGGCGGAAAGAAAACAATCTAACAATGGAGTTGATGCCCATGCGCAATGGAACCTAAGAGGGGGAGTCACTCGATCCCATGACTTGAAACTACTTCTTCGAAGGAAAAACAACTAACAATCCGAGCCCAACACTAGATGGCAGGATAATGCACAGCATGATGTGTATCTGCAGCTACACATGCCATCGAGAACACACACACACATATATATATATGGAAAATGTCACTTTCCCAGTGCACATCTGTTCATGGCATGTTGCGCTGCAGATTCACATGCTGTGCACTGTTCCTGCCTTCTAGTGTTGGGCTCGGAGTGTTACAAGTTGTTTTTCTTCGAAGAAGTCTTTCCGAGTCACGGGACCGAGTGGCTCCTCCCTTTCGGCTCCATTGGGCATGGGCGTCGACTCCATCTTAGATTGTTTTCCCTGCAAAGGGTGAGGTAGGAGTTGGTGAAGTAAGGATACTAGAGGAGCCCATGCAATGGAGTATATCTGTATGTACATATAGCGTTGCAAAGGGATATTTATTTACATATTTACAATTTATAATTTTCATGCAACTAAAACGGCTACAGACTCCCGGGGAGGTGGGAGGGCGCATGTGAATCTGCAGCGCAACATGCCACGATCAGATGTACACTGGGTAAGTTACATTTTCCATTCAATGGCATGTGTAGCTGCAGATACACATGCTGTGCACTGACTCCAAAGCAGTTATCTCCCCAAAAGCGGTGCTTAGCCTGTAGGAGTTGAAGTTGTCTGAAATAATGTTCTTAGTACATCCTGTCCTACTGTGGCTTGTTGTGCTGCTAACACATCTACACAGTAATGCTTAGTAAATGTATGAGGCGTAGACCAAGTGGCTGCCTTACAAATCTCTGTCATTGGTATATTACTAAGAAAAGCCATTGTGGCACCTTTCTTTCTAGTGGAGTGTGCCCTTGGAGTAATGGGTAATTCTCTTTTAGCTTTTAGGTAACAGGTTTGTATGCATATGACTATCTATCTAGCAATGCCCTGTTTGGATATAGGGTTACCTGCATGTGCTTTTTGGAAAGCTACAAAATTGTTTCGTTTTACTAAATTGTTTTGTTCTGTCAATGTAATACATTAGTGCTCTTTTTATGTCTAACGTATGTAATGCCCTTTCTGCTACGGAGTCTGGTTGTGGGAAGAAGACTGGGAGTTCTACCGTTTGGTTTAGATGAAACGGCAATATGACTTTTGGTAAGAACTGTGGATTTGTACGGAGAACCACCTTATGTTTATGTATTTGTATAAAGGGTTCTTGAATAGTAAACGCCTGTATTTCGCTAACTCTTCTAAGTGAAGTGATGGCTATTAGAAAGGCTACTTTCCAAGTTAAAAAGTGTATTTGACAAGAATGCATGGGTTCAAATGGTGGGCCCATGAGTCGTGTTAATACAATATTAAGATTCCACGAAGGCACTGGTGGTGTCCTTGGGGGTATGATTCTTTTAAGTCCTTCCATAAAGGCTTTAATGACTGGGATTCTAAAAAACGATTTTGTATGTTTAATCTGCAGATATTGCAGTGAGATGTATTTTAATGGAAGAGAAGGCTAGATTGGACTTTTGTAAGTGTAGTAAATAACTTACAATGTTTTGTGTGGAGGCTTCTAGTGGCGTAATCTGATTAGCCTGGCAGTAACAAACAAATCTTTTCCATTTGTTAGCGTAACAATGTCTGGTTGTGGCTTTTCTTGCTTGTTTAATGACCTCCATACACTCTTTAGAAAGGTTTAGATATCCAAATTCTAAGACTTCAGGAGCCAGATTGCTAGGTTGAGCGATGCTGGATTCGGGTGTCTGATCTGTTGTTTGTGTTGTGTTAACAGATCTGGTCTGTTTGGTAGTTTGATGTGAGGTACCACAGATAGGTCCAACAGTGTGGTGTACTACGGTTGGCGAGCCCACGTTGGTGCGATAAGTATTAGTTTGAGTTTGTTTTGACTTAGTTTGTTTACCAGATAAGGAATGAGTGGGAGAGGGGGGAAAAGCGGAAGCAAATATCCCTGACCAGCTGATCCATAGGGCATTGCCCTTGGACTAAGGGTGTGGGTACATGGACGCGAAGTTTTGGCATTTTGTGTTTTCTTTTGTTGCAAATAGATCTATGTTTGGTGTCCCCCAGCGGTAGAAGAGATCTTGTAGAATCTGGGGATGTATTTCCCATTCGTGAGTTTGCTGTTGATCTCGACTGAGATTGTCGGCCAACTGATGTTGAATGCCTGGTATGTATTATGCTATCAGGCGAATGTTGTTGTGAATTGCCCAATGCCAATTTTTTTGTGCTAGAAGACACAGCAGTGACGAGTGTGTCCCCCCTTGTTTGTTTAGATAGTACATTGTTGTCATATTGTCTGTCTTGACAAGAATGTGTTTGTGGGCTAGAAGTGGCTGAAACGCTCTTAATGCTAGAAATACCGCTAGCAGTTCCAAGTGATTTATGTGAAGTAGTTTTTGTTGATTGTCCCATTGACCTTGTATGCTGTGAATGTTGGGGTGTGCTCCCCACCCAATCATGGCAGCGTCTGTTGTGATAATGGCGTGAGGCACTGGGTCTTGAAAAGGCCGCCCTTTGTTTCAATTTATAGGGTTCCACCATTGAAGCGAAGAGTGTGTTTGGCGGTCTATCAACACTAGATCTTGGAGTTGACCCTGTGCCTGCGTCCATTGTTTTGCTAGGCACTGCTGTAAGGGCCGCATGTGTAGCCTTGCATTTGGGACAATAGCTATGCATGAGGACATCATGCCTAGTAGTTTCATCACAAACCTTACCGTGTACTGTTGGTTTGGTTGCATGCTTGATCTTATATTTTGAAACGAATGAACTCTTTGTGGACTTGGAGTGGCAATTGCTCTTTGTGTTTTGAGTGTTGCTCCCAAGTATTGTTGTAGTTGGGATGGTTTTAAGTGTGATTTTTGGTAATTTATAGAAAACCCTAGTTTGTGTAGAGTATCTATGATGTATTGCGTTTGAAATTGACATTGTTGCTGAGTGTTGCCTTTTATTAGCCAATCGTCCAAATATGGGAATACGTGCATGTGCTGTCTCCTTATATAAGCTGCTACTAAGGCTAGGCATTTTGTAAATACTCTGGGGGCTGTTGTTATTCCGAACGGTAGCACTTTGAATTGATAATGTTTGCCTTGTATTACAAGCCTGAGGTATTTCCTGTGAGATAGATGGATGGATATGTGAAAATACGCATCCTTGAGATCCAGTGTTGTCATGTATTCCCCTTTTTTTAGTAAGGGGAACTACGCCCTGAAGTGTTACCATGTTAAAATGGTCTGATTTGATGAGGAGATTCAGTGTTCTGAGATCTAAGATAGGGTTTAATGTTTTGTCCTTTTTTGGAATAAGGAAATACAGGGAGTAAACGCCTGTTCCCTTCTGGTGATAGGGTACTAGGTCTATGGCTTGTTTTTGTAGCAGTGCTTGGACCTCTATTTGTAATAGGTCTAAGTGTTGTGGAGACAATCTGTGCGGTTTGGTGGAACATCTGGAGGGAATGTTGTGAATTCTATGCAATAACCATGTTGGATAATTGACAGGACCCACATGTCTGTGGTAATGTGTGTCCAATTGTGGTTGTATTTGGTTATCCTCCCCCCCACTGGTGATAAGTGTTGGGGAAGTGTGACATTGAAGTCACTGTTTGCTAGGGCTTGGTTTGGAGGGCTGGAATTTCCCTCTTCCTCCTGTGAATTGTCCTCTGTAGGAACCACAAAACCCCCCTCTCTGGTACTGCGACTGGTAGGAGTGATTAGTTTGGGAGGTGGATGGTTCTGACGTCTGTTGTTGAAACCCCCCCCAAAACTGTGGTTTCCTAAAAGTTCCTCTGTATTGTGAGGAGTAGAGCGCGCCCATGACTTTGGCCGTGTCCGTGTCTTTTTCAATCCTCGATTGCAGTATCCACTTCCAGCCCAAACAACTGATGTTGATTAAATGGCATATTCAGTACCGCCTGTTGTATTTCTGGTTTAAATCCAGAACTTCGCAGCCATGCATGCCTTTGTATTGTTACAACCGTGTTTACAGTCGGTGCTGCTGTATCTGCAGAGGCTAGGGCAGACCGTATTTGATTGTTCGATATGGCCTGTCCCTCTTCAACCACTTGATGGGCATGTTTTTGGTGTTCCTTGGGCAAATGCTGGATGAAGTCTTGCATTTCGTCCCACTGTGCCCTGTCGTAGCGGGCAAGTAGGGCTTGTGAGTTTGCAATTCGCCATTGATTGGCTGCTTGCGACCCCACTCTTTTCCCCGCTGAATCGAATTTTCGACTCTTTATCAGGGGGTGGGGCATCCCCTGATGATTGTGAATTCACCCTTTTTTTTGCAGCCCCCACAACCACGGAGTCCGGAGGGAGCTGTTGCGTAATAAACACTGGGTCTGACGGGGCGGTTTATATTTCTTTTCGACCCTTGGCGTGATGGCCCTCCCTTTTACAGGCTCTTGGAAGGCCTGTTGTGCGTGTTTGAGCATGCCCAGTAGCATTAGCAAAGTTTGGTAGGATGCATGCGTGGATGCCAGAGTGTTGAACAGAAAGTCATCCTCCACCGTTTCCGAATGTATTGTTACGTTGTGGAACGTAGCTGCCCTGGCTAGTACTTGCGTATATGCTGTACTGTCCTCTGGTGGTGAAGGCTTGGTTGGATAACACTCTGGGCTGTTGTCCGATATAGGTGGGCCGTATAGATCCCAGGGATCCGCATCATCTAGAGTCATCCCAGTATGTGTGGGTGACTGCGCCATCGGTGTACCCACGGGTGACAAATGTGGTGATTGCAGTGGGGATGGCTCTGGTGAGAACTGTGGTGGTGGTGACTTTTCTCTAACCACTTTGGCTTTCGGTTGCATCTGAGTCTCTTAAAAAGCTAGTTTTCTTTTAGATTTGAGTGGAGGGATGGTTTGTATCTTCCCTGTGTCCTTCTGGATTTCTAACCTTTTTTGTGTTTGGTCATGTTCTTCTGAATCCAGATCTTGCTCAAATCTGTGCCTTTCTTTGAGTTGCATCGAAAGCCCTTGGTCCTCAGTGTAGTAAGGGCGTTTCGGCTCCGAAGCCGTTTTTTTCGGTACCGAAATTCCCAACAAAATTGTCTTTTTCGGTTCAAATAAGCTTTCCGAGGCTTGACTGACTCGATTACTCGGTGCCGACTTTTTCCAGTGCCGGATTCTCGACCGGAGTCGGATGTTTTCGGCAAATCTTTGGCCTTTTTCGGTGCCGATGTTATTTGATCACCTTCTTTTCTGTGGGTTGAGCCATTGCCTGCTGGCGGTGGCGTCTCTGTGGCCTTGAGTTTTTTGGTGTGACCCTGGGTGTGGGACGGGGCAAGTGTACTCACTGTTTGCCGCGCCATCGAGGGTCGATAACAGTCAGATTCATCAGAGTCAGATTCCTTTTTTTTTTTATAATTTTTTTTTTGTTTTTGTAATTTGCTTTTAAACCCGGACATAACAAGTCCGGAGAAATAATCCGAGTCCGATTCTTGGATGGAAATTCTCTCTTCCTCCTCGACGTTGAGTTGTTTCGGCTTCGACGCCATTTGTAGTCGTCTTGCGCGTCGATCCCTTAAGGTCTTCTTGGATCAAAACAATCAGCAAGCTTCACAAGTATCCTCTCTGTGTTCGGGCGACAAACAGGTTACAGACCCGGTGCTGGTCTGTATAAGGATAGTTGGCGTGACACTTAGGACAGAAACGGAAGGGGGTCCGGTCCATTAGTTTTGGACGACGGGTGTGGTCAGGCTGACCAGGCCTAGTTGAAGTGCGGAAGCCCCGAAGGGCCGCCGAAGCGGTCTTGATGTCTGTGCCGATGTGATAAACTAAACCGGTGCTGAACGTAAACAATACCAACGATTTTTCGATTCTTTTCTAAGTTTCCCGATTCGAAATACGGAACGAAGAGGAACACGTCCGAACCCAATGGTGGAAAGAAAACAATCTAGGATGGAGTCGCCGCCCATGTGCAATGGAGCCGAAAGGGAGGAGCCACTAGGTCCCGTGATTCGAAACGACTTCTTCGAAGATAAATTTGTAACACTCAGAGCCAACACTAGATGGCAGGAACAGTGCACAGCATGTGTATCTGCAGCTACACATGCCATCGGACATATATATATATATATATATAGCGCAATGTAGCCTGTATACGCTGCAGCATTGAAACAATGTAAATAGGACACAATGCCTTTGGACTTAGTGTCCCATCATGCCCTGTAGGTGGCAGTTTACTCAGTTCTTTTTTCTGACTCCTGCTGATAGGATTCTGGAGCAGAGCTGACTTTTTGATTTTTTTCCCCACAAAAAAAGTGGAGCACCACATTCGGCAAGATTCCCTGACTGATGAGTCATATGGAGGGCAATGAGAGACTCCAGCCTCTACCAGTGCCGCTAAGTCACGCTCTGAGGACTCCTGCAGAGATCCCCTGAGAAAGAACTTTAAGAAACAATTCCTTATCTATGACCTGAATGTATATGTTACCGTTCACCCCTCTGTAATGCAATCTAATGCATCTAATGGAAAGTAAACGTTTACCCAAGCATGCATGTAAAACAGACATTACTGGAGGGACAGGGACAGCCAAGGTGCACTTACAAGGATTCAAGTTAGCCCAAATAACAAATTTTCAAACAGACGAGGCTGTAGCAACAGAAGGAGCGGAAACAGTGGTGGCTCTGAACGACAATGGCGCCTTGACAATTGATAAGCAGCAATCTGGCCCAGCTGCAACGTGACAAGAACTTCAGAGGTGCACAAACAGAGGGGTCTGGAGAGGAGACCTGTGAAAGGGAGCCTGTTCCTTGCTTCCAGGAGAAGGGTTTGGCCTGCTGACTGACAGGATCTGTCAATGAGGGGAACACCCCTGAGCTCAAAGCACCTGGACTGTGCACATAAGAGTTAGGTAGGTGAGAGCTAGCCAGCCCGTAAAAATGAATTCTGCCGTCTTCCAGCAGTGCCAGACCCATTTGAGTGGAAATCAAAGCAGCCTGGCCACAGCTGCGACGGGTGATAGGGGAGGAGGACTGCTATCCTTGTTGGTGAGACAAGGCTACTGCTGTCACCATCCTCTGGAGCCACAAATATGCTGTACACGCTGTTGCATGGTTGGCGAGAACTATCTTTGGCGACAGACAGGACCCTTAGAGTATCCTCTCAATCGTTCATGGAACTGACGTGGCCGAAGATAGCAAGCTCAAGGAGCATAACGTAGCAAGGCTGTCTTTGAAGAGTTCACAACACATGATCAGCTTCTACAAAAAGCCAGGAGTCAGCAAATATACTATAAAACATGAGCTGTCCATTAAACCAACATGTAGTCCACACAAAAATAGCCAGCATAAAACAATGCTACAAGTGGTAACATTTCTGAACGTAAAACTTGGGAGAAAGTAAAAATTGCCATAACTAGTATTACATCAAAAGAGAATGAAAATTGTCAGAATCGCCAAAGCTTTAAAAACAGAAATCAAGCAATTGGAGTTCAATCACAAAGATGTATGATGAAAAATAAGTATAAAGGCGCTATTTGCTCCACTGATATTACAGTGCACCGATAATGTGAAAGCAGTGTGTATAAAAGGCAGGGGGAGATGGCTCAAAAAAGTTATGTTAGAATATGATCTTATACAGATGACTGCATACAATTAATTCAATGGTCAATTGCCCCTTTTATCAACGCTTTGATCCCACCAAAAGTAGGGTTTCATCACTCGGACAAAATACTGAGTCACACGTACCACAACAAGGAGGTAGCTTAAGTCCATATCAAACAAAAGGAAGTCAATCCAACAACTACTGAAGTTCAAGACTTCAAAAATACATCAAGCCAGGTCCGGAAGGCAATTACCGGGTTACTGCAAGAAGATTATTGCAGGCTAAAAATCTTTGTAAAAAATAAATCCAAAATTAAGAAAAGGGCTCCTATTAAGGCTGTGCAGTGGATAGCAAACCGGGATGAAGAGACAAGCACTGGAAGGCATCAGGAACAAAAGCAGCTCTAAGAGATCAAGCCAAAAGGCTGCTGCCTTGGATAAATGGCATTGCAGCAAGCACAACAGGAATCTTGAGTCAAATTCAATGGATTTCCTTAACATTAGTCTTTTTTCCTGTTGCATCTCCAGGGAATTATCAAGGCAACTGGTGTTTTGTAAATCTAACTATATATAGGCCAGCATAAGTTAAATGAGGAGGAATACATTATCAGCTTCTTTGTCATCAGGAAGGTTTTCTAGGACCTGGACTGTGAAAAAGGCCAATCCAAATAAGGACTCAAGCCTCCAGTGGTAGTGGTGCTGAGTGAGTGGTACTGCCTGGAAATCTTTAAACGTTTGGGGCTGTGCCTTGGTTAGCTCATAACAGTACACCGGCTGGACATGGCCCGATGTCAGCACAAGAGTGCTTTGGTCTGGCAGGCCATGAGCACTCAAATGGTCACTGCATCTGAATTTCTAACTGGTAGGAGAAAGCACATTTAAGGTTTCTAGGTAGAAAGATAACAGAACGACCTTTGAAACCTGCTGTCAGATCCTGCCCTTCTGTCTTTATTATTTTAAATATGTTCCTCAGATTGATTGAGATGAACTATAGTATCCACCATCCTATTCTCCACATCCAAAACATTTATCTTCATGTTTCCCAACCATATGCCCACTGCTGCACATGCCTCTTAAACACCAAGATTTTTTGTAAGAGGCCTTTAGCAGTGCCATCTTTGCCTTTAGTCAGCTCGCCAGCTGTAGGAAGTTGGCTCTGTATGTACTTTTTCAAAGTAAGAAATAGTGTGCACAGAGTCCAAGGGTTCCCCTTAGAGGTAAGATAGTGGGAAAAAGAGATAAATCTAATGCTCTATTTTGTGGTAGTGTGTTCGAGCAGTTGGCTTATCAGAGGGTAGTGTTAAGCATTTGTTGTACACACACAGGCAATAAATGAGGAACACACACTCAAAGACAATTCCAGGCCAATAGGTTTTTGTATAGAAAAATATATTTTCTTAGTTTATTTTAAGAACCACAGGTTCAAGATTTACCATCAATACTTCAAATGAAAGGTACTTCACTTAGGTATCATAGGAACCTTGAATCAGCAAAATAGCATATACAGTTTTCACAAAAATGGCAATAAGCTATTTTAAAACTAGACAGTGCAAATTTCGACAGTTCCGGGGGAGGTAAGTATTTGTTAGTTTTGCAGGTAAGTAAACCACCTACAGGGTTCAATGTTGGGTCCAAGGTAGCCCACCGTTGGGGGTTCAGGGCAACCCCAAAGTTACCACACCAGCAGCTCAGGGACGGTCAGGTGCAGAGGTCCAAGTGGTGCCCAAAACGCATAGGCTTCAATGGAGAAGGGCGTGCCCCGGTTACAGTCTGCCAGCAGGTAGGTACCCGTATCTTCGGAGGGCAGACCAGGGGGGGGGGGGGTTTGAAGGGAACCAGGGGGGGACACAAGTCAGCACAAAAAGTACACCCTCGGCAGCACGGGGGCAGCTGGGTGCAGAGTGCAAACAGGCGTCAGGTTTGCAATGGAGTTCAATGGGAGATGCAGGGGTCCCTTCAGCGAAGCAGGCAGGCAAGGGGGCGGGGGGCTCCTCGGGGTAGCCACCACCTGGGCAAGGGAGAGGGCCACCTGGGGGTCGCTCCTGTACTGGAGGTCGGATCCTTCAGGTCCTGGGGGCTGCGGGTGCAGTGTCTTTACCAGGCGTCAGGTTCTTAGAAGCAGGCAGTCGCGCTCAGGGGGAGCCTCTTGATTCCCTCTGCAGGCATAGCTGGGGGTGGGGCTCAAGGGGGCCAACTCTGGCTACTCACAGGGTCAAAGTCACCGGGGAGTCCTCCCTGTAGTGTTGTTTCTCCGCAGGTCAAGCCGGGGGCGTCGGGTGCAGAGTGGAAAGTCTCACGCTTCCGGCAGGAAATGTGCAGTCTTTTAAAAGTTGTTTGTTGCAAAGTCGTTTCTTCTTTGGAGCAGAGCCGCTGTCCTCGGGAGTTCTTGGTCCTTTTAGATGCAGGGTAGTCCTCTCAGGCTTCAGAGGTCGCTGGACAGCGCGTCGCTGTTGCAGTTTCTCTTGAAGTGGAGACACAGGACGGTAGGGCTGGGGCCAAAGCAGTTGGTGTCTCCGTCTTTTCTGCAGGGCTTCAGGTCAGCAGTCCTCCTTCGTCTTAGGTTGCAGGAATCTCTCTTGCTAGGTTCTGGGAGCCCCTAAATACTCAATTTAGGGGTGTGTTTAGGTCTGGGGGGTTAGTAGCCAATGGCTACTAGCCCTGAGGGTGGCTACACCCTCTTTGTGCCTCCTCCCTGAGGGGGTGGGGGGGCACATCCCTAATCCTATTGGGGGAATCCTCCATCTGCAAGATGGAGGATTTCTAAAAGTCAGAGTCACCTCAGGACACCTTAGGGGCTTGTCCTGACTGGCCAGTGACGACTCCTTGTTTTTCTCATTATCTCCTCCGGCCTTGCCGCCAAACGTGGGGCCGTGGCCGGAGGGGGAGGGCATCTCCACTAGCTGGAGTGCCCAGGGGCGCTGTAACAAAGGGGGTGAGCCTTTGAGGCTCACCGCCAGGTGTTACAGTTCCTGCAGGGGGAGGTGAGAAGCACCTCCACCCAGTACAGGCTTTGTTACTAGCCACAGAGTGACAAAGGTACTCTCCCCATGAGGCCAGCAACATGTTGGTGTGTGGCAGGCTGGCAAAACTAGTCAGCCCAATCTGGAAGTCGGGTATGTTTTCAGGGGGCATCCTTAAGATGCCCTCTGGGGTGTATTTCACAATAAAATGTACACTGGCGTCAGTGTGCATTTATTGCACTGAGAAGTTTCATACCAAACTTCACAGTTTTCAGTGTAGCCATTATGGTGCTGTGGAGTTCGTGTTTGACAGACTCCCAGACCATTTACTCTTATGGCTACCCTGCACTTACAATGTCTAAGGTTTTGCTTAGAAACTGTAGGGGCATAGTGCTCATGCACCTATGCCCTCACCTATGGTATAGTGCACCCTGCCTTAGGGCTGTAAGGCCTGCTAGAGGGGTGACTTATCTATGCCATAGGCAGTGTGAGGTTGGCATGGCACCCTGAGGGGAGTACCATGTCGACTTAGTTATTTTCTCCCCACTAGCACAGCACACACAAGCTGGCAAGCAGTGTGTCTGTGCTGAGTGAGGGGTCCCCAGGGTGGCATAAGACATGCTGCAGCCCTTAGAGACCTTCCCTGGCATCAGAGCCCTTGGTACCAGGGGTACCAGTTACAAGGGACTAACCTGGATGCCAGGGTGTGCCAATTGTGGAAACAAAGGTACAGGTTAGGGAAAGAACACTGGTGCTGGGACCTGGTTAGCAGGCCTCAGCACACTTTCAAATCATCACCTGCCATCAGCAAAGGCAAAAAGTCAGGGGGTAACCATGCCAAGGAGGCATTTCCGTACACCAGACTAACAACATCTGCAAACCTCAGGATTCCTAGCATCTATCTCTTAGAGCACATAGGGGTTTCAATACACTCAGTCTCTCTCTCAAAGAGCTTTTGAGGTTCCCGCTATAATGTCCTCCACTGTGGAAAAAGAAAAAGCTCAATACCTGTGAACAATCTGTCCCACCAACCCCAGCACTCATTTTAAGGACAGTATTCTGCTGAAAGAGTTTGCACAAATCCTACTTACTCAGCGAATATTCTGAAATGGCAACACTCAAACCAGAGCGTTTAAATACATGAATAAAACAAACATCAACAAAATCATTCATTTTGCCAGGTATGCCTCAAAAAGTGCTTTCTTTATCTTCACTAACACGCAGGAAAGGCACGCCATGGGCTGAAGTAGAGAAAGCTACAAAACAAACAGCAGCAGTGAAAGTCAAAGCACACTCTTCCCTTATGAAAAGAACAGAAAGAACTTTGAATGATAGCAGAGTAAGACTTCCTCACTGATAGACACGTCAGCTCTTGGCATACTTTCTATTGTCTTTTTGGCTTCTGACCTGTTTTTTTTATCCTGTGCTGAATTTCGTTTTTGATGGCATTAGGACTCTGGGCACTTTACCACTGCTGGTCAGTGCTAAAGTGCAAGTGCTCTCTGTCTAATTGGGTTTGTTGATGGTTTATCCATGATTCACATATCTGATTTACTAGTTAGTCCATAGTAACATGCACTGTGTGTGCCCAGGCCTTGTAAATCAAATGTTACTAGTGGGCCTGCAGCACTGATTGAGCCTCCCACATAAGTAACCTGGTACACATGCATCAGACCTCAGAGTATCCACCATCTTATTCTCCACATCCAAAACATTTTTTTTCATGTTCCCCAACCATATTTCCACTGCTGCACACGCTCTTTAAACACCAAGATGTTTTGTAAGTGCCCTTTAGCACTGCTTTTTTTGCCTTTAGTCAGTTTGTCAGCCTTTCAACATCTACAAACCTCAGCGTTCCTAGCATCTTTCTTGCAAGGCCCATCTCTCCCATAGGTTAACATGAGGATTGCCTTGACCTGTCTTAAGTGTAATTTCCAACTGGGAGCATATAGAGATGGGGAGTTTGGGGTCTCTGAACTCACAATGTAAAAATACACCTTTTGGTGAAGTTGGTTTTTAAACTAAGTTTGAAAAAGCCACTTTTAGAAAATGGATATTAACCATTCTGTGCCTCTGTCTGGCTGCGAAATACACGTTTGGGTCAGGCTGACATTTGGTCTGTTTGTGAATTCACTCTAGACAGTCACACTAAGGGAGCTGAGGTGTGCCCTGCATATCCTGATGGGTCTTCCTGGTCTATACTGGTGGGAGGAGCGGACACTTGCACCTGAATAGGGCTGTGCCTAACCTTACACAAAGCAGTCTTGAACCAACTGGAGTGCGTCTGGGGCGAGGGCAGGAAAGGCAGGGTCTTGTGCTCTTCAAGGACTTTTCTTTGAAGTTTGCCTACTTCAAAGGCAGAAATGAGTATAAGTACTGGACCTCATAGACCACAACTTTAGAATCCTTCTGGACTGAGGACATTTTGCCAGGAAGAAGAGCTAGATGCTGCAGGAGGGACTGACACTCTGCCTGTTTCTGTGCTGGCCTGCTGCATCTGTCCTAGAAGTGAAAAGAATGGACTTTGCTTTCTACATCCTGCTTCCAAAGGCTCTCCAAGGGCTTGGACTGAGCTTGCCTCCTGTTAGAAGTCCCAGAGACATCAAAGTCTTAATCTGCCAGCATCCAGGCTCTCTTGCTGAGAGTCCTGACTTCACAGGTGGTGCCAAATCCAGTTCCTTGGCTCTTGGGAGTGAGTGCTAGTGTAACCAAGAAGAAACCAAGTACATCGACTTCAGAGCGACTTCGGAACCGGCACCACTGTCCAGCTCCACGAAGATGCCTGCACCAAAGAGGTGGTCCACGTTGAGTGCAACAACCACGTCCAAAACCGCAAGCTCGTCGTCACTGTAATACCTCCGAAGTCCCCACCACAGCGTGAGTTCTGTGTCACCGACGTCTGTGACACCCGTTGTGTGATTGCGACACCGCAAAGTCGACGCCTCACGTCTTGACCTGCTGGATTCCTCGACCCCCGCCGGATTGTAAGGAACAGACGCCTCGCCACCGACGTCGCATCCCCTCCTCTGAAACAATAAGGAACCTGCACCTCACCTCCTCTGTCTTGCGGTAAGGAACCAACACCTCACCTTCACGGTAGCAGTAAGGAACCAATACTGCACCGACTCCAGCAACGCCTCAACCCCCCAACTCCGTGCACCATCTTTGTTTCCTCCTTTTCCAAGGTACTGTGCCGGGGATCCATGCAACTCTGTGACCGGCCAACACACTCTTGCAAGTAGTGCTGAGCGGTGGGAGCTAATCCGTCAAGACACAATAGCCCCAGTTGGAGCGATCGTGTTTCTAAGCGCTTTAACAAGAATTCATCTTTAAAAATGTGTATCTTTTACATGTGTATGTTGGATTTTTGTCGTTTTGGTCTTGTTTTACAAAGATAAATATTGGCTATTGTTCTAAAGTGGTGTGAAGCACTTTTGTGGTGTTTTCACTGTGTTACTGTGTGTGTGCACAAATGCTTTACACATTGCCTCTGAGCTAAGCCTGACTGCTTGTGCCAAGCTCCTAAGGAGCCAAGCAGGAGTTATCTTAGCTGTGTGGCTCCCTTACCCTGACTAGAGGGAGGGTCTCTACCTGGACAGGCTACAAACCTCTGCCAACTAGAGACCCCATTTCTAGCACTCACACATTAAGACTTTACAACAGAGGCGGCAGCAATACAAGGTTCAGTCATGTACAGAACTACATAGTTAAATGTATATACAATTGTTTCTATTACCCTGACTCTTCTCGCCCCCACTTTCCCACTTCAAGCTGGAGAATGGTGATGCAGAAACTCTAGCTGGCTATTTGGATAACAAGACAAATAGTAAACGAACAGAAAGGTTCAATAAATCAAAGACAATCAGGAGATGCAAGGCTGTGCCTGTCTGGGGTGCTGCTGGTACTCCCAGTAGGCACTGGAGTGGCAGCACCACTTAGCCACCAAGACACATGGAGTCCACATACTGGGTCCTGTTCTGAGCCACCTGCTCTCCTTGTGAGACTGTTCGTTGATTTTTTTTTCCTACAGCAGACTACATGGCTTAATGGTGAACAAGTGGACCAATCATGGTAAAGAAGACCATCTCGGCTTTGCATGTCCCCAAGGGAACATTTACAACAGAAAATGGTAGGCAGCAACACAAAACTAATGTAGCCCCATGGGACCATGCTTATCAGTCCTTGCTAAGTGTCTGCTCTGCTTATATTCTAGACAGGCTGCTTGTAGGCTCAATGTGCTGCTGTGTATGCAGGTAGAGGGTTGCTGCTGCAAAATTCACAATGGGACCATAGAGGAGCAGAGGAAATATTTGAAGTACTACGATCAGAGTTGCTTCTAATCGTGGTATGACACAACGGCCACTCTTTTCAAACATGAAGCAGGATAAGTGTACCATGCAAACAGCAATATACACTATGGCAGGATGCACATCAAATTAAGTGCTCTTTTTAAGGAGAAAGAAAATATGAAACTCACTGCTTGAATATTTCTATCCCACAGACAATTGTCAAAAATAAAAATCAAGTTAAAATATTGGGAAACAGACTAAATCACTCATTCATTCCACCATTCATTTTAGTATCAAGTGAATACCGTTACTCTTGCAAAAATCTGCTTTTTTGTCTACCAATACAGTTAGAAAAGCACAAATTGAAGAGAAGAATCAAAGAGGCATCCGGAAGATAGCAAAGCAAGACTGAAAGTCTTAAGGATGATGGACAGCTTGAATTGGCTATCCGAAGTCTGTAGCACTGAGATTTCTGCATATATGCTTATATTCTGTGTATCGTTTTAAAGAGCACATCTATTCATTTGGAAGACATTTGGAATCCATTAACAAGGCCTAAAACGACAGACTATGCTCTACTAAACAAACTATTTACAGGAGAGATGATCAGAATATGCTAAATGATTTCAATGCAATTGAGAAAAACAGTAAAGATAACTTTTCCTTTAGCCTAAGTATGGTATAAGGATGGAGTAAACATGCAACAGGATGCTATTTCCAACTTCTGCCGCCTCAACCTTGAAGGCTCTGCCACCACGCCTTTTATTGCTACTCTTCCGGAATAGCAACATTTTGTTATCCTAAGGTACGAACAGAGAATTTCTCAACAAAGAAGGGTCCAAAATTATCAGACATCGTGGAAACAAGACAGACTGACCAACATAAGTTTCCTGATGGGCAGACAGTGAAGTAGATTGAGGAAATACACTCATTTCTGCACAGTGAAAATGAGTTTCACAGTAGCATGTTGGATAGACAGTAATTTCAGACTCCTCTTCGTCGGTAGCCATAGGTAAAGTGAGCTCTATTCATGACTGAACAAGTGCATTTGCTACTGTAATAGTCTGAGGAAAGGAAACAAAACATTGGATAGGACTAATGGAAAAAAACAACCTTTAATCACTAAAGCAAAATGAAGAATGAAATCCAAATCTACATGAATCACCTTTTTAAGCGTTCTTCAAGCCTACATCAGTGCGGAGAGAACATATGGATTCGGCTTGTTACAGACTAGAACTCTGACAATTCACTAACCACTCAAATAAGAACCTTGAGTGAAACTGGTCTACTGACTTAAAACAAACATTACCACAATGCATCAAAAGAGCAAACTCTAGAACACTTGAAGATTAAAACAGAAAAAGGCATTATGTTGAAACCAAAAAATAGTAAGTTGTGAATAAAAAATATTAATAAGAATTAAAACATGAATGAACTTCAATAAAATATTTACCTGTGGGTGGTAGACGCTCAGTGATTTAACTTTGTGCAAAGGTAACAACACCTTTAATAAGAAAATTTTGTGCTCTTCTTTGAGAGGTAAGGCAAATCCATTTATTATGCTGTAAGATGAAACAGTTCTATTAATAAAGGTCTACATAATGAACAGTTATTTTTAACACTTTGAACACAAGCTAATAAATATCCATCTCAGCCCCTTACTTTCAAAGCATCTACAACCTATGAACCTTTATGGGAGGGAAGAACAATCCAGTCTTTGCTTACTTAAGAATATATGGAAGTAATTTATGGAGGAGAGCATTTGTATTGGACTTCTCTTTTGCTGACCAGGAACTAAAATGTTTCCATAGTAAAATAGTTGTTTTGGCGAACCCTTAGCTAGAGTGAAAAGGCCGCACAAGGATTGGTCACCTTTTCAAGCTCTGTAAAGCACATTTGTAAAAATATTTTTGATGCATCCATTGTGCCTGCTGCCAAATGAACCTTTATGGGAGGGAAGAACAATCTAGTCTTTGCTTACTTAAGAATGTATGGAAGTAATTTATGGGGGAGAGCATTTGTATTGGACTTAGTTCTCTTTTGCTGACCAGGAACTAAAATGTTTCCATAGTAAAATAGTTGTTTTGACGAACCCTTAGCTAGAGTGAAAAAGCCGCACAAGGATTGGTCACCTTTTCAACCTCTGTAAAGCACATTTGTAAAAATATTTTTGATGCATCCATTGTGATTCTTAAATGTAATACTATTTACCCAAACATTAGGCTGTCCTTGCAATCGGTCTTCTTCATGCGTGTAACCATGTGGAGCGCACGTTATGAATTTTCAGGTACTGATTTACTATTGTGCAATTCCTACTTTACCAAAAACTTTTATGAACTCCAAAGCAGTCTAATGTCATACAGAAATCAATCTTCCTGGAAAGCTGGATGTATATACAGATATTTAAGTAGCAAATAAATAGCTGAGTAGCAACAGTTGACTGTACAGGTGTACATCATATGGGGATTTACACAACTGAATTACACCATGTCACTATATTTCAAATATTTACAATTGCATTCCATTTTAAAGAAAACATGTTACTTACCTAGTTCGTGCCCTTTCTAGTGGTTATTTAGAACCACAGATTCCTGACAACTGAAATCCCCTAGGAGCTACAGTGGATCTGGAAACTTCCAACACTAATTGCTCTCCTAGTGCCGGTAGATGGCCTCACCCGATGCTGAAAGCGACTGTGCAGAGTAGACTATAGCCTGCACCCCTCCAAGCTCATGTCAGTTGATAACAGAGCCAACTGCACCCTTGAGCATTGTGTGCAGAATCCAACATGGAATCGTTTTAAGACCTAGAGTTCAACTTTAAAAGGAAGAGGGCAGGCAGTGAGTAATTAGAGGTTACCTAGGAGGCTAACCCTAGAAAGTGTCACAGATAAGAAACTTGTATCCCCTAAACGGTGGAGGGTCTAAGAAGTGGACTTTCTACTGGGAAAACCTGAGCGAGCAGGCAAAATGACCCCCTCTGCAGTTCATGGTGCAGTTGTATACGGATGCCCACGTACCCACTAGGCAGTGAACTCCACAAAAAGGAAATATGTTGCTCATTTGTAACTCAAGTTCTCCAGCATTTTTATCTTTCAGAGATAAATAAGTCTGAATTATTCTTTTCCCAATCGTTAGGCTGGAAACCTTTGGTAAAAATGTTAACATAGCAGTGTACCAACACTCAAGAACAATGAATTCCACCTAAGCTATTTAAATCCTCTTCACATGACAATAAAGGAACCAAACTCTAGCTAATCAGAGATCAGCAACCTCAGCACATTCCCCTGAGAGGCTTTTAACCTGACAGATTTTCTAACCCGTATATTTAACAATTGAAACCTCATGTAAAATAGGGGAGGAGGATTGGTTGCATTTGAATCCATGAAAGATACCAATGCTAGAGACCCGGTGAAACAGATAAGTAATTTCTTTCTGCATCACTGGGACTTTCATAGATTCATATGCTCGAGTTAAAATTACTAAAGCAGGAAATAGTGTGAGAACCAGAATGTAGACATGAGCCTTACCTTAAGTTAAAAAAAAAAAAAAGTTTCTTAGCACTGCTTGTCCCACTACCACTCCTTTTTTCACTTCTAGATCGATGAAGTATTCCTTTGTGAAAGCATGCATGTTGCAGCCTCACAAATGTCTTTACCATAGACTCCTGCAGAAACAACTTTCTTAGAAGCTACTGCCCTGGTCGAAAGAGCTTTGACTGATCTGATTTATGCAGTTTTGAGCTAACGTGATGCAGGCTACAATCCACTGTGCAAGAGTTTTCTTTGTTATCAGTTTTTTTCCATTTATTTGCAGGTCCAAAATCTACAAAAACCTGTTTAGTCTGAAGGAGATCTTGAGTGTTGTGTAGGTCAAATCATGAAGTGCAAAGCTCTTTCCGCTGGAATGCCTGGATTCGAACAAAATATTGGAAACATTATCTTTTGTTTCACATGGAACATGGCTGGTCCCTTAGAATTAATTCTGGGGTTGTATTTAAGGTCACTTTGGTACTGAAGAACAAGTTACTTACCTTTGGTAACACTTTTTCTGGTGGATACACTGACTACCTGTGGATTCCTCACCTTATGAATTCGATCCTTGCGCCAGCATCCGACGGGAAGTCTTCTTCCTAGCTGTCTACATCGACGAGGACGTCATAATGGCACGGCTCCGTGTGACTCCGTCTGACGTCAACGTGCCAATAAGAGGTCCCTGTCGGCGTACCAGCGTCAGTTTCACCTCACTTTTTTCGTGCCTTTAAAGCAAATAGGAGTAAACCGACTATGAGAATTGATAAATAATATAGAAAGATATACACACACAAAAACCTTGATCATTTAAACAATCCATTCTTATTGAGAGCTGGAATACATAAATATACAAAATAAATAGAGAAATATCACTATATACATATAAATATATGTGCGCTTTCATATATATATAAATATAAAAATATAAGAATAAATATTAATCTAAATACTGCAAGATAAGAGTGTAACCAGGCAGGCAACGGGGAGGCGGGAGGGACCGTGAGGAATCCACAGGTAGTCAGTGTATCCACCAGAAAAAGCGTTACCGAAGGTAAGTAACTTGTTCTTCTAATGGATACAACTACCTGTGGATTCCTCACCTTATGAATAGAGTCCCAAGCAGTACCGCACTCGGTGGTGGGTGCCCACCTGATTACACTAAGAAATCTTGCAATACCGAGCAAGCAAAGTGACCGTCCCTCCTCATCTCAAAGTCTAAACAGTAATGTTTCACGAAAGTATGGAGGGACGCTCAAGTTGCCGCTTTACATATATCCATCAATGGAACTCCCCTCGCCAAAGCCGAGGATGCAGATTTAACCCTAGTAGAGTGGGCCCTGATACCTTCAGGAGGGACCTTTTTTGCCAAAGAGTAACAGATCTTTATACACAAGATGACCCACCTGGAGAGTGTCCTTTTCTGTACAGCTCTGCCCTTTTGTTGACCAGCATATCCAACAAACAGCTGCTCATCCAAACGAAAGTCTTTAGTTCTTTCGAGATAAAAACTCAGGGCTCTCTTAGGGTCCAACCTATAGAGTCTCTCTTCTTCTTTAGAAGGGTGGGGAGGAGGGTAAAAAGCAGGAAGAATGATATTCTGCCCTAATAGAAAAGGGGTGACAACTTTCAGCAGAAAAGCAGCCCTGGTTTTCAGAACCACTTTATCAGGGAAAAACACAGTGAAAGGAGGCTTAACGGAGAGCGCCTGAAGCTCCCCAATCCTCCTAGCAGAAGTAATCGCGATCAAGAAAACAGTCTTGAAGGCTAAATATCTCAATGGAGATGAATGCATGGGCTCGAAAGGCGAACCCATTAAGAATGTTAAAACAAGTTTAAGTCCCACTGAGGCATGTGAAAAGGAGTAGGAGGAAAGCTATTCACCAAACTCTTAACGAACCTATGTACAATGGGAGACTTGAATAAAGACGGCTGATCCGGAAGGCAAAGAAACGCCGACAGAGCTGCCAAATAACCCTTAACTGTAGCTATAGCACAGCCTTTCTTCGCCAAACTGAGAACAAACAAAAGTACATCTGAAAGATGGGCCTTTTAAGGATCTTTTTGGTTCTCTCCACACCACAACACAAATTTTGCCCACCTTCCGGCATAAATAGACTTAGTGGAGTGTCGCCTGGACGATAGTATAACATCCACTACATCCGGTGGGAGAGAAAAAGAACTCAGGTTGCCCCGTTCAATCTCCAGGCATGAAGGTGCAGGCTCTGGAGGTGGGGGTGTAGAACCTGCCCCTGCGATTGAGAGAGGAGATCTGCCCTGAGCGGGAGACGGAGCAGAGGGCACAGAGAGTTGAAGTAGGTCTGTATACCATACCCTTCTCGGCCAGTCCGGTGCTACCAATATGACTTGGGCCCGGTCTTGACGAACCTTCCTCAAAACCTGAGGAATCAAGGGTATGGGGGGAAACGCATAAAGCAACTGGCCGTTACAGGACATCTGAAACGCGTCCCCCAACGCCCCTTGCATCGGATACTGGAGGCTGCCGAATAACGGGCAATGCGCGTTCTCCCAAGTGGCAAAAAAATCCACCTGAGGAGTACCCCACATCACGAAGATGTGGAGGACTAGATCCGGATGGAGACGCCCCTCATGATCTAATGAGAAGTGGCGACTGAGAACGTCCGCACGTAAATTCAACACTCCAGCCAAATGATTTGCCATCAAGCAAATCTGATGGTCCAGAGCCCAGGACCAGAGTCGTAGGGCTTCTCGGCAAAGAAGATACGACCCCACTCCTCTCTGCTTGTTTATATACCACATCGCAGTAGTGTTGTCCGTCAGGATCTGAACTTACTGACCGCGAAGGGAAGGGAGGAAGGCCTTGAGCGCCAAACGTACAGCCCGCAATTCCAACAGATTGATATGCAACATCTATTCCACTGGAGACCAACGACCCTTGATCTCCAGGTCCCCCAGATGAGCTCCCCACCCTAGAGTGGAAGCATCCGATATCACTGTGGCCACCGGAGGTGGTAGTGAAAACGGTTTTCCTTGGGAAAGGTTGCCGTCCACTGTCCACCAATGAAGATCCGCTACAGCGTCCCTGGAGATCTTTACTGAATCCCTGAGATCCCCCTTGTGCTGGAACCACTGTCTGCGGAGACACCACTGAAGAGCCCTCATATGCCAGCGAGCATGAGTGACCAACAGAATGCAAGAAGCCAACAGACCCAGCAGGCGTAAGACTTTGAGGACTGGAACTGCAGCTCCTCTTTGAAACAAAGGAATCAGCGCCTGAATGTCCCGTACCCGCTGAGGCTGGGGGTAGGCCCGAAACCTTGTCGTGTCCAATACTGCCCCTGTGAACAGGAGGCGTTGAAAGGGCTCCAGGCGAGATTTGGGTACGTTCACCAAAAAACCCAGATCGAACAACAACTGCGTTGTCATTCGCAGATGAGACAACACAATCTCTGGAGACATGGCTTTGCTCAACCAATCGTCCAGGTAGGGAAAAACCGCTACCTCCCTCTTTCCGAGATGTGCTGCAACAACTGCCATCACCTTTGTGAAGACCCGGGGTGCTGAAGTAAGATCAAACGGGAGGACCGCAAACTGGTAATGTTGCGATCCGATCACAAAACGGAGATACTTCCTGTGCGACTTGATTATGGGAACATGAAAGTACGCGTCCTGCAAGTCGACAGACACCATCCAGTCTCCTTCGTTCAACGCCAACAGCACCTGCGCTAGGGTCAGCATTTTTAAATTTTTCCTGCTTGAGGAACAAATTCAAAATCCTCAAGTCTAGGATCGGCCTTAGACGACCGTCCACTTTGGGAATCAGGAAATATCTTGAATAACACCCCTGACTCCTTTCCTGCAACGGTACCAACTCTATAGCGCCCTTTGCCAACATGACCACAACCTCCTGTTGCAACAACAGAAGGTGTTCTTCTGAACAAAAGGAGGGACGGGGAGGGAAGGGAGGAGGAAACTCCTGAAAGGGGAGAACATAGCCCTTTTCCACAATTCCTAGCACCCACGAGTCTGTTGTAATTGACCTCCATTGCTGCAGAAAAAGACTCAATCTTCCCCCTACAGGAGAAGTGTGACTGATAACGTGGGGAAAACTAGGGCTGCTTCTGCTGTTGTCCACCAGAGGAGGATGAAGAAGAAGAGAGCTGCCGGGCTGGACCTCTAGCCCCACCCCTACCTCGCCCTCTGAAGGCACGATAGGGCGGGTTGGCAGGTTGTTGGGCATAAGATTGAGACCTACGAAAGGCAGAACCTCTAGCAAACCCTCGAAACCTACGAAAAGGCCTATACAATGTAGCAGAAGGGGTCTGTAAACCCAGGGACTTAGCTGTAGCCCGACAGTCCTTAAACCGTTCAAGGGCAGAGCCTGCCTTGTCCCCAAACAGCTTTTCCCCATCAAATGGAAGGTCCATTAAAGTGGATTGTACATCCGACGAGAAGCCAGAAGACCTTAGCCAGGCATGCCTTCTCGTAGCCACCGATGTTCCCATGGCCCTGGCAATAAAATCTGTAGTATCCAGGTCAGATTGAATAATCTGCTGTGTAGCAGCTTGCGCATCCAAGAAAAGGGCCCCAAAAGATTTTTGCACTTCCTGTGGCAGATCTTTTGCCATCTCCTTAGCAGAGTCCATTAGGGCATGAAATTATCTGCCTAGCACACAAGTGGAATTGGTAGCTTTCAGGGCCATGCTGCAAGAGGAGAACATTTTCTTCGAGGATTGCTCCATCCTCTTGGATTCTCTGTCTGTTGGAACACCAGGGAATGTACCAGGGGCAGATTTTGCAGAACATGATGCCTGAACCACCAAACTCTCCAGAGTTGGGTGACGAGAGAGAAAAACTGGATCTCCTGGGGCACTCCTATGCCTTCTCGCCACTGCCCTGTTCACTGCTGGAGATGTCACCGGCTTTTTCCACAGGTCCATAATAGGCTCAGTCAACGCCTCCTTAAAAGGCAACAAAGGGTCAGCACTGGAGGAAGAAGGATGAAGAACCTCTGTGAGCAGGTTAGTCTTAACTTCTGCCGTGGACAAAGGCAAATCCAGATAGTCAGCTGCCTTCCTCACCACAGCATGGAAAGAGGAGGCCTCCTCAGTAAACTCCCCCGGAGAAGCAATGTCCCACTCCGGAGAAGTATCCAAACCACTTGCAGTGGCAAGCCCCTGGAAATCATCAGAAGGCTCTATCTCATCTTCCTCAAGCCTTCTGTATTCCTCTTCCTCCAGAAGCCTCAACGCCTTCCTTCTAGATCTTAAATGCGTCTCCAGAGCCGGCGTCGACAATGACTCCATCGACGCCGATGATCTCAGACCTTGACCCGGTTCCGAAAGGCTCCCGGATTCAACCGGCACCGGCCCGAAGTCGGCAGATGACCTCCTCGACACCGAATATACAGAAGGAGATGGAGCCGGTCTGGATGAGGCCACCAATGACGCCGGATGGCGCGGAGAAGGAGTCGGACGAGAAGCTGACGGATCCACGGTCCCAGGCGAAGGACTCCTGCCAGGGGAAACCCCCGGCGCCGAACCACCAGGCTCTGTGGGGCAGAAGGGCATGAATGGAGCAGCCCTGTACGACGCCGGCGAGCCCAAATTGAATGCCAATGGCCCCGTGGGACCCGCCGGTGCACCAGCAGGGGCCATGGATTGAAAAACAGCATACATCACATTAAAAAATGCGGCCGGATCCGTCCCTGGAGTCGGGAAAGCCGGGTACTGCTGTGTAGACGTCTGGGGAACATCAGGATCCCTCGGCGCCGGTGAGAAGCGAGGACTACCGTGAGTGACCTCATAGACTGAAGGCGCCGGTGACAACCCCGGACTCTCCGGCTGAGGTGTGACTGTAGGACTCATCTCCCACGTCTTCTGGCGCCGTGACGAACAAGATCTCGACCTCGAACGACTCCTCGATCGGCTCCGCTCCGAACGGCGCCGAGAGTCATGATGACGGCGCTTTTTAGGTTTTTTGGGAGAAGCATGGGAAGAAACCTTCTTGTGCTCCTCCTTCTTTGCCTTGGCCAAGAAGAGCTTCGCTTCACGTTCCTTCAGAGCTTTCGGATTCATGCTCTGGCACGAAGAACACCCTTCCAGATCATGCTCGGAGCTTAAACACCAAATACAATCCGAATGGGGGTCGGTCACTGACATCCGACCCCCGCATTTCCTACACAGCTTAAACCCGGAGTTCTTCGGAGGCGACATTGTAACTTCCAGAGATCGCTACAGTAACCAACGGGCCAGGAAGAAAAAAACGTTGGAGTCGAATGCACGGAAAAAGGAAAAACTGACGCAGGTACGCCGACAGGGACCTCTTATTGGCACGTTGACGTCAGACGGAGTCACGCGGAGCCGTGCCATTATGATGTCGACGTAGACAGCTAGGAAGAAGACTTTCCGTTGGATGCTGGCGCAAGGATCGAATTCATAAGGTGAGGAATCCACAGGTAGTTGTATCCATCAGAAAAATATATTAAAAAAGTTGAATTGCATGACAAAGTCTGAAGCTCACTCACTCTTCAAGTCAATGTGATAGATACTAAGAATGCCGTTTACCGTTATAGGTGGTGGAGATTGTCTACGGATTGGCTCAAAAGGTGAACACACAAAATGCAGCCAAGACCATACTGTACTCCCATTCTGGAGGCATTTTGTGTTTTGGAGGAAATTTCATAAATAGCCCTTCAATGAATACTGCAATTACCCTTTCAGCACATAATGATGTTTTGCATTGAGATTGTAGACACCTTTAAACTGCTGCCAAATGAACCTTTATGGGAGGGAAGAACAATCCAGTCTTTGCTTACTTAAGAATATATGGAAGGAATTTATGGGGGAGAGCATTTGTATTGGACTTAGTTCTCTTTTGCTGACCAGGAACTAAAATGTTTCCATTTCACATATATTTGTAATGGTGCAAGGAGCTCTACTAAAGGAGCTCTAGCCTATTTCGGGATTCTTTTATAATCCATGGGTACTGACAAGTGCCTGATCTCTAGGCCTTGAGAAGCCAAGCCCTAAGCAGAAGGAACTGCAGGTTGGGGTAAAGTACTCATCCCTTACTTCATGAAAGTAGTTTGGCACCAGGCCTCACTTGTATCGGAGCTTGCATTAAAGTGTCCCATAGCGCAAAGAACTGTGTTGGCGAGCCCAGGCCGGAGCTACTGAGATCATTTTGAATCATTCATTCCTATATCAATATCCTCTTTATCATTGGAATCAGAGTGAAAAGCGTATACGAATGTTTCCATTCAGGTGGTTGAGATCCCAGGCATCTCCATCTGCTTGTGGGAGACACTTTGTTTTGATCTGTGGCAAACATGTTCCAAAGTGGATACCCCACCTCTGAAATATTAGATGCAACTGTCAGCTAATTCCCATTTGTAGGACGCTAAATATTGCCATAGGCAATTCGTTGTTTCGTTGTGCGGCAAGGGACATGCTCCACTTTTTTATGGCCCATATACAGAGGTCTTTAGCCTCCTTCAACAATAGCAGGGATTTTGTAACCTTTGCTTGCGGATATAACTTGGCAGTAATGATATCCATCCTCCTCAATATATAAGCATTTTGTACTGCTGGAAGCAAAGTTCAGAGGGCAATCACACCACCTTGAATTCCAAGAACTTGATATAGCATAGAGCTTTGTTCTTGGATCAGTTCTTGGACAATTATGCTAATATCTAACATATGTGCTTCTCATCCCAAAAGAAAACGGTCTGCTGTCAGATGTAGTTGTAAGTCTTGTAGACTGCAAAGACTTGCCTTTGAAAATGTAATTTGTGACCCACAACTACAAGGCATAATTAATTTTTGGAGTAAATGCTACTAAGTCATCCTAATATCTATGCATTTGTTGACGCTGAATGTTAATTTCTTCTTGAACTATTTTCATTTTCATTGGCAGTAAACACTGCTGTATGAACAGGATATGCGACAACAATCCCTAGCATTGCTTTAAACAACCATATGTTGCTTTGGTCTTCATTGTTAGAAGAGATGTCTGACGAATCAGATTGTTTTCTTTTTCTTGAGCCTCAAAAAACACCTGCTCCTTGGGGACAGTTCCAGAAACCAAGAAGACTGCGTATGTTGTTGAACACAGTTTTGATTACTTTACATTGACAGCCAGATTCAAGTTTGTTAATGTTGTCAATTTGTATTCGGTCATAACCTTGTCTTTCTGATGCAGTTCCCCCTTACGAGTCATTTGTTCAACTAGGGGTATAATACCACACAACATCGCCTCCCTTGATAAGCTGTTACCGGAAACATTAATGTTTTCTGTGAAAATGCAAGAAGCTAACTTCAGGTCAAATAGTAAAGCCCTGAACTGGTCATAGCTACTTGCAAACATGAAGCTCAAAAGCCTTTTCTGTTCGGCATGAATTGGGATGTGGAAATATGCATCCTCGAGAACCAAAGATGGCACACATTAACCTTTTTTGATAATGGGTAAGGTCTCTTGTAGAGTCAGCAAGCAACAGCTTTGCTTCTTGATGTGTTTGCTGAAATCTAAGAACGGAAGCCATTTCTGTGATTTTTTTTAACAAAAGAAAGAAGGTGAAGTGAAATCCTCAAATACTCTCCCATACAGGTATTTCCTCCAATGCTCCTTCAACCTCGAGACACATTTCTTTCAGGTGCAGTGTTCTTTCCTGGGAGGAAATTATGGGGCGCCTTCCAGGAACTATGGGGTATAACCCAATTTAACAATGTCAATCACCCACTGGTCTGATGCTCTATTCTACCAGTTTTTAGATAGTAGTGCATCCTTACTTAAATAAGGAGGAAGCTCTGCAAAGAAAGTAAGGTACTACACCCTTTAACTTCATACTTTAACTGTTGCTTTCATCTCCTCCGCTGGCCTTACTTACTCTCTTAGCCATGTTGTTGTCTGAGATCTTTGCTGCAGACCATAGTTTCCATACTATATGTTGCAACCAAAAAGCTACTTTGTTGAAAGGACCTCCGGTTTCGTCATCTGAACCCTCTATAAACTGTATGACTTTAACAATCCTAGATATTTGGCTGTCTCGGTGTTAGCTTTGACAGACAGAACAGCCTTGTCTATCTTTTCTGAACTCTCATATTCTTACCTGCTACGCAACGGTTTGATCAGTTTCACGATGTACTTTGCAAAGTTGTAGCTACAACAAATTCTGTTCTTACATAGATAAATATACATGTTAGAGCACATAATATTTTTTTGTATTTCTTTTAAATGATGAAAAGGTTGACAGATAATGGTGCTGGATTTTGCATCATTTGTAGTCCTTCTCATATAAGATCAATAATTGTAATTGAGCAGGAGCTATTCTGTGTCTGCTCTTTGAAATTGGGCAAGGACAACTTTTCCACAATAAATGCTGGTAGCTTGAATAAAACCTAACTACATCATCTGGCAGGGAGTCCTCTGGACCGGGTGACTGGTTCATCATCTTCTGCTGAATATCCATCACCAGCAGCAAAGGGAGGAATTTGTATATCATTATCAAGATCGTTCTGTGTTCTTTTATTCTAACGTTTGTCTTCAATCAATCAATCAATCAGATTATTTCTAAAGCGCGCAACATACCAGTCAGGAAGCTGCTACTGCTCAATGAGCCAGGTCTTGAGGTGTCTTCTGAAGGAGAGCAGGTCCTGGATCTGTCTTAGGTCAGACGGGAGGGTGTTCCAGGTCTTGGCGGTGAGGTAAGAGAAAGATCTGACGCCGGAGGAACTTCGTCGGATGCGGGGGACGGATGCGAGGGCGAGGTTGGCGGAGCGGAGCTGCCAGGTGGGGGTGTAGAAGCGGAGTCTGATGTTCAGGTAGGTTGGTCCGGTGTTGTGAAGTGCTTTGTGTGCGTGGGTGAGGAGCTTGAAGGTGATCCTCTTGTTGACGGGGAGCCAGTGAAGGTCTCTAAGGTGGGGGGTGATGTGGCTGTGACGAGGGATGTTGAGGATGAGTCGGGCGGAGGCGTTTTGGATGCGTTGCAGGTGTTTGGACGGGATGCCAGCATAGAGTACGTTGCCGTACTCGAGTCTACTGCTGACAAAGGCCTGGGTTACTGTTTTTCTTGTCTCGGTTGGGATCCATTTGTAGATTTTGCAAAGCATGCGGAGGGTGTTGTAGCAGGAGAAGGAGACAGCATTGACGTGTTTTGACACGGAGAGGGATGAGTCGAGGATGAAGCTGAGGTTTTGTGCGTGGTCGGTTGGTGTCGGTGGGGTGCCCAGCGAGGCTGGCCACCACGAGTCGTCCAAGGCAGGGAGGGGTCCAAGGATGAGAACCTGTGTTTTGTCCGAGTTGAGTTTCAGCCGGCTGCTTCTCATCCAGTCGGCGATGGCTTTCAGGCCCTCTTGGAGGTTGGTTTTGGCAGTGTGTGGGTCCTTGGTGAGGGAGAGGATAAGTTGGGTGTTGGCGGCGTAGGAGATGATGTTGAGGTTGTGTTGACGGGCCACTTGTGCGAGGGCGGCCATGTAGATGTTGAAAAGTGTCGGGCTAAGGGAGGAGCCCTGGGGTACGCCGCAGATGATGTTGGAGGCTTTGGATAGGAACGGGGGAGATGGACTCTCTGGGTTCTGCCAGAGAGGAAGGATGTGGTTCAGTCGAGGGCCTGGTCTTGGATCCCTGCTTCGAGGAGGCAGATTTTCAGAGTGTGGTGGCAGACAGTGTTGAAGGCGGCCGACAGGTCTAGGAGGATGAGGGCTGATGTTTCTCTATTGACGAGATGGTTTCTGATGTCGTCTGTGGCGACAAGGAGGGCGGTCTCGGTGCTGTGGTTTTGTCTGAAGCCGGATTGGGAGGGGTCTTCTGAGTTGGATACATGTTCATCTGCTTCACTGTCTAATAGGAGAGGCCTGTTTCCCAGGCTCTTTATATTTTTTAGGAAGTGTTTCTTCAAGCAAATGACTAGCTTGTAATGTTATTGGGTTTGATTGTAATACAGGAGGTTAACAAGTGGAGAATGCCCCCGGTTACGTATACAGAACCAATGCCTGAGGCATGCGTTGACATAGATTTGTGACCATATTTGTATAGTAGTTAGTATTTCTAGTAGCACTTGCATAACATGTACTTGTAGTAACTAACATTCTTGTGGACTGCGTCTCTATTGCAGAACCTTTGGTGATTCACACTGACATTTGATTTGATGAAAACATTGTGCTTGATCCATCTCTTCTTTTTGTACATAATCAACCTATTGGATATTCAGATCCACTGGCTCAGTGGCTCTTTGAGGTAAAGCCTCTTTCTCAGAGTAAAGAGCTTTTAGTTAATTCAGATCTTGATCATTATCTCTGTCCTCTCCTTCTGATGAAGTGTATTCCAACAGTTTGTTTGAGGTTTTTATGGTACTAGGGAAACCATGAGGGACTGTAATGGACTAACATGCAATAGTGGTATAATTGTCACTGCAGATGACACTAAAGACAGGTGGCTTCGTTACAGGATCTGCTGCTCCTGCAGCTGCTGATAAAAAAAACTTGATGATGTCAAGAGGTGGCTTGTTGACGCTAGGTGGGTAGTTGATAGCCTATGCAGTGTTCTCTTGTCCAAGTGACTCCTAGATGATGCAGAAGATGTGTGCCTATGGAGGGCCTTGTCAACAACATTCTTTGTTTGTGTGATTGTGCCCAATAAGCCACCAACAAAATAGGAGACTGTAGTCATGAAGATGTTGGAGCAGGAGTAGAATTCTTCATCAAAGTCTTTTCTGCCCTTGTGTCTAAATGTAATGGCTCCGACTGGCTGCAAGGGCTCTGAAGATGATTTAGTTTTCTTTAGCGGCACCTCACCCTCTTGTCACAATGTGATATTTTGTTTCCTGGAAAGCTTCTCAGTGGCTTCTCTGACATGCTGGTTAGCAGCAGAGGACACCAGCCAACCAGATTAGGGGGTCTCTTGAGACTTGCTTGGAAGTCGTTAACATGGGCTTCTCTGAAGAGGTTTTGGAGGTCTTACCCTTGCACTCCTGAGTTGGCAGCCTCTGTTTTCTCCTCTTGGACCAGCCTTCACTCCCTGTTCTTGAGGGTCATGGTTGAGAAAGTCTTAAAGATGGAACAGTCTGCTGGATTATGGTTAGAAAGAAGGCAGTACAGGCATTTAGTATGTGGACATTCCACACACTTTTTTTAACTGCATGTTTTACTGGCGTCTACAAGGGATTTCTTCTCCCCTAATTCAGCAATGACTGTTTTCTTTTCAAATTTGTCTTCCAAAAAGAGAGGGCTCTCCTGGGGATTCCTCACACTGAATGTGCGGTAGAAAATCTGTAAGTTGGAAACCTGTCAGGGGAAGGATGCTGGTCATTGACTGGCTGGAGTGTGGGTAATTTACAATAATGTGAATAGGAGCTAACTGGTCTAGGTTAAGATCCATGTTATTGAGTGTAATGTACAGAGGGTTCCCATCCTGCTGACAGGAAATAATTCAAGCATGTGACTATGAAAGATCCCATACTGGAGAAGTTGGTCATTCTTTTGGTGCTCCTTAGTTTGATGTAATAGCTAATGGCCCTCCTGAGGTCTAACCAGTGAAGCCTCTCCTCCACCACAGGTGGATGTGACAGAAAGAAAAACAAGAGAATTGTGATGGATTACCTCACATGAAAGGCAAAACTACTCTCTGAAGGAAGGCTGCCAGAGTCCGAGCACCAAATGGTGCAGAAAGTAGGTTGTATATGATGGCTATACTGACAGCCTTGGAGGTGTGGGCTGTAAAGGTGTGTGTTTAGAACTCAAGTGGGGTCCTCCTGAAGTGGTAGGAGAAACACCGGCAGACGCTTAGACTCTGGCGGTCAATGTACCAAACCCTCTGAGCACAGCCCGAGCCTATGAGAATGATCTGAGCACAGACCCGCCTGACATTTCTTCAGAAACAGCTGGAGCAGCAGTAGAATGGTAAACACTTAAAGGAGACCAGAGTCTCTAAGCAGATGAACAATGTCTCCCAATGAACCCCAAGACTTAAAATCTAGGACACAAGAAGCTTAACAATGAGAACTTTCGGAAGTGGCAGCCTCACTGGGCAAATATACAATGAATCGCATCCGGTTGGCCAGATGGTCTCTGCTGAGAATGCCCACTCTAGCATTCGTGTAATCCACCAGATAGGTGACAGTTAAGAAAATCCTCAGAAGGTCCAGTCAGAGCCACGTCTGGGTTTTTTCTGGCATAGTGCACATGACCAGACCCCACCCAGTTAGTTGCCAGAGCACGTTGGTTGTGCTATCCGCCTGGACTTGCAAGAGTCACGTCAAAGGGACACATCTCCCAAAGCTTCATGTGGTGCCTCTGCTCTGGAGGAGACTGGAAGCCTTTGATCTACACTTCATCCAAGAGGCCACTCCCACCCCAGCGTCAAAGTGATAAGCACTTGAAACTCCTGAAACTGTAGAGAGCGGCCTGCAGGAAGTTAGGTTGACATCCTTCCTCCACCAATGGAAGTACCAAGCAACCTTGTCCAAAACAGTGATTTTGCCTGAACAGGAGGGAAGGGGTAGGGAAGAACTCCCTAGTTCCCTCTATAGTTTTCACCACGTTGGTATCCAGAGTACTGGGACTTATAATTTGCATGGCTGAAAGGTTGCACTCTCCTCCCAGCATTCCCATAAAAAACTATTTTCTGTGAATACACAACACATAGAAAACGGCGCTTTGTCCAGACTAGCGAAAGTCTGTACATATTTACTTAAAGATTTAACCATTCCTTCCCCAAATAACAGACCTTTGGCTATTTCACTGGTTTCTTTTTTTTCGCCAAATACCCTAATTTCAGGTTAGTGCTCAAAAGAACAGTTTTGCATCTGTCAGCTAGAAGTCCTGTGTAGGAAAATGGCTCCCTGTTGCTGTTACGCCACACTTTTCCCCTGATATTGATGCTGACTTGACTAACAAGTGTGATGGGACCCTGTTAACCAGGCCCTAGCACCAGTGTTCTTTCACTTAAAATGGACCATTGTTTCCACAGTTGGCACACAGATAAGTCCCTTGTAAAAGGTACCATTGGTACCAAGGGCCCTGTGACCAGGGAAGGTCCCTAAGGGCTGCAGCATGTGTTGTGCCACCCTAAGGGACCCTTCACTTAACACATACAGAATGTGTGTTTTGGTGGGGAGAAAAGGGCAAAGTCGACATGCCCCCCCTCAGGATGCCATGCCCACAAAATACTGCCTGTGGCATAGGTAAGTCTCCCCCCTAGCAGGCCTACGGCAGGGTGCACTATACCACAGGTGAGGGCATAGCTGCATGAGCACTATGCCCCTACAGTGTCTAAGTCCATTTTTAGACATTGTAAGTACAGTATGACCATATTAAGTATATGGTATGGGAGTTTGTCAAAATCAAACTCCACAGTTCCATAATGGATACATTGAATACTGGGAAGTTTGGTATCAAACTTCTCAGAATAATGAACCCACACTGGTGCCAATGTTGGATTTATTACAAAATGCACACAGAAGGCATCTTAGAAGATGCCCCCTGTAGTTTACCCAATCCTTCAGTGCAGGACTGACTGGTCTGTGCCAGCCTGCCACGGAGATGAGTTTCTGCCCCCCTGGGGTGAGAGCCTTTGTGCTCTCGGAGGACCTAAACTGCTTCTCCCCTCCCCCTGCAGGAACTGGCTCATGCCTTTTGTTACAGCACCCCACGGCATCCCGGCTAGTGGAGATGCCCGCCCCTCTGGACAGAGCCCCCACTTTTGGCGGCAAGTCCAGAAGAGATAATGAGAAAAACAAGGAGGAGTCACCCACCAGTCAGGACAGCCCCTAAGGTGTCCTGAGCTGAGGTGACCCCTGCCTTTAGAAATCCTCCATCCTAAGTTTGGAGGATTCCCCCAATAGGATTAGGGATGTGCCCCCCTCCCCTCAGGGAGGAGGCACAAAGAGGGTGTAGCCACCATCCAGGACAGTAGCCATAGGCTACTGCCCCCCAGGCCTAAACACACCCCTAAATTTATTATTTAGGGGCCCCCCAGAACCCAGGAAATCAGATTCCTGCAACCTGAAACAAGAAGAACTGCTGACCTGAAAGCCCTGCAGAAACAATGGGCACGACAACTGCTTTGGCCCCAGCCCTACCGGCCTGTCTCCTGACTCAGAGAAAAATGCAACAGCGATGCATCTGACAGGGACCAGCAACCTCTGAAGCCTCAGAGGACTGCCCTGAACCAAAGGACCAAGAAACTCCCATGAACAGCAGCTCTGTTCAAAAACAGCAACAACTTTGCAACTTTTAAAGACCTCACTCTTCCCGCAGGAAGCGTGAGACTTCACCCTCTGCACCCAACGCCCCCGGCTCGAGCTCCAGAGAACCAACACTACAGGGAGGACTCCCAGGCGTCTGCGACTTTGTGAGTAACCCGAGACGACCCCCCTGGGCCCCCACAGCGACACATGCAGAGGGAGTCCAGAGCCTCCCCCTGACCGTGACTGCCTGTAACAAGGAACCCGACGCCTGGACCAAGCACTGCACCTGCAGCCCCCAGGACCAGAAGGAACCGAACCTCAGTGCAAGAGTGACCACCAGGTGACCCTCTGCTTAGCCCAGTCAGTGGGTGGCCCGAGAAGCCCCCCTGTGCCCTGTCTGCACCGCTAGAGTGACCCCCCCTCCCCCCCCCCCCGGGTCCTTACATTGTTTCTAATAAAAAACCCGACACCTGCTTTGCACACTGCACTCGGCCACCCCTGTTCCACTAAGGGTGTGTTTAGTGTGCCTACTTGTGTCCCCCCCAGTGCTCTACAAAACCCCCCTGGTCTGCCCTCCGAGGACGCGGGTACTTACCTGCTGGCAGACTGGAACCGGAGCACCCCCTATTCTTCATAGGCGCCTATGTGTTTTGGGCACCTCTTTGACCTCTGCACCTGACTGGCCCTGTGCTGCTGGAGTGGTAACTTTGGGGTTGCCTTGAACCCCCAACGGTGTGCTGCCTATGCCCAGGAACTGAGACTTGTAAGTGTCTTACTTACCTGACAAACTAACAATTACTTACCTCCCCCAGGAACTGTTGATTTTTGCAGAGTGCACTTTTAAAATAGCTTATTTACATTTTTTACTAAAACTGTGTATGCTATTCCTCTAATTCAAAGTTCCTAACCTATCTTTGTGGAGTACCTTGCATTTTATGTATTTACTTCAAATCTTGAACTTGTGGCTCTACAAATAAATTAAGAAAATATATTTTTCTATATAAAAACTATTGGCCTGGAGTTAAGTCTTTGAATGTGTGTTCCTCATATTTTGCCTGTGTGTGTACAACAAATGCTTAACACTAGCCTCTGATAAGCCTTCTGCTCGACCACACTACCACAAAATATAGCATTAGAATTATCTAATTTTGCCACTATCTTACTGTAGGAGGCTGGCCTGGCTTGTAGTGGGTACCAGCGGTACTTACACCTTGTGCCAGGTCCAGTTATCCCGTATTAGTAGAGAAGAGGTGTTTCTAGCAGCTTAGATTAATAGAAGGTAGCTATGGCAAAGCAGCTTAGGCTGAACTAGGAGACATGCAAAGCTCCTACTATACCACTTACAGCATATGCACAATATCATAAAAAAACACAATACAGAGTTGTATGACAATATGCCAAAAGTATCTCAGTGAGTACCCTCAGTAAGAAGGTAAGTAATATACACAAGTTATATGTACACAAGCCAAAATTAGGTAAGTAAGAGCAAGAAAAGTAATGCAAACAGTGTAGAATTACAATAGGTTGCAATAGGAGAACATAGGTATAGGGGCAATACAAACCATACACTCCTAAAGTGGAATGCGAACCACGAATGGACCCCAGACCTATGTGAGCTTGTAGAGGGTCGCTGGGACTGTAAGATAACAGTGAGGGTTACCAAAATACCCACCCCAAGACCCTGAAAAGTAGGAGTAAAGTACACCTACTACCCCCAAAAGAGCACAATAGTCGTGATAGGGGGATTCTGCAAGAAGAACAAACACCAGCAGTGCACTGACAACGGATTTCCGGACCTGAGGACCTGCAAGGCAAGGGGACCAAGTCCAATAGTCGCGACAGTGTCCGGGGGGTCAGGAGCCCAGAAAACCCTGGCTGAAGGTGCAAGGAAGCTGCCTCCAGTTGGAAGAAGCTTGGAGTTCTGCAAGAAAGAAGAGGACTAGGGACTTCTCCTTTGGAAGACAGATGTCCCACGTCGCGATGAAGCTTGCAGAGGTGTTCCTACGCCTGAAATACCACAAACAAGCCTTGCTAGCTGCAAGGGTAGCGGCAGAGGTTTTTGGGTGCTTCTGAGGACCAGGAAGGACCAGGATGTCAACTTTTGGAGGAGGAGACAGAGGGGGCGCTCAGCAACTCAGAGAGCCCTCACAGAAGCAGGCAGCACCCACAGAAGTACCCCAACAGGCACTTAGAAGAAGAGTGAACCGGAGACCACGCGAAGTTACAAAAGGGGGTCCCACGATGTCGGAGGACAACTCAGAAGGTTGTGCACTGCAGCACAGAGTGCTGGGGACCCAGGCAAGGCTGTGCACAAAGGAAATCTTGGGAGAGTGCACAGGAGCCGGAGCATCTGCAAATCACGCAGTACACAGCTTTGCAGTCTGGCGTGGGAAGGCAAGGACTTACCTCCAACAAACTTGGACTGAAGAGTCACTGGACTGTGGGAGTCACTTGGACAGAGTTGCTGTGTTCCAGGGACCACGCTCGTCAGGATGAGAGGGGACCCAGAGGACCGGTGATGCAGTCTTTTGGTGCCTGGTTAGCAGGGGGAAGATTACGTCGACCCACAGGAGATTTCTTCGGAGCTTCTGGTGCAGGGTGAAGGCAGGCTACCCCCAGAGCATGCACCACCTGGAAACAGTCGAGAAAGCCGGCAGGATTTGGCGCTACAATGTTGCTGGTAGTCGTCTTGCTACTTTGTTGCGGTTGTGTAGGCATCCTGGAGCAGTCAGCGGTCGATCCTTGGTAGAAGGTGAAGAGGGAGATGCAGAGGAACTCTGGTGAGCTCATGCATTCGTTATCTGAAGAATTCCCTAAGCAGAGACCCCAAATAGCCAGAAAAGGAGGTTTGGCTACCAACGAAGGAGGATTGGCTACCAAGATAGGTAAGAGCCTATCAGAAGGAGCCTCTGTCTTCACCTGCTGGCACAGGCCACTCAGAGCAGTCCAGTGTGCCCCCAACACCTATGTTTTCAAGATGGCAGAGGTCTAGGACACACTAGAGGAGCTCTGGACACATCCCCTGGGAGTTACTGGTCAGGGGAGTGCTGACTCCCCTTTCCTTTGTCCAGTTTCGCATCAGAGCAGGGCTGGGGGATCCCTGAACCAGTGTAGACTGGCTTATGCAGAGATGGGTACCATCTGTGACCATCAAAGCATTTCCAGAGGCTGGGGGAGGCTACTCCTCCCCAGCCCTTCACACCTATTTCCAAAGTGAGAGGGTGTAACACCCTCTCCCAGAGGAAATCCTTTGTTCTGCCTTCCTGGGCCAGGACTGCCTGGACCCCAGGAGGGCAGAAACCTGTCTGAGGGGTTGGCAGCAGCTGCAGTGGAGACCCCGGAAAGGCAGTTTGGCAGTACCCAGGTTCTGTGCTAGAGACTCGGGGGGATCATGGAATTGTCCCCCCAATACCATAATGGTATTGGGGGGAGAATTCCATGATCTTAGACATGTTACATGGCCATGTTCGGAGTTACCATTGTGACGCTATACATAGGTAGTGACCTATGTATAGTGCACACATGTAATGGTGTCCCCGCACTCACAAAGTCCGGGGAATTTGCCCTGAATGATGTGGGGGCACCTTGGCTAGTGCCAGGGTGCCCACACACTAAGTAACTTGGCACCCAACCTTCACTAAGTGAAGGTTAGACTTATATGTTACTTATGTGCAGTGGTAAATGGCTGTGAAATAACGTGGACGTTATTTCACTCAGGCTGCAGTGGCAGGCCTGTGTAAGAATTGTCTGAGCTCCCTATGGGTGGCAAAAGAAATGCTGCAGCCCAAAGGGATCTCCTGGAACCCCAATGCCCTGGGTACCTCAGTACCATATACAAGGGAATTATATGGGTGTACCAGTATGCCAATGTGAATTGGTAAATTTAGTCACTAACCTGTTAGAGACAAATTTGGAAAGCAGAGAGCATAACCACTGAGGTTCTGGTTAGCAGAGCTTCAGTGAGAGAGTTAGGCATCACACAGGGAACACATGTAAGGCACATACTATGAGCACTGGGGCCCTGCCTGGCAGGGTCCCAGTGACACAAGGACTAAAACAACATACTTACAGTGAAATATGGGGGTAACATGCCAGGCAAGATGGTACTTTCCTACACTTACCTCTAAGGGGAACCCTTGGACTCTGTGCACACTATCTCTTACTTTGAGATAGTATATACAGAGCCAATTTCCTGCAATGGGAAACATGAAAACTGACAAGCATTGACAAAGCCATTAGGTCTGACATTAGTGGTCATGGGAGATGTTGGGCCCTCACCATTAGAATACAAATTGGCAATAAGCTCCTTGTGAAGGAGTAGAATGCTGTCACGCACAGTGAAGCCAGCTGACATCTAGAGAAAGAGAGAATTTTAACAAACAAAAAAAAAGTCTTGGTTAATGCCAGACCTAATCAGGGAACCAACTCTTTAAGAAAGTCACATAGGTGCACCCATGGCATATATCCTTGCATTAGTACACATTTACAGCTTTCATGAATTTAGATGAATATACAGAAGTAAGCCAGGAAATCATACTTCTAGAAATTATTTGTGAACTGCATTTTAGCTGGGTGCCAGAAAAGGGTTTACTGGGAGCCCTGGTGGAATAAAAGAGGCCAGAAGGTGCTCCAACTGGACCGCAAATTGTGCAGAAAGACTGCAGCATTGCCTCCTTGAAAGACTACCTAGAATGAATTAGTGAAACTATATGAAAACAGACACAAACAGCATAAAGGGCAGAGGTCAAGGGCTGCAAACAAAGAAAGATGGCTCAAAAACCCAAGAGTAGTAAAACATTTGAAGTAGTGAAGAACATGTTACCTACCATTCGTAATGCTTATTCTAGTAGATACTTCAAATGCAGAGTCCTCACCTTACAAATAAATTCAGGCACTAGACTAGATCTGGAAGGTTTTAACACTGCTTCCACCTGCCGGCAGCCTGAATAGTGTGGCTTTGCATGGGCATCATACTGCTCCTGATGTGACAGAAGAGTGGCGCACATATAAGCATCGCCCTGTGGGCTGACAGTTTCATGTCTCTTTCTCTTTCCATGCCCTCAGACTCGAATTGGAGAAAAATTATTGGTGACCGTGTGCTGATATGCCCTAACTTGGAACCTTTTAGATGTTGAAGAGGTCCTTTCACAGAACGGTATTTGGAAAGCAGTGAGGGCAGATTGATTACTATATTCAGCAGAATCTTTGACAAAGGTTAAAAAACCTGATCTTCTGATGGATACTTCTAACAGAAGATTCCTCCCCTTTAGAATTCATATCAAACCAGTACCTCCTGAAGGTTGAAGGTCTGTGCAGTGGACTCTGACTAGAAAGTCTTGCAGGTCCGACTGAGTTAAGTGACCCTCTCGACAGAACACACCATCAAGGCAGTAGGTGCCACGTCAATGGATGCACAGATGCTCATGTTTGAGCCTAATAGACATCAGGAACAGGGACCACCTTGCACCAATACCATAGTATAGACACTGGCTCTAGTGGCATGGACTCTGAGGCCTTAAGGGGCTGACCTTTTGGCCACTGCATAACACATCTTGATGCAGAGGATTATCCACCTTGACAGAGTTCTCTTGTGCACTGCTTCTACACTTCTTTACACCTGAGAAGTTGACGAAGAGCTGATCTTTCATCCTGTTGATGTATAAGGTCAACATCCACTCTGGATCAGGCGATGGATTCTCTCCACTTTCAAGGGATGAGAAAAGAATGCTTGCAAGGTATTTAATTGACTAACATGGAATGGCTTACTGACCATAAAGAGGAAAGCCACCAGGGTCCTCAACACAAACTTGTCTGGCAAAAAGGTGGTATAAGGTAGTTGTGACAACAGTGACTGCATTTCACTAACAGCATGCCGACGGGATGGCAAGACGGAAAAACTGTTTTCAGCATCAACAGCCTTAAGGAGCAGCTGTGCAAAAGCTTGAAAGACATGCAACTAAGCAATGGGGGTAATTGTTGCACTGGGACATCATAACTTGATTGTGAGGAAACGTATGTCTTAAACCATTAATGAAAAACATCACAACTGGTGACAAACTAGGACGGTTGTACTGGGAAACCGAGAAATGCTGAAAAAGCAAATAAGTAACCTTTTCCTGTGCCCACTGCAAGACCTTGATGGGCAAAGAGAATAAACAAAAAATAAAGATGAAAGTTTGGCTTGCAAGGGGGTCAGTGTTTGAGGCACTACACTAAGCAACAAACCTGTCTCAGGGTCTAGCGCAGGTGGATTTTGTGGAAGGGCAGCTGTCAGCAAGTTTAACATCCATCATCTCAATCAGCAACTCAAACACATTCAACTGCCTTTCAATTACCAAGCATGGAGGCGCAAAATGTGGGGATTCAGGTGAAGGACTCTGCTTTGCTGCTGTGAAAAGAGGCCTTCCTAAAGCAGAAGCCTCATTGAAGAGTAAATTCTCAAACTCAGAGGCTCAGGGTATCATACTGGTCTGGCCTCTGCAATCAAGATTACGCTGGTCTGGTCTTGACTGATATTCAGAACCTAAGACAGAAGAAGCATGCGTGAAAAGGCATACAGGAGTCCTGAGTTGCTCTCCAACTGAAATGTGTCACCTAACAAATGTCATGGAGGAAACTCCAGCAAGCAAAATTGCTGACTTTGCTCCCTCAATTTGCTACTGTAATTAAAAAGATCTAGCCGGGGCTCCCATGAGGGTTTTTAGCCATCCTAAACCAGCGCAGGCTGAGGCTGCTACTCAATCTGCCAAACAGCAGCTGCCTAGTTTGTCTATTCTGGCATCCAGGGACCTTGCCACATTGGTCACGACTTAAACATTTTTTGTTGTTCCAGCCACCACCAGAGGTGCAGAACCAATGTATGTGAGAACCAGCATCAGGCTCAAGCTACCCATAGACCATTCCAATGGAATAACCTCTGGATTTCTTGATGGGGAAATTGTTTACCTGTCATCAAATGTCCTAAAGGGTGTGCTGTGGCTCCACTTTGTTTAAACTCTAGTGCAGAATCTGCCTTGCCCCCCAAAGAGTCTGGACCTATTAGAGGGTGTATCCATTAGGTATGCCTGTACATCCCCAGAAAATTCAGCAGACCTCATCCACGCGAGCCTCCTAAGACAGACACTGGTGCCAACCTCACTGCAAAGGAAGCCAGTACTGTTCAGCCACACACAGATTATATCCTTTGCTCGATCCCAACCATCTTGTACTGTCTGGGTCAGAGAAGCTTTGAGGTCCTCTCAGACTGCCATCAAGATCTCGTTAGCCATGTACACAAACCGTGCAAGTACCTGCCGAATGGAGAAACCACAATTATGAACTTAAGGGCTAAGCTTATGGATGAAAACATCCTGTTAACAAAAGGGTCAATCCTGCTGGGAAGGAATTAGAATTGACCTCACTAGTCGAGGCCTGCAGAATTAGACTCTCCAGTGTAGAGTGCTTATTTAGGAAGCCTACATCACCAGGCACAAGCCTATCACATTAATACACCCTCAGCGGCACAGGGGCAGCCGGGTGCAGTGCGTCAAGTACGTGTCGGATTTTGCATTGAAAGCAATGGAGGGACCCGGGGGTCACTCTGGCGATGCAAGCAGGGCACAGGGGGGCTTCTCGGGCCAGCCACCGACAGGGCTAGGATGAGGGCCGCCTGTTGGTCACTCCTGCACTGGTAGGTGGTTCTACTCGGTTCTGGGGGCTGCAAGTGCAGTGCTTGGTCCAAGCGTCAGGTTCCTTTGTTACCAGGCAGTCGTGGTCAGAGGGAGCCTCTGGATCCTCTCTGCAGGTGTCGCTGTGGGGGTGCAAGGAGGGCGACTCAGGGTGTCCACGTTGTTAGAGTCACCTGGGAGTCCTCTCTGCGGTGTTGGCTCTCCTGAACTCAAGCCAGGGGTCTCGGGTGCAGTGTGTGAAAACTCACGTTTCCGGAGTGAGACGAGAGTCTCTTTAAAGTCGGTTTCTTGTTGCTGTTTTAGACACAGCCGCTGTCCTTGGGAGGTTCTTGGTCCTGTAGGTGCAGGTCAGTCCTCTGAGTCCTTAGCAGTCACTGGTCCCGCTGGATGCTTCGCTGTGCAGGTTCTTTGAGTCTGGAGACAGGCTGGTAGGGCTGGGGCCAAGTCAGCTGTTGTCTCAGTCGTCTCTGCGGGACTTTCAGGTCAGCAGTCCTTCTTGTTGTAGGTTGCAGGAATCTGATTTCTTGGGTTGAGGGTCGCCCCTAAATACTAAATTTAGAGGTTTGTTTAGGTCTGGGGGGCAGTAGCCAATGGCTACTGTACTTTAGGGTGGCTACACCCTCCTTATGCCTTCTCCCTGAGGGGAGGGGGGCACATCCCTATTGGGGGAATCCTCCAAAACAAAGATGGAGGATTTCTATAGGCAGGGGTCACCTCAGCTCAGGGCACCATAGGAGCTGTCCTGACTGGCAGGTGACTCCTTATTTTTTCTCATCATCTCCTCCAGACTTGCCACCAAAAGTGGGGGCTGTGTGCCCGGAGGGGCAGGCATCTCCACTAGCTGGAATGCCCTGGGGCGCTCTAACAACAGGCATGAGCCTTTGGGGCTCACCGCCAGGTGTTACAGTTCCTGCAGGGGGAGGTGAGAAGCACCTCCACCCAGCGCAGGCTTTGTTCCTGGCCACAAAGTGACAAAGCACTCACCCCATGTGGCCAGAAACTCGTCTGGTTGTGGCAGGCTGGCAAGAACTGGTCAGCCTAACACTGGTGTTTGGACTGGTATACAGGGGGCATCTCTAAGATGCCCTCTTGTGCATTTTTCTATAAATCCCACACTGGCATCAATGTGGGTTTATTGTGCTGAGAAGTTTGATACCAAACGAGCAAGTTACTTACCTTCGGTAATGCTTTTTCTGGTGGAAACACTAGCTACCTGTGGATTCCTCACCTAATGAATTCTCCCCATGCGTAGCATTCAACGGAAACTTCTCTAGCTCTGCACGTCGGCGAGGACGTCACAATTGCCCGACTCCATGCGGCTCCACCTGACGTCATCATGGCAATAAGAGGCCAATTTTGACGTGCCTTTGAGACTAATAGAAAAACATCGACAATCGAAACACTCCATGATCAAAAGCAATAAACCTTTATAGAAAACCTTTATATAAACCTTCATAGACCTCCGTAATAGGTACATACCATCATGAACCAGTTTGAAAACTTGCAAATAACCAGAAATACAACTATGTATGTACATATATACAAATATAGAAATAAAGACACTGAAGTGCACACCCAAGGCGATCCCGGTATGACCAGACTGACAACGAGGAGGCGGGAGGGACCGTGAGGAATCCACAGGTAGCTACTGTATCCACCAGAAAAAGAGTTACCGAAGGTAAGTAACTTGCTCTTCTGATGGATACAACTACCTGTGGATTCCTCACCTAATGAATAGAGTCCCAAAGCAGTACCACCTCGGAGGAGGGTGTCTGTCTGGTCACACCAGGAACTTCTGCAGCACGGACCGTGCAAAATGGCCATCCCTCTGCACCTCCGAATCCAAGCAATAATGCTTAACAAAGGTGTGGAGGGAAGACCAAGTCGCGGCCTTGCAGATGTCAGCCACCGGAACACCTCTGGCCAAAGCCGATGAGGTCGACTTGGCCCTGGTGGAATGGGCACTGATCCCCTCAGGAGGATCCTTCTTCACCAATGAGTAAAATTTTAAAACAAAGGACAACCCACCTGGAGTGCGTTCGCTTGTGGACGGCCTTCCCCTTCCTCTTCCCCAAGTATCCAATGAAGAGTTGGTCATCCAAGCAGAGCTCTCTCTCGTCCTGTCAATATAAAAGCTGAGAGCCCTCCTGGGGTCCAGACGATGGAGTCGTTCCTCCTTAGATGGATGTGGAGGAGGGTAGAACGTTGAGAGAGTGATGGATTGTCTCAAGTGAAACGGAGACACTACCTTGGGGGAGGAAAGCCGCCCTGACCCTCAAAACCACCTTGTCTTTATGAAAAGTTGTAAATGGCGGATGAACAGAAAGGGCCTGGAGCTCACTGACACGCCTAGCAACGTAATGGCTGTCAAAAAAACAGTTTTTAAAAATAAATACCTCAAGGGACAAGAATGAAGAGGCTCAGAGGGAGAGCCCATCAAAAAAGTCAACACCAGATTCAAGTCCCACTGTGGCATGATAAAAGGAGTGGGAGGAAACCTATTAGTAAGCCCCTTCAAAAATCTTAAAACCAAAGAAGATGTGAACAGAGAGGGTTGGTCAGGAAGACATAAGGCCGATAGATAGCCTTTAACAGTGGTCACAGCACAACTACGCTGTGCCAACGACAAAGCAAATAACAATGTATCTGAAAGATGGGCGCTTAAGGGATTAATTTGCTGCTCTCCACACCAATGAACGAATTTAGCCCACCTACTAGCATAGACCTATTTGGTGGAGTGTCGCTTGGCCGATAAAAGAACGTCCACCACCTCTGGAGGGAGAGAAAAAGCACTCAGGTTGCCCCGTTCAATCTCCAGGCATGAAGGTGCAGGCTCTGGAGCTGGGGGTGAAGAACCTGCCCCTGCGACTGCAGGTCTGCCCTGAGAGGGAGATGGAGCGGAGGGCACAGCGAGAGTTGGAGTAGGTCTGCATACCACATCCTTTGTGGCCAATCCGGAGCTATTAGAATGACTTGGGCCCGGTCTTGGCGAATCTTCCTCCAAACCCAAGGAATCAAGGGTATGGGGGGGAAACGCGTAAAGCAACTGGTCACACCAGGACATCTGAATCGCGTCCCCCAACGCCCCTTGCATCGGATACTGAAGGCTGCAGAACGACAGACAGTGCACGCTCTCCCGAGTGGCAAACAGGTCGATTCGGGGAAAACCCCACATCCAAAAGATGTAAAGAACCAGATCCGGATGCAGACGCCACTCGTGGTCGTCTGAGAAGAAACGACAGACTGTCCGCCCGCACATTTTGAACCCCGGCCAGATGGTTTGCTATTACGCAAAGCCGACAGTCCAGAGCCCAGGACCACAGCAGCAGAGCCTCTCTGCAAAGAAGGTACAACCCTACACCTCCCTGCTTGTTGATATACCACATCGCGGTTGTGTTGTCCGTTAGAACCTGAACCGACTGACCGCGAAGGGAAGAGAGGAAAGTCTTGAGGGCCAAACGAGTCACCCGCAGTTCCAGCAGATTGATATGAAACATCTGCTCTACTGGAGACCAACAACCCTTGATCTCCAGATCCCCCAGATGAGCTCCCCACCCCAAAGTGGAAGCATCCGTTATCACCGTGGTCACCGGAGGAGGAAGCGAAAACGGCTTTCCTTGAGAGAGGTTGACGTCCGTAGCCCACCATCGGAGATCCGCTGCCGTGTATCTGGAGATGCTTATCGACTCCCCGAGATCTCCTCTGTGCTGAAACCACTGCCTGCGGAGGCACCACTGAAGAGCCCTCATCTGCCAGCGTGCATGAGTGACCAACAGAATGCAAGAAGCGAACAGGCCAAGCAGACGAAGGACCTTGAGGACTGGAATTACCACTCCTTCTTGAAACATCGGAATCAACGCCTGAATGTCCTGGATCCGCTGTGGCGGAGGAAAGGCCTGATTCAATGACGTGTCCAGTACTGCCCCTATGAACAGGAGGCGTTGAAAGGGCTCTAGATGAGATTTGGGCACATTTATTGAAAAACCCAGTGTAGGAAGTTGACTTTGTATATACTATTTCAAAGTGAGAAATCGTGTGCACAGAGTCCAAGGGTTCCCCTTAGAGGTAAGATAGTGGCAAAAAGAGAATTCTAATGCTCTATTTTGTGGTAGTGTGGTCGACCAGTAGGCATATCAGAGGGTAGTGTTAAGCATTTGTTGAACACACACAGGCAATAAATGAGGAACACACACTCAAAGACAATTCCAGGCCAATAGGTTTTTATATAGAAAAATATATTTTCTTAGTTTATTTTAAGAACCACATGTTCAAGATTTACAAACAATACTTTAAATGAAAGGTATTTCATTCAGGTATCTTAGGAACTTTGAATTATCACAATAGCATGTACAGTTTTGGCAAAAATGGCAATAAGCTATTTTAAAAGTGGACACTGCAAAAATCAACAGTTCCTGGGGGAGGTAAGTAAATGTTAAGTTCACAGGTAAGTAAAACACTTACAGGGTTCAAAGTTGGGTCCAAGGTGGCCCACCATTGGGGGTTCAAGGCAACCCCAAAGTTACCACACCAGGAGCTCAGGGCCGGTCAGGTGCAGAGGTCAAAGTGGTGCCCAAAACACATAGGCTTCAATGGGAATAGGGGTTCCAGTCTGCCAGCAGGTAAGTACCCGCGACTTCGGAGGGCAGACCAGGAGGGGTTTGTAGCACACCCTCAGCGGCACAGGGGCGGCCGGGTGCAGAGTGCAAACAGGCGTTGGGTTTCCAATAGGAATCAATGGGGAGACCCGGGGATCTCTTCATCGATGCAGGCTGGCACAGGTTGGGCTCCTCTGGGGAGCCACCACCTGGGCTAGGAAGAGGGTCGCCTGGCGGTTTCTCCTGCACTGGAGTTCGGTTCCTTCAGGTCCTGGAGGCTGCAGATGCAGGGTAGTCCTCTTAGGCTTCAGAGGTCGCTGGACCCAGGGGGACGCGTCGCTGTTGCAGTTTTTCCTGAAGTGGGGAGACAGGCCGGTAGGGCTGGGGCCAAAGCAGTTGGTGTCTCCGTCTTCTCTGCAGGGCTTCAGGTCAGCAGTCCTCCTTCGTCTTCAGGTTGCAGGAATCTATCTTCCTAGGTTCTGGGGGCCCCTAAATACTCAATTTAGGGGTGTGTTTAGGTCTGGGAGGATAGTAGCCACTAGCCCTGAGGGTGGCTACACCCTCTTTGTGCCTCCTCCCTGTGGGAAGGGGGGCACATCCCTAATCCTATTGGGGGAATCCTCCATCTGCAAGATGGAGGATTTCTAAAAGTCAGAGTCACCTCAGCTCAGGACACCTTAGGAGCTATCCTGACCGGGGAGTGACTCCTCCTTGTTTTTCTCATTATCTCCTCCAGCCTTGCTGCCAAAAGTGGGGGCAGTGGCCGGAGGGGTGGGCATCTCCACTAGCTGAGATGCCCTGTGGTGCTGTAACAAAGGGGATGAGCCTTTGAGGCTCACCGCCAGGTCTTACAGTTCCTGCAGGGGGAGGTGAGAAGCACCTTACCCAGTACAGGCTTTGTTCCTGGCCACAATGTGACAAAGGCACTCTCCCAATGTGGCCAGCAACATGTCTGGTGTGTGGCAGGCTGACAAAAACTAGTCAGCACACACTGGAAGTCGGGTATGTTTTCAGGGGGCATCTCTAAGATGCCCTCTGGGTGTATTTTTACAATAAAGTGCACACTGGCATCACTGGCATTGTGCTGAGAAGTTTGATACCAAACTTCACAGTTTTCAGTGTAGCCATTATGGTACTGTGGAGTTCGTGTTTGACAGACTCCCAGACCATATACTCTTATGGCTACCCTGCACTTACAATGTCTAAGGTTTTGCTTAGACACTGTAGGGGCATAGTGTTCATGGACCTATGCCCTCACCTGTGGTATAGTGCACCCTGCCTTAGGGCTGTAAGGCCTGCCAGAGGGGTGACTTACCTATGCCACAGGCAGTGTGAGGTTGGCATGGCACCCTGAGGGGAGTGCCATGTCGACTTAGTAATTTTCTCCCAACCAGACCACACAAGCTGGCAAGCAGTGTGCATGTGCTGAGTGAGGGGGTCCCCTGGGCGGCATAAGACATGCTGCAGCCCTTAGAGACCTTCCCTGGCATCAGGGCCCATGGTATCAAGGGCAACTGTTACAAGGGACTTACCTGGATGCCAGGGTGTGCCAACTGTGGAGACAAAGGTACAGTTTAGGGAAAGAACACTGGTGCTGGGGCCTGGTTAGCAGGCCTCAGCACACTTTCAAATCATAACTTGGCATCAGCAAAGGCAAAAAGTCAGGGGGTAACCATGCCAAGGAGGCATTTCCTTACACCCAGACTGAACAACAACTGGGTTGCCAGCTGCAGATGATGCAACACAAGCCCCGGAGACTCAGCATTGATCAACCAATCATCCAGGTATGGGAATACTGCTATCCCTTTCCTTCTGAGGTGTGCTGCAACAACCGCCACCACCTTCGTGAAGACTAGAGGTGCAGAAGTAAGACCAAAAGGAAGGACCGCAAACTGGTAGTGCTGCGATCCTACCACAAACTGGAGATACTTCCTGTGCGACTTGACAATGGGAATATGGAAATAAGCATCCTGCAAGTCGACCGACACCATCCAATCCTCCTTGTTTAACGTCATAAGCACCTGTGCTAGAGTCAGCATTTTGAATTTCTCCTGTTTGAGGAACCAGTTCAAAATCCTCAGGTCCAAGATAGGTCTCAGACAAACATCCTTTTTGGGAATCAGAAAGTACCTGTAATAGCACCCCTGACCTCTCTCCTGCTCTGGAGCCAACTCCACTGCACCCTTCATCAATAGGGACAGATCCTCCTGTTCTAGCAACAGAAGATGATCTTCTGAACAAAAGGAAGGACGGGGAGGGAAGGGAGGGTGAATCTCCCGAAAGGGAAGAGCATAGCCTTTTCTCACCACACTGATGACCCAGGAATCTGATGTTATGGACTCCCACATGGGAAGAAAAAGAGAAAGCCTCCTCGTACCGGAGAGACATGGGAGACAATGGCTAGAGGACTAGGGCTGCTTTCCTTGTGGCAACCCTCCGGAGGAAGAGGAAGGGTGCTGCTGGGTGGCCCCTCTAGTGCAGACCCTACCGCGTCCGCCTAAATGATCGATAAGGGAGGCCCGAAGACAGCTGTCCTGGCTGCTGTGATCTCCCACAAAAGGAAGCTCCTCTTCAAAAAAACTTGCAGCCGCCTAAATGATCGAAATGGGGTGGAAGCAGCCTGCAGACCCAATGACCTAGCAGTGGCCCTACATTCCTTAAAGCGCTCTAACGCAGAGTCCGCTTTAGAGCCAAACAGTTTTACCCCATCAAAAGGCAAATCTAACAACGTGGCCTGAACGTCCAAAGAAAATCCAGAAGTGCTCTACCACGCATGGCGCCTGGTGGCAACAGAGGTCCCCATGGCTCTTGCAACAGAGTCCGTGGTATCCAGCCCTGACTGAATGACTTGCGTAGCCGCCGCCTGGACATCCGAGAGTAGGCCATGCAAGTCCTGGGGCATGTCTGGTAGAACTGTCTTCGCCGCGTCCATTATAGCATGTATGTACCTGCCAATACAGGTAGCATTGGCAGATTTTAACGCCTAGCTACACGACACAAACACTTTCTTGGCTGACTGTTCCATGCGCTTGGATTCTCGGTCAGATGGAACTCCCGGGAAAGAACCAGGGGCAGACCTCGAAGAACAGGATGCCTGCACGACCAGACTCTCTGGGGAAGGATATTTGGACAAAAACTCTGGGTCCCCCGGGACAGACTTATAACGTCTGGCCACAGACCTACTGGCAGCCGAAGAGGTGACAGGCTTCTTCCACACCTCTTATATTGGTTCCATCAGAGCCTCATTAAATGGTAAAAGAGGATCCGTCATGGCCGTAGCAGGGTGCAGAACTTCTGTCAACAGGTTGGTTTTAACCTGAGCTGTAGGTAAGTGAAGTTCCAAAAAAGTTGCAGCCTTCCTAATGACTGAGTGAAAGGTGGCTGCCTCCTCCGTATACTCCCCTGGGGAGGCCAGATCCCATTCTGGGGAAGTATCAAGCCCACTCGCTGTATCCAGACCTGGGAACTCACTCTGCGGATCAGCAATCTCCCCCTCCTCAAGGAATTGTTGCCAGTATTCCCTTTCCTCCAGCAACCTAACGGCCTTCCGCCTGGATCTCAACTTGGACTCCAGCCCCAGCGTCGACATGGAGTGCAACGACGTCAGAGAATGGCTTTGAGAAGGCGTCATGACAGGATCTCCAGATCCTCCCGACGCCGCAGATGGATCCACCGGCGCCATGGACAAAGACCCTGCATCCGACGCCATCCGGCCTTGAGTCTATATCCCCTCCGACAACGGCGTCGAAGGTCTCTCCCTCGACGGCTGTGCCGCCGGCATAGGCGTCTGGTTAGAATCTCCTGCCGGACAGAACGGCATAAATGGCGTCGGCCTGTGCGGAGCCGGAACGCCGAATGCCAGGGGACCGGTGGGGCCAGCCGGTGCACCACCTCCAGGAGCCATATTTTGGAATATGGTAAACATGGCATTGAGAAATGCCGCCAAATTCGTCCCCGGAGCCAGGAACGAAGGATAGCCCTGAGGAGCCGGCGTCAGGCTGGACTCTTGCGCGCCTGGATGCGCCGGAGAAGCCTGATGACTTTGAGGCTCCACAACCGCGAAGACTGACGGCGCCGAGGACGTCTGCGGAGTCATTGGCTGTGGGGACACCGTCAGACTCACTTCCCAAGACTTATGGTGCCGTGTCGACGAGACCTCGACTCCAACAGAGTCCTGGACCGACGGCGAGAGTCACGGTGACGTTTGGATTCATCTTCTGACATGACCCGCATTCCTGGACGTCATGATCCGAACTGAGGCACCAAAGGCAGTCATTGAGGGGATCAGTCACCGACATCCGACCTCCACACTCTCTGCAGGGCTTAAAACCCAACTTCTTTGGAGCCGACATAGAGAAAAAACACAAAGTATCCCTTCCGAAGAGCGAACAATACAGGTAGCTAGAAAAGTAACAGTTATCGAAGGCACTGAAAAAAGGGAACTGACGTCAGCTTGCCGGCGAGGGCCTCTTTTTGCCACAATTACGTCAGGCGGAGCCGAGTGGAGTCGGGCAATTGTGACGTCCTCGCTGACGTGCAGAACTAGAGAAGTTTCAGTCGAATCCTACGCATAGGGAGAATTCATTAGGTGAGGAATCCACAGGTAGTTGTATCCATCAGAATTCCCAGATTTTAGTGTAGCCATTATGGAACTGTGGAGTTAGTGTTTGACAAACTCCCAGACCATATACTCTTTATGGCTACCCTGCCCTTACAATGTCTAAGATTTGGCTTAGACACTGTAGGGGCATAGTGCTCATGTAACTATGCCCTCACCTGTGATATAGTGCACCCTGCCTTAGGGCTGTTAGGACTGCTAGAGGGGTGACTTACCTATGCCATACGCAGTGAGAGGTGGCCATAGCACCCTGAGGGGAGTGCCATATCTACTTAGTCATTTTCTCCCCACCAGCACACACAAGCTGTGAGGCAGTGTGCAGGCGCTGAGTGAGGGGGTCCCCAGGGTGGCATAATACATGCTGCAGCCCTTAGAGACTTTCCCTGGCCACAGGGCCCTTGGTACCAGGGGTACCATTTACAAGGGACTTACCTGTGTGCCAGGGCAGTGCCAATTGTGGAATCAAAGGTACAGTTTAGGGAAAGAACACTGGTGCTGGGGCCTGGATAGCAGGGTCCCAGCACACTTTCTATCATAACTAGCATCAACAAAAGGCAAAACGTTAGGGGGTAACCATGCCATGAGAGGCATTTTCCTACAAGGGGTGTGCCAATTGTGGAAACAACGGTCCATTTTTAGTGAAAGAACACTGATGCTGGGGCCTGGTTAGCAGGGTCCCAGCACACACTGTCAAGTCAGCATCAATATCGGGTAAAAAGTGGGGAGGGGGTTGTTGGGGGGGGGGGGGATTTAACTTCAACAAGTCATTTCCCTACAAGTTCCATTTCAGGGGAGGTGTCCAGCCAAATAGCATTTTGTAAATCCAACTAGAACACATCATCAGTATAGTGAAGGAAGTAAATCTCATCCTCATCTATTCCTAGAAGGCCCTGTGTATCTTGTGCATTGGTTTGCAGTCAGAGACAAAAGGAGAATTGACCCTCTTCTGATAGTTTTGTTGCAGCAGGGACACTGGATTAGCGTAAGGCTGCAGCAGTGATCAGGTTCAGGACAACATCAGTTCAGGGTTGGACATGGGCTTCTGTACTAGATTATCCATTGATGCCAGAGTTCAGGAACAGGTATGAAATTGGAAGGCAGCGTGGATGTCTGAACCAAAATCGGAACAGGCCTGGCCACAGGTACTAAGGGTACAGAAAGCATCAGGGAAGGGGCTAATTCAACTATGGGCCGTTGCAGATTCATGGTGTCCAAAGGCACAGCAGAATAAGATGGAATTGCATTAAAAGTATGGAACATGGACTCCTTCAAGGCGGCAGGTTGACAACAGTAAGCATAACTCAGGTAAGGAATCCATTCTGTAACTGGTTCTTCAAGGAAGTGTGGTGACATCCTTGTAACATCTTTTTCGAGTTAGAGTGCTGGGATGTGGTTGAGCCCTAGTTTGTCTTTTTATGTTTTTGTGTGGGCTTCAACTTACCAGAGAACTTTGAGAAGTTGATTGTTCTGTGTCCTGGCCTCTGGACTGAGATTGTGCATGTGACCTGAAGCGGGAACTGGACCAGTCTTTCAACTTCGATCTCTTTGTGTGTTTGGCCATGTTAATTGTCAAACTCCTTGTCCCAGATCACCTTCAGGTGCATATGAGTCCACATAACCTAAACCTTAAAAGTCAACAGCCCAGGTATCAAAGACACACCTCAGTCCTAGGTCTGTGGCTGACACTCACATCCTGCAGTTTCTGCACGGTTTAAAGTCTGTAGTTCTCGGAGGGGATAGTTCCCTAGCACACAGTCTGCAAATTTTGAAGTCATTTTAAAAACTACAGAAGTTGGGATCGGAGCTCTATATCCATGTTGGAACGCATGGGAAAAAAAGGAAATGACATCATCATGCAGTGCTAGCGCTTATAAGCCATTATGTTCCATCAAGTCCATGGTGGTACGAAGCCTACACGGAACCATACAACGGAACCGGCTGTATCGCGGCAGTCCTGCTGTTAAAGATTCTCACAAGTATGCATCAGAAAAAGTTCAAGTGCTGCACACCAAAAAAGAAAAATACACCAATAGTAGGAGAAAAAAGCTGTGTGGGGGTAGTTGGGGGTCATAGTGGTAAACCTGGAAACCAATAATACAAACTGGACACCCAAGCACACAGCTTAGTCTTTTGAAGCACACAAAAAAATAATTTTAACACCCATAGGAGGAGCAGCATATCCTACGATCTTGGAGGAAGAGAAACTGAAAACAGTAGTACACAATGGATACAGTTTTGTTTGTAAATATCCCTATTTTTTTTGGACATTTTTAATTCACAATGGTACATAGCAGATCTGGGCTGTGCGGGATGGTTCATTGGGGAATAGTTTTCAGTAATTTTGCTGCCACAGAGAGCAGATTTTTAGGGACTGTTAGATGTTTTCCTCGTTTGCTACCTACAAAGAGACTGTATTAGAAATTAAGTTGCAGTCATAAAGTCACAGTGAACATACAGCAATCATTAAAGTAAAATACACACACCTGCAAGGCATTTGGAATAATGAGCTCCTTTTTACAATAATTAAAATACTTATCAATTAAATACATTTTCATTTAAAATACATCTGAACATTATTTATTTTAATTTTGTTGTAACAAGGAACACCTTACAGAAACTAGCACCAATGTTAACACCTCTTTCAATAAAACTGTCATAGTCACTATTAAACAACTGTGTTGAAAACTACAATTTTTTTAATATATTTTCATGCGAAACTAGTTTGGCTTTCTAATCATCTGATGCATAAAAAATGGTTGGGAAAATGTTGTATTAATGAGTCATGATGATGGTGCTGTGTAATATATGCTGCTCTCCATCAATAAATAAAGCAGACCGTCACTGACTCATCCACTAAGGCATCAAAATATTAAAAATGTTTTGAAATATAATGGTCAAATGCTTAAAAAAGCACAAGACACTTAAATATAACTTCTTAGTACGTGACTGGTCCTCTTTTACGGTCATCTTTTAATAGTTACTGTGCTCCTCAGTTGAAGTCAGAGGCATTCTCGATTAACAATTCCACAGTATATGATCCATCAAGTAAACTGTGATGTAAGCTTCATTTATATGGTTCCATAACTAGGTGAGATGAATTCATTGTAAGCACAGCAGGGGCTGGTTGGGGGCTGAGGGGGGACCTGAAGAATCAGGGGCTAAAGAAACAGTGTCGGATGGAGACTAAGAGAACAAACAGGGTCGGGAGGGAGGACAGACAGGGGAAGTTGCAAGAACAAACCGGGGTAAGGTGGGCGCAGAATACCAGTGGGGGAAAAGAAACAGGGGGGTTCGGTGGGGGGGGGGGGAAGAAAGGGAACAAAGAACGAGGGGGGTCAGTGGATGGGAACACAGAACGAGGGGGGGGGTGGGTAGGTGGGAAGAAAGACAGGGGGGATGGGTGTTTGGTAGAAGAAACTGGGTTTGGAGAAGAAACAGGGGCGGGTGGGTTGGGAGAAGAAACAGGGGTGGGTGGGGTTGGGAGAAGAAACAGGGGCGGGTGGGTTGGGAGAAGAAACAGGGGCGGGTGGGTGGGTTGGGAGCAGAAACAGGTGGGTGGGTTGGGAGAAGAAACGGGCTGAAGAAACATGGGTGGGTGGGATTGAAGAAACAGGGGCGGGGTGGGTGGGAGGGATTGAAGAAACAGGGGCGGGTGGGTGGGAGGGATTGAAGAAACAGGGGCGGGTGGGTGGGAGGGATTGAAGAAACAGGGGCGGGTGGGAGGGATTGAAGAAACAGGGGCGGGTGGGTGGGAGGGATTGAAGAAACAGGGGCGGGTGGGTGGGAGGGATTGAAGAAACAGGGGCGGGTGGGTGGGAGGGATTGAAGAAACAGGGGGCGGGTGGGTGGGATTGAAGAAACAGGGGCGGGTGGGCGGGATTGAAGAAACAGGGGCGGGTGGGCGGGATTGAAGAAACAGGGGCGGCATTGAAGAAACAGGGGCGGGTGGGCGGGCTTGAAGAAACAGGGGCGGGTGAAGAAACAGGGGCGGGTGGGCGGTTGAAGAAACAGGGGCGGGTGGGGTGGGGCGGGCGAAGAAACAGGGGCGGGGGTGGGTGGGCGGGCGAAGAAACAGGGGCGGGCGAAGAAACGGGCGGGTGGGTGCACGGGCGAAGAAACAGGGGCGGGTGGGGGGGCGGTCGAAGAAACAGGGGCGGGTGGGGTGGGCGGACGAAGAAACAGGGGCGGGTGGGTTGGCGGTGAAGAAACAGGGGCGGGTGGGTTGGCGGTGAAGAAACAGGGGCGGGTGGGTTGGCGGTGAAGAAACAGGGGCGGGTGGGTTAGCGGGTGAAGAAACAGGGGCGGGCGGGTGAAGAAACAGGGGCGGGGCGGTGGGCGGGTGAAGAAACGGGGGCGGGTGAAGAAACAGGGGTGGTCGGGTGGGTGAAGAAACCGGGGCGGGCGGGTGGGCGGTTGAAGAAACCGGGGGCGGGCGGTTGAAGAAACCGGGGCGGGCGGGTGGGCGGTTGAAGAAACCGGGGCGGGTGAAGAAACAGGGGCGGGTGGGCGGGTGAAGAAACAGGGGCGGGCGGGTGGAGAAACAGGGGCGGGCGGTTGGGCGGGTATGAAGAAACAGGAGCGGGCGGTTGGGCGGGTATGAAGAAACAGGGGCGGGCGGTTGGGGCGGGTATGAAGAAACAGGGGCGGGTGGGTGGGTATGAAGAAACAGGGGCGGGCGGGTATGAAGAAACAGGGGGCGGGCGGGCGGGTATGAAGAAACAGGGGCGGGCGGGGCGGGTATGAAGAAACAGGGGGCGGGCGGGTGGACGGGTATGAAGAAACAGGGGCGGGCGGGTGGACGGGTATGAAGAAACAGGGGCGGGTGGGCGGGTATGAAGAAACAGGGGGCGGGTGGGCATGAACAAACAGGGGCGGGTGGGCGGGCATGAAGAAAAAGGGGCGGGCGGTTGGGCGGGTATGAAGAAACAGGAGCGGGCGGTTGGGCGGGTATGAAGAAACAGGGGCGGGCGGGTGGGCGGGTATGAAGAAACAGGGGCGGGCGGGGTGGGCGGGTATGAAGAAACAGGGGCGGGGCGGGTGGGCGGGTATGAAGAAACAGGGGCGGGGCGGGTGGGTATGAAGAAACAGGGGCGGGCGGGTGGGTGGGTATGAAGAAACAGGGGCGGGGCGGGTGGGTGGGTATGAAGAAACAGGGGCGGGCGGGTGGGCGGGTATGAAGAAACAGGGGCGGGTGGGCATGAACAAACAGGGGCGGGTGGGCGGGCATGAAGAAACAGGGGCGGGTGGGCGGGTATGAACAAACAGGGGCGGGTGGGTGGGCGGGTATGAACAAACAGGGGCGGGTGGGTGGGCGGGTATGAACAAACAGGGGCGGGTGGGTGGGCGGGTATGAACAAACAGGGGCGGGTGGGTGGGCGGGTATGAACAAACAGGGGCGGGTGGGCGGGTATGAACAAACAGGGGCGGGTGGGTGGGCGAAGAAGAACAAGGGGCGGGGGTGGGCGGGTGAAGAAACAGGGGTGGGTGGGCGGGTGAAGAAACAGGGGCGGGGGGGTGGGCGGGTGAAGAAACAGGGGCGGGGGGGGTGGGCGGGTGAAGAAACAGGGGCGGGTGGGTGGGCGGGTGAAGAAAACAGGGGGCGGGTGGGTGGGGCGGGTGAAGAAACAGGGGCGGGTGGGTGGGCGGGTGAAGAAACAGGGGCGGGTGGGTGGGCGGGTGAAGAAACAGGGGCGGGTGGGTGGGGCGGGTGAAGAACCAGGGGCGGGGTGGGGGCGGGTGAAGAACCAGGGGCGGGTGGGCGGGTGAAGAAACAGAGGCGGGTGGGCGGGTGAAGAAACAGAGGCGGGTGGGTGAAGAAACAGAGGCGGGGTGGGTGGGGTGAAGAAACAGAGGCGGATGGGTGGGTGGGTGAAGAAACAGAGGCGGATGGGTGGATGGGTGAAGAAACAGAGGCGGATGGGTGGGTGGGTGAAGAAACAGAGGCGGATGGGTGGGTGGGTGAAGAAGAACAGGGGCGGGCGGGTGGGTGAAGAAACAGGGGCGGGTGGGTGAAGAAACAGGGGCGGGTGGGTGGGTGGGTGAAGAAACAGGGGCGGGTGGGTGGGTGGGTGAAGAAACAGGGGCGGGTGGGTGGGTGGGTGAAGAAACAGGGGCGGGTGGGTGGGTGAAGAAACAGGGGCGGGTGGGTGGGTGGGTGAAGAAACAGGGGCGGGTGGGTGGGTGGGTGAAGAAACGGGGCGGGTGGGTGGGTGAAGAAACAGGGGCGGGTGGGGTGGGTGGGTGGGTGAAGAAACAGGGGGCGGGTGGGTGGGTGGGTGGGTGAAGAAACAGGGGTGGGTGGGTGGGTGGGTGAAGAAACAGGGGCGGGTGGGTGAAGAAACAGGGGCGGGTGGGTGGGTGAAGAAACAGGGGCGGGTGGGTGGGTGAAGAAACAGGGGCGGGTGGGTGGGTGAAGAAACAGGGGCGGGTGGGTGGGTGAAGAAACAGGGGCGGGTGGGCGGGTGAAGAAACAGGGGCGGGTGGGCGGGTGAAGAAACAGGGGCGGGTGGGTGGGTGAAGAAACAGGGGCGGGTGGGTGGGTGAAGAAACAGGGGCGGGTGGGCGGGTGAAGAAACAGGGGCGGGTGGGCGGGTGAAGAAACAGGGGCGGGTGGGCGGG